>NC_057863.1:24593469-25793469 GCF_019393635.1 Dromiciops gliroides
GATTTGAGTCTACTGTTTTATTATTATTTTAATTGTTGTTATTATTGCCATCATCATGATCATTGTTTTGCCGGTGTATACAAATCTCTATTTGTTGTGTATAAAATCAAGAGATTAAAGTTAGATTGCTGATGAAAATTAAGTTTGTAAGATTAGCAATTTAATAGGCAAATATTGAATTTTGGAATCACAGAATTTTATAGCTCTAAGATCATTCATTGAGTCTAATACACTTCTTTTACAGAGGCTTAGTAAAGCTAAATGATTTACCCAAGGTAATTCATGTGACATAGCAAGAACAAAATCTCTGGTTGCCTCCACTCAGTCTAAAGCATTTTTGTCTTCATACATTACTAGAATATCTGATATTTATTTGCCATGTTCAAATGAGAAAAATAAAACAAGAGATTCAGTGTGTCATTCAAAAAGGAAAAAATGAAGAATTTTTTTACCATTTCAAGCTCCTTACTTCCCAATGTTTATCCTTGACATTGACACCTATTCGTTCAATATTTTAAACAGATTGATCTTGTCTCCTCGATGCCTCTCAGATATACTCATGACTGCCTAACCAAACCTTTCAGCAGGATTCTGCCATATCTTAAGTCTCCTTCCTAAAGGACCCTCTAGAATATTGTTCTTAAAGATGACCCCAGATTAATCTTTGCTTCCAGTTCTTACATCGTGACTCCTTTTCAGGGAATCTTGAATAAGTGCCCATCCCACTACCCACTGTGCCATCCAGCTCATCTCTGCCCAGTGGAACAGCTAAGTGCAATGTTTTTAAGCAATGACTAGGTAATAAATATGCTGATCATATTTAGAAACTAGGTTGCTTCATGGAAAGAGTGGTAGATTGCAAGTTGGGGAGAATTGGATAAAATTCTGCCTCTGACACTTTCTGACTGTGTTCATTAGGAGAAAATCATTTAATAATGGTGTTTCTGTGGGGCAGCTAGGTGGCGCAGTGGATAGAGCACCGGCCCTGGATTCAGGAGGACCTGAGTTCCAATCCAGCCTCAGACACTTAACACTTACTAGCTGTGTGACCCTGGGCAAGTCACTTAACCCCAATTGCCTCACTAAAAAAACAAAAAAACAAAAAACAAAAATAATGGTATTTCTGTTTTCTCATCTACAAAATGAGTTAATGAGTTAAAGAAAGGATTCTTTGTAAGGCTGTTGTGCAATTCAAATGGCATTCTTCAATCAATGAGTTAACAAACATTTCCTTAGTTACTATTATGTGCCAGTCACTGTAATGTGTTCATAGGTGCAGTAGTGGTCTCAAAATGGAGCTGGCTTGCAGGAAGTCATAAAATTTATAAAATGGATCACAGAACTATAATTTCTATGCCCTTATCTCTACTACTAATAGAATGGATTTTATTATTATTCCTAGAGTGAAAATAAGAAGTGGAAAAGAGAGCAGAGGATTAGAATGTGAGTCATTAGAGGGTAGCAACATTCCTACACCTCGCCTGAACTGATGTCTTGATGGCTGGCTGGAAAAAATGTGAAAAATTATCAAGGACCAGTTATATACAGTGTTACCTACCTTATAATTACAGTCATCACCTCACTTCTGGTGCATTTTAATGGCTTGTTCTCTTGTCTCCCTTCATCTCTGCCGATTCTCTCTCTCTCTCTCTCTCTCTCTCTCTCTCTCTCTCTCTCTCTCTCTCTCTCTCTCTCTCTCTCTCTCTCTCTCTCTCTCTCGCAGTTCTGCTGAGTCAGGTCAGGTCAGGTCAGCTGAGTCAGAGAAAGATGGCCATTTTCATATTTATATCTCTGCCTCCTGATTTAGTTTCTAGTCTATAGTATCAGTTATTGATTAGTGTGTATTAATTGATTGATCAAGCAAGAAGAGACATGAAACCCAATTAGTATCATTACATATCTATATATTAGTATCATTACATATCTATATAGAAGGAATATGAGCTCTGTGAGAGGAGGCACTTCTTTAGCTATATAAAGTTGAAGATCAGAAGGTAATTAGCATATACATTTTTTTAGAAAGGAAACCATAGCAGAAAAGTTCCCCTAGTTTCAGGTATAAACATATATTAAGCACCACAATGTACAAGGAAGGCAGCATACTTCAACCTGAGAATGAATAAAAAGAACAATTGACCAAGATCCCTGCCATGAAAAAGTGAATATTGCATGAGGAATCATTGTGTCTCATTGTTCTCTACCTTTTAAAAATGATTGTGCCTAGATTCCTATTTTTATCTCAGTGTATCTAAATATGGTCTAGAGCCAAACAAAACAAATAAACAAAAGCTCACCACCTGAGGATCAGTCATGACTCTTTATCCTGAATAATATTTATGGAATATTCAAAGGATTCAATTGAGTCAGATGCTACAACAATAGACATTTGTTCTAGGCCACAGTCTCTTAGGACAAATTCTTTTTGAAAGCAGGCAGGAAGGGTTGAAAAGCATTTATTTTCCAAGTCAATAAATGATTCAGTGAAAAGGACAATATTTAAATTCTGTGTAATTTAGCAGGAACAGTACCTTTTACCTTTATCAAGGTAAAGTAGATTTTCTGAAAAGAGATACAGCTAAAGATGTTTCAATGGGATTAGTGCATTAATATATGAAAATTGTGTGAAGAACAATGTCATCACAACTTCATTTGCAAATAAAAAATATATGTTTTGCATTTTGTCACATTAATACTTTAAAATTTCTCTAACATCATATTTGGCATATAAAGTTTAGTCAGATGTGGCCCTCTCTTTGTCATCTCCTCTTCTCTCTTGTCCTGTATTTTGACCCCTTCCTTCCCAAATGCATATATATTTCATCAATGGACAGATATTCGTGTGTGTGTGTGTGTGTGTGTGTGTGTGTGTGTGCGTGTGTGTGTGTGTCTTTATGTGTGTGTGTGAAAGACAGACAGATAAAAACATAAATCAAGTTGAGAGACCAAGTCAGAGAGATAGAGACAGAGAATGGATAAAAATAAGTGTATTTGGATATATTTTTAACCTGGAACATGTCTGTGATTTAATCTATGTAGAAAATTACCAGAGAGAAAACTTCTACCTATGCTAATGAGCAGTGTTGTTATACTCAAATAGCAATGGGTCCCGTGGAATAATGATGTAGAAAGTCACAAATTAACATTAATTATGTTGGGTTGTATTTAATTTATTTTGCTAAACCTTTCCTAAATTTATTTTAATCTGGTTTGAGCAGCACTCAGGCATTTTACCTGCCTGCTTGCTTAGGAGTTTGCCACCTCCACTGATGATCACTCTTCTAGAATTTCCAGACTTTGAGAGAAGCCTATACATTTAAAAATTGATGACATTCAAGGTCACAATGCTGGTAAGTGTCCAAGGAAGGAAGTGAACACAGGTATTGCTGAAACTGATGGCAACTCTATCCATTGGTATTCCCATGCTGCTGCTGTTGCTGCTGCGTGAAAAATTTGTTTGAGTATGTATTCTCAGGAGTTTCTGAGAATAAGCAATTTATGTATTGAAGTAAGCTGTCTTATTATTTTGATTATCCTCTTTTGAGATTTATAATAAACATACATGACATTAAGTACAAAAATTTATATCAATTGGGTAATGGGATTATGAGGAATTAAAGTCTGCAGCCAGAGGGTGGTAAAGCAGTAAATATATTGATATAAAATAAGTGTGATGTCAGAATATTTTTGGAAGAAAATGACTCATGTGAAACAACATGGGATTAATAATGACATGCTATTTGGTGTTTTCATGTGGTTTTATGCCCTGCCACTCTTCACAAAATTTTAAAGCCAAAATATAGTGTAAAATGATTATTTTATCCACCCCCAAATTGGAGCTACCTTTGGAGGAGCCCACTGAAAAGACAATACCTAAAAACAATCTTGTCCAGTGGTCTTGAGGAATTATTCATTTGCCATAACAGTGAAAAATTTGAAGCCAGGAAATTTTAACTCAATAGAATATAAGGGGCCAGTTAAATGGCACACATCTATAGTTTGAAACAGTTGGAGGCAATTCAGGAGAAAATAATGGGGAAAAAATTAAAAATTTAAGGTGTGGTTATTGTCATCTATAAAACAGTGGTACTGAATGCTGTGATTTCCAAGGTTTCTCTCAACTCTAATGTATATATCTATGAGTAAGGAAGGAACAATGATGCTATGAAACTAGTACTGGATTTGGATAAGAGTCCTAGATTTGAATATTAATACCTTTGTCCCTGTGCAAGACATTTGTTTCAATATAGCAAAAAGGGGAAATATTTGATGTTGGAGGGGGTGTGGGAAATCTAGGACAGTAATTAATTGTTGATGGAGTTGTGAAAAGATCCAACTATACTGGAGAACAATTTGGAACTATGTCCAAAGGGCTATAGAACTGTGCTTACCATTTGATCCAGCAATACCACTGCTAGGTTGATATCCCAAATACATTCCCCAAAAGAGAAAAAAGACCTAATTTTACAAAAATATTTATAACAGCTCTATCTGTGGTGAATAAGAATTGGAAATCAAAAAAAAAAAGAATTGGAAATCAAAGGAATGCCCATCATTTAGGGAATGGCTAAAAAAGCTGTGGTATATGATAGTGATGGATTATTATTGTGCTATAAGAAATAACAAGCAAGATGATTTCAGAAAGGCCTGGAAAGACTTGTATGAACTGATATATCATGAAGTGAGCAGAACCAAGAGAGCATTATGCACAGAGAGACCAATAGGTTTTTTTTTTCTGATAAAAGTATTTTATTTTTTTTCTAGTTACATGTAAAGATAGTTCTTAACATTTGTTTAAACAAGCTTTCCAATTTCAGATTTTTCTCCCTCCCTCCCCTCCTCCCTGCCCCCTCCCCTATACAGCAGGTAATCTGATATATGTTTTATATATATACGTGTGTGTGTGTGTGTGTGTATATACATATATATATACATACATATATATATATATAACATTCAACTTATTTCTGCATTAGTCATGTAATAAGAGAAGAATCAGAGCAATGAGGAAAAACCTCAAAATAGGAAAACAACAGCACCAAAAACAAAAGAAATACTATTATTTAATCAGCTCTATACTCCACAGTTTTTTTTTCCTGGATTTGGAGATCCCCTTCCATCATGACTGCCCTGGAATTCTCCTGTACCATTGCATTCGTGAGAAGAATCTAGTCCATCACATTAGATCAACACACAATGTTGATGATACTATATACAATGTTCTTCTGGTTCTGCTCATCTCACTCATCGTCAGTTCATGCAAGTCCTTCCAGGTTTCTCTGAATTCCTCCTGCTCATTGTTTCTTACAGCACAATAGAATTGCATTACATCCATATACTACAACTTATTCAGCCATTCCCAAATTGATGGGCATCCCCTCAATTTCCAATTCCTTGCCACCACAAAAAGAGCAGGTATAAATATTTTTGTATATGTGGGTCCTTTTCCGTTTTTTATCATCTCTTTCTGAAAAAGACCCAAAATTTGTATCACTAGGTCAAAGGGTATGCACAGCTTTATAGCCCTTCGGACATAATTCCAGATCGCTCTCCAGAATTGGTGGATCAGTTCACAGCTCCACCAACAATGAATTAGTGTTCCAATTTTCCCACAGCTTCTCCAACATTTATTGTTTTCCTTTTTTGTCATGTTAGCCAATCTGATAGGTGTCAGGTGGTACCTCAGAGTTGTTTTAATTTGCATCTCTCTAATCAATAGTGATTTAGAGCATTTTTTTCATATGGGAATAGATAGCTTTTATTTCTTCATCAGAAAACTGTCTGCTGATATCCTTTGACCATTTCTCAATTGGGGAATGACTTGGATTCATATAAATTTGATTGAGTTCCCTATATATTTTAGAAAGGAGATCTTTATCAGAAGTACTGGCCATAAAAATTGTTTCCCAGCTTTCTGAATCCCTTCTAATTTTGGATGCATTGCTTCTGTTTGTACAAAACCTTTTTAATTTAATGTAAACAAAATCATCCATTTTGCATTTCATAATATTCTCTACCTCTTTATTGGTCATAAACTGCTCTCCTTTCCAAAGATTTGAAAGGTAGACTATTCCTTCCTCTCCTAATTTATGTATGGTATCACATCTTATGTCTAAATCATGTACCCATTTGAATTTATTTTAGTTTAAGGTGTCAGATGTTGGTCTATGCCTAATTTCTGCCATACTATCTTCCAGTTTTCCCAGCAGTTTTTGTCAAATACTGAATTCCTATCCCAGAAGCTGGAGTCTTTGGGTTTATCAAACACTACATTACTAATGTCATTTACTAATGTGTCTTCTGTTCCTAGCCTATTCCATTGATCCTTCATGCTATTTCATAGCCAGTACAAGATAGTTTTGATGACTGCTGCTTTATAGTAAAGCTCCAGGTTTGGCAATGCTAACCCACCTTCCTGTGCATTTTTTTTCATTATTTCCCTTGATATTCTTGACTTTGTTTTTCCAGATGAATTTTGTTATTATTTTTTTCTGGCTCTATAAAATAATTTTTAGGTAGTCTGATTGGTATTGTGCTGAATAAGTAAATTAATTTAGGCAGTATTGTCATTTTTACTATATTAGCTCTGTCTATCCATGAGCGATTGATAGATGTCCAATTAATAGATCTGATTTGATTTGTGTGAAAAGTGTTTGGTAATTGTGTTCATAGAGTTCCTGGGTTTGTCTTGGCAAATAGACTCCTAAGTATTTTACATTATCTACTTTTACTTTAAATAGAATTCCTCTTTCTATCTCTTGCTGCTGGACTTTGTCATGTATAGAAATGCTGATGATTTATGTGGATTTATTTTATATCCTGCTACTTTGCTAAAGTTGTTAATTGTTTCAAATAATTTTTGAGTTGATTCTCTAGGATTCTCTAAGTATTGCTTCTTTCTGGCTCCTTGTAGTATTTTCTCCTTCACCTGATAATTCTGGAATAATTTGTCTATAATATTCCTTGGAGTTTTCCTTTTGGGGTCTCTTTCAGCAGGTGATTGGTGGATTCTTGCAATGACAATTTTATCCTCTGATCTATAATATTAGGGCAGTTTTCCTTAATAATTTCCTAGAATATGGTATCTAGACTCTTTTTCTGATCATGGCTTTAAGGCAGTCCAATGATTCTCAAATTGTCTCTCCAGGATCTGTTTTCCAGATCAGTTGTCTTTCCAATAAAGTATTTCACATTTTCTTCTATTTTTTCATTCTTTTGATTCTTCTTAACTGATTGCTGGTGTCTCATGGATTCATTATCTTGCAACTGTCCAATTTTAATTTTTGTTTGTTTTTGTTTGTTTTTTGTGGGGCAATGGGGGTTAAGTGACTTGCTCAAGTTCACACAGCTAGTAAGTGTCAAGTGTCTGAGACTGGTTTTAACTCAGGTACTCCTGAATCTAGGCCCGGTGCTTTATCCACTGCGCCACCTAGCCTCCCCCAATTTTAATTTTTAAGGCATTGTTTTCTTCAATGAAATTATGCACCTTTTTTTTCCATTTGGTCAAATTAATTTTTTTTATGGCATTGTTTTCTTCAGTCAATATTTTTGCTTCCTTTTCCAAGCTGCTGATTCTTTTTTCATAATTTTCTTTTGTTGCTTTCATTTATCTCAATTGATTTTTAAAATCCTTTTTTAGTTTCTCCTAGAAGGCTTTTTGTTCTTGAGACCAATTCATCTTCCCTCTTGAGGCTTCACATGTAGGCAACTTGGGAGTATTGTCCTCATCTGAATTTGTGTTTCCCTCTTCACTGTCAACACAGAAGCTCTCAATGGTGAGAGCTCTTTTTTGTTTCTTACTCATTACTTTTTATTTTTTTGAAGTTGAGGTCTCCTCTGGGGGCACTAGGGTCCTTCTTTCAAGCTTCTTGTGCTGGCATATAGGGGTTGTGTCACTGGCTCTCTACACTGAGGCCTCTATGGCTTGTAGATTTTTCTAGGGGGCAGACCCAAGATGGCAGAGAACAGCCAGCAAATTGCATGAGCTCTCCTTCTGTTCCCTCAAAAAGAACATTAAATCAAGCCTCTAAATAGATTCTGAAACTACAGAACCTGCAAAGAGACAGAGAGACACAGTCTTCCAACCAGAGATAATTTAGAAGACTTCAGGAAAGGTCGGTCTCACTGGGGCAAAAGGGAGGTTCAGCTCACTGCAGCACAGCGTGCGGGAGAGGGTCAGGTCAAGTCAGCAGGAAGCTGTGGGCCGCGGGAGAGTAACTGAGGTCCTTGGATCCTGGCACAAGAAGCTGGTGGTGCAGCAGAACAGTGGCAAAACCCACCTGCACCAGCCGAGAGGACAGATTGCCAGCTGGAGAGACACCCACAAGACAGTCACCAGAAGGCCTACTGATTCCAGTGCGCTCAGACAGGAAGTCCAGGGTAAGGTCTACTGATCCCAGCGCTCTCAGACTGGAAGTCCAGGTTGGTGGAAAAAAAAAAAAGAGACCAATAGTTTTTGATGAAAAAATTGTGAGTGACTTAACTATTCTCAGCAATACAATGATGCAGGAAAATCCCAGAAGACATTTGATGAAACATACTATCCACCTGCAAAAAATAAAATAAAATAAAATAACTGATATTGATTGAACACAGGCAGAAGCATGCTATTTTTCACTTTCATTCATTTTTTCTTATTAAGTTTTTCCTTTTTCATACAAAATGACTAATATGGTAATGTTTTACATAATTACACATGTATAGCCCATATCTGCTTACTGCCTTAGGAAAGTTGGGTGGGAGGGAGGGATAAAAATTGGAACTCAAAACAATAAGTAAAAACGGTTATTATTTTTTAAAAAAGTGTTATTGTTCAGAAATTGTCGACCTAAATTTGCATAATATAAAAGTCAATTGTTATTATGCACCATCATTACTGTCTGACTATGTGATTGTTACTTACAAAATGTGAAGGAAGCAATATTTTTCACATTTCCAAAATAAAATAATTTGGCAGGAGAACAAAAGATATTTGCCTCATCTACACTCAGTTTTAAATTCTGTGGAAAAAGGATACTTATACTATATCCCTATAGTAATCACTTATCAGAAAACCACACTAATTATTTCCCCAAACTCAGTTGCCACTCAATATCCACAAACTGACAGTCTGTTGTATTATTTTATCTAATATTGGTATTAAATTTGAAATAATTTTTTAAATAATTCAAATTAATGAAAGGGAAGCCTCATCTAAATAATATATGCACAAGCCTAAGAGACCTAGAATTTTCTCAATCAACCATCAAAAATATATTAATTGGGGCAGCTAGGTGGCGCAGTGCATAGAGCACTGGCCCCGGAGTCAGGAGTACCTGAGTTCAAATCCAGCCTCAGACATTTAACACTTACTTGCTGTGTGACCCTGGGCAAGGCACTTAACACCAATTGCCTCACTAAAATATATATATTGCTAACTATGTGTGGAATGCACTGTTCTAGGAGTTGAGGAAAATATAAAGTGAGTCCCTATTCTCCAGAAAATTATGGCCTACAGAGGTGATAGGCGATCACAACATGACTTTAACATACAACATTATATAAATATGACATTATAAATGTGTATGACAAAATTCTAATTCAAAAAGCTTAGGTGATAAAAAGTTATATATTTAATTGTAAAATAAAAGATTTGTGAAGAAAGAAGACATGTCTAGAAAGAACAGAAGTATGGATGATGGGTGTTTGCATCCCTTGGGTAGCTGATCTATCATGGTCCCTTTACAATTTTTAATTTTCTCATGCAATAAGGACACAATTTGAAAGTAAAAAATAATTTAATTGAGGAACTAAATACCAACACTACTGCACAAAATCTAGGGGAAACGTAACTGGAAATTTCTTGTGCTGTGTTTTCTATGCTTGCAAACGTTTTTTTAAGGTTGAAAAAATATGGTCTAATCAATGAATATATAAGCAATCATTAATATCCTTGACTGAATCCATAATTATTCAATATCTTTACAACAGCAAACACCAATTTTTGTTTGTTTATTTTTGGTCATTTGGAATCAAGCACTGAAAGAGGAAACAGAGTTCTAGTCTATTTATTAACCTCACATGAAGAAATTATTTGAAAAGACTTAATGATGGTGAGCATGACAGAAACAAAGAAGGAAGGAGAGAGAAAAAATAGTGGGAAATGAGATAGAAAAGAGGAAGAAAGGGAGGAAAGAAGGAGGAAGCAAGGAGGAAAGAAGGAAAGAAGGATGAAAAGAACTGACTGTCTTGAAAGCAAGAATTACCAATTTGGCTAGCATTTTAAAGTGGGTTGTCTAAAATTGGGTGATTGGATGTTTAAAACCTAGGAAAAAAACAAGAAAAAAATATTAACAGAGAAATAGATGAGAAGGCATTGCTTACAAATCATTTACAAAGCTACTGGAAAGGCAGGAAAGTAAAGCTAGTAGTTCTGTTATCATGAGGGTATTCTTTTGTTGTTGTTGTTTATTCCTTATTTTTATTTGGTCCTGCTATTTCACTGGTGTAAGGCTTTTCTTGTGAGCTGTAAAACCCTACCTCAACAAAGAAAGACAAGTAAGTGGTCTGTAATTCCTAGTACGAGAGAGTAGCCTGTGGTCACTGAGGTGGAGTGATTAGTCCAGAGTCATTCAGACAAAATGTACCTAACACTTGAGTTTAAGTTTTCCTTTGTTCAAAGCCAGCTCAATGTCTACTACTTCACTCTGTGTTATCACTATTTGTTTGAGAGGTTTAGCTAATACCAATAGCTGCCACAACCATGATGCCACAAGAGCTCAGAAACAACTTCAGTTCACATATGCTTAATATCCTTTCCAAAAAGAGTGATTGATATTGGAGGAAATATTACCCAAGTATCAACAAGCATCTGTCAAGTGCTACTATGTGCTCAGCATTTAGCTAAGCTCTAGAGATACAGAAAAGCAAAAACAATCCTTGGTCTCAAGAATTTTGCATCCTAATAAGGGAGAAAACATACAAACAGTTATATGAGTACAATGTATATGGAGGATAAATGGTATTTACCTTGATTCAGGGGCAAGGTCCTAGAAGTAGCAGGGATTAAGATAGCCAGACCTTTTAAACAACATAGGATTTGACTTGATTACTGAAGGAAGCCAGGGAAACCTGGAAGCCAAAGATGGAAAGAAGGGCAACATTCTAAGTACAGGGCACAATAATGGAAAAATTGTGGAGTTGGGATACATGGATTGCTCTCCTTTCAAAAAATAGAAAGAAAGTCAATTTTACTGGATCAGAGCGAGTAAAGTTTGAAAAGTCTAGGAAGGTAGGAATGTGCCAAATTAAAGAGCCATTTGGAAGATTTTATATTTTAACCTGTAGATAATAGGAAACCACTGGTATTTACCAAGAAGCTGGGGTGACATGGCAAGGCATATATTCTAGGAAGATCATATTGGAAGCTGAATGAAGGATGGGATACTAGCTCATCTGCAAAACTCGATGGTGGATATTAGAGTACTATAGAGTTTGTAATTTTTTAAAATAGCAAAAGGCAATTGAAAAGGAAAGGAAACTGTTCAGGATTTGGTGTGGATTAAATCTTATAAGAATATTGATTCATGAAACAGTAAGGAGAAGGAGAACAAACAGTCATGGAATGAATAAAATCCAAAATCCAGGTGCACTTAGCCATTCGATTTTTATCAGCAATAATAAGGGAACTTCTACATTTGAATTTCACAAAGATATACATGATATACTATCAAAGGAGTTACAAATGCTGTATAAGACATTGCAGTTTAAAATAATATGTGGACCTGACCAAAAATTCCTATTTCAATGACATTGTTTGAAGGGTACCACTTTTCAAATTATTTCAAAATGGAGAACAACCAAGTAAACAAAGAGAAGAATATAGGCAGCTATACTCATTTAATCTTATGTTGGCGTGAAGACATATTTTCACTCTACTTTATTTGGTTCATTATGAGCTCTGGATAGAACGAGTAAGATGAGATATTTCCTTCTCCTGGAAACAGAGACAAAGCATGAAATGGCCTTTGAAATGCTCTTTTCTGTGAATTCTTTGAAAGAGTACTTTCCTGGCACTGAGGCCACATCTTCTGTCTAGGAAAGTCTTTACAATCATGAAACATTTGGCATAAGTCTCATTATGGTAATTCCCTATAATTTAACTCATATTGTCTATTTTGAGTTAATGTTCCTTTTCATTATTATAATATTATTTGTTTCATTTTATCTTGTGATCAGTGGTTGTAGGTGACCTAAAAGAGTGTAAAGAGGCAGAAGCAAGTTCCATCATGACTTCTTGATGGAGAGTCACCTAAAAATATTATCAGTTAGGTTTATGCCTGTTAAAGGAGGTGGGCTGGTCATACATAAGAGTAATTCGGGAAGCTAGGTGGCACAGTGGATAAAGCACCAGCCCTGGATTCAGGAGGACCTGAGTTCAAATCCGTCCTCAGACACTTGATACTTACTAGTTGTGTGACTCTGGGCAAGTCACTTAACCCTCATTGCCCCCCGCCCCAAAAAAAGTAATTGGTGACAAAGGAGAAGGAAAAAGAAAAGTTCTGTCCATATAGTGATGAAATACTAAAGGAATATGGGGAAAGCCCCAAGGATCTTAGACTTCTCCTCTACAAAGCAGAGGAGAGGAGGCATGGGCAAGGATTTAATGCAATGATAAAGCTTAGGTAACATGGAATCAGCCCTCCTGTAGGCACTGTAAGGCATCAGGTTAGAGGCACCTAAGAAATCATCTGCAATACCTTTCCTTTGACAGATATGAAGTAAAGTTCAGAAATGTTAAATTATTTATTCAAATTTCTACCACTACAACAAAAGAATGAAACCAACTCCTCTAATTCCACATCCAGAATTATTTCCTTTATTTTTATTTTCCTTATAGAAAATCCTCATGCCTAGGGGAAATAGATGTATAGTATTAGACTATGAAAATTAGATTACTTTGAAATTTTTTTTATTTGTCTCTGAGTTAAGATCCTGATTATCTTACATCATTGCCTAGTAATCAGAACTTATGGATATGTATGACAAGAGCCACAGGAGGAAGCTTTTTTTTTAATAGAAGTATTGGTCATCTAAATTTAGTAATTACTTAGTTCAGCTTCTCATTCAACGTTTGGCAGCTTTTGAATTCCTTCAGATTTGGTACAATGGAGAAGCTCTGAGACAACCAGTACTTTGTCAAAGCAAAGAAAAAGCTAGAGAAAATTTGGAAAGGCTCCCCTAGGATATGTACCTGGATAAAGGTTAATCAATAATGAGACTGTTGGGTGGAAAAACAGTTTTGCAAACATGGTGAAAGTTGACATTTATGAGTCCTGCCTAAGACTCAACAGCTTCCGATGATGTCATTACTTTGATCTCCACTCATTAATTCTCTGTTTTACACATCAAAGTTCAGCCTAAGGTAGGTTTTGATAACATTGTTTCTGTTCAGTGATTCAGTCATGTCAGACTCCTAGTGATCCATTAGACCATACTGTCCATGGGGTTTTCTTGGTAGGGACTGAAGTAGTTTATCATTTCCTTCTCCAGTGGATAAAGGCAAACAGTTTAAGTAACTTGCCCAGAGTCCCATAGCTAGTAAGTGTATGAGGTCAGACTTTTAACACAGTCTTCCTGACTCCAGACTTAGTGCTCTATTCACTGATCCACCTACCTACCTCCATTTGATAATGTATATATTTATTATATCAAATATTATATCATATTACCTGACATCACATCACATTCATTGTATTGTATATGTTATGTTATATCATATCTCATATCATAACATATCATATCACATATTATATTATAAATTAGCACCACAGCAAAACTGTGATTATTATGAGTTAAAAATTTGTAAGTGTGTATTGGGGGAAGAATAATGTCAATAACCAAAGCATATAAGCTTATTATGTACTGCAGCAAAGAAAAGGAGGATTAAATTTCTTTGGCAAGGTGGGAGGCTTAAGTAGGAAGTCTACTTAAATCTAATTCAGTATCAGTATATTTTAGCCTAAATATGCTCAATAATTGGTTAAAATATGAAAAACCAATGATGTAATGTCAAGGTAGGGTCGCATTATCCTGAAGATTCTTATGAAACTAAAGAATTTTTGTACATAAGATTCATGACAGGCTTCTCGGCTAGGATATTGTACCAATGGGGCTCCAGGCATAGCTAAGGATAGATCAATAGGAAAGCAAGTCAAGGTATCAGAGCTTCCAAATAGTAATTTCAACTTGAATAATTTACCAAAGACCTTAGTACATTCACATCCAAAAAACCCCACAACAATCCACCAAATAAACAAACAAACAAAACATATTCTGTCTGACCTTTAATATACGTTGATTAATTGGCTGACTGACTTTCAATTTGTATTCTCTTCTTCATTTGGACAGATGTTTCATATTTCTTTGCTGTTTTTTCATGGTGAACATTAATAATACTATCACATTTGTTTGGCACCTGCTGTGTAGTAAGCATTTTAAAGGTAAGAGAAAAGAAGCAGAAATTAGCTAAAACTTTTCTGAGCTCATTATAAATCTAGGATCAAGGGACAGATTTATAATGCCTGCCTCAGATTTCTAAAAGCAGTCTGATGCTGGGCAAGCTCACTTACACTCAGTGAGCCTCAATTTCCTCATGTCCAAAATTGAGTAATAATAATACCTACCTCATAATATAATAAAGAGTAAATGAAATTGTGGTTTACAAATATTAAAGTACTTTGTTAATATTATTATTCTTATTATTCTTATCTTTTAGATTATGAACATTATATATGTATGCATATACATTTATGCATGTATGTGTATGTGTATATGTATGTGTATATGTATTTATGTGGTAAGGCATTGCAGTAGAATATGGTGATAGGATATCTATCTATTTCCATCTCTATATATACACACATACATACATACACACATAAATATACATGCATAGATACATACATGCATATATGTGGTCACCATAGATATTCTACTACAATGCCCTATTATATCAATGAAGTGGCCTGAGATTTTTAAAAGTAATCAAATCAGGTCACTATCTCTACCATGTCCTACCATTGTGGAAAGCTTTTTAATGTGGTACTTATGACAAATGGTTGCTGATTGTAGTGGTAGTGTAAGTGTAGAAAGCCTTATCACCAGATGACTAAAAATAACATGAATCCACATAAATCATCAGCATTTCTATGCATGACCAACAAAGTCTAGTAGCAAGAGATCGAAAGAGAAATTCCATTTAAAGTAATGATAGACAATATAAAATACTTCAGAGTCTACTTGCCAAAACTAATCCAGGAACTCTATGAACATAATTACAAAAGTTTTTCACACAAATGAAATCAGATCTAAATAATTAGAAAAATATCAACTGCTCATGGATAAGCCAAGCTAATATAATAAAAATGACAATTCTCTCTAAATTAATTTACTTATACAGTGCCATACCAATCAGACCACCTAAAATTATTTTATAGAGCTAGAAAATAATAATAGCAAAATTCATCTTAAAAACAAAAGGTCAAGTATATCAAGGGAACTAATGAAAAAAAACTGCACAGGAAGGTTGGCTAACTGTACCAAATCAGAAGCTTTACTATAAAACCACAGTCATCAAAATTATTTAGTACTGGCTAAGTAATAGAGCAGTAGATCAATGGAATAGTTTAGGCACTGGAGACACAATAGTAAATGACTTTTCTAATGTACTGTTTGATAAACCCAAAGTCTCCGGCTTCTGGGATAGGAACTCAGTATTTGACAGAAACTGCTGGGAAAACTGGAAGAGAATATGAAAGAAACTAGGCATAGATCAGCATCTTACACCTTATACTAAAGTAAAGTCAAATTGGGTACTTGATTTAGACATAAAAACTGATGCTATAGGTAAATTAGGAGAGGAAATAAATTTATACAAAGTGCACAGGTGGGAATTTATTATTAAGGATATGATCTGTAAAGCACTTATTTTTTGTTTCTTTTTTTTTTGTTGGGTGGTTGGAGTTGGGTGACATACTTGGGGTCATGCAGTAGGTGAGTGTCTTGTGATTGGGGCTGGATTTTTGCTCAGGTCCTCCTGGTTCCAGGGTGGGTGTGTTGTTCATTGTGTCACCTAGCTGCCCCATGATGACATCTTTAGAGTAAAATTGAGTGGTTAGAGGAATGCACTGGGAGAGTGGGAAAGGGATCGGTAGAATGGATTGAAATCCCATATGAAAGAAACAGGAAAGGGATTATGGGGGGGACAGATGTGGGAGGAGGGGGGCAATGAATGAGCCTGACGTGCATCAGAACTGGCTCAAAGACTTTAATCTCATCAGAGTTGGCTCAAGGAGGGAATAACATACAGATTCAGTTGGGTGGCATAATCTATCTAACTCTGCTGGATAGTAGGAGGGGAAGGGGATAAGAAGGGAGGCAGATTTCAGGATGGGACAGTCAGAAGTAAATCACTTTTGAGGTGAGATAGGGTGAAAGAAGATAGAAAGTAGAATAAATATCATGGGGAAGGGAATAGGATGGAGGGAAATAGTTAATACTAACTGTCAATAAAAATTGAAGCATAGGCAAGAGCAAAGTAAGATGATCATGATGATTGGATGAAGATGGGAATTAATTGATCACAATGAGGATGGATTGATGATGATGATGGGAATTGATTGATGATAACATGTATGGTACTTAATTTGCTGGGCTATTGTGAAGAAAATTCTTTGTCAGATGTAAGATACAATATAAATATTATGTATTACTGTTGTTGCAAGAATCAACCTCATGGATTTATTGTAGGGAAATATCTCTTTAATATTCTATATAAATGTAGTTTACCATTAGAAAAAAAAAATGATGAACAGAATGCTATCAGAGAAACCCAGAAAGACCTACATGAGCTTATGCAATGTGAAATGCATTATATACTATATAACTGCAATACTGTAAGATAATCTCCTGTGAATGACTTGCTTATTTTCAGCAACATAATGATACAAGACAACTTTGAAGGGCATATGAAAAATGCAGTCTATCTACAGAGAGAGAATTGATGATGTCTGAGTTTGAAGCATATTCTTCTGTTGTTTGTTTGTTAGTTCCTTTACCTGAAGCTTTGTTTTTGTCTGTTTTCTTTTGCAACCTAGCTAATGTGGAAATGTTTTGCATGACTGCTCATGTATAGCTTATATTGAATTGCTTGAGTTCTTGGAGAGGTGGAGGGATGGAGGAAGAGAATTTGGAAGACAAAGTTTAAAAAATTTTTCAAAATTTGTATTTACATGTAATTTGGGAAAATAAAACTTAGAGAAAAATAAAAATTAGAATTATAATATAGAAAAAAATAAAATTTTAAGCTTTCTCTTTTACTCATCTGATTTTTTTTGAATGTGGAAAAGTAACCTTTTCAACATAGCAAGATTTGTATACAAATAAGCAGTATACAATTCTTGACATTAGGGTAATGATCAGTGCCTTAACACTAAAGTTGGGTTAATAAAAACCCAGCTCTTGACATGACTCTGACATAGATTCACAGATGCACCTTTATCAGAGGTAGAGAATTGAGTAGTAATTGAGAATAATCACCATCCTGTATTCTTGGTAATCTGCATTTTAAGTTATATCTGATAGCTATCTATCATTGCAGTTTATTTTCATTCATTTGGGGGAATGTTAAAGCACATTGTGAAAGTACAAATTGTGTAATTTAATTGTGAGCATGGCTGCAAAAGGTAATTAAGCATCTTTTAAAAAAAGAAAGAAAATGATATAAAACAAGTCCTACAGCTAAGGGAATACTTTTTTAAAAAAAATCAATTATTCTCTGAAACATAGGAAACTGCTTTTCAGAAATTACAACAAAGGGGACTGCTGCTAACCATCTTAGTGTATATACATTTCTCAAAATAGTACAAGCACTTTCACATAGAAAGCCAAATCATTCATTATAAAATGCCCCCAAGACAAAGATTTTCTCCAAGTGAGCTTCACATTCCTCCTTTGCAAAAGGAAATCAATTTCAGAAATAGGGAGAAATGCTTAGCAACAGAAGTACAGCAACTTTGAAGGTATATACTGACTAGGATATTTATGAATATATGGATATTTGGATACCACTTAGAAATGTAATTTAAACACTTGAGGAGATATTTTCGCTAAACATTTAAGGATCTATCATCATAAGAATACTTTTAAAGAGCCTTCATTTTATGGAACCAACTTGTAATATGGAAAGTAAAACATACCAGATAGCTATGTTGAAGTGAATTAATCATCATTGCTGTTGGTGAAATGCTTAAGGAAAACAATTTCATTATTTTAAACATACACACACACACATATACACACATATATGTATACACATACACACAAATATATATATATATATATATATATATATATATATATGTGTTGAAAACTCCCTTATATAGTTTCATGTTCATATGAATTTTCCTATATTATATTGAATTAATCACTATAGTGGAGTTGGAGGAAAAATAAATTGATCAAATTTTGACACACACTCTTACTGGCTCTGTGACTTAAGATAAGTCATTTAATCACTCTTATCCTCAGTTTCTCAAGAATGAAAATGTGTATAACCATAGCACCTGCCTCACAGATTTATTGCAAAAAATAAATGGAGGGCAGCTAGATGGCATAGTGGATAAAGCACCAGCCCTGGATTCAGGAGGACCTGAGTTCAAATCTGGCCTCAGACACTTGACACTTATTAGCTGTGTGACTCTGGGCAGGTCACTTAACCCTCATTGCCCTGAAAAAAAAAAAGAAGAAATGGGATAACAACATTTTCAACCCTTTTGAAAAAAATTTCAACTGTACCTGTTATTTCATTGGTATAAGGAGTGTCCATTGAGGGTACTCTCTGTAAAAATGCAAAATGTCATTTCCTTTGTAAATTTTAATCTTAAAGAGTGAAAGCAGTGAAAGAAGAGTGGAAGTGAGGGAGTCTCAACCAGCAGAAGGAGGCATAAAGTCCAGCCTAAGAAAATACCTGATAGCTGCAACATCATAAAGAAATAGAGAAACCAAGATATGCCTTGTTCTTTTATCTAAACTGGTAGAGAGAAGAGAAAACAAAATTGGATCCTCCAGATCCAGATTCTCTCATTCATAAAATAAAAATTATTCAAAGAGATTTCTTCTCAGTTTCCTTTCATTTCTAGATCTCCAAACCTCTTATAAGGATTACAAAGTCCATATTTTCCATTCCTATAGCATGTAAGAACTGATCATATAGTAAGTAGGACATCAGTAAAGGAATCTAATGGGAAATGTTCTTTCTTTTTTGCCATCTCCCAAATATCTCCTTATTAAAGTACATATATGCATACATATATATATATTTACACACACACATATGTGTGTGTGTAGGTATACAAATGCTTACATATACATTAATACAGTGCTATAGTATAGTTTATAGCATACATATGTTTATATACTATATACCATATACATGCATGCATAAATACACATACAGACATGTCTGCATGTGTGTGTGTGTGTGTGTGTGTGTGTATGTGTACTCTGTATCCAATTTTTGAGATCTTCTTTTAGCCTATGGAAGAGAAAACAGTTCTTCCTCATACCCCCAAATTTATCTAATTTGGGGAATCTTTACTGAAATCTCAAGACAATACAAAGAAAATGTTCTCTACAAACTTGAGGATGATGTCCTTGCAATCTGATGAAAGCAGCAGAGTCTGCATAATAAGGGATCTTAGAAAACCTCCATTAGAGCCCATATTTGAAAAACAAAAACAAAAACAAAAAACCCCCCACAAAACTTTGATGTCCTTTGTAAGTGGTCCCTTAGTCCTATAGGATAGACTATAAATAATGTAAATGGTAATGACATATAGAGCTGTCTATATTGCATTTGTGTAACTCCAATGTAAAAAAGATATCTTTCTTTACATTAAGACCATTTGTGTGTATTGATAGCATCCGATTATTCACCTTAGATTTTCCCTTTCAACTTAAGCAAAAAATATTGCTACATTTTCCAGATGACAATCCTTCATATACATGAAAAGAGATATTATCTCTACTCTGAGGCAAAGATGCAAAGATCTATTGACTCCTTATTGAATGATACAATTATGTAGCCTATCTCAATCCTGATTTCCTTCCTCTATCTGTTCTCTACTTACCCAACTCACTCTACTTACCCTAACATGGCATCAAACTCTGAACACCATGCTTCAGATAGGGACTAACCAGGATAGACTTCCCCAGATTACTCCCTTGGCCTAGAAAATCAATCTTAATGTAGGCTGAATCATACTGAAAGTGTTTTCTCTCAGGGTGATCATTATGAGAGATGCTTAGACAGAAAAAACTCAATAATCTGTAAACTACTAAGAAAGAAGTGTGACATATTACAATAGTACCAGGATTTAAGCAGGAAAAAAAAAAGCAAGAAAAGATACAGGCTTCTAATAATGCACTGCAGTGTCTAAAATTGTCGTTTTCTAGATGTCTCCCTTCCCAAATAATCACTTTGCTTTTCTTGGAGTGAAACCATATGTCATTATTTTGTACCTGTTAATTATTTTGATTCATCATTAGTTTTCCAGCTGTGCCTACCAATCATGAAAAAAACATTTTTATTCATATATCAGCCTGTAAAACAGTATTAAAATAGTGAAAACAAAACAACAAGATCCAAAACAAAACAGAAAAATCCAAACAACTTACAAAGTTTTAGAAATTAAAAAGGAAAAAAGCAAATAAAAAACCTCTTCAACCCGGTTTGAATGATAATTTGGAAGCCTTTGCCTATTTAGGAGTAATTCATATAAATCAAAAGTAAGCCATGTAATGTCCTTAATTTATACTGTTATTACTATATGAGCATCAAACAGTACTGACTAAGAACTGACAGAAACTGACCTGGTCTTCCAGGTAAATGAATTGCCTGTGGTTGACCAGATATTGTTCCTTCAAGCCTTGGATTATTTTGTAAATCTCCCATACTGTTCTCTTCTGAGATCACCAAGTTTTCTTTATGGACTTTTGCTTGTTATACAAAACAATTTATCTGTTGAAAGTGAGAGGCCTTAGGGCAGAGCCAAGATGGCAGAGAGAAGCCAGCAAGTTGTCTGAGCTTTCCTAAGTTTCCCTCAATAACAATATTTAATCAAGCCTCTAAACAGATTCTGAAACTATAAAACCTACAAAAAGCAAAGACACAATCTTCCAACTTGAGATAATTTGGAAGACTTCAGGAAAGGTCAGTCTCACTCAGGCAAGGGGGAAGCATAGGGCATCTCACAGCACAGGTCACAGTGCAGCTCTGCACTGAGGGGCTCTGGGAAAGTCAGCAGGAAATTCTTGGCCACAGTGAAGCAATGGAGGCCCCTTGATCCTACTTCTGCAAGATTGTGGCAAAGCAGGCCAGTGGTGAGATCCATCGGCACCAGCTGAGAGGTCCACCCACAGGACAGACATGACCAGGCTGGGCCATCCCAGCACACCAGGAGCAAGCACAGAGAGCAAGCCCAGGGAGGTAAGAAATCAGCAAGCCATAGAGGCCTCAGAGTAGAAAGCCAGTCCCTCAGCCCCTACACCCCAGCACAAGAAGCTTAAAACTGTCACCCGTGTGCCCAGGAGGAGACCATAACTTAAAAAAAAAATAAGCTGCAATATGAGTAAGAAACAAAAAAGGGCTCTTACCATTGAGAGCTTCTGAGTGGATAGTGAAGAGCAAAACAAAAACTCAGATGAGGACAATACTCTCAAATTGTCTAAATGTGAAGCCTCAAGAGGGAAAATGACTTGGTGTAAAGACCAAAAATCCTTCTTGGAACAGTTCAAAAAGGATTTTCAAAATCAATTGAGGGAGATAGAAGAAAAAATGGGAGAGAAATGAAAGCAACACAAGAAAATTATGAAAAAAGAATCAACTGAAAGGAAAGGAAGCATAATCCTTAAAAAATTCATTTGGCCAAATGGAAAAGAAGTGCAAAAGCTTATTGAAGAAAACAATGCCTTTAAAATTTGAATTGGAAAGATGGAAGCTAATGACTCCATGAGACACCAGGAATCAGCCAAACAGAAACAAAAGAATGAGGGGCAGCTAGGTGGCACAGTGGATAGAGCACTGGCCCTGGATTTAGAAGGACCTGAGTTCAAATCCAGCCTCAGACACTTGACACGTGCTGGCTGTGTGACCCTGGGCAAGTCACTTGACCCCAATTGCCTCACCAAAAACAAACAGACAGAAATAAAAGAATGAAAAACAGAAGAAAATTTGAAATGTCTCATTAGAAAGACAACTGACCTAGAAAATAATTCCAGGAGAGACAATTTGAGAATTATTGGACTGCCTGAAAGCCATGATTAGAAAAAGAATCTAGACAAAATATTGCAGGAAATTATCTAGAAAAACTGCCCTGATATTATAGAATCAGAGAATACAATTGTCATTGAAAGAATCCCCTTATCACCTCCTGAAAGAGACCCCAAAAGGAAAACTACAATTAATATTTTAGAAAAATTCCAGAATTATCAGATGAAGGAAAAAATACTCCAAGCAGCCAAAAAGAAGCAATTTAAATATCATGGAACCACATTCAGGATTACACAGGACCTGGCAGCTTCAAGATTAAAGGATCATGGGGCAGCTAGGTGGCACAGTGGATAAAGCACTGTCCTTGGGTTCAGGAGGACCTGAGTTTAAATCCTGCCTCAGACACTTGACTCTTAACTAGCTTTGTGACCCTGGGCAAGTCACTTAACCCTCATTGTCATACAGAAATAAAGAAAAAAAACAAAGATTAAAGGATCACAAGGCTTGGATTATGATATTCTAGAAGGAAAAGGACCTTGGATTGCAACCAAGGATGAACTACCCAGTATAACTGAGGATTCTCTTTCAGGGGAAAAGATGGACATTCAATAAATAAGACACTTTCAAGGTTTCCTGATGAAAAGGCCAGAATTGAATTGAAAAATTGATCTTAATATACAAGACTCAAGAAAATAAACAAGAAAGAAGTGGAAGAGATTAATAGAATGTTAGAAAAGTGAGATATAATAGATATTTGGAGTAAATTGAATGGGGATAGAAAGGAATATACCTTTTTCTTAGCAGGACATGGCACAGATTCAAAAATTGACCATGTACTAGGGTACAAAAATCTCATCGTCAAATGTAGAAAGGCAGAAATAGTAAATGCATCCTTCTCAGATCATGTTGCAATACAAATGACATGTAATAAAGAGCCATGGAAAGGTAGACAGAAAATTAATTGGAAACTAAATAATTTCATTCTAAATAATGAGTGGGTCAATCAAGAAATCACAGAAACAATAAATAACTTCATCCAAGAAAATGACAATAATGAGACGACATACCAAGATCTATTGGATGCAGACAAAGAAGTGCTTAGAGGAAATTTTATATCTCCAAAGGCTTACATCAATGTAAAAGAGAAAGAGGAGATCAATGAATGGGGCATACAACTTAAAAAGCTAGAAAAAGAACAAATTTAAAATCCCCAATTAAATACTAAATTGGAAATCCTTAAAATTAAAGGAGAAATTACTAAAATGGAAAATGAGAAAACTATAGATTTAATCCATAAAACCAAGAGCTGGTTTTATGAAAAAACAACAACAATAAAATAGATAAACCGTTGGTTAATTTGATTACAAAAAGAAAGAAGAAAAAAAATTACCAGTATAAAAAATGAAATGGGTTATTTCACCACCAATGAAGTAGAAATTAAAGCATTAATTAGGAGATATTTTGCCCAATTATATGCCAATAAACTTGACAATCTAAATAAAATGGATAAATATTTACAAAAGTACAAATTGCCCAGATAAACTGAAGAAGAGATAAAATTCTTAAATAAGCCCATATTAAAAAAGAAATAGAACAAGCCTTTAATGAACTTCTTAAGAAAAAAATCTCCATGGCCAGATGGGTTTACAAGTGAATTCTACCAACCATTTAAAAAAATAATTCCATTATTGTACAAAGTATTTGGAAAAATAATTGAAGAAGGAGTGCTACCAAATTCCTTTTATGACACAAATATGGCGTTGATAACAAAACCAGTCAGAGCAAAAACAAAGAAAATTATAAACCAATTTCCCTAATGAATATTGATGCAAAAATCTTAAATAAGGTATTAGCAAGGAGATTACAGCAACTGTTCACCAGGATAATACACTATGACCAGGTGGGATTTATACCAGTAATGCAGAGTTGGTTCAACATTAGGAAAACTATAAACATAATCAACCACATCAATAAGAAAACTAACCAAAATCATGTGAATATATCAATAGATGCCGAAAAAGCTTTTGACAAAATACAACATCCATTCCTAATGAATAAACTAGAAAGCTTAGGATGCTTTCCTTAAAGAAGCTTAAGTGGAGCTTTCTTTAAAATAATAAGCAGTATCTGCATAAAACCATCAGCAAGCATTATATGTAATGGAGATAAGTTAAAGGCATTCCCAATAAAATCAAGGGTGAAACAGAGATATCCATTATCAACTCTATTAATTAATATTGCACAAGAAATATTAGTTTTAGCAATCAGAGAAGAAAAAGGAATTAAAGGAATTGGAATAGGCAAGGAGGAAATAAATCCACATAAATCATCAGCATTTCAGTACATGACCAAAAAAGTCCAGCAGCAAGAGATAGAAAGAGAAATATCGTTTCAAGGAATTGTTGACAATATAAAATACTTGGGGGTCTACTTACCAAGACTAATCCAGGAACTCTATGAATAGAATCACAAAACCCTTTTCACACCAATCAAATCAGATCTAAATAATTGGAAAATTATCACTTGCTCATGGATAGGCCAAGCTAATATAATAAAAATGACAATTGTACCTAAATTAATTAACTTATTCGGTTCCATACCAATCAGACTACCTAAAAAATTGTTTTATAGAACTAGAAAAAAAATAACAAAATTCAACTGGAAAAACAAAAGATCAAGAATATCAAGGGAATTAATGAAAAAAAATGCACAGGAAGGTGGCCTAGCTGTATCAAATCTGAAGCTTTAATATAAAGTGGCAGTCATCAAAACTATTTGGTACTGACTAAGAAAAAGGGTGGTCAATCAATGGAATAGGCTAGGCACAGGAGACACAGTAGTCAATGACTTTAGTAATGTACTGTTTGATTAACTTTAGCTTCTGGGGTAGGACTCAGTATTTGAGAAAAACTGCTGGGAAAACTGGAAGAGAGTATGGCAGAAACTAGGCATAGACCAACATCTTAAACCTTATACTAAAATAAAGTCAAAATGGGTACAGGATTTAGACATAAAAGGTGATACCATAGGTAAATTAGGAGAAGAAGGAATAGTTTACCTCTTGAATCTTATGACAAAAAAAGAGATAGATAATATTATAAAATGCAAAATGGATGACTTCAATTACATTAAATTAAAAAGTTTTTGTACAAACAGAAGCAATGCAGCCAAAATTGGAAATATGCAGAAGGCTGGGAAACAATTTTTATAGCCAGCATTTCTGATAAAGGCCTCATTTCTAAAATATATCAGTAACTAAATCAAATTTTTAAGAATCCAAGTCATTCCCCAATTGAGAAATGATCAAAGAATATGAAAAGGCAATTTTCTGATGAAGAAATCAGAGCTATCTATTGCCATTTCAAAAAATGCTATAAATCACTATTGATTAGAGAAATGCAAATTAAAACAACTCTGAAGTACCTACTACCTGACAACTATCATATTGGCTAATATGACAAAAAAGGACAAGAATAAATGTTGGAGAAACTGTAGCAAAATTGGAACACTAATGCATTATTGGTGGAGCTGTGCACTGATCCCACCATTATGGAGAGCAATTTGGAACCCCAAGGGCTACAAAGCTGTGCTTACCTTTTAACCCAGAAATACCACTATTAGGTATTTTTCTCAAAGAGATCATAAAAAAGGGGAAAGGGCCCACATATACAAAAATA
The DNA here is from genome assembly GCF_019393635.1 of Dromiciops gliroides. Lineage (NCBI taxonomy): Eukaryota > Metazoa > Chordata > Mammalia > Microbiotheria > Microbiotheriidae > Dromiciops > Dromiciops gliroides. Next base: position 24,619,453 of record NC_057863.1, read on the forward strand.
TTTAAAGCTGCCCTTTTTTTGGTGGCAAGGAATTGGAAATTGAGGGGTTGTCCATCAATTGGGGAATGGCTGAACAAGTTGTAGTATAGGAATGTCATGGAATACTATTGTTCTGTAAGAAATGATGAGCAAGCAGATTTCAGAGAAACCTGGAAGGACTTGCATGAGCTAATGGTGAGTGAGATAAGCAGAACCAGGAGAACATTGTACACAGTATCATCAACATTATGTGTTGATCAACTGTGATAGACTTGGTTCTCAGCAATACAGCAGTACAAGAGAGTTCCCAAGGACTCATCATGGAAACTAGAAATCTTCTAAAAACAAATGTTGAAAACTATCTCTACATGTAACTAGAAAATAATAAAATACTTTTTTAAATAAAAAAAGAAAAGTAAATATAGTTTAATCTGTCTGTCTCCTAAAACATTGATAAACAGATCAGAAAATTTAAAAAAAGGAAAATGAAAGCCCTAACCCCTCCCATCTTCAGCCTAGTCATTCTCTCTGCCTCAGTACCCTATATAAACCCTACTCCCAGCCCACTCCTTAAGAACCCTAGCACTTGCTTTGTGGTACCCCAAGTTGTGGCTCACTAGCCCCAATTAAAGATCTCAATTTTATTGTATTGACTATTTTAATTTAAATTCAGGTTGACTTGAGCAATTGATAGATTGCTTGCAATGTTTCTGGGTAGAGATGTTTTTTGAGAGTAATAGACAACATCTAATGAGACTTGATATCAGGAGATAGTTTTAGATAGAGGAAAAAAATATCTCGGGATGAATTGGGAAATTTGCCACTGAGAAACCATGTCCTAAAGAAAACCACTTAATTTCTCTCCTCCTTGGCTTCTTGATTTCTAAAGGACAGTTAAACTAGATAATATCTGTGCCTATAAATTTAAAAATTAGAGGAAATAGACATGATCTCTTATTCTCTCTTGTGTTATGAGAATAATATTTCTTTTACTTTTCTGGTAATATAATTAAATTTGGAATTTGTAAGAAATAACATATTCTGGTTGGATGGGGATTCCCATCCCAGAATATTCATATGCATACTAACTTTCTATGGCCATTTCTTTTGTTTGTCTTCACCTTCTCTAAATCACTAAAAAATTACATTCCTTCACGTGACAGACATCAGAGCTACTATTAGTAAGGTTGAGTATGAGTAATATGAAACTTCCCCTCAAATCAACCATGAAAATCATAACATGGGCACAGGTCTCCATAAAATCAGTTTGTTTGGCTAGAGATCTAGATAGCACCTGTAGAGGCAGCAAGCCTAAGATATTATGGAACTGCTCCAACATAGTTTTCCACGGGGGGAGAGCATGCTGGAGGGTTCATTATTTAATGACCCTTGCTAAATTTTTTACTATTGATTTTATTTATGATTTCTTGAAATATAACTGAAGAGAATAGGCTTAAAATGGTTTTAAAGGACTCCAGTGCTTCTCTAGGGACCACTAGGTGGCACAATGGATAACACACCAGGCACAAAATTAGGAAGACTCATCTGCCAGACTTTATATCTGGCCTCAGACACTTAACAAGCTGAATAACCCTGTGCAAGTCATTTAACCCTTTTGCCACAGTTTTCTCATCTGTAAAATGATATCATGAAGGATCAGACAAGACTGGTTTTTCTTCTTCATTCTCATAGAGGACCATGAAAATCAGAGTGATATCCTGACTTGCAATGAATTGGATTTAAGTGAATGAGTGCTGTGCAAGGCCACCAACCTCACTTTCTCCTCCAGAATGATCTGGGTCCAGTGGCAAGATATATACCAGGATTAATGGAGATGGCCCTGGATGTTTAAGGCACTTGGGGTTAAGTGACTTGCCCGGGATCACGCAGCTAATAAGTATCTGAAGTGAGATTTGAACTCAGGTCCTGCCAACTTCAGGGCCAGTACTTTATCCTAGCATCACCTAGTTGCCCTTGTCTTGTCTTTGTTTTTCTTTATTTGATTAGACAAGACAGAAAAATAACTAGACCACAATGCACTAGGACATTGTTTCAAGTGGAGCTACTTAGCTGTAGTTCCTTTAGATCCAAATAATTCTGGCTTTCAATGAATGGCTGATAATTGTTCCAATACCAAGTTTCTATGCTCATTGGAAAACTTTTGATAGCTTAGAATGAGTATAAATAGCAATTATTTTCTGGCCAATTAGGCCATTTTTTGTTTTAATTCTTCACTAAGTCACTTAATGGGAGCTGCCTCAGAAAAATTGAGATCTTGGAAAGACCTTAATTTAGAAAGGCCAACAGATTTCACAATGATGCTTCCATTCTTCCTTTTTACCATATGGACTTGATGATAAGCAAAACAAATCAAAGGAACAAACAAAATTAATAGTATGAAATAAGTTAAGGCTGTCAAATATTAAAATATAGCTTTTGTATCTGCCTGCCTACCTTTAAACAGATCAGAGAAATAATGTTTAATCTGTCCAAATTTATAAACAGATCAGAGAAATTACATCTTATATCTCCTACAATGAACCAGATTAGAGAACATGATATATCTGCCTGTCTCCTATAGACAGAACAGAGAAATAGTATTTTGTTTTTGTTTTTGTTTTTTTTGGTTGGGCAATGAGGGTTATAAGTGACTTGCCCAAGGTCACACAGCTAGTTAGTTCCAAGAGGCTGAGGCCTGATTTGAATTCAGGTCCTCCTGACTCCAGGGCAGGTGCTCTATCCACTGAACCACCTAGATGCCCAAAAATAATATTTAATTTCTCCTATAAATCAGAGACAGAAAAAAATATGCCTGTCCTACAAAAACAGAGACAGACAGAAAAAACATAAATATTAATTTAAATTTTATTTTCCTAAGAAAAAAGCTAATAAAACACATGATCACGTGGAGACTTCCCTCCTAAGAGAGAAACTCAGGGGACGCCCCATTTCTGAGGGTATATAAGGTTTTAGTTCACTGATTACAGAGCATTGACAGTTCCAATAATATGATACAGAAATCACCCCAGAAGCAAAAAGTAGTTTAACAATTTCAGTTATAACAAGTATGGAGGAAATACAGAAGCATCATGATAAGACTACAGGATTCCAAAAAAGAGTTTGGCAAGGATAAGGAAGCTCAGATGTTACCATAAGGCTTACTATCCTGAGGGAAAAGAAGTAACTAGGTTAGGTATTTTATCTGCTAGCTATCTAGGCTCAGACTGGAGTTCAGTTGAAGGACATTTTCCTCCTATTACTCCTATTAATCCAGGGTTTCATAAAACTCCTTTTGGATAATAAGATACCTCCATCAAATCTGGATGATACATATATTCATATTAGCAAGGCTAATTAAAACAACAACATAATCTATTGTCTAAAATATCTTCTCAAATGTACTTATCTAAAAGAATTAGCTCTCAAAGAATAAGAAATCATTTTCATTTGTATTCCATGAATGGCTTTTTTCCCTCCTATTTTACTCCCATTGATTTGAGTATGCAAACTATGTTATTATTGTCTTCAGCCCAAGGAGGACGCTGAATTCAAGTACACCCCATCCAAGGCCAAGTTAAGAAGTTTGAAGTATTGGTCAGTACAAATTACCCACCCCATCCCCCCCGAAATAAACAACAACAAAAACACATCATTTCCCTGGAAGTTTCTGTTCCTAGACTTCCTACTCCGTTGTGAAAATGGGTACTTTGATTTGCTTGAGCCCCACAAGTATTCAGGTAACAAGAACAACTCTTTTCACTAAAAACCCTTTGCTTTTTGTTTGGGCAATGGTAAACCCAGGTGGACATGTAGGGAATCAGGAACCTGGAAACCAAAGACTTACCTGACTCTAGGATATCCATCAAAGACTTATCCTCCTGTCACTTATGTGACCTTATCTTGAGCTATTCTCTAACTTTGTAACAATCCTTTTCCTTTGAAGAAATTTGTATAATCAAGCCATGAATTGAATTGCCTATCAACAAGAATCCTTTCCTATTGTATATCAAAGGACACATCCTGCACCCCTGGAATTTCTCATACACTTTCTATCCCTTTGTGAGTAGGCCTTTCTAAGCCCACCTTTCCTCCACATTTCTTGCCTGCCTTTGTTTAAAATGTATTAAACCCTTGCATGGAGCTCTATTAGGCAATAAGCTGAATAGTAGTCATGATCATACTAGATTTTCTTCCCTGATTAATAAAACCTTTCTTTGAATTTTCACAGGCATTATTTACCTCTGGTTTTCCTTCCCTTTTAAGAAGGGGATATAAAACTCAAGAAGTAACTTATGTGTTCTCTGGAGAAGTGATCTTTGCATTTTCCAACCTTCCCCTTTGGGGAATGAGAGATCTACATTTCCTTTAATAGAGCTTTAAGAGAGATTTTTTTTCCATTTAAGAGAGCTTAAAATTCCACTTTAAGAGAGTGGTTTACACTGCGATGGTCTTCACAGTTCTGAATCACTAAAATGACAATTTGTTTCTCGTTTATTGTCACCAGAAATATAAAATTCTTTTAATGCTGAGTAACAATCCAGTCTCTTCTTTCTTTCCTCTCTTCTTCCCTCATTTTCCATTTTCCTTCCTTCTTTCCTTCCTACTTTCCTTCCTTTCCTCCCTCTATTTTTCTTTCCTTTTTCTGAATGTTTCTTCTTTCATTCCTTCTTTCTTTTCTTCCTTCATTGCTGTGAAATGTCACTCATGAGGAAATTGAACCTTCAGAAGCAATCAACAACAGAAAAGATCAATCAATGATCATTTTATTATTAAATTATTGTGCACAATTTTTCAATCAGTTACTAAATAAGCATTTATTAAGCACCTATTCGATGGTAGGAACTGGGTATACAAAGAATAATAATGAAATGATCACTCCTGACAAGGAGCCTGCATCCTAAAGGTGGAGACAACAAGGGCATACATAATGGTATAAAGCACAACTAAAAATAAACAAATATAAATATATTCAAATTAATTTAATAAAAGTAATTTGGGGGGTAGTTAAAGGCACTAATAGCTGTCATATCATTAAAGCCTCATTTCAGAAAGTGGTACTTGAACTATATATATTTTTAAACTATATCTTAAAGGAAGAGAGTGCCTCTGAGGTAGAAATTAGAAGGAAGTGCATTTTAAGGTATGGGGATGACAAATTGAAAGGCTGAAATAAGAGATAGATTATCCTGTGTGAACAAAAGGGCGGCCAGGTGGATAGATCACAGGTTGACAAGGGAAATAAAAGTCAATGAGAAGGGGAAAGTGGATTGGCATTAAAAATTAAAAGTTCATATTTTATTCTATAGGCAAGAGGAACCTATTGGAGGTTATTTTTCTGGGAAGTCACATGATTAAATTTGCTTTTAAGGAAAATTACTTTGTCAGTAATGTATAGGATGGACTTGGGTGGTGAAGGAATTGAAAAAGGTAATCTAAAGGTTTCTTATAAGTATTTAGGATATAAGGGGGGTCCTGTTTGAGTTGAGAGAAGGGTTAGGTGCATGAGATGTTGTGAGGTTAGAAATGCCATGATTTATCAACTTGACTGGACATGTGGGCTCATGAAGTAGAATGAGTCAAGGATACTGCTGAAGTTATAATCAAAGGAGACTTGAAGGATGGTGGTACTTTCTACAGAAAGAGGATCACATAGAAAAAAGGGACAAGGTTTAAATGAAAGATAATGTGCTGAAAGGCAAATTAAAGTGATTATGGGAAAGATAAAGACTCAGTTTTGGATATGTTGAGTTTAAGATGTCTTTGCAATGTACAGTAAAAAATTATCGATTTTGGATTTATGTAATTCTGAAATATGGATAGGATATTGCCCTTGGGGTCAGTAAGGATAGGGTTGAATTCTTACATCTGACACTGGCTATGTGAGAAATATAAAACAGACTGATCAAATAAAAAAATAATATAATAGGTAAGTTTTATATTATACTGTATGCTCTACAAGTGATTCATATATATTATCTTATTTAATCCACACAATTCTATAAGTTAGATCTAATAGGGCATTACTATTACCATTGTGCAGATTAGAAACATGAGGCTGAAAGATCTTTAATGATTTCTTAAAGGTGGCATGGCTAATAAGTGCCTGAGGCAGAATTTAAATCCAGTTTTCTTGACTCAAAATTCAGCACTTTCTTAAGGCTGGCTAATACCTTAAAATCAGTGACCCCACCAATGCCCAATGCCCAAGCACTGGGCATCATTGTAGAGATAGTTCCAGTTGTGTCTATGTTCAAAGCAAGCCTTGGTAGTTGAAATGTATGACAATCACCATCTTTGCCATCTTTGCCATCATTGCCATCATCATCACCACAACCATCACCTCCAGGACCAGCACCACCACCCTCGCCATAATGACTATTACTGCTATAATTAGTACCATCATGATAACTCATATTTGAATGCATATAAATGATTAAAGACACTTTTGTGCAAATCTTTTAGAGAAGTATTAGTAGTAATAGTTATGAATCGACATTTTACAATTGAGAAAACTGAAACAGAGAAGTGGCAAATTGCCTTTAGACAGACAGTAGCATTAAGAACCTAGATTCTGACTAAACAGATTATTGTATATGATTGTTATGGAATACTACGTTGGTATAAGAAAGGACAAGCATAATGGTCTCAGAAACTTGGAAAGACTTAATTAATACAAAGTTAAATGACCAGAACTAGTAGAACAATGTACTCAATATCAACAGTATTTTAAAAAGATCTACTAAATACCTTAGCCATTGTTTGCAATACAGTGATCCAAGACATTTCTGAAGAACTTATGACAAAAGGTGTTGTCTGTCTCCAGAAAAAGAACTGTTAAAACTTGAATACAGATCAAAGAAACTTTTTCTCTTTTTTCTTCTCTGTGTATTCTTTTTTTTTCTGGAGCAATGAGGGTTAAGTGACTTGCTCAGGGTCACACACCTAGTAAGTGTCAAGTGTCTGAGGCCAGATTTGAACTCAGGTCCTCCTAAATCCAGGGCCAGTACTTTACCTACTACACCACCTAGCTGCTCCATTGTGAATTCTTTTATAGCATGAGTTATATGAATATGTGTTTTGTGTGAGTACACATGTACAATCTAGATCAAATTACTTGCCTTCTCAATGGACGTGTTGAGGGAGGATGGAAGTGAAAAACATTGCAACTAAAAATTTGAAAAAAAATATTAAAACTATTTTTATGTGTAATTAGGGGAAAATAAAATATTGGAAAAAAATAACCTGGATTCCACTACTAGTGTTTGCTGAGCTGAAGTCTAATACCCATTGTATGATACCACAGCATAAACAGTCCACCTTTTGCTTGTTTCATTGGTTCTATGTCATAAGGAAATTGTTACTCTAGCTTCAAATTAAAGTCTATGATACAAACTCTATGTGCAATAATACTTTATCATGAGGGCGATCTATGTGACACTCAGTTTCCTCAGTTAAAGTAGGGTAATAAAATATATTCCATATCATTCAGGATACTTGTGAAGCTATCATTTAAGAAAATTATAAGGTTCTATCAAAATGTGAATTATTTTCATTTTATTCGCTGTTATATTCAGCAAATTATGTCAATGGTTCTAGACTCACTCTTTTTCTCCACAATGATTCATACCATTTTTATAATACAAAATTCATTTCCCCTGATCCCTACTTAAGGCCAAAAAAGAAAAAAAAATCAAAGTATTGAGCCAGATTTTCCACAATTCCTTTTCTAACTTTATGAATATACTGAAAATATGAGCCATTCAAGAATAATGAAGTCACATGCTAGATTTACACAAGAACTATGGAGATTAGTGTTTGAAAAAGAGAAGTAACAACAGAAAGTCATCATCGTAAGGGACAGCTAGGTGGTGTAGTGAATTAAGAACTGGTCCTGAATTCAAACCTATAAGTCAATTAATCCATATTGTCTATTTTTTTAAAAAAAAGTATTGTGGTAAACTAGAAAGGGGATGGGTGTAAATAGTTTGAGTTAGAGTTAAAATCACAGCTCTGCCACTTAAGAAAAAAAAAATTACTTTGAGTAAGACACTTATAGTTATTGATCTTCAGTTTCCTCATGGGTGAAAAAAGAGGTTTGGACTTAGTGTCCTCAAACTCCCTTCTAGCTAAAAGTTTACTATCCTTTGAACCTATGAGGGAGTAACAGAGAAGAGGAAAGACTAAGAGAACTAGGGAATGAGATTATTTTGTAAATTAGGATTGATACCATGTGGGATTTGGAATGTGACTACACAGTCTCTCTAATCAAAATCATACCTGAATAATAATCGACATACTTAAGAAATAGTCATCCAACCATAGCTTGAGGGCCTCCAGGCAAGGAATATGGAGCATCTCATTCAACTTTTTGAAAACTCTAATATGAGGACATTTCTTCTTATTTCAAAAATAAATTTGTTTCTTCAAAGCAGGCTCTGATTTCTCTCAGAATTTCTGCACTCCTTGTTCAGTCATTCAGTCATGTCTGACTCTCTGTGACCTTATGGACCCTATGGTCCATCCTTCCAAATTCAAAGGCTCATATTCTGATGCCATCTCTTTTAGCATTCAAATATTTCCCATGGGGATTTCTTGGCAAAGATACTAGATTGATTTGTCATTTCCTTCTCCAAGGGATCGCCTTTTGTCAGAGCTCTACTCTATGACTTGTCTGTCTTAGGTAACCCTGCATTTCAAAGCTTGTAGTTTAATTCAGATATATAAGTCCCTCCTATACTACAAGGTAATGATCCAGGAGGGGTTTCCCTCTTTGATCAAGTCTGTTCACCTTTTCATTTTGATGCTCCTTCAAATACTTGAAAATGATAGTTCTCCTCTTCAGCAAGCTTAGTGTTCTCTTTTCAGTTAAGTCCCAAATGGGATGATACTCACCATGTTTATTGCCCTTTTTCTTAATAATTTAAAGCATAGCATTGTCCTTCTAAAACTACCAAGGACTGAGGACAGTACTATAAATGTATTGTTGAGTAGAATGGAGACTGTTGTCTTTCAAGTTTTGGAAACTAAGACTCTCAATCTGTACCTATATACCTATCTATATATCTATTTACCTATATTTTTGGCCACTTCAATTCTGTCCATCTTTTCTTCAAGATTAAGATAAAAGGCCTTTATTAAATACATTACAAAAATTTTGGTAAATTTCACTTATGGACTTCCTATGTTCATCCCCACCTTTTAAGCCTGATGAAGAGGGGAAGAAACAACAGAAGGAGAGGAGGGGGGGGAGGGAGGGAGGGAGAAATGGAGACAGAAAGACAGAGACAGAGAGACAGAGACAAAGATGATGTTTATACTCACTACTTCCTTTTTTTAATATTCCCTAACTGTCCATTTTATGATATCTTCTAGGATTTTGACAGAAATCAAATTCAAATTTATGGATATGTATTATGCATTTACTATTATCTCCTGTTCTTCCTTTCCTTTTTTAATATTGCACTATTTTCCCTGCCCAATATCTCTGTCAGATCTGCCACTCCCCATACTCCTCCAAAGGTCATTGACAGTAGCTCAGAGATCAGATTGACCTGGTCTTTCAGTATTTGAAATATAGTTCATCTTTATCTTCTTTAAGCTCAGGAAGGGCAAATAGAAGAGCTCTTACTATCTCTCTAATGTCCTACTCCCCATTGTTCATTTTACAATTCTGTGTTTCTTTTCTTTCAAAAGGACATTTTCTTTGGAAGATCAAATAAATGTAACATAAGTGCTCACTGTCTTCTCTGATCTCTCTTCTCTTTGTAACTTGTCTTACTGTACTATATATCATGGCAGCATACTGGAACAGAGATGAGCTTCCTGTAACACATAGAAGACAAAAATAGACTCACAAAAGCTATCATGTGGTCAGCAAGGGCACTAAAACCTCTGAAATCTGAGCTAAAAGTACCCAAAAAATCATATTGTTTTGATGAGTGATGATTGTCATTTGCTGCATTAAGATGTATCAAAGAAAAAGAAGATGGTTATTGTGAGAAAATTATTAATAATGGAGTTTTGTGGGACCCAGGGATCCCCCACTTGGGCCTGATTGGTTTCCCAGGGCCAGCCCAGAGTCAGTAGATTGCAAATGAAATGTAGATTGACTTTCCTGGAATGACTTGGGGTGACCCCCCCAAATCATGTCAATCAATAGACTTGAATGTTACTGGCCAAATAACTTGGATCAATGTGCAGTGATCCACCTTTACCTAAGAGAAGATAAAAATCCTTGGGGAGATGGGGGTCACTCTCTTCTTCTCTTCTCTCACTCTCTCTCATGGCTGGGATGCTGGAGGCATCAAACATGTGCTTCCCCCACACACACACCCCTCTTTCTTCTCTCTCTATCTAGGTATGTAGGGATCCTGAATTCTGGAGTCATTTGTTCTCCCTTTACTAACATTTAATATGCTTTAATAAATGTTTAATGCCAAAGACTGGTACAATAGCCTCTAAATATATTAGAAAACCCGGCTAAATTCCCCAATAACTTAGAACAGAGGCAAGCTTCCCCCCAATATTTCAAATGACACATGTATGACTGGATGAAAATTAATTTAAATGGCCAAATTATTTTGCATTAGAGTCAAAATTTCATGTCATTAAATTTGGCGATCATTTACTCATGTACTTGGTATATACTAAAACAGGAATGAACGTTTTTTTTATTAATCATAAATATATCTTAATTAGAATAAAGGTGTAGATTTATGCATTCCAGTAACACTAGCCTTTAGGATCTTCTTTGAACATGACACTCTATTTCCTGACACTATATGATTTCACTTCTCCACAATGCATGGAATTCTTTTTTTTAGTGATGCAATTGGGGTTAAGTGACTTGCCCAGGGTCACACAGCTAGTAAGTGTTAAGTGTCTGAGGCCGGATTTGAACTCAGGTCCTCCTGACTCCAGGGCCAATGCTCTATCCACTGTGCCACCTAGCTGCCCCCTGTACTTTCTATAGGATATCTTTCTCAGTCTGCTAGTGCCAACTTGCTGAGACTGACTTCCATTTATAAGATATTAATCTTCTAAGTACCTATATATTTATATATTATCTCTTCCATTAGAATGTGTGTCTAGAGAGCCAAATATAGATTAAAAGGGGCCATGCTTGGGGCAGCTAGGTGGCACAGTGGATAGAGCACTGGCCCTGGATTCAAGAGGACCTGAGTTCAAATCCAGCCTCAGACACTTAACACTTATTAGCTGTGTGACCCTCGGCAAGTCACTTAACCCCAATTGCCCTGAATAAAAAAGGGGGGCCATGCTGGGCTGCAAGAAGAGTCCAACCCTGTGATAGCACCAACACAGATTCAGGCATGCTGCTCCAGTGAAACTTACCCCCAGTCTCCAAATCAGCTGCAGAACTAGAATCTTCTAGAACTGAGCTTATGGTTGCGTGAGAGGTCTGAACAGCTACCCAGGGGAGGGAGAAGGGAAGTACAAAGGTGTCTGTGGTAACTAAGGAGGAATTTGGCTATCCCACCCCAGTAGGGAACCAGGAAAAAATTTTGAATGGCAGGAGGCCTAAGTGGGAGAGGGGTGCAGGCTCATTGAAGCTAAGAACTACCACAGCACAAAAAGTTCTTTTTGAGGGTTAATTAGCACATTGGCTTGAGGTCATCTTTGGACCAGAGAACAGGCCAGGCTAGAGAAAAACCTATCCTCCCTCAACCCGAAACATCTGGGTCCCTCTGAAGCTTGGGACACTGTAGCTTGGACATGGGGCCGCACTGTAAGAGGGAGTTAGAAATCAAGTAAAAGACAGCAAGATGAAAAAGCAAAGAAAGTTGAGAACTATCAAAAGTTTATTCAGCAAAAAAGAAGATTGAGGTGCACCTTCAGAAGAGGATAACAACCTCAGGGTCCCTACATGCAAAGCTTCCAAGAAAAATATGACTTGGTCTCATCCATGGTAGCACTCAAAAGGGACTTTGAATGAAAGTAGGAGAGATAGAAGGAAGATGTAGGGAGGTGAAGGAAAGAATGGAAAGAGAAATGAGAGCAATGAATGGGAGTCATTAGAAAAAAGTCAACAGCTTGAAAAGCCAAATGGAAAAGGAGATATAAAAGCTCTCTAAAGAAAATATTTGCCTAAGAATTAGCATTGAACAAATGGAAGCTAGTGAATTTATGAGAAACCAAGACACAGGAAAGTGAATCCAAATGTATAATAAAAAATAGAAGGCAATATGAAATACCTCTTTAGAAAAAAACAGTTGACCTGAAAAGTAGATCCAGGAGAGATAATTTGAAAATCATTGGACTACATGAAAACCATGACCAAAATAACAGTTTAGACAGCACCTTCCCAGAGATTGTCAGGGAAAACTGCCCTGATATTCTAGAAGCAGAAGGTAAAATAGAAAATGAAAGGGTCCACTAATCACCTCCTGAAAGAGATACCAAAAGGAAAACCTCCTGGAATATTATAGCCAAATTCCAGAGCTTCCAGGTAAAGGAGAAAAATATTGCAAGCAGCTAGAAAAAAGGAATGAAAATAATGTGGAGCTACAATAAGGATAAAACAAGATCTAACAGAACCTACATTAAATGACAGGAGGGCATGGAAAATGATATTTCAGAGGGCAAAGGAACTGGGACTACAGCCAAGAATCACATACCCAGCAAAATTGTGTATAATCTTTCAGAGGAAAAATGGGACTTCAATGGAAAAGAGGACTTTCAGGCATTTGTGATGAGAAGACCTGAACTGAGTATAAAATTTGACTTTCAAGCACAAAACCCTAGAGAACCATAAAAAGGTAAACAGGAAAAATAAATCATGAGGGATATTAAAAGATTAAACTGTTTACATTCCTACATGGGAAGATAATACTTCAAATTCATAAGACCTTTCTCAGTATTAGGGTAGCTGAAAGGAATACATAGGTATGATCAGAATATGAAGGTATGATATCAGTAAAGCATTTATTTTATTGTTTATACTTGTTTTTTGGGGTGCAGGCAGGGTGTGGCGGCTTATGTTTGGAGCAAGATTTGGGTTCTGGGCCTTCTAGGTCCAGGGATGGTGCTTTGTCCACTGTGCCACCTAGCTAACCCATGATGACATCTTTCTTTTTTTTTTTGGTGAGGCAATGGGGGTCAAGTGACTTTCCCAGGGTCACAGAGCTAGTAAGTGTCAAGTGTCTGAGACAGGATTTGAACTCAGGTACTCCTGACTCCAGGGCCGGTGCTCCATCCACTGCGCCACCCAGCTGCCCCCATGATGACATCTTTAAAATAGAGTTGAGGCGTAGAAGGAATGCACTGGTGGAGGAGGAAGGGGAGAGGTGGACTGAGGAGAAATAGCTCACATTAAGGAAACAAGGAAAAGCTTATGGAGGGGAGGGATAGGAGTGGGTGAGTGATTGAACCTTACTATTTCCAGAATTGACTCAAAGAGGCAATATCATACATACTCAAGTGGGTATAGCAATATATTTTGCTCATAAGAGTTGGCTCAAGGAGGGAATAACATACACCCAATTGGGAGGAGTAATTTATCTAACCCTACAGGAAAGTAGTAGGGAAAGAGTATAAGGAGGGAAGGGCGAAAGAAGGGAGGGAAGAGTGTGGGAGGCGGGAGTCAGAAGCAAAACACTTTTGAGGAGGAACAGAGTGAGAGAAGGTAGAAAATAGAGTAAATACCATGGGAAGGGAATAGATTGGAGGGAAATACTTATGAGGATCGATTATAATGCAAAATGTATGGTACCTACTTTGCTGGCCTATTGTGAAGAAAATTCTTTGTCAAATTTAAGGTACTATATAAAAGTTATGATGAACAGGATGCTCTCAGAAAAACCTGGAAAGGACTACATAAACAGAAGAAGAGTGAAATGTACTGTATACAAAATAATAGCAATAGTATAAGATGATCTGGGAAGCACATGGTTATTTTCAGCAAAGCAATGATCCAATATTACTCTGAAGGACTTATGAAAATTGCAATCCATCTACAGAGAAATAACCAATGGTATATGAAAACAGATTGAAGCATAATTTTTTTGACAGTTCCTTAATTTGAAGTTTTGTTTTCATCTTTTTTCTGTCATAACCTAGCTAATATGGAGATGTTTATATTGAATTTCTTGAGTTCTTGGGGGTGGGGGGAGGTTGGAAGGGAGGGAGGAAGAGGAGTTGGAACACATAGTTTTAAAATATTCATTTTAAAATTTGTTTTTACATGTAATTTGAAAAATAAAATTCTAAACAGAAAAAAAGAAACCACAACTACCTGAGAGCCTGGCTCTGAGGGCATGTGTTCTCTGAACTCTGACCTCATAAACATTCTGCTCATGGACCACACTCAAGTCCAGTGAAACAATAGATTTGGGTGACACTAGCCAATTAGCTTGAAGCAGTATGTAAAGACTGCCTCTCATTGGGACCTGTAGAAAGCTTCCAGTCACACAGCGATAGAGACTTTTTTTTTTGGCCTAAGAAATGTAGGTGAAAGAGCTTTTTTTCTCTCTTCTTCCCTATTTCCTAGGTAGGCTTTCCTAACTTTCAGAGCAATGTTCTCTATCTTTACTAACACCTAATATGTTTTAATAAATTCTTAATTCCCCCAAAAAATATGTCTTGAGGGTAAGGACTATTTCTGCCTTTATTAACATGGCAACTGATACATATTAAGTGCTATTTTTTTTCTTTTAATATATTCAATATAGAAGAAATTCAGTCACTATTTTATCAAACATTCCTTACTTAAAACTAATGTGGTACATTGAGATTGGCTATTTTGTTCAAGGGGTTTGTCAATGAATGCTATTTTCTCAATTTTGAATTTGTTTTTAAAAAATCATGTTTAATTACTACTGATCATTTTAAAAAGAATGGAGAAAAGGTTCTGAAAATGATTTCTAAATTAAACATGTTTTAGGAAAGGACTACAAATATATTGAGCAATTTTAGAATGATTACTATATGTTTATGTGACCCCAAGTTGACTATTGTTATATTTTGGTTATAGTGTTTTTTTACCTGCCAAATGAAGTGATTTGGGGGTGGGAAGGGAAGAAAATTGATATTACCTTTATTCATGTTCAGTTTGAGCTATCTGTTATACTGATTGAAATATGCAAGACATTGATGCTAATCTGGGAATGGAACCCAAGAAAGACTTTAGGGAATTATCAGAAAAGACATTATAATTGGTGCTATATAGTATTCCTTATTAATATAATATAGTAGGAAAAGAGAATAGAGTCCGGACCAGAGCAACTGTCAGTGAATATGACCTGATGAAAGATCAGCAAAAGAGCCTCACAAAGAGTGAACAGGTAAGTAGGAGAATCAAATAAGTAGGAGAAAGAATTATATTTAGGATAGGGAGGCAAACAACAGTGTCAAAGTTGGAATAAGAAGGATGAAGATTGCAAAAATATGATTGGATGGTCACTTAAATTGGAAGCAATTATTGATAACTTTAAGGAGAGAATTTTCAACTGAATGACAAAAATGGAGGCCAGATTCTAGAGGATTTAGAAAAAAGAGTGAGAGAAGATGAAGCAGAAGATCTTCTTGTTGACAGTTTTCTCAAAAAGTTTAGTCATGCAGAGATGAAAAAATTTAGGATGAAGAATAGTAGAGATGGTCAGATGAAATGAATGTCATTATTAGCTTTTACTCTTATTCAGATAAAATAAACAGGTTACAGTCAACAGGGAGGAATCCAGTAAGTGGTTGTTCATCCTTCATTTTTTTTTGTTAAATAAAAGCATTTTATTATTTTCCAGTCACATGTAGAAAGAGTTTTCAACATTTGTTTATATAAGATTTCCAATTTCAAATGTTTCTCCCTCTCTACCCCCACTCCACCTCTCCTCTAGACAGCAAGTAATCTGATATAGGTTATATATACATAATAACATTAAACATATTTCTGCATTAGTCATGTTATAAGAGAAGAATCAAAGCAAAAAGGAGAAACCTCAAAACAGAAAACCAACAGCACCAAAAACAAAAGAAATAGCATGGTCCAATCATCATCCATATTCCACAGTTCCTTTTTTTCTTCTTTTCTTTTCTTTTTCTTTTTTCTGGATTTGGAGAGCCTTTTCCAGCATGAGTCCTTTGGAACTTTGTTGTACCATTGGATTGGTAAGAAGAATCTAGTCTATCACAGTTGATCAACACATAATATTGATAATACTGTTTATAATGTACTTCTGGTTCTGCTCATCTGTCTCATCATCAGTTCATGCAAGTCCTTCCAGGTTTTGCTGAACTCCTCCTGCTCATCATTTCTTACAACACAATAGAATTCCATTACATTCATATACCACAACTTGTTCAGCCATTCCCCAATTGATGGATATCCCCTCAATTTCCAATTCCTTGCCACTACAAAAAGAGCAGCTGTAAATATTTTTGTACATGTGGGACCTTTTCCTTTTTTATGGTCTCTTTGGGGAAAAGACCCAAACGTGATATTGCAGGGACAAAGGGTATGAACAGCTTTATAACCCTTTGGGTATAGTTCCAAATTGCTCTCCAGAATGGTTGGATCAGTTCACAGCTCCACCAACAATGTATTAGTGTTCCAATTTTTCCACAGCTTCTCCAACATTTATTATTTTCCTTTTTTTGTCATATTAGTCAATCTGATAGATGTCAGGTGGTAACTCAGAGCTGTTTTAATGTGCATCTCTCTAATGAATAGTGATTTAGGGGGCAGCTAGGTGGTGCAGTGGATAGAGCACTGGCCTTGGATTCAGGAGGACCTGAGTTCAAATCTGGCCTCAGACACTGAACACTTACTAGCTGTGTGACCCTGGGCAAGTCACTTAACCACAATTGCCTAACGCAAAAAAAAAATAGTGATTTAGAATATTTTTTTCATATGGCAATAGATAGCTTTGATTTCTTCATCAGAAAACTGCCTATTCATATCCTTTGACAATTTCTCAATTGGGAAATGAATTGGATCCTTATAAATTTGATTTAGTTCCCTATATATTTTAGAAATGAGGTCTTTATCAGAAGTACTGGCCATAAAAATCATTTCCCAGCTTTCTGCATCCTTTCTAATTTTTGATGCATTCCTTCTGTTTGTACAAAAATTTTTAATTTGCTGTAATCATAATCATCCATTTTGCATTTTGTAATATTCTCTATCTCTTGTTTGGTCATAAACTACTCTCCTTTCCAAAGATCTGAATGGTACACTATTCCTTTCTCTCCTAATTTACCTATGGTATCACCTCTTATGTCTCAATCATGTACCCATTTTGACCTTATTTTAGTATAAAGTGTCAGATGTTGGTCTATGCCTAATTTCTGCCATACTATGTTCCAGTTTTCCCAGCTGTTTTTGTCAAATACTGAGTTCCTATCCCAGAAGCTGGAGTCTTTGGGTTAATCAAACAGTACATTACTAAAGTCATTTACTACTGTGTCTCCAGTGCTTAGCCTATTCCATTGGTCCTCCACTCTATTTCTTAGCCAGTACCAGATAGTTCTGATGACTGCTGCTTTATAGTAGAGCTCCAGATTTGGTCCAGCTAACCCACCTTTATGTGCATTTTTTCCCATTATTTCCCTGGATATTCTTGACTTTTTGTTTTTCCAGATGAATTTTTTTATTATTTTTTCTAGTTCTATAAAATAATTTTTAGGTAGTCTGATTGATATGGCACTGAATAAGTAAATTAATTTAGGTACAACTGTCATTTTTATTATATTAGCTCGGCCTATACATGAGCAATTGATATCTTTCCATTTTTTTAGATCTGATTTGATTTGCATGAAATGTATTTGGTAATTGTGTTCATAGAGTTCCTGGGTTTGTCTTGGCAAGTAGCCTCCCAAGTATTTTATATTGTCTTCCATTACTTTAAATGGAATTTCTCTTTATATCACTGCTGGACTTTTTTGGTCATGTATTGAAATGCTGATGATTTATGTGGATTTATTTTATATCCTGCTACTTTGCTAAAGTTAATTGTTTCAAGTAATTTTTGAGGTGATTCTCTAGGATTCTCTAAGTATACCATCATATCATCTGCAAAGAGTGACAGTTTTCTTTCCTCCTTGCCTATTCTAATTCCTTTAATTCCTTTTTCTTCTCTGATTGCTAAAGCTAAAATTTCTATTACAATATTACCTAATAGAGGTGATAGTCAACATCCCTGTTTCACCCTTGGTTTTATTTGGAAGGCCTCTAACTCATCTCTACTACATATAATGCTTGCTGATTGTTTTAGGTAGATACTGAGTATTATTTTAAGGAATTCTCCACCTATTCCTAAGCTCTCTAGTGTTTTTATTAGGAATGGGTACTGTATTTTGTCAAAAGCTTTCTCTGCATCTATTGAGATTCATTCTTAATTTTTGAAGAGGTTGAGTCACATCATGGAGTGATGTCTTGATTCACATTTAAATTCAACTTAAGTAAGGCAGAGTTGAACAAAGTCATCAGCTTCATTCTCTCCCATAGTCACCAAATTCCAGTGGTAAGACAGGATGGCAATGGCTTAGGAGCCAGTGAATTATCTTGGTATCTTAGATTTCTAATCAAGCTCTAAGTGCTATAGAGCATCACTTTAAGCCACCTTCATTGTTGCTGGAATAAATTGTTTTCATCCACCATTTGGGCTAGACATCCCCTTAACTCACCAATAGGTTTGAAACCTGTCAGTTACCTTCAGCCTAGTTTAGACTGTCTACCAAGACAGTTTTACTGGGGTGTACCTTTGGCACATGCTACAGCTTCTTGGAGCCACAGGTAAGAGTTCAGTGACCAGTGGAAAACAAAGGTAGATGAGAAGTCATTAAGTCTCTCATTGATCCAAGAAATTTGAAGACAATACAGTGTAGATGATGTGGCACAAGCTGTAACTGGTGGAGGAATTTTCCATGTGGGTAGTTTTCCACATATTATAAAATTGCAAATCTAGATGAATAATTGGGGGTGGGGAAAGTTTTATAATTCCCATTGGAAATTTATGTGCATTATACTACAGTCAATATTTCTATATTCAATTATTTCATTGGGTTGGGTTCTCCCACTACTAAACTAATTAGTTTCATCCTGTGCTCATAGTCCAAACTGAATTTATGCACACAGTCTGTATGTATCCTAACTATGACCTTTCAGGCATTAAGGAATCTAGAGGACATTTCCATAGTGGTTATATGCATTGGAACAGGACTTTATTGGACGTATACATTGTTTGGTGTTTATAAATCACAATTCAAAAGGCAGTGTAGCATATTGGAGTATTGGAAACTAGAACACCAGAATTCAAACTGTGTTCTAATACCTACTGACTATGTATCCATTGGAAAGTTAGTTAATTTTTCAGACCTCAGCTAACTCTCTCATCTTTATTACTAAGTTTGATACAGATTGTCATATATGCTGTTAGATAGAGTTAGTATTCTTGCAAAATCACAAGACCTTTATATATTGATATAAATTAGAAGATACACTTCATTGTGTCAAACCCAATAAGAATTTCTTCAAAGTAATTGTGAATTTAATGGTAGACAGTCAGGATTTACTGCACAGTAGTATTCCAGGCAATTTTGAGTTGCTTCCAAGACTGACATTTCTTGGATCCATCTCTTGAAATTCTTCAAAGTAATGGTACGAAAGTGATGATGGCCCATTTATGACATAATCTTCTTCCTGCCAGTCACATCTAAAAGTTGGAGAGGCTTGCAAATTATCACTTTTTATATGGTATGAAGCATATAACAAATAGATGAATTGATCTAGAACTCATTTGCTTGTGTTTGTTGCCAAATACAGGTTCCATGTGGATGCAAAAATTTATAATCTACCCCACATAAGATGGATCATACAATAATGATTATCTGCTTCCCTCTATAGCAAGTTAAGTGCTCAAAGCCATAGGATATTATGTATTCTGTTATGAAATCATATTAGACAACCTACCACTCCTGTCATAGCTTGAGATCAGTATACATCTTGAAATAACAAAAGGTGCCCTCATAAATCTTCCAGATTGGCAACAAGATATCAGAAAGAATACACAATGAGCATCTTCTCAAAACAAGCTGAAGGAATCACAGACTTAGTACTCAACTCAAGCAATAACCCTCTCCTTTGTAGCTAGTAAACAAGTTATCAACAAGTAGTTATTAAGCAAATATTATGTACCAGTTTCTTCCTAAGCATTGAGAATATAAAGAAAGATGAAAACATCCCTTGCCCATAAGAAACTCATATTCTTATGGAGATGTCATGGATAAAAGGGGCAATATTTCTCTTTCAAATTAGTTGATGGATCTACTGAAAGAAAGAATCAACCAACCAATAAATACATATTGTTCACTACGTGTCAAGTACTGTGCTAGTTAATGCAGATAAAAAATCAAAGGCTAAAACAACTTCTACTTGCAAGGAAGATAGAGTCTAATGAGGGCAGTAACACATACAAATTAGACAGACAGACAGGCAGACAGGCAGATATAGACTAAGTAAAAAGTGAAAAGTATATGAAATGTAGCTAAATATAAGATATTTTAAGAGGGAGGGCCCCAGAAGTTGGGTACATCATGAAAGGCTTTATGTCTATAATGGTGCTTGATCTGTGTGAAGCCCATCCTAAGTAAAGTAGACCTTCTTCATGAGCCCTCAGTGGCTAAGCCCAATTGAGGCAAAGTGATGTGGAAAATTGGCAGTTTGCTATGGTAGTTAACTGTGAGTATTTACCCTGAGAACTCATGACAAAAAATACTGCAAACACATTCCTAGCAATTTGAGATTAGAAGGGCAATTTCCTTTTCAATGTTTTACAGATAATATTCAGTGTTTGTATTTCTTCCGGTGGCAACAACAAGAACATATGTATGAACTGTCAATTATACTTCAGCTTAGAAGAAAAGGTGAAAGGTCTAAAGAAATGTAACTCCACTCTTTAGGTGAATGGGCAGAATCAAGAGATACTTCAGGAAGGAGAGTTAACAAGTATGTCAAGAGGCAGAGGGGAAATCCTACTCTGACTTACTATTGAAGTTTAGAAGACTGTATTTGACGGAGTAAAGAGGAAGTGTAATGAGTATTTGATGCTTGAAGGTAAGTGTGTGTCTTTTTGCATAAATGGGGAAGCTAAGCCATTTTGAAGGAAAGAAGGAAGAAAGGAATGAAGTAAGGGAGGGAAAGGGAAAGAAAGAAGGAGAAAGAAAAGAATGAAGAAGAAAGGAATGAATAAGTAAAGGAAACAAGAATTTGTCAAGAACTACGCTAAGTTGTGGGAATACAAATTTTAAAAAATCAAGCCAATCCTTGCTCTAAAGGAGTTTATGCTCTCATTGAGGCAAATGAGTGATGATGACATGAAACCAGAAATTTCAGAAGAGTAGTGTTAAGAGGTTTGGATTAGGAGTGAGGAATGCCTGGGTTTGAATACCTTTACAGATACTTATAATCATTATCCTTGTGCACAAGTAAAAATCTCTTTGAACCTCATTTTCTTCATCTCTAAAATTAGGAGGGAGTGAATTTGATGACGTCTGAAATCTCTTCTAATTCTGAATCTATTTTTCTTCCATTAGGAAATTAAACATGTATTTTCAAGTGGTGACTTCTTTGGGGGGGGGGTTAGAAAATCAGAGTTAAGTGAATTGCTCAAGGTCACACAGCTAGTAAGTATCAAGTGTCTGAGGCTGAATTTGAACTCAGGTCCTCCTGACTCCAGAGCCAGTCATCTATCCACTGTGCCACTTAGCTGCCCCAAGTTATAACTTCTTTAGAGTCATAGGTAATATGGTCAATATGTGGGAGATAAGTCTGATACCTTTATAGGATAGATAGTTAGATAGATGGACAGATAGATAGATGTATTTATGTCTGTATCTACATATGCATGTATATATGTGAGTGTATATGTGTATATATATATATATACACACATACATATCTATATATGTATACAGATGTGTGTAGATATGTATGTATATGTACATAAGAATATATGCATAGATATGTGTATGTATATGTGTATGTACATAAGTATAGACTTATGTATGTATATGCTCATGAGTGTATATGTATAGATATATCTATGTATATGTATGTGTAGATATATATATATATATATATATATATATATGTGTGTGTGTGTGTGTGTGTGTGTGTGTGTATGGATGGATGAAATTTTATTTAATCTCCTGATATTATTTGGGGATAAATGAATGGTATGACCAAAGGGAACTTTGAATGCATTGCTAATGAGTCCTGAAGTGCCTTCCAAAAGCCAAATTAAATCAGTATTTTTTTTTATTTCCATTTCTGCTGTCCATGTAGGAACTTTAGAAAACAGAGGTAGATTTTTATGTGAAAACATGGTTGATAAGGTGGTGATAAGGAAGGGAATGGCTATTTTAGACTGCATTAAATAAAATGTAACGACCAGAATAAGGAGAATGATTTCAGGCCATGTTTAAAATTAAAGGGACATCTTTTTTTTTCTTTTAAAATATTTTGTAAGCCTCTGCAAATATATTGAAATCATTTATTTATACTATTTAAAACTTTTATGATTTCTCCTCTTGCTTGCTGTGCTATATAATTCAGGACATATTTTAAGGTTACTTTGTCCTTAGAGTTGGTGTTGAATGCTTTTCACCCGTTAATTGCTTATTGTTTTTTGTTGTTGTTGCTGTTGTTTTGTTTTGTTAAAGGCTAAAATGAGGCATTGATTTTCAAGTGCTACTTCATGGTATACTAGCTGTCTATATCTATCTATATCTATATATCTACATATCTATATCTATATCTATCTATCTATCTCTCTATCTACCTATTTCCATTATTAGTTCTGTCTCAATCGTCTGCTCCCCAAAAGGGCGGTCCTTCAAAAACCACTTCAGTAGCATGCGCTAAACTCTCAAATGATTCAGCTAGAACTTCCATTTTTTTTACCACAATATCTATTTTCTGCAAAGAGATTAAATAATTTATTCATTGTTATATTCCCATGATCTTAATTCTTTTCCATCTTGGTGAATTACAAATCCAAAAGCTGTTAAAAATATTGTTCCATAGGTTCTGCTATGGCTTATTATTGCTCAGTGCATGCTAGATCATGATGTAAAACAGAAAAATGTATTAAGCTAAACAGTGACTTTAGCTCTTTATCAAACTGTGTCTTCTATGGTACCATGCCAGTGTTATTCATAACAGTTCCAAAAGCAGCTTCACTGAGAGTCTCTGGTTATTCTAGACCACTATATATATAGCCATGTGTATTTGGTGTTCTGTCAACAATTTTCTAAGAAAGAATCAAGTAGAGATAGCTTGGAACAATAGCATAATACAAAGTTGACAACGGAAGTAAATCAACACCAGGGGATGGAGCCAAGATGGCAGAGGAAAGGCAGAGACTCTCCTGAACTCTCCTCAAAACCCTCAAAATACCTTTAAAAATGCCATAAGACAATTACTGGATTAGCAAAACCCACAAAAGGACAGGGTGAAATAATTGTCCAGCCAAAGACAACTTAGGAGATCAGTAGAAAAGGTCTGTTGTACCAGTGTGAAAGTGGAACACAGTCCAGTGCAGGGTGTAGTAGCAGCCTAGTAGACCTAGGTCCAGTTAGGGATACTCTGACCATGAGGAGAACACTCTGACAATGAGAAATAATACAGTTGATCAGCTTGCTGGTGTCAGTTAGAGGGTACTCTTTCCTTGGAAAATCAAGGCTGTTTATTAACCAGATAGTGGTTAGTTAAACAGAGAACAAAACAGATGTATCATGGGCACCCAGAAAGTTGGGTGCCTTGAAATTTATAGCAGGAGCCTAATTGGGCCAGATGTGCTTGCTATGTGTTTAGGACTAGGTAGTGACAATTATCTTAAGTTAGTAATATGACATATTTACTGTTTCATGTATCCCACTCCCCTATAGCTAGCATTCTCATTCCCAGAAGAGCTGTAACTTTTCAGTCCCAAGTCTCTCCCCCTACCCCTTTCTTTCCTCTATAAAACTATCACCTTTTCCTCTGTTCATGGAGGAACATACCATAAACCTGTTCCTCTCCAGGAGTTGAAGTTTAGACTTCTTCTCCCAGGCTATACCTCTGTGTGCCGAATTATAAAAACATATTTAAATTTTGATTGAATCATGTGTGTGAGTAATTCTTTGATAGAGGAATATTTTCAGATTTAGTTTTGTGGTAGTATGGCCATGCCAGAACAGAAGGAAGGAAGGAAGGGAGGTAGTGAGAGAGGGAGATGAAAGAAGGAAGAAGAAAAGGAAGCAAGGAAAGAAGGAAGAAAGGAAGAAAGAAAGGAAGGGGGGGCCTTGAGAACTACTGAGTAAGCAATGGCAGTGACTGTTTCTGGAACTTTTAGTTCATAGAAAGTAAGGGGGTCTAACAACTGGTCAGAAAGAGATTACAAGGGTCCCTTTGATGGTACTGGGGCAGGATTCTGTTACTTTGTATATACCTGAATCAAAGTTGCAGTCCTAGATGGCAGTCCCAGGGTAGGAAGGATCACTAGCACACCATAGCCTGTAGCTGCAATGGAGCAGGGACCCTCATCACAGTTCCAGGACAGAAGAGGGCTTGTAGTAATTACCAAACCAGAGTACAAACAAGGAGAGTAGTAAACACACCTCTCTTTACATCATATCACCTTGGAGGAACTGAAAACTTACAGGTTCCTAGAAGTATCCCTGAAAAGAGCTTCACAAAACGCCTGAAACTTGGGACAGTATGCCTTCCACCCTGGAAGCAGAGCCCTACTTAAACAAATAATGTGTCAAGAATTAGGCTAGGAAAATGAGAAAACAGCAGAAAAATATCAACCATAAAAAGTTGCTATGGTGACAAGGAAGATGAATACACACTCTCATAAGAGGATAACAAAGTCAAAGCTTCTACATACTGTGGGGACCAAAGAATCCAGGAAAAAATATGAACTGGTCTCAAGCCATGGAAGGGCTTAAGAAGGACTTTGAAAATAAAGTAAGAGACATAGAAGAAAGAATTGGGAAGACAAAGGAGACTGATGCAAAAAAATCAGGGGGAAAAAAAGAGTCAACAGCTTAGAAAGGAAACAGAAAAATACTGAACCAATAACAGCATAAAAATTCTAGACTAAATGGTAAAGGTACAAAAAGTCAACGATTGGGCAGGTAGGTGGCACAGTGGATAGAGCACTGGCCCTGGAGTCAGGAGGACCTGAATTCAAATCCTTCCTCAGACACTTAACACTTACTAGCTGGGTGACACTAGGCAAGTCATTTATCCCCAATTGCCTTGCAAAAAAAAAAAAAAGTCAATGAGGAGAAGAATGCCTTGAAAAGCAAAAGAAAAAAGAGACACAAAAATTCATTGAAAAAAAAGCCTTAAAAAGTAGAATTGGCTAAATGGAAAAAGAGGTATAGAAGCTCACTGAAAAAAAAAAATAATTCCTTAAAAATTGGAATTAAGCAAATGGAAGTTAATGACTTTATGAGAAATCAAGACACAAGAAAACAAAACCAAAATATTTTTTTTAAAAAATAGAAGACAATGTGAAATGTCTCATTGGAAAAACAATTGAAAATAGATCCAGAAGAAATAATTTTAAAATTATTGGACTACCTGAAAGTCATGATTTAAAAATAAATGAACCTATGCATGTTCTTTCAAGAAATTATCAAGGAAAAATGTCCTAATATTCTAGAAACAGAGGGTCAAAAAGAAATCAACAAAATCCACCAATCACTTCCAGAGCTCCCAGTTCAAGGAGAAAATATTGCCAACATCTACAGAGAAACAATTCAAATACTGGCAAGCCACAATCATGATCCCAGAAGAATTAGCAGCTTCTACATTTATGGATCTGAGGGCTTCAAATATGATATTCCAGAGGGCAAAGGAACTGGAATTACAGTCCAGCATCACCTATCCAGCAAAATTGGCCATAATTCTTCAGGGGAAAAATGAGCATTCAAATGAAAAAAAGAGGACTTTCAGGCAATGTTGATGAAAAGATCGGATCTGAATAGAAAATTTGAGTTTTAGATACCAGACTCGAGAAAAGCATAAAATGGTAAACAGGAAAAGGAAATAATAAGCAGTTAAAAAAGGTTAAACTGTTTACATTCCTACATGAGCAGATGATACTTGTAACTTGTAAGAAATTTCTCATTATTAGGGCAGTGTGAAAGAGTATATGTAGGCAGAAGACATAGGTGTTAATTTAATATGAAGGGATGATATATAAGAAATAAAATTAATGTATAAGAGAAGAATGTACTAGAAAAAAGGGAAAGGAAGAAGTGGAATGGGGTAAATTATATAACATAAAAGAAGCAAGAAAATGGTTATACAGTGAAGGGGAAGATGGGGGACATGGGGGGAGTAAGTAAAACTTACTCTTATTAGAATCGGCTTAAAGAGGAAATAACACACACTCAATTGGGTATAGAAATCTCTCTTACACAGCTGGAAAGTAGGGGAGGGGAAAGGATAAGAGGAGGTGGGTTGGAGAGGGCCCATTGGGGGAGAGGGTAGTCAGAAGTAAAAAAAAAACACTTTTGAGGACAGTGTGGAGGGATAGAGAGAACAGAATAAATGGGGTAGAGAGGGAATAGGATGGGGGAAATAAGGTTAGCAATAGTAATTGTTAAAAAAAAAAATAAAGTGAGTTTCCCTGATAAAGACCTCATTTCTTGATAATATAGAGAATTGAATCAAATGTATAAAAACAAGAGCTATTACCCAATTGATAAATGATCAAAAGATATGAGCAGTTTTCAAATGAAATAATCAAAATTATCTATAGTCATACTTTTAAAAAAATCCTCTAACTCACCATTGATTGGAGAAATGCAAATCAAAACGTGAGCTATTACCTCATACACATTACATTAGCTAATAGAACAGAAGAAGAAAATGATGAATTTTGGAGAGAATGTTGGGAAAATGACATTAATGCACTGTTGGTGGAGTTGTAAACTGATTCAACCATTTTGTAGAACAATTTGGAACTATGGCCAAAGGGCTATAAAACCATGCATACTCTTTGATCTAGCCATACCACTACTATGTCTGCATCCAAAAAGAGCTTTAAAAAGGAAAACAACATACAGGTATAAAAATTTTTATAGCAGCTCTTTTCTGTTGACAAAGAATTGGAAATTGAGGAAATGCCCATCAACTGGGGAATGGCTGAACAAATTGTGTTATGTGATTATGATGGAATTCTATTGTTCTATATAAGAAACTATGAGTAAGATGCTCTCATAAAAATCTGGACTACATTAGCTGATGCAAAGTAAAATGTACTGTATGCAAAGTAACAGTAATATTGTATGATGATCAGCTGTGAATGACTAGGCGATTTTCAGCAGTACAATGATCCAAGAGAACTATGAAGGAATTTATGATGAAAAATGCTATCCATACCTAGAGAAAAAAACTGATGGTGTCTGAATACAGATTGAAGCATATATATTTTTTTAAATTTTATTTTTCTTGAGGTTTTTTTGTCTGTTTTCTTTCACAATGTGAATAATATCGAAATTTGTTGCAATACTACACATGTATAAACTGTATCAAATTGCTTGTCTTCTGAAGAGGGGAGGAAAGGAGATAATTTGAAACTCAGAATTTTAAAAATATATGTTAAAACTTGTTTTTACATATAACTGAGGAAAAAAAGGTATAAAAAGCCAAAATCAGGGACATTTTCAAAATCAAGACTGTCAGATATCCAGAATCAGTATTGTGGACTTGGATGAGAACTCAAAAGTCAGTTTGATGCATATATGAACAAAAATCTACCTTGAAATATTTACTAAAAGTCATTTTCCATACTAAGGGTTTTTTATTTTAGACTAATCCTTCCCTTAACCTTTCCTCCCTGCTATTATCCCCCTTCCATACTTCCCCTTCCCTCTTGTTTCCCAGTGAAGTAAAATATACACCTGTACCAAATTGCTTATATGTGTGTGTGTCTGTGTGTGTGTTTGTGTGTAAAAGCTGAAGGTACTACAGAGAAATTGTTTTAAAAGTGGCCATTTTGGGGGAGGCAGAGTGGGCATGGGGAAACAACAATGCAGAAAACTTTGAAGACATTCTCATTTGAAAGGAGTATATGAAGATGAAAGAACAGTAGCTACAGAGTCAATTGGCTTGGGTTCAAATCCCCCTTCTAATGTATATTATTATTTGTAGGGCCTTGAAAAATTCTCTCAGTCTCCCTGGTCTTCTGTTCATTTACAAAATGAAGGGATTCGATTTGTTGGCCTTAGAGGCCTTTTAAATTTTGCAAAATATTATATTATTGATCTTATCCAAGTCTGACATTGCTATCCTCTTCTGGAGGGGTACCTCAATCTTCCTTGTCACCAAAGAAACTTTCTATGGTTCACATTTTTTTTTTCTGTCTGTTCATGTTTCTAGCCTATTTTTTTACTTTTATCTCCTTCTTAAAGTGGGTCACTGCTTCCAGGATGCACTGTCCTAAGCTTCAGGGGGTCCCAGGTGGTACAATTTAAGGAGAGGCAGCTTCTCCATTCACCTGGCCTGTGCTCTGGTCTGTAAATAACCTCAAGCCTACTTGCTCTTTAACTCAGAAACAAAATTCTTTTTCACTGTGGTTGCTAGCCCTGGGCAAGCCTGAACCTCTCCTCAACCTGAGTCCACCAATAAAGATTGCTTCCTGGTTCCCAGCACTGGTAAAACAACCAAATTCTGCCTCAGCACCAGCAGAAACCCCTGTAATCTATCCGTGGCCAACCACTAAGCCCTCTTACCCTGAGCTTAGTTCCAGAAGAAGCTGCCATTCCAGCTGACTCAGAGACTGCGGGTCGGGGCGGGGGGGGGGGGGGGGGGGGGGGGGGGGGGGGGGGGGGGGGGGGGGGGGGTCTCTTCCTTTGTCGTAGCCAGCCTGGGGCTAGATCTGCATGGGCAGCCGAGGGGCTGTGTTTCACTCTCATCCACTTACCATACACCTTTCCTTCCTACTTTCTAAGCCATCTTTGACTGCACAATGATCTAAATCTGTCCTTCCGTGGGTTCTGCTGCTCCAGGAATTGTCCTATGGCATTATTTAGAGATTTGGGGCATGATTGTGTGGGGAGCTCTTTGAGGTTACTGCCTTTCCTCCACCATCTTGGCTCCACCCAACTTGAATATGTCATCCTTTATTAAGACTATTTTCAGAGTGGCAAAGTCGTATTTTTCAAAACACTTTTGGTTGTTTTCAATGCTGGGTATTATCCAAACCATGAAATAGTCCAGGGTGATGGCACATTGCTTTGTCCCCTTCACTTCTGAAGAGGTGCTTAAGTAGCTTCAAAGTAAGTCCATCTTTAAGTTCAGGAAAACAGAAAGGCTACTTGTTCTTGGAGTCTATCTATGGGGGATAAATCACCCTGAAATTTTTGTAGCAAATTTCTGGATAGGACTCCCTTTTGAGCTCTACAGTGTCTATATCAGCTGCCTTAATGGTCTTTGGAACAAATTGTTCTCATCTGCCCATTCAGCCAAAAGATGTCTTCAAGTGCTTTGTGTAGGCATCTTCCTAACTCCCTGATGGGTTTGAGGCCTATTGCTTACCTTCAACCTGGTTTAGCCTCTCTGCCCAGATGTTTTCAGCCAAGTGCTGCCACTGTACAGCTTCTTGAAGCCACTATTAATACTACAACTGCGTCCTGCTACTGCTCCTAATTTGACAACATTAAGTGTATAGTGTTCATCACCATGCAGCTTTTGTTATATCCACAACATATCTGAATATTTGTTGTTCAGTCATTTCCTGATTCCACTTGTGGTTTATATTGTAGTGATTTGCTGTTTCTTTCTCCTGTTCATTTTCATTTTCAGATGAGGAGGAACTGAGGCAGGCAAGGTGAAATGATTTACCAGGGTCACACAGCTAGTAATCTTCTGAGGACAAATTTGAACTTAGAAAGATTAATCTTCCTGACTTCAGGTCTGGCACTCTATCCACTGAACTACCTTTCTGCTACTTTATCTGTATATAGGTATTTCCACTCCACATGTTCATATAGACTATTTTTGTCAATCTCTGGTAGAGCCTTCTAATTATATAATTGTCTAATCAGACACACTGCAACTTGACCCCAACAGAAATGTAATGTTGTTCCTCTTTGAGAGAGACAATCATTTCTAATTTGAGAAGACCCACCAAAACACATGAGCCTTGAAGCCAGAATACACACCACACATTATTAAACAGATAATAAGGGTGATTAGTTCTTCATTTTTATGCAAGGGATTAGATGGCTATTTGATACTTTGAGCATAATCCATGAACAATTATAAAATGACATACTTCAAAATGTCTTTAGTTTCTCTTAATCTTGTGAATATTTAAAAGTTTTTTGTGAGAAGTAAAATATTGATAAACTTCCTTTAAACTGATATTTTTCACCAAAAATGGCATGAGATGGGAGATTACTTTACTCTGAAAATGTTTTTTTTTTCCTGTCAAGAACTGACTTAAAATATTAACTAAAGAAGTTGTCTTTAATATCCCAAGAGCTGAATTCCCACAGTCCCTGGGGTTTCAAGAGCACTGAAATGTATCTTTATAACTTTTGACTTTGGCCCCTACAATTGATCTAAAAGATAGAGTTGCAGCATTGGGGAAAAGGGAGAAATCAAAACTATAGTAAACACAGAGTCTTGGAAATAGAAAAAGCAAAGCTTCTCTATTCTGAAACAGAGTGAAAAACAAAGTTTTAATAAATGACATACTGTTATCAGATCACATGATATAAATTACAAAAGAATACTTAAACTTATGGGTAGGGGAATTTAGTTCAACTCTCCAGACATTATATAAATCAATCAATCAATCAATCAATCAATCTCTCTCTCTCTCTCTCTCTCTCTCTCTCTCTCTCTCTCTCTCTCTCTCTCTCTCACACACACACACACACACACACACACACACACAATATCCCAATCACAATATCCTTTTCCCCAGAATTGACATTACATCTCCTGACTCTGGACCCATCATGGTCTGTACCCATGTCTGGGATGTCTGCTCCCCTCAATTCCATCTCTTAGAATACTGAACTTCTCTCAAGACTCAGCACAGAACCCTCCAAAGCCTACTCAGATTTTCTTGATCCCCTTAAGCAGTGGTGTTCTCTTCTTTCAAAACAAATATATGATATGATTATCTGTTTAGATGCAATGTGGTACAGAGTACAGGTCATTAGCCTCATGAATCATGTGGCAAATGAAAAAACCAAGAGACAGAGTTTCTGGGTAACTAATAATCTATTTACTAATTAGGCTAGCAAATAATCAATAAATTGATGGTTCATGGTTTCTGTCAGTTAGAAAAGACAAGACAATGGAAATCCCTTAATATTTAAATGCCTTTAGAAAAGGAAGTGTCCCTGACAGGTAAAAGTTAATTAAAAATTTAATGAACAGGGGCAGCTAGGTGGTGCAGTGGATAAAGCACCAACCGTGGATATAGGAGTACCTGAGTTCAAATCCGGCCTCAGACACTTGACACTTACTAGCTGTGTGACCCTGGGCAAGTCACTTAACCCCCATTGCCCCCCCCCAAAAAAATTAATGAACAATTAATGAGAGGAAAGACACATTAATGTGGGAGTGGGCTAAAACTCTTCAGCTCCTCCTATTGAGTAAGTGATTTGATCATGAGACTCAGCTGCTCCCACACATCTGGAAAAGGATTCCATCTCTACCTAGACCATTCTGGTTTGTTTTCTCCTTCATAGTCAGGGTTATCCTAAACCACAATAGGGGGCTACAAAGGCATAGACTTACTTCCTAAGGGCATGAATTCAACTAGATTAGATTATATTTGTAAGGTGTTCCAGTTGCATGGAATTCCTGCCAAGATCATAGGGCATGTACCCAGAAGATTTGGGCAGTTTTATCTACTAGCAATGTCTTTTAGAGACTGATCTAGAGGAACTGGTCCCTGAATGAGGAAATGGAAAGCAAAAACCTCAATATGAATTTAATAATTGTATATTAATACAATGGAAAATAGTATTTACTCTTAATCATAAGAACCTGGGATTGAGTGCTAACATGACATTTATTTGCTACCTGACCTTGAGGCATTCATTCAACTTTGCAGTGCTCTAAGTCAGTCTCTAAGGTTATAACTGGAAAAGACAGTGCCAACACAAATCATTAGTGGAGGTTTCCTTAGGTTAGAGGGTTCCTTATATCATTGAAATCATACGTCTAGTGCGTATCCTAAATTTAATATATTTATGCTTTGGTCCTATTCTCCTATATTTTTTGGGGAGAGGCAAGGATACGGGATTGTATCTTCAGTCCCTAGCAGGGTGCCTGGAACAGAATAAAAACTTAATAAATGACTAGTGTATTGAATCAGATTGGATTTAAGGGACATTAATTTTATAAGAAAATCCTCTATACCATCTCCAATTCTCCAATCTGTCATTGACTTGGCAATCGGATAATTAAGTGTAGTGTAATTAGACACTGATAGTGAAGTGGTCCTCTTAGGTTGAAAATTAGGTTCTTTCCCAACTCATAAAATGTAACTTTATTGAACACAAATTATTGGTAAGAATTTACACAAGCTAAATGCAGTGATTCCATAGAGAATCAAGAAAAAAAAAATGTAAAAATCCTCACATGAAACCAGAGATCTTCTCAGATTCTGGTCATTTTATGTTATCACAGATAATGAATAAGTGAAAAAATAAAAAGAAATGAGATCTGGGCACAGAAATGTAAATTGAGATACCACTAAAACATTGTGTTACCCTAATGACAATGGGAATAATTTTCTTTTTAGGTATCTAAGACATTCAGCTCACATTGATTCATTTGACTGCTAATTAGCCTACAATCAGTTTCTCTGTCTTTATGCATTACTAGTTACAAACTAATAAAGAGTACATTCTTTTCTCTGGTAATTTGATAGGGAGGAGGCTCTTGTATGACATTGTGGAAATTTTCTGCTGATGCTAATAAAACATCTTTAATTGAAGAGATGTTTAATTTTATTAATAAGTAAAATAAAATGTATCTTGTTCCTCATACTCTTCCCAAGTTAAATTAGATTATAAATGGTAGTTATGATAGAATAATAAGCCTTACTTTAGCAAAGAGAATAATTATTATTCAATCAATCTCAAATATTCTTGGATTTTTCATGCTGGTGTAGGATCATTGATGCCAGAGAATCAGAATATCAAGAAATAGTCTTGTTCTAGTTTAAATGACCTCTCTTTACACTGATGAGAAGCTCGTGGTCAAAATGTTGGGCCAGTGACAACCCATTGAAAAGTCTAATTTCTCAACTTCTCCACTTTAAACAAGAAGACATTTGGAATCTGTAGTACTCTAGAAGATATATTTCCAGCTCTATCCCTGTTTAAGGTGATATAGTAGAAAGAGAACACTCAGCTTTCTTAGAGCCTATTAGCATGTACTTCTCCATCCCTTAGGTCCTATAGGTGAGCCTCTTTCTCTGTTGAGATGGATTAGTTGGCATGAGGACTAATGGCTGTTTTTTCCTTGATTTAACTGGATATACTTGTGCATATGTTTGAAGCAGACTGAAAATGGGGTGAAAAAATTAAGGAAATGGTTCCCATAAGTATGTGATTATGGTTATAAGGTAAGTATAAGAATGTGGCCAATTATTTACATTCCAACATATATTCATTAATCACTTTCATCTGCCAGAAATTCTGTCAAGTGATGGTAGAATAAAAACAAATGAAAACCAATATAGGATAAAATGTGGTAATATATGTTAAACATTCTGCAAAACTTAAATTGCTATATAGATATTAACAATTCTTGGCTGATCTTTAGATCTTATCCACTGGAGATATAATGTGGTTAAATATTAGTATGGTGGAGAGGAAAGTGAAGAGAGAGATCACAAAGAGCTGGTAAAATTGGGGGAGTTATAAAGGAAGAAGCACTTCAATCTCTGAAGGAAGACATGCCATGTGGGATTTGGAGATAAGGAGAGACAATGTGGTGTGGTGAATAGAGTCAACATCATTTGCAGGAACTGGGTTCTAGAACTATTTTTCATATGTACTACCCATATGGCCATAAGCACACTCCAAATTATTCTAATTATTATAATGGAAGTCTATGAAAATATGAAGTCTAGAAGAAATTATAATCTGTATTTCTCTAATCATTAATTATCTGAAGAATATTTTTTTCATATGACTATAGATAATTTTAATTTTTTCTCTTGAGAAATGCCTTTGAATGATTCAAAATTTATCAAGTGGAGAATGGGTTTCATTATTAAAATATGAATCCATTCCTTAAATCTTTTTGAGATGAGAAAACTTGTTAAAACTTTATTTTTACAAGCTTTCTGTTTCATTTCTAATTTTAGCTTCAGATTGTATGTTCTGGGGTCAAAGGAATCAATAAAGACAACAACAAAAGACTATAATAAAAATTGCCTGTTATGTTCCATGACACTTTCTATCCTCTATTATTTATTCATTAGATAATCCTTTTCCCAAAGATCTATAAATTAATAGTGAAAATAAATTTTGCAACTGGAATGTCTCACTTTGGTGAAAACAGGTCTGGATTATACATTAAATTTATAGATTTTAAAAGCAACAATATTATCCCTACCCACTCACTGTAGGACAGGTTTAGATATTTCCAAGAATAGTATACCAAAGGAGTCCATTGAATGTAGATGTTTTCATTTATAATTTAAGTTTCAAGACATATTAAGAATTTGGGTGCAACATAGCTAAATGAAAATAGCTCCTAGAAGATGGAAACCTAGAGTGAAAGAGAAGAATTGTTTCCTGTTGTTTCCTTCTTCTAAAATTAAATTACATCTTCAAATCTCATGAAATAATTCTATTTGGGGATCCCAGTATAATCATGGGGATAAAATAAAATTATTATATCTAAAAGAGTAATAGCTTTACTGTTGAAAGAAATATTAGAGATCACATTTAAAAACCCCATTTTACATATAAGAAAACTGATGTGCCATTAGTGACTTACTCAGAGAGGTCATTTAAATCCAAGCCATATGACTTCAAATCCTACATGTTTGCTACAAAAACATGCCTCTTTTTGCTTTCACACACACCCCTTTATTCCTTGTTTTCACCATATCATGAGTTATTTATTTCTCAGCCCTCCCTCTCTTCCTAATGCAAGAGGAATTCTGCACTATATAAGCAGTTTCTGAACACCTCTTAATATTCAAAATATTTTGTAGGTTTGTACTTCACTGTATTTTTCACTTTATTATTATATATGCAGTTTTATTTTCCTTAGTGTTCCATATAATCTGGATGGGGTTTGGGACTCTGTTATGAGTCTATACTATGTTTTTATAAGTACGGGTTCTGTCATATGCTACATCTTTAATGTAAGGTACGCAATTGGTCACCTTTACATCTGCTTTCATGGGATTGAATTAAAGAGCTCTGTTTGAATTCATAAACAAGGTTTATTTTAGATTTTGTGACACATTTAATAAAATAGAAAAATCAAGGCATTATAAGTGGATTATTATAGGTTTATCAGGCACAATAAATACATTTCTTAATGTGCCAGGCCAGACAGCTTTCTACATTCCATGTGTGACAAGAGCAGATGGTTCCAGGTTGGGGATCTGAAGGAATCAGCAATGTCAAAGCCAATAGGAGTCACAGGAGGAAATGTGGAAATGGGCAAGTTCTTCCTACCTCTAATTGGAGAAAATAAGAGATAATACAGTATTAATTAGATGGAACTGCCCAACTGGAATGTTCAGTTCAGTGAGCATGCATTCTGGTTCTCTGGAATTAGCCCAGACATAGTCTTTAAATAGGTGATTATTTCTTTTAAGAAATTCAGAACCAGGTGTCTGTTAAGTTTATATAGTCTGAAGTTGACAACTCAGGGTTGTGTTGGTAATCTTAGTTCTAAATATCCTATACCCTTTTGGCACATAAATCAGGGTTAAAGGAACCAAATAATTTATAATCCAAATGTGGTGAGTTGACATTTTCTGGAAGATATAGAGAATAATGACAAAAATATGATTTAAATTATCTCAAAATAAGCAAACTAAATATAATATTTTTTTTAATTGAGTACAAAATTGGTCCTGTTATAAGTTGTGTGATACATTGAAACAATCATCTTAGGTAGTCTGAGTAAAGTTGTTTACATAAAGTTAGAATTGGGATTGAAACAGCCAGATCTCAAGATCAGTGCAGTCTCTATTCTGTTGATTCTCTCTATCTGATTAGACATACTCATTAATATCATAGGTTATTTCTCTCCTCATCTATTTCTTACTTACATATTAATATCATCATATGCATACTTATTAATAGCAATCATACTCATTAATATTAAGTTGAAAGCTTGCCATTGTTTAATTCTTATTCCTTTATAGGATATATTTTTTACCTCCTATACCATTCCCCAGTTCTTCATCCTGAAATGTCAATTTGGAATTCACATGTTAGATGTACCCTTAATCACTTTGGCTTCTCTACCTATAATTGGATTACTCCTTCCAGAACATCCATGTAACAAAGGTGGTCAGGTCAACCTTTCCAGGCTGCACTCAATAATTTTTTTTCTAAACCTTTCAACTTTAAGATTCCTTTTAGATAGTCTTCAACAATTGGAAGGAAAGCTCCTTGAGGGCAGTGAATTTCTTTCTAATTATAGGTATATTCCTAGCACATATCCTAAGACCAAAATGTCATAAGTTCTTAATAAATGATTGAGGATTAGACTTCACTTGACTTGTTTGACTTGACTTCTCCCTTTGGGATGGGAAAGGGGAGTTCAATTATTCAACCCTCCT
This sequence comes from Dromiciops gliroides, assembly GCF_019393635.1. Taxonomy (NCBI): domain Eukaryota; kingdom Metazoa; phylum Chordata; class Mammalia; order Microbiotheria; family Microbiotheriidae; genus Dromiciops; species Dromiciops gliroides. Next base: position 24,656,235 of record NC_057863.1, read on the forward strand.
CTTTTTGACTGCACTTAAAACAGTCTTGTCACATTTCATTTCATTGTATTCCCTTCAACTCATCAAAACGAAAACAAAAAAGAAATTGAACAAGCCATTAATGAACTCCCTAAGAAAAAATCCCCAGGGCCAGATGGGTTTACAGTTGAATTTTACCAAACATTTAAAGAACAATTAATTCCAATATTATACAAATTATTTGGAAAAATAGGTGAAGAAGGAGTTCTACCAAATTCGTTTTATGACACAAATATGGTGGTGATACCAAAACCAGGCAAAGCAAAAACAGAGAAAGAAAATTATAGACCAATTTCCCTAATGAATATTGATGCTAAAATCTTAAATAAGATATTAGCAAGGAGGTTATAGCAAGTGATCACCAGGATAATACACTATGACCAGGTGGGATTTATACCAGGAATGCAGGGCTGGTTCAACATTAGGAAAACTATTAACATAATCAACCACATCAATAAGAAAACCAACCAAAATCATATGATTATCTCAATAGATGCAGAGAAAGCTTTTGACAAAGTACAACACCCATTCCTAATAAAAACACTAGAGAGTTTAGGAATAGGGGGAGCTTTCCTTAGAATAATAAACAGTATCTACCTAAAGCCATCAGCAAGTATTATATGCAATGGAGATAAATTAGAGGCCTTCCAGATAAGATCAGGGGTGAAACAGGGATGTCCATTATCACCCCTATTATTTAATATTGTCCTAGAAATATGTTAGCTTTAGTAATCAGAGAAGAGAAAGGAATTAAAGGAATTAGAATAGGCATGGAGGAAACAAAACTATCACTCTTTGCAGATGATATGATGGTATACTTGGAGAATCCTAGAGAATCAAGTCAAAAATTACTTGAAACAATTAACAACTTTAGCAAAGTAGCAGGATATAAAATAAATCCACATAAATCATCAGCATTTCTATACATGACCAACAAAGTCCAGCAGCAAGAGATAGAAAGAGAAATTCCATTTAAAGTAACGGTAGATAATATAAAATACTTGGGAGTCTACTTGCCAAGACAAACCCAGGAACTCTATGAACACAACTACCAAACACTCTTCACACAAATCAAATCAGATCTAAATAATTGGAAAGATATCAATTGCTCATGGATAGGCAGAGCTAATATAGTAAAAATGACAATACTGCCTAAATTAATTTACTTATTCAGTGCCATACCAATCAGACTACCTAAAAATTATTTTATAGAGCTAGAAAAAATAATAATATTCATCTGGAAAAACAAAAAATCAAGAATATCCAGGGAAATAATGAAAAAAAATTCACAGGAAGGTGGGTTAGCGGTACCAAACCTGGAGCTTTACTATAAAGCGGCAGTCATCAAAACTATCTGGTACTGGCTAAAAAATAGAGTGGTAGATCAATGAAATAGGCTAGGCTCAGGAAATGCAGTAGTAAATGACACTAGTAATGTAGTGTTTGATAAACCCAAAGACTCCAGCTTCTGGGATAGGAACTCAGTATTTGACAAAAACTGCTGGGAAAACTGGAAGATAGTATGGCAGAAATTAGGCATAGACCAACATCTTACACCTTATACTAAAATAAGGTCAAAATGGATACATGATTTAGACATAAGAGGTGATACCATAGGTAAATTAGGAGAGAAAGGAATAGTGTACCTATCTGATCTTTGGAAAGGAAAACAGTTTTTGACCAAACAAGAGATAGAGTATATTATAAAATGCAAAATGGATGATTTTGATTATATTAAATTAAAAATTTTTTGTACAAACAGAAGCAATGCATCCAAAATTGGAAGGGAGGCAGAAAGCTGGGAAACAATTTTTGAGGTCAGTGCTTCTGATAAAGGCCTCATCTCTAAAATATATAGGGAATTAAATCAAATTTATAAGAATCCAAGTCATTCCCCAATTGAGAAATGGTCAAAGGATATGAACAGACAGTTTTCTGATGAAGAAACCAAAGCTATCTATTCCCATATGAAAAAATGCTCTAAATCTCTAATGATTAGAGAGATGCAAATTAAAACAACTCTGAGGTACCACCTGACACCTATCAGATTGGCTAAAATGACAAAAAGGGAAGATAATAAATGTTGGAGAGGCTGTGGGAAAATTGGAACACTAATGCATTGTTGGTGGAGCTGTGAGCTGATCCAACCATTCTGGAGAGCAATTTGGAATTATGCCCAAAGGGCAATAAAGCTGTGCATACCCTTTGACCCAGCAATTCCACTTTTAGATCTTTTTCCCAAAGAAATCATGGAAAGGGGAAAGGGACCCACATGTACAAAAATATTTATAGCTGCTCTTTACGTGGTAGCAAGGAATTGGAAGTTGAGGGGGTGCCCATCAACTGGGGAATGGCTGGACAAGTTGTGGTATATGAATACAATGGAATACTATTGTGCTGTAAGAAATGATGAGCAGGAGGAGTTCAGAGAAACCTCGAGGGTCTTACGTGAGCTGATGATGAGTGAGATGAGCAGAACCAGAAGAACATTGTACACAGTATCATCAACATTGAGTGTTGACCTACTGTGATGGACTATATTCTTCTCACCAATGCAATGGTACAGAAGAGTTCCAGGGAACTCATGATAGAAGAGGATCTCCAAATCCAAGGAAAAAAAAAGAACTGTGGAGTATAGATGCTGATTGAACCATACTATTTCTTTTGTTTTGGGTGCTGTTGTTTTTTTTTTTTCTATTTTGAGGTTTTGCATCACTGCTCTGATTTTTTCTCTTGTAACAGGATTAATGTAGAAATAGGATTAATGTTATTATGTGTATATATATATATATATATATATGTGTGTGTGTGTGTGTGTATATATATCTATCTATATGTATATGTATATAGATAGATATATAGATATAACCTATATCAGATTATCTGCTGTCTAGGGGAGGGTGGAGGGGAGGGAGGGAGGGAGAAAAATCTGAAATTGTAAAGCTTGTATAAACAAAAGTTGAGAACTATCTTTCCATGTAATGGAAAGAATAAAATACCTTATACATGAAAAACAAACAAACAAACAAACAAAAACAAATCAAGAGGGACCTACTAGGGGGCAGAGGCAAGACAGGGGAGGAAAGGCTATGACACTATGAGCCCCTGAAAAATCTGTCCGCATACCTCCTCCCAAAATGCCATAAGACAACTCCTGGAGCAGCAAACCCCACAATAGAACAGAATGACACTGTTTTCCAGCCCAAAGACAGCTTAAATTGGCAGCAGGGATACTCTGCTGTACAGGGCGATAGAGTAGCAAAGCTCATGTCACAGATCCAGCCCCAGGCAAACCGTGCCTCTGGAGACTCATCATTTATAGCATCAGCAGTTTCTTCTGAAACTCAGCTGATGGACCAGCGAGTGGGTCCAGCAGGTGCTTAAGGGAAATAGTGAAGTGGAGCACATTGCACACAAGTGGACTTGAGTGGCCCTGTTTGGGAGGGGCACAAGCACATCAAGCTTTTAACCAGAGAGAATTAGATTTCAATCAGATTTCTGCTTCTGGGTTAAAGAGTCAGGAGGCCCATGGTTACTTACAGGCCAGGCAGAGTGAGAGCAAGCCTAAGTCATACCACATGGAACCCACTATAGCTTGGGACAGTGCATACTGGAAGCAATGCTCCATGTAAAGAAGGAGTTAAAAGACAAGAAATAGGCAGGCAAGATGAGCAGGCAGAGAAAGCAGCAGACCAACAACTGTTTCTTTGGTGGCAACGTAAATCAAAATTCATCCTCAGAAATAGATAACAAAGTCAAAGCTCACACATCCAAAGCTTCCAAGAAAAACATGAATTGGTCTCAGGCCATGAAAGCACTCAAAAAGGACTTTGCAGATAAAGTAAGAGAGGTAGAGGAAAAAAATGGAAAGAGAAATGAGAGTGATGCAGGAGTGTCATGAAAAAAAAGTCAGCAGCTTGAAAAGCCAATTTGTCCAAATGGAAAAGAAGGTACATAAACTTTCTGAAGAAAGCCATTGATTAAGAATTAGAATAGATCAAATAGAAGCTAATGACATTATGAGAAATCAAGACACAATAAAGCAAATCCAAATGAATAAAAAATAGAGGGAAATATGAAATATCTCCTCGGAAAAAAAAGCTGACCTGGAAAATAGATCCAGGTGAGAAAATTTGAAAAACATTGGTCTACCTGAAAACCATAACCAAAATAAAAGATTAGACATCATCTTCCAAGAAATTGTCAGGGAAAATTGCCCTGATATTCTAGAAGCAAAAGGTAAAATAGAAATTGAAAGAATCCTCTGATCACCTCCAGTACAATATCCCAAAAGGAAAACTTCCAGGAATATTAGAGACAAATCCTAAAATTCCCTGGTCAAGGAGACAATATTCCAAGGAGCTAGAAAAAAGGTATTCAAATACTGTGGAGCTATAGTTGGGATAACCCAAGATCTAGCAGCTTTTACATTAAAGAACCAGAGGGCATAGAATATGATATTCCAGAGGGCAAAGGAACTGGGATTATGACCAAAAATCAGCTACCCAGCAAAACTGGGTATAGTCTTTCAGGGGGAAAAATGGGCTTTAATGATCAGGCATCTATAATGAAAAGACCTGAACTGAATAGAAAATTTGACTTTCAAGTACAAGATCCTAGAGAAGCATAAAAACGTAAACAGGGAAATAAAATCATGAGGGATATTAAAAAGTTAAAGTTTTTACATTCCTACATGGGAAGATAATACTTCTAACTCATAAGAACTTTTTCAGTATTAAGACAGCTGAAAGGCATGTCCTTAGAGGGCACAGGTGTAAATTGAATATGAAGGCTTAATATCAGTAAAATATTTATTTTTTACTTATCCTGTTTTTATTTTTGGGGGGGGGGATGGGCAAGAAGGGTGGTGTGACTTATGGCTGGGGCCAGATTTGGGTTCGGGGCCTCCTGGGTCCAGGGCTGGTGCTTTGTGACCTAGCTGACCCATGATGATATCTTTAAAATAAAGTTAAGGGTTAAGAGGAATGCATTGGAAGAAAAGGAAAAGGATAGGTGGACTGGAGAGAGATATCTCATATGAAGGAAACAAGAAAAAGTTTTTGGACGGGAGGGGAAAGGGGAAGTAGTGGGGGAGTGAGTGAGACTTATTCTCATCTAAATTGGCTCAAAGAGGGAATAATATACATACTCATGTGGGTATAGTGATATATTTTTCCCCTGAAGGAAAGTGGGAGGGTAAGGGGATAAGCGAAGAAGAGGCAAAGGAAGGGAGGGTAGATTGGGGGAGGGGACAGTAAAAAGAAAAACATTTTTGAGGAGGGATAGGATGAAAGAAAAAAGAAAAAAACTAAATATAAAGGGGAGGGAATAGGAAGGAAGGGAATACAATTCACAATACTAACAGTGAAAGAAATGATGAGCAGGATACTATCAGAAGGATATGTGAAAAATGCAAACCATCAACAGAGAAAGAACTGATGTTATCTGAATACAGATTTAAATATAATTTTATTTGTTAATTCCTCTTTCTAAAGTTTTTTTGTCTGTTTTCTTTTACAACCTGACTAATGTGAAGATGTTTTGCATGACTGTACATGTATAACTTATGTTGAACTGCTTTATTTCTTAGGGAGGGGTGGGGAGGGAGAGAGGGAGGAAGAGAATTTGGAACAGAAAGTTTTAAAAAAATCATTGTGAAAATTTGTTTTTACATGTAACTTGGGGAAAATTATATATATATATATATATATATATATTTTAAATAAAGCATTTAGTATGTGTAACATACTTTGGTTTGGGAGATACAATGAAAAAAAAAAGTGAAATACCTACCTTCAAAGACTTTATGATCTAGTGATGGGAGAGGACACATGTATAACTACAATGCATGAGAATATAAAAGGTATGAACAAAGAGTATTGTGAAATTTGAGACTCAAGTGATCATTTATAACTGGGGAGAAAATGCAAAGCCTCATGGAAGAGGTAGTATCTGAAAGGGGCCATGACAAAATAGAAACAATTGCTTCCATGAGAAATGAAGATAAGAGAGGGCAATTAAAATGGGAATGCAGAATAGTCTCATTTGTTTAGAAAATAAAGTGCATGAAGCAAAATCATCAAAAAGGAAGTTTGGAGTAAGATTATGTAGGAAGGGGAATGATGTGGAAATTGGGTAAGATTCTGGAAATCATTTTATTAGACAGTCATTGGCAAATATTTAGTAAGCACCTAATATCTGCCTAGTAATATGAAAAGCTTTGAGGAAATAAAAAAATACATTCCTTTTGACCCAATAGTCAAACTATTGGGCATATATCCCAAAGAGTTCAAGGACAGGTTTCTAAAGAACAAAATAATCATAGAATAACTGCAGTAGAAAAAAAAAATGGTTGATCATTTATTGGGAAATGCCTAGACTGATTTTCATGTGAGAATGCAAAGGAACATTATTATAAGAACATTACATGTTAAGTGTAATAAATAACATCTAAAAGGAAATCAAATAAACATGGGAAGTGTTGTATGAAACATTGTTGGAGAGAAAATCAGAAAGAGGAATGAAGATTTCAATGTCCTGACAAAGATTTATAAGTAAGATTTGAAAGGATATACTGTAATAAACGTTTTTGGTACATTCTTGTCATTCAGTATTTTTTTTTGTCATGTCTGACTCTTTGTGACGCCATTTGTGACTTTCTTGGCAAAAAAATGTAATGTTTTGCTATTTCCTTATACAGATGATTTTACAGATCAGGGAACTGAGGCAAACAGGGTTGTGACTTGCCCAGAGTCACACAGTTAGTGTTTTTGGTTTTATTTAAAATTAGATCTTCCCTCATTCAAAACCTTGCTGTCTCTGATGAGAGCATGAACACTCTTTCAAGTGTCAGAGTGATAATCAGAGTCTGTGGCTATGGTGAATGGTTGTGAATAAAATCTCTGCTTCTTTGTCCATCTAGCCATTTTTGTCTCTCCTCCTTTTCTCATCTATTTCTTTCAGCCTTCTCTCCCCACTTCTACCAGCATTCAATAGTGAGTTTCTATCTATGTGACACTATTCCATCTCTATATCTTTAAAATGACTGTTTTGGGGCAGCTAGGTGGCGCAGTGGATAGAGCACCGGCCCTGGAGTCAGGAGGACCCGAGTTCAAATCCGACCTCAGACACTTGACACTTACTAGCTGTGTGACCCTGGGCAAGTCACTTAACCCCAATTGCCTCACTTAAAAAAAAAACACATTAAAATGACTGTTTTTCCTGCCTTCAAATATCCATTTTTTTTAACTTCCTTAAAGACAAATCAAATCTCACTTTTTGTAGAAAGTTTTTCATGGTTCCTCCAGCAGCCTGTGCCTCCCTCCAATCAAAGGACATTTAATAAACTCATTATTAACCATATGTACTTACTTATTTACATGTTTGGGTCAGTTTTCACTTTGCAAAGAGAAGTAGTCTTGTTGGGTCATGAATAAAAATATCTTTAAATTCTTTCTACTTGAACAGGTTGGAGCAGTATTCTGAACTATTTCTGTGATCTTGATCCCTATTCTAGCCTCCACTCTTGTCCCCTCTCCTTTCTCTTTTTCTATTACTTTCTTTCTCTTTCTCCTTTTCCTCCCTAACATTTCTTTATTTCTTCTTCCTTCTAGCCTCTTTCTTTTTCTGAAATTTTATTTTTTCTTTGTTTCTCCATCTTCTGTCTGAATTAATTTACAATAAATCAATTAAAGTCTATCAATTTATATATTTCCACTCCAAACCCCTAACAGTTAAAAATTCCCTATGTGATTCCAAAACAATTTCCATCGAGTCAAGGACTGCTAATCAGGTATTGAATTTGTCTTTAAATTTAGTATGAATGCTAATTATTCTATATTTATGAGATGAGATTTGATTTTGATATATGCTAATAGTTTCCCTGAAATTCCATGTGCTCAGTAGTTCAATTTATATTACTTTAGATTTCTATATTTGTTATTGATCTGAAAATTCCCCTTCTAGCTTATCTGTCCCATAATCCCTTTTACATTTTTTTTCTCAATAAAAATTGAGAATTTGCTTAAAGAGTGTCCATCTTTTATTCTATGTTCAAGTCCTCGGGGTTACATGAGTTCTGGAAAGGAACAAATTTAGACTACAACAAACTCATTGATACCGGTGATTTTTTTTTTCCACTCATAAGAATTAAGAAGGCCTGGAGACATTTCAATCTCTATCAGGACAAAGTATACAGACATGAATAATCATAGGTTTTGAAGTAAAAATATACAATATGAATGAATAACTAGTTAGAAAAAACAATACTCTAATGCCATTCATTTCAAAAACATAATGAAATACAACTATATGAATGTTATGTATACATAGAAATACCAAATTTTGCCTCTATATATTCTTTGCATTTTAAATTTGTACATTTGATCAAAGTTGGTATCTAATATTTCATTTGTTACCCCATAACCAATTGGTATTGCAGTGCATTGAGGGACCTGCATCTGGAGTTGAAATGCCTTTTGTGGTTCTAAGATCTCAATTTGGCTATTCAACAATGTAACCTTGGATAAATAATTAGAGCCCTCTGGGCCTGTTTCTTCATCTCTAAAAAGAGGAGGTTGGGTAAAATGACCTCTTAGGGCCCTTTTAATATAATATGCATGATCCTACATTAACATTAACAAAAGGAGCAAAGCTTTCTTGGAGTCCCAGTTAGTGGCCTATTTATCTTCAATGGGTCCATTTTTTAGGAGGAACTTTTTCTTCCTCAAAATAGGTTGCCCAAAGGCTTTTTGAGATCCTGGAATATTTGCCAGGCAGACCAGATCTCTCAGAAATCATTTTTAGGTACCATAGCTTCTGATAACAATGCTCTTATGGTTACAAAACCAGTACTTCTTAAGGTAAAAGGAATCAGTCAGAATTTAACATTAGCAGAGGGCACTTTAACATGGGAATGAATGACAGAATTACTTAGCATTCAATCATGGTAGACACTTTACAATATGTCCACGAGTAAACTCTACTTTAAGTACATATTGTCAGAAACATATGACTCACATATTTTAATAGTAAATATAATATTAATAATTTTGACTTATATTTGAATTTTTATTGCTTTCTTCTAAAAAGTGTTTGAAATAAAGAGGACACTTCTCAACCCTTCCTAAATATTTTTTTCTAAATACATCAGCAAGCCCAAACCAATGTTGCAGGATCGTTCCCATTTAGTGTGAATCTTTCACAACAACAAATAACTTTAATTAAATTGGCATGGGCCAAGAATTACTTGGAATTCCAAGAGAGAAAAATATGAGAATGGTGTGGGGGAGGAGGAGAGGAAGGAGGAGACAATTTTTCTATATCTATATGCATATATGGAGAGGGGAGAGAGAGAGAGAGAGAGAGAGAGAGAGAGAGAGAGAGAGAGAGAGAGAGAGAGAGAGAGAGAGATCGATCGTGCATGGAGTGGAGCAATGTCTATGTTTTCTGAAAAAGTAGGAATTTGGTCATGATGTGACGAGGTTTAAATCCCAAAAAAGGAGTATATATTTGATCCTCCAAAGTGAGCCAATGGCACTGAGTGGGAAGTGAGGAGTGACATGGTCAGCTTTGTATTTTATGAAATTCATTTTTGCAACTGAGTGAAGAAGAGAGGGGAGAATGCTAGACAGGTAAAGAAATTATAAGACTTTCTCAATAGTTCAGGAAAGATACAATAAGAGTCTAGGAAAGTATGGCTGTGTGATTCAAGAGAATGGGATTTAGAGAGGAGATATTGTAGAGATAGACAGGATAACACTTGTCAGCTGAGTGAATATGCGAGGTAAATAGTAAGACAAGGTTTTAAATTTGGGCTACTTGAAGAATAGTGATATGTACATGGGGATCCTCCATGAGTTTGGACTCCTTAAGAATGCTACAATGGCAAGAAAGCAGCATAAATGTCTTTTTAGGGATTGTTACAATTATCCTGCCCCATGAAGTAACTCTTACCTAGTCATAAGGCTCTTCTAATTTCAGTTACTTTCAGAAAATAAGAATCCAGTTTATTTCAACTTGATATCACTTCATATTTATTTATTATATTCAGTGTGACTGGCAGATTCCAGAAACTTGAAAAGTGTTACTTTAAATTTTTTTTAAAATTTATATTAAAGCATTTTATTATTTTCCAGTTTCATGTAAGGATAGTTTTCAACATTTGTTTTCATGACATTTTTAGTTCCAACTTTTTCTCCCACTCTCTATTCCCTCCCCCATCCCCAAGATGGAAAGCAATCTGATATGTGTTATATATGTACAATCACATTAAACATGTTTCTGCACTAATAATATTGTGTAAGACGAATCAGAGCACAAGGGAAAAACCTCAAAATATATGGGAGAAAAAAACAGACCAAAAGTAGAAACAGTATGGTTCAATATGCATTCAGAATCCACAGTTCTTTTTTTTTTCTCTATGTGGAGAATATTTTCTATCATGAGTTCTTTGAAGTTGTTTTGGGTCATTGCTCTGCTGAAAAGATCCAACTCTATCACAGTTGATCATCACAAAATGTTGCTGATACTATGCATAAAGTTCTCCTGGTTCTTCTCTCACTCAGCATCAGTGCATGTGAGTCCTTCCAGGTTTCTCAGAAATCTTCCTGCTCATTGTTTCTTATATCACAATAGTATTCCATTACATTCATATACCACAACTTGTTTAGCCATTCCCTAATTTATGGACATTCCCTCAATTTTCAATTCTTTGCCACTACAACAAAGCTGCCATAAATATTTTTGTATGTGTGGGTTTCTCTCTTCTATGATCTCTTTGCGGTATAGACCTAGGATTGGCATTACTGGGTCAAAGGGTATGAACAGTCGCATAGCCCTTTAGCCATAGTTTCAAATTGCTCTCCAGAATGGTTGGATCAATTCACAGCTCCACCAACAATGTATTATTGTTTCAATGTTTCCACAGCTTCTCCAACATTTCTTTTTCCTTTTTTGTGTCATATTAGGTAATCTGAGAGGTGTAAGATGGTACTTCAGAGTTGTTTTAATTTGCATCTCTCTAATCAATAGTGATTTAGAGCATTATTTCATATGGCAATAGATAGCTTTGATTTTTTCATCTGAAAACTTCCTGTTCATATCCTTTGATCATTTATCAATTGGGGAAGAATTGGTACTCTCTGAACCTCCCACACACATCAGTATGAATAAACACAAAAGAAAGTGAAATGACTAAATGTGCTTGAAGAGAATTGTGCCCTACTGTATTATGATAATATTACTTGTTGGAAATTATGGCTCTAGTCCTTCTGATACATTTGACATCTGAAGCTTTTTAATATCAATAACACTGAATATATTAGAAGAAAGTAGTAAAATATGTTTCAGTAAGTGCCATCAATTGGGGGGGCATAAAATGTCATGGCATTACATATTTCTTTTTCTTAAATATTTTTTATTTTTCTGCTTTAAACATAAAATATACCACTTTGCAGCATAACCTAATATTTAATATGCTTTAATAAATGCTTAATGTCCCAATACTGGGACAGTAGCCTCTAATTTCTAAATAACAATGTATAATAAACCCCAGCTATGCTCCCTAAACTGGGGACAATCCTACATACAATTTTATTCACTAGAAGCCCCAACCCTATTTGAGGAAAAAAAAGAGATACAACTATGCATATTTTTTCTAGAGCTAAGTTTGCCCATTATAACTATTCAATATTTTGCCTCATAGAGCATGCTTTTAAACATCTTGTTTTAGATAGAACATAAGAGTTCCATAGCAATTGAAATCATTTTGTGATCTTAAGAACTATCATAATTCTCTAAAGCAGGTCATATTACATAACAGTGATATGGCTCCTTGAAAGCTACATAGTTCTCAAGCTCATCATGTTACTTCTTGGCCATAGCCTTACCTATTGACCATTTCCTATTACCATTCTCAATGAGACTCACTTTTACTTGCCTAATATAAAGCTCACTGTTCCATTTTTTGCCATGTTTATGCCATGTAGCCATTGGCATACTATCCCCTTCACTTCTCCCCACTTCCCTTTCAAAGATTCCTTCTGAAATCTATATTGAAATAAACACAAATTGAGTGGAAAGAACATTTTCCCTACATCCCTAACCACTCCTCTCTTCAAATTTGCTTTCCCAAACCCATCTCTCTGGTGCCCTTTCTCAATGAGAATGTAAGTTTCTCAAAGGCAAGGGCTTTCTTGTTTGTATTTTGAAACCCAGTGCCCATCACAATGCCTGACACATAGTTAGTATTTACTACTTTTTATTTTAATATCTAATTCATTAATGTAATAATTGATTCATGTCATACTTCATTATCCTAGAAACCCACCCCTGGGAGAACTTGTACAAGTCCATTTAGCTTTTTGTGACTATTCTTCATCTCGAAATTGAGGAGGTTGTGTTAGATGATCTAATAGTCCCTTGTACCCTAAACCTTGGATCCTATGCCTTGCTTCACTTTACACTGTAGTTAAACCCATTTTTCATCTTGTTTAAAGAATATCACTATTGTGTTATTATGTCAACTGATAAGGACAGGTGGTGAGATCAAAGAAAATAAGATGATAATGTGAGAATCAAGGTGGCATATGATACTATTCTTATTTCATTTTTGGTTGGTATTACAAAACTGCAAAATTCACCAGGATTATTATTATATTTATTGTAGCATATCGTACCATATCATGTCATACAATGGTATGTCATGCCATGTCATGTCATAAAAAACAAATATCAGGGATAGAAGACAGAAAAATTAGAGCAAATAAATATATTAGAACTGGTGGAATGAACCAAAGGGTAGTGGTTATTAATTATACATTACAAGGGAAGGCAGATTACACACAGAAACAGCAGCAGAGACTGAGCTGCATGGCAGAGGTGTGTGACTTCACTGAGGATCAGACTGCTGAGTTCAAGGAGGCCTTCCAGCTGTTTGACCACATGGGGATGGAAAGATCTTATATAGACTATGTGGGGACATGATGCAGGCCCTGGTCCAGAAACCCACCAATGCTAAGGTGCTCAAGGTCTTAGGGAAGACCAAGAGTGATGAGATGAATGTGAAGGTGCTGGACTTTGAACACTTTCTGATGATGCTGCAGACTGTAGCAAAGAATAAGTATCAGGGCACATATGAAGATTACATAGAGGGGCTTTGGGTGTTTGATAAGGAAGGGAACGACACAGTTACGGTGGCTGAAAGAAGTCATGTCCTCATCATTTTGGGTGAGAAGATATCAGAGGAAGAAGTAGAAGTGTTGGTGGCAGGGCATGAGGACAGCAATGGTTGTATCAACTATGAAGAACTAGTCCAGATAGTGCTGAATGGCTGAAAACAAAAGTCACCTTTCCACAAAGAATCCCTTAATTTTCTCAGTGTGAAAATGATCCTCTTGCTCCTGAAGCAATGAACTACATGGTCAGGGTTACCAATATCCTTCCTTCCAACCCCCACCACATGTGCTCTTTGGCCTACCTGCTCTGCTTTCACCAAATTAAACTTGCTAACTGCTCCTAACCATAAAAACAAAACAAAACAAAAACAAAAACAAAACCAAAACCCAAGTAAAAAACAAGGAAAGGCAAGTCTCCAGTGGAATACCCCAGGATCTGTCCTTGGTCTGCCGCTTTTTAACATTAAAAAAAATTACTTAGATAAAGATAGAGATAATGGAATGCTTAACAAATCTTTAGACAACAAAACTGGAAAGGGTAGTAAACTCACAAGTGAAAATTGGAATCTAAATTGATCTTTGGAGGCTAGAGTATAATACTGACTATGAGGTGAAATTTAATAGGGATAAATGCTTTAAACTTAGGGTCACAAATTGACTTCAGAATTATAATGTAAGGAAATAATGATTAGACAAAGCTAGTCTAATTTGATCTGGGGTTTCTAGCAGCACAAAATATCAATATAAGTCAACATTATGATATTAAAGAGGGAAAGAAAAATGAAGGCTACTGTCTCATAGTGCATTAAGAGGGCTATAGTTTCCAAGAAGGAAGACAAAGAAGGTGAACTAGAACAAGTTGAAAGATTTGAGGAATTTTACCCTGGACAAATAGAGGCTTAGGAAGCTGTCTTCAATTACAAATCATACTTGGATTGGGGATAGACTTATTCTTTACAGAACTAAAAGAGGGATTCTTAAAATAAGGTTCACAGACCCATAAAGCAATTATATTTAAATTGGAAAAAGAAAAAAATCTATCTATCTATCTAGGCTATTCCCAAAGTCAAAGTATGATTTTATGCATTGATAGCTTAAAATGACACATATTTTGGGGACACCATATATAAAATTTCTTTCATATTACTATGTAATTTTTATGCATATAAAATATTCTAAGGAGTCTATAAAAGTGCCAAAGTTTCTAACATACACACACATAGACACACTCACAGATGAGAAGCATATTTAATGGGAAGAAAAAGTAATAATAAGCAGAATGGCTGAAATTTTAAAGCAAAATAAGAAAAATAATTCTAGGACTAAAGCTTTCCAACAGTGAGACATATTACCTCAAAGGAGGCATTCTTCAATAGTTTCATAGAGACCCTAAATAACTATTTTTGAGGCTATTTAGTGGGGATTTTGAGGTAAGGGATAGATTGGAAAAGATGGACACTCATGTATGTGCTTTAGTACTGTAAAATTCTGCAACTCAGTGATTCACAAGACCATTATCATATGTAGATTTAGGGCAAGGCTACTGGAAATTTTAAAGGAAGTTGATTTTAGATGGTTTGGATAGAAGTTGTGCTCATGAAGCAACAAAGGAAAAAGAATTACAAATGATCAAAACTGCTATATATAGCAAAAAGTAATCTAACACAATATGGAAGTTTACCACTCTGAAATTCCAAGTTTTTCTGTATTCCTAATCTTTATATTTTTTGGAGCAAAGTGACATCCCATCATACTCAAGTATCATATTTTGTTTAGCTATTCTTTAATTAATAGACCTTCACTTTATTTCCAGTTCTTTGTTATCACAAGAGTGCTGCTGTTGATACTTTTGTTTATGTAAAGGCAATTTTTTTAAATCATGGAGTAGCTTGGGTTTTCTGACTAGTATTGGAATCTGGAATGGCCGAGTCAAACAATATGTTAAGATTGTTGTTAGTTGTCTATATACCAAACATCCATTAGATATATTTCATATGAAATTTTTCATAGTTCATCATTTTATTTCTTATTATATGAATTAATTTGGAGATTTGTGTATGGCAAATGATTTCCAATTTTATATTAACAATGGTATCATTTTTTCCCCTTTTCTAATTGCCTCAACTTGCTGTTTAAGAATTCGTGTGGTTTCCATAATTAGGAAAGTTTTATGATCTGTTTCACATATAAGGACTGAAAGGATTTTTTTTATTTAGCTAATTTATTCAGTTTGAAGTTATTGTGGAAAAAGGCATAAAATAATAGTCAAAGCTTAACTATTATTTGACTACCTTCTAGTTTTCCCAGAAGTTCTTTTTAAAGAATGAGTTATTTCTTAAGGAATTTGTGTTAAGTTCCTCAAACAATAATGGCTATTCAATGCAATTACTTCTCATTGTTTCTTGTCTAGTCAGATACATTGATCTACTTTTATCTTTTTCAACCACACAGTCTTTGATCACATACTTTGAGGTGTATGAATCTATCCCTTCTTCATTATTACCTTTTATTTCATTTCCCCTAATATTGTAGAATTTTTTTCTCCAAATAAATGCCTTCCTTCCTTCCTGGAACACTTCACAAATTAATCTGTAATCTTGAGTGTACTTTGGTACTGTCAATTATTTTAGGCATTCTATTTATAAAGATATGATTTCTCTATCATTACCATTTTTATTTTTTTTATTATACAGAATCCATTGTTTCTAGTTATTCATTCTGGGTTAAAACTGAACACAGAAAGGAGGAGACAAGTAATATTAAGCACCTACTATTCAACAGGAACTGTACTAAGTACATCACACGTTTCATTTGATCTTTATAACAACCCTGGGAAGGAAGTCCTATTATCTCTAACCACCCTCAATTAAGTATTTTGATTTTTTCAAAAAAATATTTTATCCCTCATGAATTCATGTGATCAGTGTAAAATAGAAACTCTCTTTTGTCTTTCAAGGAAAAAAAGATTTCTAGAATATTTCTAGAATACTGGAATTACTGACCATTTTATTTCATACACACACATGCACACTCCCTTTAACTTTATAAAAATTAATACAAGAAGTCAATGGATTGCATTTGTTACACTTTCCAATATTTATCATGAATGTATGAAAATCTAAATATAAGCAAAATCCCTCTCTCTAAAATGTTACTTTTCTTTATTAATTAGAATTTCTCTTTGATAGGATTTTAAAAACTATTTCTCTGTTCCAACATTCCTTTGTTGACCTTTTTGCTTTATTTTCCAGTAGTCTCTGTATTGTATAACCTTCTGTTTGGTTTCATTTCTAATTTAAGGATTTCATCCCTATCTTTCATCTGATGATCATTCTTCATATCCTTGCCATAGCAATAATTCTCAACTAATTGGATTAAAAATAAAATGTAACTTTTGTGAAGAGAACCCCTTACCTTTTTAAACATACTAGATCCTTAGTACTTCAAGGATTCTTGGTTTTAAATACTTCTGGGTATTCACTCAATCCACACATATGGTAAAATTCAAACATTGCTAGAGTGTTTGATGAAATATTGTGGCTAATAAACTAATCTCATTTGTTATGCAACTCCCAGTGGTGAAGCTCTAAAAAATAGCTAGACTTCTTCTTAGATATTATACTTATAGAGTGCAGGGTTAAATATCCTCCAACATGCTTCTAACATTCTGTTCTTTACATGGAGATATCAAGTATGTCTGGAAGGGGGAGGGGCACAAGTGAGAGGAAAATTTTATTACCGAGGAATCTTATTCTATATAAACTAGCTTCAGTTGCTGGGATTGCTCTCTGCATCTTTACAATTTCCACTCATTTCATAGATCTTCCTTCTGATATTTAGAATAATAAGTTTATTTTGATGTAACTCTTCCATTTTGCAGTGCCTTTCATACTTGATGACAGTTATCATATCCCTATGTCTTTTGTTTTTATTACATATGCCCATGTACTTCTACTAATACTCATTTTAAGGCCCTAATTCCATCCTGTACCCCCTTCTCCAGTTACTTTCTGTATTATCAATGTCCTTTCTAAAATATGGTACCCATCAACATATCAGAATATCATTTCCCTTGTCCTAAGCACCATTGAATACAGCCATCAGAGAGGCTCCCAGACACCGAGTCCACAGTTGGAGCAGGTCCAGATCAATTGGGTTACATCTTGTGAAAATACCTATTGCTGAACCTGCATCACATTGTTCTGACCAGAAGTCACTACTCCCTATCCTCCCTAGCTCCCTCTGTGGACCTTCGTATGTCATATAAAAACAACTTATATAAGAGTTTCACAGGCTGTACTTCCTATGAGACTCCTTCCTTGTTGAAATGTATTTCACCTCTGCTGTCTTGGGAATTCCAGTACTTTGGTGCTGTGTGGTACCCTAGATTGAAATTCTCTGCCTTGATTAAAGAGCCTAGTTTTTGCTACTTCAGTTGCCCATTTTATTTCAGGTTCATATAATTATGTCTCACCTGAGGCTGTCTAAGGATTTAGTCTTGTGCGTGTGTTTGTGTATGTGATATATAACCAATATTTTATGTATAGTAGTTACCACATACTTAATACTTTGTGTATATATTAATATGTAATATTTTAAATATATATGCTAATATATTTATACATTATATATTATAATTATATGATATAGTATATATTCTATATATGTCAAATCTGAACCACTACCATCACCACCATGTAAATCAAACAAGTCGCATTTCTTAAGTGCCTGCTATATTCTAGATGTGTAATTAGTAAGCTGATTAAAAATATATAAGTATAATAATGTATATTATGGGGGCACCTATGTGGCACAGTGGATAAAGCACTGGCCCTGGATTCAGGAGGACCAGAGTTCAAATCCCGCCTCAGACACTTGATACTTTCTAGCTGTGTGACCCTGGGCAAGTCACTTAACCCTCATTGTCCCACAAAAAAATAAATGTATATTGCAATCCTATTGAATTTTTGTATTTGCTTTGTATCAATATTCTAGTTTGAAAAACACTTTCAAATTCTTGTCTATCAACCAATATGGGAGCTATAGCCCATTATTTTTGTTTCAATGAAAATATGATAAACATGGTATCTATGCCTTTATCATAATCAATGATTTTTTTTAGTGAGCCACCTAGCTGCCAAACTTTGAACACTTAATGGTCTATGTCTAGAACTTCTTAAGCATGCTAAGCATTAGAGTCAGTTCAAAACAAATTACTCTCAATAACATCCTAAACACTGAGCTTTAAGACAAGGTTGTGGGGGCAGCTAGGTGGCACAGTGGATAGAGCACCAACCCTGGAGTCAGGAGAACCAGAGTTCAAATGTGGCCTTAGACACTTGACACTAGCTGTGTGAACCTGGACAAGTCACTTAACCCCAATTCCCTCACTAAAAAGTAAATAAATAATTAAATAAAAATAGTTAAATAGCCTAGGGGGAAATATATTCCCTTGGCCAAACACATTTGCAGAATTTGTTTTTCATTTTCATAGCCTTTGAGTGTAGCCTAAAGCCAGTCATCTGTAAAACTATGGGGCTAGATTAAGATGTACTATAAGGATCCTTTTAGCTCTAAATTCTCTGTCAATTATTTATTTCCAAATTCACCTTCCTGTTATGAAGAGGAAAAAACTAGGACTTAATTTATGGTGTGTCACAGGATCATAGCTTTAGAAAAAATTTAGACCTTCCAGATCTTCTTAAACATAATGCTTCTGACAGATAAGAAAGCAGAGGCTTCCAAAGGGTCAGAAAGGTAGTAAGTCATAGAAAAAGAAGTTGAGCATATATTCTAAGTAGCCCAATATGGTGTTCACTCCCCTATATCACATGATTTCGAATATAAATGTTGCTTCTAAAAAAAATCATGCCTCATTTTGACTGTCAACATATAGTCATAAGCATATGAACAGGAAAAAAAAAGAATGGAGTATTTGTATGAGATCCTATTACCTATTCAATATTGCCAGTGGGAAATAGAGTATCTGTAATTGTTTCTTCTTTAATACTTTTCCCCCTCTTTGTATAATCCTTTTAATACATGGTTCCACCTTTCAAAAGAAGTAATAATAAAACTACAGTAAAGCTATACTTTTTAATTTAGTTTAGTTTAGTTTTGTTTTTCTGGGCAATGCACAGAATTTAATAGCCTTTACCATTTTTAAAAGAGCTCTTATATGCTTCTATTTATGCAATAAGCATACACATGTAACTATTCACATGATGAGTATCTATTTGGCACATCAAAGTTTTAGATTGCTGTGGATTCTGAAAGTCAGTTTATTTGACAGCTGATGCAAGGAAAATGCTATATTCTGTTGGAGATTTTCACCAGCCCCAATTATTCAAAACCTATTTCTGTTTTGTTTTTTTTTGGTGAGGCAATTGGGGTTAAGTGACTTGCCCAGGGTTACACAGCCAGTAAATGTTAAGTGTCCGAGACTGGGTTTGAACTCAGGTCCTCCGGACTCCAGGGCCAGTGCTCTATCCACTTCACCACCTAGCTGCCCCCCTCTTTCTGAATTTTGAAAACTATGTATGAGGGAAAGGTAAGAAACCATTAATCTAGTGCTACTGCTATTATTACTGTTGCTGCTACTACTAGTAGTAGCTACCAAGCTAACATTTATATAATATATACAATGTGCTGTGTTTGACGGTTGATGAAGTCTCAATTGATTCTCATGATAATGCTGAAATGTAGGTGTTATTATCATCCCAATTTTATAACAGAGGAAACTGAGACAAAAGAATGTGAAGTGACTTGCCTAAGGTCAGATAGCTATTACATATGTATGGATTTTAACTCATGTTCTCCTGACTCCAGTCCCAGTACTCTCTCCACTGCAACAATTAGCTACCATAATGTACTAATGGAAAAAGAAGTAAAAAGCTTCTTGCCAAGGTCTACGTGACATTCAAGGAGGACATAACATTGATGGAAATCCAACCCTAAGAGGGGAAATGAGTTATAGAAAATGGTTGTTATTAGAAAACTTTTAATTTTCTGTGAAACTGAAAGACACCATCTGCATCAAGATAGGTTTATTATGTATGGAACTATACAAATTGGCATATTTCAAAGGAAGATTCAATGATCAGAAATAAAACTATGGAAATTTGCCCAGTCTCTCACAGAAACAATTCAACTAATTCACAGACATAGAGAAAACAAAATAAATATCACAACACAAGTAAGTGTGGAATCACTGGAAAGCCTGTTGAGCAGAAAAGTAATAAGGACACACAAATGCAATATTTTTTGCCCTCTCAGATTTAAACTTGATGTGAAAATCCTAAGTAGATGTAGATGTAAAGGAAGATAGCTTTATATATGTGTGTATATATGTGTGTGTGTATGTGTATGTATCTCAATGGTCATTGGCCATAATGAATCAATTGGTGTAACTAAGAGAAGTGATCCATTGTTATAAAATTGAATTTGTATGCTTAAGATATCTGGATATCCAAAACAGTCAATTCTGATGTGATAGCATGTTTAGGACAATACCAGTGAAAATAATGGCCCTTTTGGAGTAAGAAGATCTTCAGGGACTTAGGAACTTAGTAGAGTAGAACAACACTTATTTAATCTCCCAGGCAAAATTGAGTTGTGATATCTCCTCTTAGGAATTATTTCTTTAGCCCCAGTAACAGAAGGATTTGAGTTTTGTCAATCAACAATACTTGCTGAGCTTACTATTAGTAACTGCTACAATAGGTTACACTATGAAACAATCACAAGGCAGAGCCATTCAGAGTTAAGAATCATAATAGCTAATTCTTTAGAAAAGCAATATGTTCTAAGAATTGAAGTGAGGTATTATTATCATTATGCCTCAGAATCTGGGAATACACATTTGATCCCATTTTTAATATTAATTTGGAAAATGGTATTTTATAAGTGAAGATCCTTGTCAAAGTACCAGTAAAATATAAGTCCTTAGAAGGCAGAGTCTGACATTTTGTCAATCACATAGTAGGTGATTGGTATATAGTGATTGAATTGGATAGTATTATTACTTTAAAACATCAGTTCTACCGAATTTAAATAAAGAAGTGGGTAGTGTTTCCCATAAAAAAGATTTACAAAATAAGTTCACAAAATTAAAGAAACAAAAAACAGGGTCAACTTCAGAAACATACAATTTTATCAATAGAAATGGCAATAAAGAAAATGCTTTACCAACTGCTTTGCTACTATACCCTAAGGACAAAAGATTATTTCCCCCATTTGGCTTTAAAATAAACATTCAGTATGTGGTCTCCCCATTAGAATGGGAGCTGCTTGAGAACAGGGATTATCTTACTTTTCTGTTTCTATTCCTAGGACTGGGCACAATGCTTTGCATCTAGCAAGTGTTTAATAATTTATTTACTCATTTACTTTAATTAAGTGTGCACATATTTTATGTATATATGTAGGTGTGTATTAACATGTATATATGTACCTAGATATATATCTATCTTTAGCTAGCTAGCTAGCTATAGAGATTAAAATAAAACAATGGATACCCATTACTTGGGAATTGGCTGAGTAAATTGTGATATATGATTATGATGTAATACTAACTACTATACTGTAAGAAGTGTTGAGGTAAATGATTTTAGGGGGAAAAACATGGAAAGATTTGTCCAAAATAATGAAGTGAAATGAACAGAATCAATAGAACATTGTGTACAATAACAACAATATTGGTTTGTTTTTTGTTTGTTTTGTTTCACTTTTCCAGGACAATGAGGATTAAGTAACTTTCCCAGGGTCACACAGCTAGTGTCAAGTGTCTGAGTTCAGATTTGAACTCTTGAATCCAGGACTGGTGCTTTATCCACTGCACTACCTAGCTGCCCCCAACAATATTGTTTTAAGAATGAGTGAATAAAACAGCCCAAAAGTTTAAAATTATTTTTCAGTGTCCTGAGAAAAGTAGCTGTTTCAATTATAAATACCCAAATTAACTATAAACAACATAGGAAGAAAGATGCTATCTATATCCAGAGAAGAGACTGACACTTAGAAGTTGTATGGAATTTTACATACACATGTATGTATGTGCATATGTGTATGTATATATGTTTCTGTAATGTTAGCCTTCTCTAGTGCAGGGGGGAAAGGAAGGAAAAAAATGATAAATTTGTTGCATATTTGAAAGCAATAGCATGCCGTGAATAGTAGACTTGCAGTTTCAGGTAAAATCACCTTTTTTATTTTTTTAATTATACTATGAAACAAAAATGCTTGTTTTATTCCATAAATTAAAACTGTTTTTTTTTAAAGAGTGAAATCATCTCATAGCTACAGGAAAAAAGGGTAATAGAGTGTTTTGTGGAAACCTTCTCAAATACATTTAAAGATAAAGCAAAATATTCTCTGAGTTAAGAAAGAAGAGAATATCTGGGGTGCTAAATAATTAGGAGATAGATAAAATATGGGAAATTAACATAATGAAAAATTATTGTACATTAGCCGTGATAAATAGAGTTCAAAATAAAACAGAAATGTGTAAGAACTAATGCCAAGTTAACAAAAAAATCCAAATAATACTCTACAAAGTGGCTACATCAATGTAAATAAAAGATCAGAAGAGGGAGGAGTCAAACCATCAGGTTCAGGAGAAAATAATAGAATATGATGAAATATACTTCTCCTCTACCCCTTTCATGGGACAGTTGAAATAGATTCTTTTTTTATTATTTTCTTTTTTTACAGAGCAATGGGGGTTAAGTGATTTGCCCAGGGTCACACAGCTAGTAAGTGTCAAGTGTCTGAGACCAGATTTGAACTCAGGTATTCCTGAATCCAGGGCCGGTGCTTTATTCACTGTGCCACCTAGCTGCCCTGGGACAGGTAAACTAGAATGGTACATTCATTATTTCATGGAATCACAGTATCTAATGGTTTTATTTAATGGTTTTCTGTTACAAAGACTGGTTCAGTCTATTGGGATTGGTTAAAAGTATTATTTTCCGAAAAAAAACACCTAATGTGTCATAAAGATGGAAGGCATGGAAGGAGGGGAGGAAAGGAGGAAAGAAAGAAGGAAGGACTATTTTTAATTATTATAAACAAAATAAATTATATTTTAATTGAAAATCTATAGGTGAAAACTGGGTTTGAAATCAGGAAATCGAAATCCTATTCCTTTCTCTATAATAGTGTTTGTCAGTCAAGTTTGCTTCCTCAGTCTCGTGCCTTCATTATCTTATTAAATTTCCCATAAAGAAATAATGTTGGGGATTTATACAGTGCCCTAAGGTATGTAAAATGCTTTATTTTTATAAACTTACCTATTTCATTTCCCCAGGAACTATTAGGTCAATGTATGTATGTGTGTACATGTATGCATGCATACATCTATGTATGTATGTACATATGTGCATTATGTAGACTTATTTTCAAGATGTGAAAACTTTGATTTAGAGTATAAGTGGCTTCTTCCTTGGGCAGCCAGTTGAATGGCAGAAGCAGGATATAAGCCCATGTGTCTCTGAAATTTAAGTTCAACATCTTTTTACCCTAGTCTCTGATGCCTTTCCAAGATAATCTTTACAAGACCATCCACAACTCCAAAGTTCCATGAATCTCTGATCTCATTGAACTAAGTGACATTGTCCTTTATTTTAGCAGGCAATAAAGAGATGTTTTGCTTTCCTCGTTTTTCATGCTGGAGTTTGGTTACGATGTTTCCTACATGAGACTATTACATTAACACTTGTAGTTAAAAATAAAGAAACTAAACTAGATTTTAGTAGTGCCAACACATGCATCATTGACCATACAACAGCAACCTAATGAGCAAGCTGTGCATCAGTAAATGGGTCTGTTTTTCATTGTTTCCAGTAGGAATAATGACATTACCATTTAAACCATTTTGCTTATAAGGTAGCTTTTAAAAGCTTGCAATATTTTGAGGCATAAGTTAGAGCACAAGAGACATTAACTGTGCCATCTAATAGGACCTTTTCAGTACAAGTGCATGAATGAGCAAGGCTCATTTAGGCTCCATAAGACTTAAAAATAGACTCTTATTTAAAGAAAACTATATAAGTTTTCATCCAACCATTACTCATGACTTTATATTGTGAGACAAAAGGGTGAAGATCATTCTCTAAGGTTGACCCTAATTAAAGGTTGTTGGAATAGCAGAAGGATAACATGTCACAGTGTTAAAGGAAATGATAAGGCTATTGGCAGCAAATCAAGATTCCTGTTTAAATAGATCACCTGACTAAGCAACAAGACAAACTGAGGGAGAGATATAAAGCAGTATGGGCCACCCAATTCATGCCATCACAATTGCCTTGATGACCCCATGCCTTCAGATTGATGGGGACACTTTAGAATCTAATTTTCTGAGAAACAATGCTTTCCAAACAGTTCCCTTAGACATGATTCTAGAAAGTACTCTGCTCATAGAGGAGCAACCTGACTGACCATTAACCACAAATAATGAATATCTAGAAAACAATTCTCAGCAGAAAAGTCCTTGACATTGTGAAGTGGTTGAACATCAGAGTCTCAGATGATATAATCAATGAAAATAGCTATACAAAAGAGGCATTACTATTTTCTTTTTTCAAACCTAATGACTGAGACTTTCCATCTAACTTGTATAGAAACTTTATTTGTCATCTTAGCAAATAGGATGAGAGCTCCAAGAAAGCAGGGAATAACCCCCCCCACACACACACACACACACTTCCACAGAATACAAACCTCTTGAAAACAGGAACCTTTTTAATTTTGTGCCCTATCGACATAATTTTTGGAGCATCTTCACATATCTGGCATGTTGAATGGGTGAAACAACTATGACTTTGTTAGTGTTTATGTCCCCTACACAGCTTCAGAGAACCAAACGAAGAAGAATAAACAGAATGTCTTCAAAAGATTTTGTGACCAAAGAAATCTTTACCCTGTGGCTAATTTGGTTAGTGAAGATCTATCAAAGGAAGCCATGAGCCAGGATGACTTTGTCAACAAAAGGACAGATGAAGCAAAACTTCTTTTCATTTTTGAAAATATCACTAAATTGGTAGATAAGGAAAATCAATTTGTAGTTTAGCTAAATTTTAGTGGAAATAATAGTTAACAAACTTTCTTTGATTTCTCATATAGTAGAAATAGGTAGATCCATGCCTGTGTAAGATCTGCATGTAAAAATTAGTCCTTAATAGTTTTATATCAATGTTCCAGGAGGCATCTAGCAGATAGTCCCAGTTATCAGAACTTGACTCTGTGTTTTTCTGTTTTTTTTTAATTTTGTGAATAAAGGTATAATCGACATCATCATCAAATATAATTATACAAAGTTGGTAAGGCTAGGAAACAGAGTGACAAAATAAGGAGGAAAGAAAAAAATTTAGAGGCTAGAACATTGAGTTTCAATGTAAAATGAATAAATGTAAAATCTTAGAGATGGATTCAAAAATTAACTTCCCAATTATGGAATGAGAAGTGATGCTAGGTAGGAGTTCATTTGAAAAATATAAAGAGGTTTTAAATGCTCAATACATGTTAAGAGTATGAAACAGCTGCCCAAAAGTTTAAAATTATTTTTCAGTGTCCTGAGAAAAGTAGCTGTCAGGAGCTGGGAGGTGATAGTATTGCTGAATGGAAGCACTGGGTAGTGAATGAAGAAACTGTGGCAAAGTCAGGATGACTTGAATTTAAGTCTCAACCCTAACACATATTGGCTCTGTAACCCTGGACAAGTATATCTAATCCTTAATACCTCTGACATTGTTTTTTTTTTTCTTTTTTTGGTGAAGCAAGTGGGGTTAAGTGACTTGCCCAGGGTCACACAGCTAGTAAGTGTCAAGTGTCTGAGACCTGATTTGAACTCAGGTCCTGCCTCTGACATTTTAATAAAATTATAAATTACAGAGCAAGTTGCTAATTTGCATTGGTAGTTACTTTTCATCACCTGGGACAGACAAAATCATAGCTCCATGAAGAGCAAGCAGGGACTCACTATTATACTCTGCTCTAGGCAAACCATATATAGAATGGTTAGTTCTGGGGAAAAATAAGAGAAAACACATTATTTAATTGAGAAGGTCATTGATAATTTGAAAAGCAACCAGGAGGCTCAACATGGACCTCAAACCCATCCCATTTTAAGATGGTTTTTGAAAGAGACAAAAGTATTCATCTTAGAGAAAATAGAATTTAGGAAAGACCGAATAACTGTTTTGAAGTATTTGAACTACTATCCCCTGGAAGAGGTATTAATGGCAGCTAGGCAACACAGTAGAGAGAGCACAGGGCCTAGAGTCAAGAATACTTGGGTTCAAATATACATAATTGCTCATTCAAATCACACATTTGTTAGCTATATGACACTGGGCAAGTCTCTTAACCCCTCTGGTTCAATGAAGATAATAATAATAATAATAATAATAATAATAATAATAATAATAATAATAATAATAATAATAATAGGACTTCCCAGGGTTGTTATAAAGATCAAATTACACCTGTGAAATACTTAGTACAGTTCCTGGAATATAGTAGGTCCTTTCTGTTTGGTTTGACCCCAGAATGAATAACTAGAAACAAAGGATTCTGTATAATGAAAACAAATTAAAAATGGTAATAGGAAAGAAATCTCATTTAAATAAATAAAATGCCTAAAGTAATTGACAGTACCAAAGTACACTCAAGATTACAGATTAATTTGCAAAGTATTCCAGAAAGGAATGAAGGCAGGAAGGAAGGAAGTGTAAAAAAATTAATTATTAAAACTATAACTAACCTGGAAAATTATATATAATTGGATTTATGAAAAATTATGATTATATGAAAAATGATAAATTTAGAAAAATTATAATTGGGCCGTAAGTCCCTTCGTGGTCACCATTCAAATGTTGGAATATTTTAAATGACTAGCCTAATTTGATGGGGCTAATCTGACTGGAGAACTAATCTGGGGACTTTTGACTATTTGGCTGACTTCGTTAATTTAATATGGGCCGTTTATAAAGTTCCACCACATTGCTCCCAAACTGATAGACTAAAGATTAAGAAGTCTCTTAACTAAATAATCCAAGCAGAGTTTGTTTATGAGATACTGTTGAAAATTAGGAATACAGGGAAATAAAGTACAACCTGACTGTTTTCCTGCAGTCTCTTTCCACCGCCTCCTCTCTTTCGCACCTGCTGCACCTGGAACTTCTTGAATACAATAAGGGCCTTAGCCGCCTCCGGCCTCAGGGCAGGTTACACTTTCCCTGGTTTGTATTAAGGCCTGTAACCTTCTGTCTGTCTGCTCCGTCAGTTTGCCCTTTGGCCTCTCTTTTGCCTGCTCCTAGTCCTTCCCGTCTTCTTCTCCAGCGTCCTTGTAGCCCCGTCTCCAGTCTCCAATCTTTGCCGTCTCCTCAGCCACCTCTTGATCTCTTCTTGTCCATCTGAACCCCTGAGTCTTGTCTATCTAGTCCATCTCTCCTAGTCAGCTTCCCTTGCTCTAGTCAGCCTTCCTCTTCTCTAACTCCCAGCTCTCTATATACCTTTTCTTCTCTCCACTCAAATCTCGGGGCTTCCTTCGCCCCCACAGACCAAGCTAGTCTGCTAACCAGGGCTGCAGCTGATGGGGGGAGGGGGGCGTGCGCTCCAAGTTTCATGTGCCTCAGCACAGGCTATCCGGGATCCTTCAGATGGCTCCGCTCAGGTCGGAGCTGGGGGCTTTTTTTTTCCCCCCAGCTGTGTGACCTGGCGTCTTGTATAGACCATGGGGCTTTTTCACTCAGCTGAAGCTGAGGAGGAGGGGGAGAGACCCTGAGGGCCTAAGGCTTTCTAATCTCAGCCTAAAGGTAGGGTCCCCAAATCAAAATAAATTTCCACAGAAGGAAGGCAGGCAGGAAGGCAGGAAGGAAATATTCAATGCTCATTACTGGGCTCTACCAAAATTTTTAAAAATGATGTTAATATCAAATTTAATATAGATATCATGTTATACTAACCAAATTGCCAAAGAGTTAATTTATAAAACTACTTAATAATAATACATTTATTTGGAGGAAAAAACTACAATATTAGGGGAAATGATGAAATAAAAGGTAGTAATGTAGAAGGGATAGATTAACACACCTCAAAGTATGTGATCAAAGACTGTGGTTAAAAAAGATAAAAGTAGATCAATGTATCTGAGTAGACAAGGATCAATGAGAAAAAATTGGATTGAATGGACATTATTGTTTGAGGAACTGGAAAACACAAATTCCTTAAGAAATAATTCATTCTTTAACAGGAACTTCTGGGGAAACTGGAAGGTAGTCAAATAATAATTAGTCTTTCACTATTATCTTATGCCATATTCCACAATACCTTAAAACTGAATAAATTATCTAAATATATATATAATACCTTCAATCCTTATATGTGAAACAGATCATAAAATTTTCCTACTCTGGAATCCACATGAATTCTTAAACACCATATTGAAGTAATTGGAAAAGAAAAAAAATGATATGTTTGATAATAAAAAATTGGAAAACATTTGTCATATACAAACCCCCAAATTAATCCATCTAATAATAAGAAAGAAAACAATGAACTAGTAAAAATTGCATATGAAATACATCTCATGGGTGTTTGATATTCGGGATATATAGACATCTGACAGAAATATAAAACCCAAATCCATTTCCCAAAGCAAGTGCACAAAATTAGAACAAACAGCTCTCCCCCCAAAATTACCAAGTACTAACAATCATATGCAAGAATACTCCAAATCATTAATATTGAGGCATGTAAATAAAAACCAAACAAAACAATAACACAAGATGTTGGTTTTGGCCAACATGACAAAAGGTGAAAATACTCAGTGCTGGAGTCATTATGGAGTTTTGCATTGGCACAATCATTCAATAAGCCTCTTTGAAATTTTCTGGAGGCTAAAATATCCATATTGTTTGACCCAGCAATTCTAGATTCCATTATGAGCTAGATAAGCCAAGCTGGTCCATGATTTGAAAAAAAGAAAAGTGGCTCTACATAAAGTATGTATAGCAGCACTCTTGTGATAAAAAAAATGGAAATAAAGTACATTTCTATTAATTAGGGAATAGCTAAAGAAAATATGATACTTGAATGTGATGGGATATCACTTTGCTCTAAAAATATGAATATTATGAACACAGAAAAGCTTGGAATTTCATAGTGTAAACTTCCATACAGTGTTAGATGTTTTTTTTTGTTACATTTATCAGTTTTGATGATCTAAAATTCTTTTTCCTTCAAAAATACTTTATTTGTTATAAGGTATGGAAATATAAGAAGAAAATCTATGAACAGAAATCTATTTTTTACAAGAAGAATCCAAAATTTGTATAGGCTTCCAGAGGAGGAAACAAGCTTTCTTTGATTAGAGACCCTTAAGTAAAAGCAGGGATTCCTTTTATCAAGTATATTGTAAAACATATGTAAAATATGCTACCCATAGGCTGCATATGGTCCACAATTCTCCTGAGTTCAGTGCAAGCTGAACTGGATTAAAATATAATTCCTATCTAATTTTAATACATTCATAAATTAATAAAAATATATAAATGTATGTGGTTTCCTAAGTCAATATGTGGCCTATAACTTAGTGGTTCCTATTTCTATTCGAATTTGACATCACTCTTCTAGAGAAGATTGTTATCTATCTTAAATTTAGATTCCTGGGGCTTTGATACTGTAACTCTGAAAATCTGTGATAATTGTGGTAATTGTAGCAGGGTATTGAAGGGTGGCTAGGTAGCACAGTCGATAGAGTGCCAGCTTAGAATCAGGCAGACTCATCTTCCTTAGTTCAAATCTAGTGTCAAACAGTTACTAGCTATATGACTCTGGGAATGTCACTTCACACTGTTTGCCTCAGTTTGCTTATCTGTAAAATGAGCTGGAGAAGGAAATGGCAAAACCATTTCAGTATCTTTGCTTAGAAAACCCCAAATGGGATCCCAAAGAGTTGGACATGACTGAAATGATTGAGTAAGGTATGCTGAGTATAACCTATTTTTGCTCATGTCTCAAGCCTTTCTACCACATTTCAAAGGGCTTTCATCCTCAGTAGCAGAAGTGATAACTTAAAATTTAAAGGACGATACCAGAGTGCATTAGAATTGTCTAACTAATGACTGCCTCAGTTTTAATTAAAATACTATTGGCAATAAAGTCAATGTTGGCATGGCTAAATGAAGCCCAAAGACAATCCCCAAATTTCTATTTCATTATTTTTAACCTTCCCTTCTATTATGCCTTTAACAAAAAATTAAATGAATTGGCTAGAGTTCTAAATTCTCTTACTGTTTTGGGTTATCTCACTTGATGTAGTTCTACAGTATTTAGTAATTCAGAAAAGCTTGTGAATCCTTAAATCACACACACCTGTAAAATAAGAGGTCTGGGCCAAAAGGACTCTAAGGTGCCAACAAATTTTGCATTCCATGAATCTGTGACAGTGAAATGTGCTATATGTCCTAAAGGCTCAATGGGGAGGGCTATTATTTTTCTTAAATGGATTATCTTCATATCACATGGTCTTATTTAATAATCAGCAGCTACTGAATATAAAAGATGACTCTATGTAATACTGATTTATGTACACTTTTATTATATGATTTACTAAAAGACTAAGCTATTTCAAAAAAATAAAGGAAATCAATAAAATAAGGGAAAAGCAATTTAAAACAATCTTGAAGTTATGCTTCAAAGATTTAAAAAAAAACCTGTGGGAAATATAACAAAAATGAAAACCGTTCATGTTGGAAGAATTGCAGGAAAGACAAGATGACTGATATTTGATATGTCTATTTTGGAAACAATTTGAAATTATTTGGGAAAAGTCTCTAAGTTGTTCATATATGCTTTGACTTAGTTATCTCACTACAACTGGAGGTTAAAGCAAGAAAGCTCATAAATGTATCTCAGAACTTTTATAGTAACTTTTTTCTACCAAAAGAAAAAAAATAAACAAAGTGGTTATTTATTAAGGTAACTCAACAATTAGTCAGATTTCACCATAATGGAAAATCATTTGATATTAAGAAATCATCAAGGGATTCAGAGAAGACAAAGAAACAAAATTAGTAATATGTACATGGATTAGAAAAGAGCTCCAAAAATAGACACCCCCCCAAATGGAATAACTTACCACAATATTAAGAATGAAAATAGAGATAAAAAGACTTCAGAATAAAAGCTCATCATAATAACCACTCTTGGTCCAGGAAAACAGATGATGAAATAGACTATTACCCTCTGCATGGAGAAGTGGAATTCCCTTAGCTAAACTGTTGTTCTTTATTACAAGTGTAGGGAAAGGGAGGGGAAAATAAATATTTATTAAGTGCCTATTATGTGCTGAGGACCATACTAAGAATTTTGTAAATATTACCCGATTTTACATTTGCAGAAACTCAGGAAGATAATGCATATGCGACTAGCCCAGTGTTACACTGATAGTGTCTGAGGCTGAATTTGTACTCAGGATTTCCTGACTCCAGACTCAGCATCCTACCCAGACTAGAGCAGGTTCAATTTGTATGTGTTTACTGGGGGTATATAAAAGCTGTTTTTACAAAAAAAAAATATAAGGAAGTTTTATTTATATCTTAACGGTCAAGAAAGTGGTTACAATTGTGAAACACCTTATTTAGGCAATTTTTTTCTACTGAATAACATACAACCACACATTTTAGAGCATTGTTCAATTTCTTCTTGATATTTCCATGTCTTTAAGATTTATTTATTATCTATGGTATAAACTATTCATTTTTTCTCCTTCAAAAAAAGCACAAAAATTTTCTGCAGGATACTGAAAATAATTCTGTCAACAATTCACATAAAATATAGAATTCTCATTTTAGTTGATTCCTTTGAAATATATGCCAGGTGCTTACACAGTTTTATTGTCTAATAAAAGAGGATTCACTTAAAAGATCTTTTCTCTGTAGTTCTTTTCCTCCTAGCAGGTGTGTTGTGTGTGTGTGTGTGTGTGTGTGTGTGCATGTGGTCTACCTGTGTGTGTATATATATGTATATATAAATGTAATAGGACAGTTTACTTAATGCCATTATTTTTCCTCATAAAGCCATAGTTGAAGGATTTGATATTTCACATTTATGTGAATTAAATAAAATTAAATCAGCCTTATAGTAATTTCAAGACACAATGCTAGGTGCTTAGGATACAAAGAAACACATGGAAAAAAAATACCTGGCCTCAAAAAACTTCCATTATTTTCTGTGAAAACATGTACATAGATGAGTTATTATAGATACATATGGGACATGTACATATTTATATATGCATGTATATGCATGTATGTGTGTATATATATACATATATATGTATGCGTGTGTGTGTGTGTGTGTGTATATATATATATATATATATATATAAAGTACCTACATCATGTCAGGCATTAAATACCCCAAAACAAAACCACAAAAGGATTTGCCCTGCGATGAATTTATAAGCTATGGCAAAAGGCCTTATGTAGAGAGAGTGGATCAACTTTTGAAGAAACTGGGATTTATAGAGCAGTTTAATTATGAAGCCTATTCCAGGCACATTGTGAGAGACATCCTCTTAAGAACTATGGAAGTAGGAGATCTAATGTTATATGTGGAGAATATTAAGTTTGATCATGCAAAAACCTAGAATATACCTAAGGAAATTAGATGAAACCAGTCTTGAAAAAAATAAACTACATGAAACTTAAAACTTGGAATAAAAATATTATTATTATTTTTATTATTTTTAAAAATTATAAACAAAGTGAAAAAAGTTGATTCTGAGGGCACACAAAGCTTGCTCTGTTTTTTGTGAGTTTGAGCACCTTCATTACATGTCTATTCTAATG
The DNA here is from genome assembly GCF_019393635.1 of Dromiciops gliroides. Taxonomy (NCBI): domain Eukaryota; kingdom Metazoa; phylum Chordata; class Mammalia; order Microbiotheria; family Microbiotheriidae; genus Dromiciops; species Dromiciops gliroides. The sequence goes on from NC_057863.1 coordinate 24,689,281, forward strand.
CTTTAATTACATTTAAACATGTTTACATAGCAGATGTTTTTTAAGCAAAAGAGCAATATAAACTTGATTTGAGGTATTTCATGAACTTTGTATTAGAAAAAAATAACTGTATGATGCTAGATTAGGAGCATGGTTTTGAGAATACTTTTACAAAACTAGTTAGTTGGGGGCAGCTACGTTGTGGGTGCAGCTAGGTGGCACAGTGGATAAAGTAGCGGCCCTAGATTCAGGAGGACCTGAGTTTAAATCCGGCTTCAGCCACTTGACAATTGCTAGCTAGCTTTGTGACCCTGGGCAAGTCACTTAACCCTCATTGCCCTGCCCCCCCAAAAAAAATGAGAAAAGAAAAGAAAACTTGGTAGTGAAAAAGGACAGGAAGGGACATTTTAGGACTGTTTTATGTTGACATAACCACAGGATAAGAGGTAAGCAGTGAGATCTGTGCAAGATGAAAATTAAGTAACTTCTAAAAAAGTATTCCCCAGCAACTGGAAAAATGGAGACAACAATTTGTTTTCAAGGAAGAATGTAGATATATGCCACTTATCATGGAAGAACAAATCAGTACATGTTTCTATATTAATAGGTATTCATCTATGTTCTCAACTAGCTGTGGTTTGAGAAAATAGTCACTGTGAAAATCATGCATGGGCCACATGAACTATAACCATGTAAAGCATGGTATACTCCATAGGGAGGCTAAGGTTGGGCCAGACACTATACTGGCCCTACCAAGCTATCTGAGTAACTAAGGTGAGGGAAGAGAGGAGGATCTAAGTCACTAATGTGTACCATCAGAGACTAGCTATATTATGACAATGTGATGGTGTCAGTATATCCTTGCCACAAGCAATCAATCACTTTAAATAGTCGAGGACCTCCACTGAGTAATAATGTGAAACAGTAAGAATAGCTTCAATACGTTTGAAAAGGTCTCTAAAAAACTTTTGGATCACTAATTCAAAGCCAGGAAGAATGTCTATACACAAGTCTTTTCCTGCTTCCACATCAAAGGCATTTTATAACAGGCTATCAGTTTTCTTTTAGATTTTCTTTTCTTTTTGTTTTAAGGAACAATTTTCAGATTAATAGTGCTGAATGTAAATGTGAATGAAGCCTGGGAAATGTGGTAATGACATTTCTCAGCTTCAGAATCTAAATTATGTTACCATTGACTGAGATTTTGGTGGGCTGCCTGCCCCTACCTTGTGAAAAATTGTTTGAATAAATAAAAACATATATGTATTTAAATGTTTTGCTCAGCCATGACTTTAATTCTTTGAAAGGAGAAAAAATTCATTTTTACAGAGATATTTAGATAAATGGCTCTATTTTCCATTAGTTGTTCTCAAATCAATTATATGAGCAAACTTAATTTCACTCAAAGCTTACTCTTCAAATTGTTTTCACTATTAATTATAAAACAGTCAAATCTGAGTCTATTTACATAATGAAGGTCTAAATACAAGCACTTGGCTGTTATTAAGCATCGTTTATTCATTAATGAGTTTGCCCCATCAAAACTATAATCTTTGTTTGAGAAAATTCATTTCTTCATTCTGCATGTGATTTATTTGTCATTCTATCTTGGATAATGCTGTGTTTTAATTCTCACAAAATGTTCCAGCTCACTAAAAAACTTGATAGCTTGCTTTTTCATCCATTTCTTTCATTCAAAATATTTATTATATATATGCTATTTGTTAAATCCTATGATATTGGGGACAGGTAGGTGGCATAGTGGATAAAACACTGGCCCTGTATTCAGGAAGATTTCAGTTCAAATCCAGCCTCAGACACTTGACACTTACTAGTTGTATGATGCTGGGCAAGTCACTTAACCCTCATTGCCCGACAAGAAAACAACAACAAAAAATCTTGTTATATTTTCTTGGCTAAATTAAATGTTCAAATAATATGGGGGTCATGGCCTCATGGAGTTTGTAGTTTAGCAGAAGGATGTGACGCATACAATATGCATAACATAAGTACATTAAAGTATTGCTAATTTGCTAATTGAAGGGGAGAGAGACAGAGAGACAGAAGAGCATACTAATGAAAATGAATTGAGGATGTTTCAATAATCTAACCTTTATAACACAAGCATGTACACACACACACACACACACACACACACACACAGCTACAAGCAAGCTTGAATTTCCTGGTCTACAATATGTAATATATTAAAGATGGGAGAGAAGGGGAAGGAAAGGGAGTTGAAAAATTATAGGAAGAAGAAATGGAAAATAAAAGGATGAGAATAAAAGGGAACAGAAACAGGAAGGAGAGGAGATAGCAAAATGGAAGAATACAAAAACACTGAGCTGAGCTCTTCCAAAATTTCTATAACACCTCAAGTCAAATTCTGGAGTGGGCAGAGTGAGACATTCTTCCATCCCAAGACAAGTTAGGAAGTCAATAAGATAAATCTGTGATAAGGGGGTAGAGTCTGGCCCAGAGCCCACATGGAGGAAGCAACAGTGGTGGGACTAAGTGATGACAGAAGCATAAGCAGCTTAAAGAGCTCTCAAGCAAGAAATAGTAAGGAGACCACAGAACTGGTCAGAAAGACATTATAGAGTACCTCTGTGCTTGCACTAGAAGCAGGAATGGATAGCATTTGACAACTTCATGGCCTATACCCACTTCTGGGCCATAGTTCAAAGGTATAGATGAGAACTTTCAGTCAAGTAGGAGTAGAAGCCACAAGGGTCAGAATCAGTCCTGGCCCGAAGGGATCAGGGACCCTGAGGAACAGTATCATTTCTTGTGTCAAGGCATAAAGGAGACCAAGAAGCAATATTGATTGCAATCCCAAGGGAGCATGGATCTTTTCCAGGTAACAATCAGAATGCAGAATAAGAAAGCAGTAACTATGCCTCTTCCCAGACTATACCACTTGGAAAGCAAAGTAAACCCTAGCTAGCTTTCCCTACACTTGGGAATAAGGTAAACAAAAATTAAATTGAAAATGTCAGGACATGATAACAGGAACAGGGCAAACATTAGCATAAAGTTCCAAGACAAGAAATTGGAACATGAACAACTAACCACAAAGAAGAATCTGACTATAAAAATCTGTTATGTTGACAGAGAAGGTAAACGCAAAAAACTGAAGACAATGAATTAAAAATGGACAAAAGAAAAGTCTAAAAGAAAAAGAGGAATTAAACATAAGTCCAGTAAGAATTATAGAAAGAGCTAAAAACAAACAAAAATAAACTGATTTGCTGATTTTCAAAATGAAACAAAAGCAGTGGAGTAAAAATTAGGTAAAAAATTAAGTTAATTGAAGAAAAATTATGAAAAAAATAATATTATGTAAAAGGAACACCAAAATATTGAAGAAAATACCTTTAAAAACAGAATTGGCCAAATGGAAGAATGTAAAAAAACACACTGAAGAAAATATTTTTTTTAGAAATTAGAATTGTGCATGTAGAAGCTAATGACTCCATAACAAATCAAGAAATAAAAAAAGGCAAAAAATATAGGGAAAATATAAAAGCACATGTGAAATGTATCAGTGAAAAAAAACAAAAAACAAAACAGAAATATAAAATAAATCCAAGAGAGAAAATTTAAGAATTACTGGATTACCTGAAAGTCATGATCAAAGAAGGAACTTAGACATCATATGTCAAGAACTTATCAAGGAAATTTTCAGCAATTTCAAAGAAACAAAGGGTGACAAAGAGATTGAAAGAATTCACTCTCCTCCTGGAAGAGATTCCAAAATGAACACACCCAGGAATACCTATAGCCAAATTCCAGAACTCCCAGATAAAAAAAAACTATTCAAAATTAATAAAATATGTTAAAAATCAGTTTACATATAATTAGTATATATTTAATGAGCTAAATAAAATACTTTTTAAAATACAAAGAAAAAGGAATAGGAAATAAATTAGAAGATAAATGGAAAGTGAATGAGTTGGGAAGAGAAGAGAAGTGAGTTCTAAGATAAGGAAAGGAATGGTAATAGTGAGAGGAGAACAAGGAAATGGGAGAGAAAAAAGGAAGAAAAAAGTAAAAATGGGAAGGGAAGGAGAATGAGAAGAAAAGGAGAATGGGAAGAATGGATCAAAAATAGTAAGGAAAGAAGGAAATAAGGGCAAGGAAGGAGGCAGCATGTTTAGTCCACAAGGAAGAAGAAAAAAATGTGAGGGAAGTTGGTGAGTAGAGGGAACAAGTTGACCCCATTTGCCATAAATACCATTGAACAAATGAATGAAATTTAATTTGGTTTTATTTTATTCAAATACATAATTATAAATATATAGAAATAATGATGTGTATATTGAGTACATGCTTGTAAATCTTCCATTAACTAGTTTATATCCACACTAGTTTATTTTTTAAACTCTGTAGAGGGTTCACAATATCTTTCCCCAATCATTCCCTAATCAAATCATGTGGGCTCTAAGTACATGATAAATTTAGAGAAAATTGTTGATTAATTATTTGCATAAATAAGTTGAGTAAAATATCACTTCAAAAACTTTCTGAAAAATATAATGATTTGATTTAAAACTTTTTTTTCCTCTCTTATAAAATTAGGCACAGGGGTGGCTAGGTGGCACAGTGGATAGAGCACTGGCCCTGGAGGCTAGAGGACCTGAGTTCAAATATGGCCTCAGACACTTAACACTTAGTAGCTGTGTGACCCTGGGCAAGTCACTTAATCCCAATTGTCTCACAAAAAACAAAACAAAACAAAACAAAACAAAACAAAACAAAACAAAACTAGGCACATAGGCAAAGCAGAGTTATTTAAGCAAGTCCAAATAGATTTCTTTCAATTAAAAAGTGATCACCCATTGATTGTATGTATATATGTATGTCTACACACATCTATGTGTGTGTAGACATACATATGCATACATATACATACATATAAACATATCAATGTGTATGTATATCTCCTTAAAATACCAGAAAGTACAAACATGCATACATGTATGCATATATACACACATACATACATACAATCAAATACCATATAGTCTAGGGTTGTTTTTGTTTTTGAGATTTTTTTTGCGGGTCAATGATGGTTAAGTGATTTGCCCAGGTTCACACAGCTACTATTTGTCAAGTGTCTGAGGCCCTCCTGAATCCAGAGCCAGTGCTTTATATACTGCATCACCTAGCTACCCCCTGTTCTAGTATTTTTAAAGGAAAAGAATTATATTTATACATATATATTTCTATAAAAGTGTGGTTATCAGTATGATATCTTTTAAAACCAATGCTGTTTGAAACAAATGATAAGCTGATGATATGTCATTATCTCTTCAGGGAATATTGTCAAATTCTAAATAGTGTTGTTGGCAACTGATATGTATGACTGGTGAAAAAGGCTGTTTTGGTTCTTATCTTACCCTTTTACACACAGACATTTGGATCACTGAAAATTTTTAGACTCACAGATTTGAATGACTAAAAATTAGAGTAGAATTCATCTTCATATGCATAGTTTCAATCATTCAAGAAAAGTCATCCCAGGAGGCTCTTGCCAAGTAGAAGTAAAAGTTTGTAAACTGCTTATATAACACATTGAGAATTATTCTGTCAGTTTGATGTCCAAGTGTCCGCCACCTGTCTATATGGCAACATATAATAAAATTATTTCAGGAAGTATAGTAGAAAGAGGCTACAGCTTGCTCATTTAGTAGATAAGAAAATGGAGATTCAAAGTATCAAATAATGGAAGAATTTGAAAGTTGGAAAGTATGTAATTGGTCATTTTGTACAATCCACAGTTGTAAAGGAATTCACACTACAAAACACATTGTATGTTGTCATTCAGTCTTTTCTTGAAGGTCTGCAGAGAAGGTAACCCTAGTTCTTTACCATGCTCACTTGAACATTAAATAGAAGTCCTGGGATTTTAACCTGAGTTTATTACTCCAAAACCAATGACCTTTTTTTTCCCTCTAAGACATATACTCATTGCCTAATTTTTCAATGAAATCATCTAGTTATCAGTAAAGTGATTTCATATTTTTAGTTAGAACAAAAGAAACTTTGACCCCTAAAGTATTATTTAATTTAATGAGAAAAGGCATAACAAACACTCCCTATTAAACAATTCAGGAGCATGCCAAAAGAGAAAGGATCTGATGAGTTGAGTAAAAAACATTGTACTTTGAAGATTACTATGTAAATTGAGTCATATTCTGGGTCAAACCATATTCATTAAACAGTCCAGTCGAGACAGTAAATTCCTGATATTATACAGGCTTCTGTAGGAGGTGTTATTCCTATATCCACCCCCATTAATTTTTGCAATGAACTTGTGATTTAATTGGCATAGGGGCCTTTCAAGGAGGAAACTGTCTCAACAGTGCCTATTTAGTGATTTATATTCATACAGGGGATTTAGGACTGGGAGTTTAAGGAATTTGCCAGGATTGCATACTCTGAATATGATATATGTGGCAGAATGAAACCTGGGTCTTCCAATTTCTGAGGCTCACTCATAACAATTACACAATTCCACCTATCATTGTCCAAAACTACATAGACTAAATTATATTTCATAAATATAGTTGCTTCACCTATATCACAAAGTTGTTGTCAGGATTAAATGAGATATTATATAAAAAGTGATTTGTCAAACTTAAAGCACTCTATAAGTGTGAGGTATAATTGTTTTCATATTTCTTGTTGTTTTTATAGCTTGCTAGTCAGCCTTAGTGTATGCAAAAATGGCACAAGTATTTTAAAAGGCTATTAAGCTTCACTGTATATCCATCTAACATCTATTCAGTGTTGTAGTTTTGAAACACAATCTTTCTTGTAAAAATAGCTTATTTTAGGATTCTCTCTCTCTTGTTTCCTTTTAGTGAGGCAATTGGGGTTAAGTTCTCTTAAGAATAAATTCATGGGGGGCAGAGCCAAGATGGCAGAGAGGAAGCAGCAAGCTGCCTGAGCTCTCCTTCTATTCCCTCAAAAAGAACATTAAATCAAGCCTCTGGATGGATTCTGAAACTACAGAACCTGCAAAGAGACAGAGAGACACAGTATTCCAACCAGAGATAATTTAGAAAACTTCAGGAAAAGGTCGGTATGATTCGGGAAAAAGGGAGGCCCAGCGCAGGGCAGCAGCCCAGGGCCAAGGGGGTTGGGGCAAGTCAACAGGAGCTGCGGGCCACAGCTGAACAACTGAGGCCCCTGGAACCTGGCTCAAAAATCTGGTGGCCAAGAAGGACAGTGGAAAAACCAACCTGCACTGGCCAGGAGGGCAGGATGCCAACTGTAGGGCCATGAACGGGATAGGTGGGATCGGGCATCTGGCCAAGCTCACTCAGACAGGAAGTGCAGGGGGGTGAACTGCACACACTATAAAGACCTCAACCTTTTTGTGCCTGATGCCCCCAGAGCAGACCTCAACTCAACTTAAAAAATAAATAAATAAGCTGCAGTAATGAGTAAGAAGCAAAAAAGAGACTTCTCCATTGAGAGCTTCTATATCAATAGGGAAGAAGCCAACACAAACTCAGATGAGGACAATACCCTCAAATTGCCTACAAGTGAAGCCTCACGAAGGAAGGTGAATTGGTCTCAAGAACAAAAAGCCTTTCTGGAAGATCTCAAAAAGGATTTTAAAAATCAATTGAGAGAGGTAGAAGAAAAAATGGGGAGAGAAATAAAAAGCAAAACAAGAAAACTAAGAGAAAAGAATCAGCATCTTGGTAAAGGAAGCACAAAGATTTACTGGCCAAATGGAAAAAAAAAGTGCATAATTTCACTGAGGAAAACAATGCCTTAAAAAATTCATTTGGCCAAATGGAAAAAAAAAAAAAAGGTGCATTATCAAACTGAAGAAAACAATGCCTTAAAAACTTCACTTGGCCAAATGGAAAAAAAAAAAAACGTGCATAATCTCATTGAAGAAAACAATGCCTTAAAAATTAAAATTGGACAGTTGGAAGATAAGGAATCCATGAGATACCGGGAATCAGTCAAGCAGAATCAAAAGAATGAAAAAAATAGAAGAAAATATGAAATACCTCATTGGAAAGACAACTGACTTAGAAATCAGATCCAGGAGAGAAAATTTGAGAATCTTTGGACTGCCTGAAAGCCATGACCAGAAAAAATAATCTAGACACTATATTCCAGGAAATTATTAAGGAGAACTGGCCTGATATCATAGAATCAGTGGATAAAATCATCATTGAAAGAATCCACCGATCACCTCCTGAAAGAGACCTGAAATTGAAAATTCCAAGGAATATCGTAGGCAAATTCCAGAATTATCAGGTGAAGGAGAAAATACTCCAAGGATTCAGAAAGAAACAATTTAAATATCATGTAGCCACAGTCAGGATTGCTCAGGACCTGGCAGCTTCAAGAGTAAAGGACCGCAAGGCTTGGAATATGATATTCCTGAAGGCAAAGGAGCTTGGAATGCAGCCAAGAATCTATTACCCAGTAAAAATGCGCATTCTCTTTCAGGGGAAAAGATGGACATTTAATGACATTGGGGACTTTCAATCTTTCCTGGCGAAAAGACTAGAAGGGAATAGAAAATTCAATCTTAACATAGAAGACTCAAGAGAAGTTTAAAAATGTAAACAGAGGGGAAAAAAGTTACCTAATTAATGTAAACTGTTTATATCCCTACACAGGAAGATAATACTCATAACTCTTAAGAATTGTAAATGTATTTGGGCAGAAAGAAGGAGTTCACACAGAGGGTATAAATATAAATTGTCTTTGGTGTGATGATACAAAAAAAATTAAGGAGTTAAAAAGAGAGTCTGTGGGGAGGAAAGGAAAGGGGAGGTGGAATGGGATGAATTATATCATATGAAGAAGTGAAAAAAAAGTATTATAGTAGAGGGAAAGAAAGGAGGGGTAAACATTGTTTCAACCCTACTCTCATTAGATTTGATTCAAAGAGGGAATAACATATACGTTCATTGGGATAAAGAAACTTAACTCATTCTTTAGGGAAGCAAAAGGGGAAGAGAAAGGGGGGACTGATAGAAGGGAAGACAAAAGCAAGGGAGAAAAGAGTAATGAAAAGAGAGGGGGGTGATAAAAAGGGAGGGCAGATTGGGGGAGGCAGGGGTAAGAAATAAAACATCAGTGAAGAAGAATAGGGTGAAAGTAGGGGGGGAAAGTACAAAGGGGATAAATAGAATGGAGGGGAATAGACAGTCAGTAATAATAACTATGAATGTGAATGGGATGAACTCTGCTATGAAATGGAAGAGAATTGCAGAGTGGATTAAAACCCAGAAACCTACAATATGCTGTTTACAAGAAACACATTTGAAGCAGAGAGATACACACAGAGTAAAGGTAAAAGGTAAAAAGCAGAATATATTATGCCTCAGCTAAAGTAAAAAAGGCAGGGGTAGCAATCCTTATCTCAGACAAAGCACAAGCAAAAATAGATCTCATTAAAAGAGATAAGGAAGGAAATTACATCTTGTTTAAAGGTACTTTAGATAATGAAGTGATATCAATATTAAATATGTATGCGCCAAGTGGTATAGATCCAAGTTCTTAAAGGAGAAGTTAAATAAGTGAAAAGAGGAATTAGACAGTAATACAATACTGGTGGGGGATCTCAATCTCCCCCTCTCAGAATTAGATAAATCTAGCCAAAAAATAAATAAGAAAAAAGTGAAAGAGATGAATAGATTACTAGAAAAGTTAGGCATGATAGATGTCTGGAGAAAATTGAATGGGTATAGAAAGGAATATACATTTTTCTCAGAAGTACATGGCATATTTTCAAAAATTGACCATGTATTAGGGCACAAAAACATCATAGTCAAATGTAGAAAGGCAGAAATAGTCAATGCATCCTTTTCAGATCATGATGCAATAAAAATTACATGTAAGAAAGAGCCAGGTAAAAGTAGAATGAAAATCAATCGGAAACTAAATAATTTCATTCTAAAGAATGAATGGGCCAAACAACAAATCATAGAAACAATCAATAACTATATCCAAGAGAATGACAATAATGAGACAACATACCAAAATCTATGGGATGCAGCCAAAGCAGTGCTTAGGGCAAAATTTATAACTCTAAATGCTTACATGAATAAAAAAGAGAAAGAGGAGATTAATGAATTTGGCATGCAACTGAAAAAGCTAGAAAAAGAACAAATTAGAAATCCCCAATTAGATACTAAACTAGAAATCCTGAAAAATAAAGGAGAAATCAATAATATTGAAAGCAAAACAACTATAGAATTAATCAATAAAACTAAGAGCTGGTTTTAAGAAAAAAGCAATAAAATAGATAAAATATTGGTTAATTTGATTTAAAAAAAGAAAGAAAACCAAATTACCAGTATCAAAAATGAAAAGGGTGATGTTACCACCAATGAAGTGGAAATTAAATCAATAATTAGGAATTATTTTGCCCAACTGTGTGCCAATAAATTTGACAATCTAAATGAAATGGATGAATATTTACCAAAATGCAAACTGCCCAGGTTAACTGAAGAGGAAATAAAATCCTTAAATAAACCCGTATTAGAAAAAGAAATTGAACATACCATTAATGAACTCCCTGAGAAAAAATCCCCAAACATTTAAAGAACAATTAATTCCAATATTATACAAATTCTTTGGAAAAATAGTTGAAGAAGTTCTACCAAATTCGTTTTATGACATAAATATGGTGGTGATACCAAAACCAGGCAAAGCAAATACAGAGAAAGAAAATTATAGACCAATTTCCCTAATGAATATTGATGCTAAAATCTTAAATAAGATATTAGCAAGAAGATTCCAGCAAGTGATGACCAGGATAATACACTATGACCAGGTGGGATTTATACCAGGAATGCAGGGCTGGTTCAACATTAGGAAAACTATTAACATAATCAACCACTTCAATAAGAAAACCAACCAAAATCATATAATTATCTCAATAGGTGCAGAGAAAGCTTTTGAGAAAATACAACACCCATTCCTAATAAAAACACTAGAGAGTTTAGGAATAGGTGGAGCTTTCCTTAAAATAATAAACATCATCTACTTAAAACCATCAGCAAGTATTATATGCAATGGAGATAAATTAGAGGCCTTACCAATAAGATCAGTGGTGAAACAGGGATGTCCATTATCACCCCTATTCTTTAATATTGTACTAGAAATGTTAGCTTTAGCCATCAGAGAAGAAAAAGGAATTAAAGGGATTAGAATAGGCAAGGAGGAAACAAAACTATCACTCTTTGCAGATGATATGATGGTATACTTGGAGAATCCTAGAGAATCAACTCAAAAATTACTTGAAACAATTCACAACTTTAGCAAAGTAGCAGGATATAAAATAAATCCACATAAGTCATCAGCATGACCAACAAAGTCCAGCAGCAAGACATAGAAAGAGAAATTCTATTTAAAGTAATGCTAGATAATATAAAATACTTGGGAGTCTACTTGCCAAGACAAACCCAGGAACTCTGTGAATCCAACTACCAAACACTCTTCAAACAAATCAAATCAGATCTAAATAATTGGAAAGTTATCAATTGCTCATGGAAAGGCAGAGCTAATATAGTAAAAATGACAATACTGCCTAAATTAATTTACTTATTCAGTGCCATACCAATCAGACTTCCTAAAAATTATTTTATAGAGCTAGAAAAATTAATAATGAAATTCATCTGGAAAAACAAAAAATCAAGAATATCCAGGGAAATAATGAAAAAAAATTCACAGGAAGGTGGGTTAACATTACCAAACCTGGAGCTTTACTATAAAGCAGCAGTCATCAAACCCATCTGGTCCTGGCTAAGAAATAGAGTGGAGGATCAATGAAATAGGCTAGGCACAGGAAACACTATAGTAAATGACACTAGTAATGTAGTGTTTGGTAAATCCAAAGACTCCAGCTTCTGGGATAGGACCTCAGTATTTGACAAAAACTGCTGGGAAAACTGGAAGATATTATGGCAGAAATTAGGCATAGACCAACATCTTACACCTTATACTAAAATAAGGTCAAAATGGATACATTATTTAGACATAAGAGGTGATACCATAGGTAAATTAGGACAGAAAGGAATAGTCTACCTATCAGATCTTTGGAAAGGAAAACAGTTTATAACCAAACAAGAGATACAGTATATTATAAAATGCAAAATGGATGATTTTGATTACATTAAATTAAAAATTTTTTGTACAAACAGAAACAATGCATCCAAAATTAGAAGGGAGGCAGAAAACTGGGAAACAATTTTTATGGCCAGTACTTCTGATAAAAGCCTGTTTTCTAAAATATATAGGGAACTAAATCAAATTTATAAGAATCCAAGTCATTCCCCAATTGAGAAATGGTCAAAGAATTTGAACAGGCAGTTTTCTGATGAAGAAACCCAAGTTATCTATGAAAAAATGCTCTGAATCTCTAATGATTAGAGAGATGCAAATTAAAACACCTCTAAGGTACCACCTGACACCTTATCAGATTGGCTAAAATTACAAAAAAGGAAAATAATAAATGTTGGAGAAGCTGTGGAAAAATTGGAACACTGATGCATTGTTAGTAGAGCTGTGAACTGATCCAACCATTCTGGAGAGCAATTTGGAATTATGCCCAAAGGGCAATAAAGCTGTGCATACCCTTTGACCCAGCAATACCACTTTTTGGTCTTTTTCCCAAAGAAATCATGGAAAGGGGAAAGGGACCCACATGTACAAAAATATTTATAGCTGCTCTTTATGTGGTGGCAAAGAATTGGAAGTTGAGGGGATTCCCATCAATTGGGGAATGGCTGGACAAGTTGTGGTATATGAATACAATGGAATACTATTGTGCTGTAAGAAATGATGAGCAGGAGGAGTTCAGAGAAAACTGGTGGGTCTTGTGTGGGCTGATGATGAGTGAGATGAGCAGAACCAGAAGAACATTTTTCACAGAATCATCAACACTGAGTGTTGATCTACTGTGATGGACTGTATTCTTCTCACCAATGCAATGGTACAGAAGATTTCCAGGGAACTCATGATAGAAGAGGATCTCCAAATCCAGGGAAAAAAAAAAAGAACTGTGGAGTAGATGCTGAATGAACCATACTATTTCTTTTGCTTTTGGTGCTGATGTTTTTCTATTTTGAAGTTTTTTGTCATTGCTCTGATTTTTCCCTAACAACATGTCTAATGCAGAAATATGTTTAATGTTATTATGTGTGTGTGTGTGTGTGTGTATATATATATAAAGCCTATATCAGATTACCTGCTGTCTAGGGAAGGGGGGAGGGAGAGGAGGGAGGGAGAAAAAATCTGAAATTGGAAAGCTTGTATAAACAAAAGTTGAGAACTATCTTTACATGTAACGGGGGAAAAATAAAATACTTTATTAAATAAAAAAATAAATTCATTTACCAAAGATTGATGAGTAATTTGAATATAAGGGGGAAAAAGACCCTTTTATAACTGACTCTGTGAATTTAGGGTAACTCCAAGATATAATTATTCATTTCCTTTACCAAATTACATTAATGTTCATTCTTGTTTTTCATCTATTTACTTATTCAGTTGTTTATATATTCATTAAGATATCTATATAGGGGCAGCTAGGTGGCGCAGTGGATAGAGCATTGGTCCTGGAATCAGGGGTACCTGAGTTCAAATCGGGCCTCAGACAATTAACACTTACTAGCTGTGTTACCCTGGGCAAGTCACTTAACCCCGATTGCCTCACTTAAAAAAAAAGATATCTATATATTTATTTGTTTATTCATATACATATTTACTTAAGTATCTACTTCTTCATTTGTTTGCCCTTCTATTCAATTCAATTTAAAAAGTATTTATTAAGTGCCCATTATAGGCCAGGTACTGTTTATCTATGTATTGATATATCTACCTCTGTATATATGTAAATCTATCCATTCATGTACATCTCTCAATTTCATTCATTCATTTACTTATTTATTTATCAAGTTCCAATCCTGTATGTTCTCAGGTTTAAAGTTCTTCTAAACTTTGAATAAGAGTTATGTATCCTTTACAAATGAGTGGAATTTTGTGTATTTACCAAAAATAAATGAAGTCAGTGGAAAAAATTTATTAGGGTTACCCCATGAATAGATATATGTGCAATCTGGGTCAGTCATTCTTCACAATAAAACCTGATAAAATTATAATACATTATAACCTGGATGCAATCAAAATGCTTTGCTATTATTCAGGTCCTCATTATGTTTCTGTTGTGAATTTATATTCAAATTAAATATTAAAGTCATTTTAAGTGAATTCATATTTACATACAGAGAATACAGTAAATTTTCAGTGACAATTTTGAGGTTTCTTAAGTGTGAATTTGTTATCTCATTTGCTGTTGTTCACAACCACCCTGTGAGATAAGTTTTATAATTTTCTCAGTATTATAGATGAAGAAATTGATAGCAAGACAAGACTTGTATAGGTTCATTAAGTAGTAAACGTCTAAGATAAGATTTGAACTACCTGATTCCAATTCAAAAATTATAGGCACTAAATTCCAGGGGGTTTTGTTGGAATTGTATTGATAGATTTTTTCATTTTTTTGCAAGGCAATGAGGGTTAAATGACTTGCCCAGGGTCACACACCTAATAAATGTCAAGTGTTTGAGGCCAGATTTGAACTCAGCTCCTCTTGAATCCAGGACTGGTACTTTATCCTCTGTACCACCTAGATGCCTCTGATAGATTTGTTTTTAATATGGATAATATGTCCTGTGTTTTGTTTTTAGATGAGCTTGGTCATGCTTCAAAGAGAAGACCTTAATATGCAAAGTAAAAAAGAGGACAACTCATTTTATTTATATACACATGCACTTACATTTGTATATATATATATGTGTGTGTGTGTGTGTGTGTATATATATGTATATGTGTGTATGTGTACATATATATACATATACACATGCACATACACATGTATGTGACTATACATGTGTATGTACATGCATGTATGCATCGTGGATTGGGTCTACACTCTTGCTTTGATTTCTTTTTGACCAAGATCAGAATGACCTAAGTCACTTATTATAAAACCTCATTTTAATATAAACCACCTCCAATCATGTCCACCACTTAGATTTCCTTGTTGTTAACCAATTATATTTGATTGCTATTTGATTTGATGAACCACATATAGTTAGAAGGGTATATAAACAATGAGTCCACCATTATTTTGATGTAAGAGTGGTCTTTGGTATGAGAGTGATGGCCATTGAACTGCTAGCCTGAATAAAATAATTGAATTACTCAGGAGCTATGTCTCTCATATTTTTAGCCATCACATTTTTTTTCTATTTCAAATACCAGTGAAAGATGTTTGAGGTTGTCATGGGAGTGACCCAACAAAGAATCCCTTTATAAGAATTACCTTTAAAAGGCTACATTCTCCAGAAATGTATGCTTTCAGATGACCTTGTTCTGGCAAATTATGTCCTGGAACATAAGAGAGGCATTAAAAAAAATCAAGTAGCTTAACAATGCCTCTCATTTAGACTATGCTATTCAATAGCATGGGAGAACTAATACAATCAATCTAGCAGGACAAGCATCTTCAACAAATAAGGTGGGTAAATAATTGGCAACATTTGGAATAAATAGGAGACTGAGAATCTATTGGTTTTGTGTTTGGAAATTTGCATAGTCTTTCTAATTATTCTGAGTTTCTCCCTGAAACAAAAGCCCCTCTTTAGAATATGAGGGTGGAAAATTGTGATTTTTGTTGTTGTCATTGTTCAGTCATTTTCAGTCATGTTTGACTCTTCCTGACCCTATTTGGGGTTTTCTTTGCAAAGATAAGACAGTGGTTTGTCATTTCCTTCCCCATATCATTTTATAGAAGAGGAAACTGAGGTAAACAAAGTTAAGTGACTTGCCCAGGGTCATATAGTTAGTAAATACCTGGGGTTGAATTTCTACTCAGGAAAATGAGTTTCCCTGCCTCCAAGTTGGACACTGTATGCGCTACACCACCCAGATGCCCTCATTTGTGATAATGCATTGCATAAAGTCATGAAATTCAACAGTCCCTAAAGAGAGAAGATTTCAGATCGATGAATCAAGAAACATCTTATGAAGCACCTACCATATGACACTCAGAGATCATTGGAAATTTGATGCATACTGGGTGTGCTACAAATTTTACTAATTCAGAGACTGACAGAACAAAGTACATAAAGGATATAATCAGAAAGATGTATACTCAGAAAAGGAGGTGGGTCATTCACACTGTGAGGGGAAATGATAATGAATTGACAGTCCACATACCTCACTGATATCCACATGACGTCTATAGATCTGAAATCTGAACCCCAACAACCTAAGGAACCCTGCGTAGATGATTGCTGGAAGTATGTGGATGAATAGAATAAAGTATGGATTGGATGTTGTCTGCAGATATAAAGTCACCCCCATCTCTAAGATAGAATTTATTGAATGATTTTTAAAGGATAAAAAGAAAATCATTAGTGTCAAACATGTTTTAGTCTAGTAAGGAATTTTAATAGAGTGTAAATAGTGCTTCATTTGAAGTGAGAAAACCTGGGTTAATTCTCTGATACTTGCTACAACTATGACTTGCCTCTCTGAAACTTGATATCTTTATTTGTAAAAGGGGAAGATTGGCAACAGAAGATAAGATTATAAGGGATCTTATTTTGATATATCAAATCCATGATTCGTTGATGGGGATATTCATTTTTATTATGAATATTGACAATTATTCATATCTTTTAATCTAGAGTGATTAATGTCATTATTTTAAAATACTAAGATAAGATAGGACAAAGGGAAGGAGAAGTGAAGAGGGAAATGCCTTTCAGATAGAGCAGAGACATCTTCAAAGTTAGGGAAATAGGAAAGACCTAGGTTCAAATCAAGATTCTAAAATACTGGCTATGTGACCTGGGCAAGTCATCTCACTTGTCAAAGATTTAGGTGACTTACTATGGCTATTTGTTGTAAAGAAGTGCCCTCTACCTGCCCCAGATTGTTACAGGGAGTTTCCTCATTCCTGAATTTCTTGCAATAAAATTGCAATCTATCTATCTATCTATCTATCTATCTATCTATCTATCTATCTATCTATCTATCTATCTATCTATCTGTAATGATTGGAATGACACCACCTGCTGGAGACTTACTGTAGAAGAGTTCTGCCCATGAAGCGAAGGTCTTTGAGGGCAAGACCAGGAGTCTTTTCTTTGGCGTCAGGAAGTGACATTGGCTAGTGGGAGGAAGAAGGAAGAGACTGGCGCTCTGTCTCGCTCTCTTTCCTGAGGACTCTGGTGGAGAAGGGAGCTAGAAATGTGCTCTCCCTTTAATAGATAGATGAATGTAGGTCTTTCTCTCTCACTCTCAGCAGGCACATGCTGGCTCAGGTTTGATGGCGTGTTTGGGTGATTGGCCCTGGTCCTCAGTGGCAGCACATGCTTGACACTGTTCTCCACCTGAGAGGTAGCTTTGGGATTTGGTGAGTTTTATAAAAGAATATAGACTAAGCTTAGATCTAAGACTATTTGTTTGTATTTCTACTTTCCCATTTCTCTAATCAGCATCACCTGTTTGTTGGCTAATTAATTCCCAAACAATAAAAGCTAAGTAATCCATCTCTAATTAAAGCTCAGAGGTTTCTTTCTCTTACTGGTCTGGGAGATATATAAGGGAAAGTGTAAAGGGGATTTTAATGCTCTTATATCCAATTTTAAATCTCACATATCTGTCTGTCTGTCTATAGATCTTTCTATCTATCTACCATCTGTTTCTGTCTATCCCTCCACCTATAATCCATCCATCTATCATCTATCTATCTATCATCTATCAAAAATTAATATACCCTTCTAAGGTCTATTGGTCAGGGAGATAATCAATCAGAACTGATAATTCCCAATACTCATTTTATCAAGTACAGCAACAACCCACACTGGAGACATCTGCTTTGTAATATATTAAATAAATCACCAAACCAATTTCCTGATTCACTCTCAAATGAAAATTTTACTAAGCAGCAAGTATAATTCACTGTGAATATGGTCATTTTAGTATGCAAAACCTGGCAATAGATATATCAAAATAGATGAATTTATAAATTACACATTCCTGACACTTGTAGAGATCATTGAGATGTAAATTTTCCTATGATAACTTCTAGGAGACAACTTCAGACTAATCTGATGGTATTACATGTAGAAATGTTTGCAGTAAGTCACATAAGTGTGATTGGCTTTCATGAATTATGCTTCAAATGTATAACCTCATTTTTTAATTTTTCATAAAAATAAAACACATACAGAAGCCAATATGATCTCTATAAAATAAAGTAAATTTTATGAAGTTGGGTGCTTATCCTCTTCTTTCTCTATGGATTTGTATACTAATACACTTAAATGATTATCATCAAAATTATGAGGTCAGTTTAGTTTATCTTTGGTTACCTTATCTCTCTCTCTCTCTCTCTCTCTCTCTCTCTCTCTCTCTCTCTCTCTCTCTCTCTCTCTCTCTCTCTTCTGTGTCCCAGTTTCCCCTATTTAATCCCAGTTCTTAAGTGTTTAGTTTTCTTCACCTTGGCACTTACACTTCTCAGGAATCTCTCACTAAATGTTCTGAGCTGGATTGTTTGTTTGTTTGTTTGTTTGTTTTTTCCCATCCTCAGTAATCTCCTTAAACTTTTCACCTCACTTCTTTATCTGTCTTTGTCCTCTCCATATTTCATATCTTATTCTCCTCTCCCTTCCCCTTATCTTTTTTTTTCCTTAGTGAGGCAATTGGGGTTAAGTGACTTGCCCAGGGTCACACAGCTAGTAAGTGTTAAGTGTCTGAGGCTGGATCTGAACTCAGGTACTCCTGACTCCAGGGCCAGTGCTCTATTCACTGCATCACCTAGCTGCCCCACCTCTTATCTTTTATGCTTCTTTCTTCTCCCTTCCCACCCTATACATAATTTGTTTCTTGACACAGCATAGGGCCTTGATAAGCAGTAGGTAATCAGATTCTTTAATTTATGTTAAGATGCCCAAACCTTGATGTGCTATCTTCTCAAAGAGCAACTGCATATAATGGGTGATTCCCACAAGAAAATAGATCATACAATAGTAGAATCTAGGAGAAACTGGAGAAAATCTAGTTCAAATTATTCAACTTAAAAATGAATAAGCTAGGGTTCCAAAGAGTAAAATTATTTTTCCAAGGTCCCATAGGCAATTAATGTCAGAATAAGAACTAGAACAGAAGTATCTTGATCCCTTATCCATGAGTTCTCCATGACATCATGATATCAGAAACATAATATATTGTTTTTCCCAATGAAAGGATTCAAGAAATGATTGGAGATAGAATCATTGGCACTTAGACTTTTCTTTTGAAATCATTGGGAAAATTTCTACAATCCTTTTCAAATCATGCACAATAGTAATGTTAGTCTCCACTCACTTCACCTACTTGTGAAACTTGTCTTATTATTGCTCTGCTGAGTACATGTCATATGTTCCTTTTAGAATGAAACTGTGCTGTAGAGCAGAAAGAGTGCTGTGTTTGGAGCTGCTCAAATTCTGTCTTTATCACTTACTAACTGTGGGAACTAGGACAGTTCACATCTCTCTACACCTTCCCTGCTCTTTATACAAACCCTCTGTCCAAAAGTAGGGGTTTAGATTAAATGATCTCTAGGACCCAATCCAGCTTTAGATATGTGACCCTATTATTTAGG
This sequence comes from Dromiciops gliroides, assembly GCF_019393635.1. Taxonomy (NCBI): domain Eukaryota; kingdom Metazoa; phylum Chordata; class Mammalia; order Microbiotheria; family Microbiotheriidae; genus Dromiciops; species Dromiciops gliroides. Next base: position 24,708,971 of record NC_057863.1, read on the forward strand.
TTTGGCCCTCTGTTGTCTAATATATGATTGATTTTTCATGATAAGGTTTAATCAAATAGACTCAAGAATTCTTTTTATAATTATAGGATTTATTTTTTTATCTTAACTACTGTGAAATAAAAATACTCAAGCTTCATTCCTGTTTCACTTTAGTCCAGTAAGTATATTTCTTTAGCTTGGTGAGCATTTCTATTTACACTAGCTTTCTTAGTTACTGCAGAAACATTGTGCTGAGAATAACATCAGATTGGTAGATCTGAAGACGCAGGGCCCTTTTTTTCTACATAAAAATTGCTTATGAAACAGAGTTGCCTACAATTAAAGAACAGTTGTTAACTAAAACAAAACAAAATAATAATTTAAAAAATTCCCTTACTGAAACTTATTGAGATATCAGTTTATTGAAACTTTAATAGTTTGTCAATGTATCTGTGAATTCCCTCCATCAGTGTAGAACTTAAGAAATCTCCAACTCAAACTTTTTACATATGAATCTTGTCCATGTTCTTCCATAACTTTCTCACTATATGTGTGTGTGTGTGTGTGTGTGTGCTCGCGCGCACGCACGCAAATGCACTTCATGAATGTCTTTGGCTATCTGGTGAAGTCCATGAGGAACCTTAGTAGTGTCATACTTAGAACTCTGGTTCTGGAGTCAGGAAGAAATGAGTTCTGTGATGAAATAATGAGATTTAGCAGATACTCAAAGACCCACCTGGAGATTAATCTAGACTGATTGAATCAAGTGAGAGTGATTAACTGCTAATTAGCCTACCTCAAGTTAACTGGATTGTAATCACACCTTGAGAACACTTTCAGAACCAATGGATTTGGATGATACCAACCAATCAGCTTGAAGCAGTGTGTAAGGACCGCCTCGGTTCCAGACCTATAAAAAACTTCCACAATCAGTTTACTGGAGAGAGTTCCTGATTAAAGCATGCTCTTGGAGAACTTCAGGAAGAACCAAACCAGGCTGGAACTCTAGGCACAATAGGCCTTTTTCTTAACTTTCTGAAATCCATGGGAATATCTGTATGCTTTAATAAATGTTTAATGCCCAAGGACTGGTGCTAAAGCTTCTAATTTTTGGCAACCACAATTTAGATTTTAAACATCACAGTCCAAATCCAGTCTCAGACACTTACTATGACTTACTATGATTTATATGGGGGCAGCTAGGTAGCACAATGGATCAAGCACAGGCCCCAGATTCAGGAGGACCTGAGTTTAGATCCAGCCTCAGACACTTGACACTTACTAGCTATGTGACCCTGGGCTAGTCACTTAATGCTCATTGCCCTGCCAATATTGGCAGGATATATATATAACTTGTATGAATATGGTCAAATAATTTAAACTATTTGCGCCTCAATCTCTTTAACTGTTTAAAAGGGGAAAATAATAGCATCCTCTTCCTAGGGTATTTGTGAATATTTATAAGATCATGGTGCCAAAACTTAATGCTCTCTTAGGCTGCGTCAAGAAAGGAGAAATTTTCAGAATGATGAAAGTTTTGTTTCCACTTTTCTCATGCCTATTATTTTTATATATTTTACATGTACATGTTTTGGTGCCACTTTCCTAACTCCCAATCATGCTAGCACATCAGATATATAGAAGGAAGCTATTACAAATTTCACTCTAGGTCAGCAAGAACACTATATTATTGGTGTAGTGAGAACAGTTGGTCCAAACATCCCCCTTATCCAACCCACCCTGACTTTGAATCTACCACACAGGGTTGTTGTGAGAACCAGATGGGATAACATTTGTAAAGCACTTAGTATATAGCTGGCACATCATAGATACTATATACATGTTTATTACCTTCCTCTCCAATACATTTCATAACAATTTGTTAAATATTTTTCCCACATTGATATAGGAAGGACAGGAGAAAGTCAACTTTATAATTACAGTGCACTTGTGACAAAGAAGAAACACATCTCTGGGTTTCTAGAAGTCACTTCTTCCCTACATAGAAAAAGGCATGAAATTCATCCTTGGTATGTTGCAGTTTTCTTTTGGGTTCCTTGTAGAGTCTTGAAATCACCTTATCTTAGTTTGCCATGAGATCTTAGTACAGACACCATATCACACACAGCTTCTGTGGACACTGCTAATATCAGGATGGAAATGGAAAGTCCAAAAATCTTCTTACCCTGAAACTTTCAAGGACTTCTGTAGTTACAAAGGAAGAAAAGAGGTCAAGGTTCTGTAATTCACTATGACTCTACCCTCTTTTCTCAAATTTAAAGTAATTATTTTTTTCCTGAGGGTCTTGGCTGAGAAGGTTCTGTGTTCCTGTGCTGTCAGATGCTCAAATTCTTGAATCCAAGTGGGTTTATTAGCTTCATTCAAATCTCACAGGGACCATGGGCATCTAATAATCCAAACATACTTCTTGTTGCATTTGGTTGAACTGCCTTTGATGTATTGATCTTTTTCACATATAATTCAGGGTCTCTGATTGATTCAATCAACATATATCCTCACCCGATAAAGATATCTGGGCTAAATGAGGAGGGTGTGTATGTGTGTGTATGGGAGGAGGGGAAAATTGGCTCAATCAATCATCTGCCTTATGCTAATCCACACATGGAATAGTTTGTACAGTCTAAATCCCACATTTTAGGAACCAAATTAGCTAGAGAAAGTTGTTACGTGATAATTGACTGGAATGACAAATGAATTAAAGAATACAAATAATAGAGAATACCAGAGACTCATAAGTTAAAGGAACTGAAGTTTAGATGGGAAATTAAAAAAAAAAACTGAGAGGAATGATAGCTGTTTTAAAAGATTTGTAAATTGTCATTTGAAATGGGGGTGGTGGTGGTGGTGGTGGTGTTTAAGCTTGTTACTTCTGTTTGCCAGAGCTTGGAACAATGGTCAAAATTGCAAGAAAGGATATATATGCTTTCTAAAAGGAAAGCATTTTTAACAACAACAACAGCAGCAAAATTGGCTTGGAAAGTAGTGAATTCCCCTTTAGTGAAAGTATGGAAGGCTAATTAGCCAGGAGTGTCTCTTTACTGTGTTATTCTATACAATACCTAAGATAGAGTTGACATGTGTAATTTTATCCTTATAAAATAATACTTTTTATCATCATCACCATCAATTAGGTATAACACTAATGTAATTTAAACTCTTTAGAATTACTAGGATTTCCCAAAGATGCATTTTATTTCCATAGAAAAATCTGAAATTGTAAAGCTTGTATAAACAAAGGTTGAGAACTATCTTTACATGTAACGGGAAAAAAATAAAATACTTTATTAATTTAATAAAAAAGTACTTGGTGCTTCACAAGTCACCTTTATCTAGAAGAATCTCCACATCAGTCAAACTTTATTTACCTATGCATGAGCTACCAAGGTTTGGAGTCATTCCCAGTTGTGAGCTCTTTAATTCTTACCTTTTAACTTCTATGTACTTTTCAAAATTAAGAGATGACTTTAAGCAAGAAAACCTAAAGAATCAAATAAAGAGTTCAGAATAGAACTACTCTATTTAATTAAAAATAAAATGACTTCTGCTAAAATAGGAGAAAGGTCTTTGTGTGCTCACAAGGGCCCCTTAATTTCTCCATGTCCCATGAAAACACAGAACCAAATTAGTTGTCTCATTTATCTTCATAAAGACCAATGTCTTTATATAGTGAGGCGATTCTTTATCTAGCAAATTAGTCCAATTTTCTTGAGCTCTGTTTATATTGCTATGTAAAATCTTTATGATTCCCAAGGGATAAATGTGTTTGTTTTTTTTTCATAAATTCATTGAAAATAAAACTCTCCATCTCAATTTTGGGGACAAACAAAACTGTTGTGTATTTTTTAGTTATCTAAATTATGTGTATAGAAAATCTGTCATGTATGTGTCAGAACAGGAAATATGTAGAATACAAAAGAGTTGAAAACTACTTCCACCTCTGCAAATTATTCTTCACATAGTCTTTTGTCCCATCATATCTCCCTCTCTGTTTCCTTCTCTGTAAAGTGAAAGATTTTAATTATAACAATCAACTGAACAAAAATTATTTATTATCTGATAGGCATTCTGCTAACAGTGGTGATCCAAGGGCAAAGACAATGACAAAGTTCCTGCCCTCAAGGATCTTACATTCTTATATTGGAATTGACATCTACACATTTAAGTATACATAGGATTTATACCTAATGAATACAAGGTAGTTTGGGAAGGATTGACTTCCTCCCTGAAAAGTGATGGGGACCAAAAAACAAAGCAAAGAAGGTAAAATGTGGGCTGAGGCTTTCAAGATCATCTTTAAGTTCTAGTTCTTTCTAAGATTCAAGGATTCTACTATACAGACCTCTAGAGTCAAGAACAGCACAGAAGAGCCAGCTGACAATTAGAGTGAATAATGAATCCGTTGGAGTAATAGCATTATTTAAATTTGCCCTGCATATTTCCAATGGGGTGGAACCAATGACCATATTTTGCAAAATTATGAAATTTAAATAGGGCAAACAATCAGAAAACATGCTGCCACTTTGCATTACTCATTATCATGCCCCAACACAATCTTTAGCCTATAAAGAAAAGAGGCAAAGGGGGAAGAAAAGGCCTCTAAAACAAGCATAACTAATATTTAGGGTATACAGACATGCATACATACACACATGTATATACATATATGCATATATGTATGGATACACACCTATATACACAAGCACACACACACATCCTTAGGCAAGATTTTTCACTACTTAGTGTCTTCAAATAAATTTCTAAGACTCAATTATAAGGAAAATGCTGATTTACATGAGTGAAAATTTCATCACATCTATAATCACAAGTCCAGATCTTAACAAATAACCAAATAAATGAACAAATGAATAAATAGAATAAATCTTTATCTTTACATATTTTCATTAACTTTAAAATTAAAGAAATCTACACTTTAAAATTTCATAATGATGATTTTATATCTACAAATTTACCTTTTATTTTAAATTCTTCAAAGATGCTTTATTTTTTAAGAAAAAAGGAAAGCAATGATAGTCATTGTGTGTTAAGCCAAGGAAATATATTCTATGGGCTACACTATAAATGGAGGAAATTGGACACAATCAGGCTGAACTTTGAAGAATATTTTAATTAGTCCAATGGAAAATAATACTTGCTCAGACATCTCGATGTGGACTCAAATCCTGCTTCTGACAATTGCTGCCTTTGAATACTGAGCCCAGTCAAGGATATCTCTGAGCTTCAATTCCTTCATCTGTAAAACGAATGTTGGAAACATCAAAGCATCATGTTTCCACTTCCACCTCTGGCCCCAACACACTATTCAGGGGCTCTGTATACCTAGGAAATAAAATGACAATGTAATCTGATGCCACCTCATTTCCCAGGCTAAATACATATCACTGCCTCTCATATTCTTTTCATTCTCCTCGACATTTCCCATAGAAAACATACAACATTTTTTCACCTTTTCATACACTCTCCTCATTTCTTGGAGTTCCATCATTTTTTTCTTTTTTTTCTTTATTGAATATTTTAGTTTTCCCCAATTACATGTAACAAATAATTTCAACATACATTTTTAAAACTTTGGGTTCCAAATTCTCTCCTTTCCTCCCTCTCCCTCTCTTTGAGAAGGCAAATAATTCAGTATAGGTTATACATTATGTACTCATCAAAACATTTCCATATTAGTCATGTTTTGGAAGAAAACAGATAAAAAACCTCAAGAAAAATAAAGTAATATATATAGTATATACATATAGTATACACACACACACATATATATATATATATACATGCATATATATGTAGATATGTTTCAATCTGTATTCAGATAACATCAGTTCTTTCTATGGGGTTGGATAGAATTTTTTTTTATCATAAATCCTTCAGAGTTATTTTGGAACATTGTATTTCTGAGAATAGCTAAGTCATTCATAGCTAATCATTTTGCACTATTGCTATAACTTTGTACACATTACATTTCACTTTGAATCTCCTCATGTAAGTCTTTGCAGATTTTTCTGAGAGCATCCTGGCTCATCATTTTTATTGCATAATAGTATTCCATCATAATTCTATGCTAAAATTTGTTCAACCATTCCTCAATTGATGGACATTGCCTCAATTTGCAATTTGCCACCAGAAAAGAGCTGCTATAAATAGTTTTTACAGCTATAGGCCCTTTTTCTCCTTTTTATTTTTTATCTCTCTTCTGAAGACAGACCTAGTGGTGGTATGGCTAGGTTAAAGAGTATGAATATTTTTTTAACCTTTGGGCATAGTTCCAAATTGTTCTACAGGATTGTCAAGTTGGTTCACAGCTCCAACAGTGCATTAACATCTTATTTTTCGTACAACCTTTTAATATTTGTTATCTTTGTTTTTTTCTGTTAGCCAATTTAATGAGTATGAGATAATACCCCAGAATTGTTTTGATTTGCATCTCCACTTGATAGTGTTAGAACTTTTCAAAAATATAGCTATAGATACCTTTGATTACTTCACCTGAAAATGTTCATATATTTTGATCATTTATCAATTGAGGAATGGCTTTTATATTTTAAATTTGACTTAGTTATCTATATGTTTGAGAAATTAGGCCTTTATCAGAGAGACTTTCTTCAAAATTGTTTCCACAGTTACTATTGCTTACCATATTTCCCTCCATCATATTCCTTCCTAATTATTTTATTCTTGTTCTTTCACCCTGTACCTCCTCAAAAATATTTTTCTTCTGACTATCTCTTCCCCCAATCAGCCCTCTCTTCTATCACCTGCCCCACTCCCTCTCATCCACTCCCTTTCTACTTTCCTTCAGGGTAAGACAGAGTTATATATCCAATTGAATGTGTATGTTATTCTCTCTTTGAGCTAATTCTGATGACAGTAAGGTTCCCTCCCTCCCCCTTATCTTCTTCTGAGAGTCTGTTTTAAACTTCCTTGTCACCAGAGTAACTTCCTACGATCAGAATTTTTTTCTGTTGCCTGCTCATTTTCCCAGTAAATTTCCTGACTTTTAACTCTTTGTTAAAATAGACTTGTGCTTCTAGGGTAGAGGGCCTGATGTCCCAAGCTTCAGAGGTTTTAAGCAATTGTTTTCAGAGATATTTATAGGGGCCTGTATGCTTTCACTTCTTCTTAGTTGGTATGATCTAAGGAGAGATGTGTTTACCCCTCTCCTGACTTTCACTCTGGTTTGTGAGCAACCACAATTATTCTCTTCTGTCCTGGAACTGTAATCAGGTCCCCACTCTTCTGTGGTCGCAAGCCCCTGTGATTTAGTGCTTCTCCTCACCCTGGAACCCCCCTCACCCCAGGACTGAGACCCAGATCCAAGTATGGGCAAAGCAACAGAGTCCTGACTCAGTGATAGCAAAGAAACTCATAATCTTCTTCCAACCAGTTTTTTTTTCTTCCTTACTGTCTGGGATGAGAGTTCCAGAAACTGTTGCTGACCCTGCTGATTCAGTGGTTCCCAAGACCTGCTCATGGTTTCCTGTACTATACAGTGCTCCACTCTTGCCCCAGTACAATAGACCTGTCCTGCCAACCTTCTAATTTTTCTTTGGATGGGAAATTATTTCACCATGTTCTTTTTTGGGTTGTTCAGTTGTCTTATCCCATTAATTAAAGGTATTTGGAGGGGTTTGTGGGAGAGCTTAGGAGAGTCTTAGTCTTTCCTCTGTTATCTTGGCTCCACCCTTGAATTCCATCATTTTCATCTCTACCTCTTGGTAGCCTACCTTCCTTCCAGAATCAGCTCTGGTGCCATCTCCTTGAGGATGCCTTTCCTCATTCCCCAAGTCCTTAAAACTTTCTGTTCAAAAAGACTTCAGAGTGACACAAGGGCTAAAGTACCTAGTAATCTACTCCCTTTCATCTACTTGCATGCTGATTTTGCAAACATTTTTAAGCATTTGTCATATTTAGAGTATATTCAACTAAAGATTTTGAAAGTAGTACCTTAATTATTTTATATCTGACTTTAGTATAATGTACTGTGAACATTCACTCCATAAATAAAATATTTCAAAATACTTAAGAAAAGCTTCTCTTGGGGGCAGCTGGGTGGCACAGTGAATGAAGCACTGGCCGTAGATTCAGGAAGACCTAAGTTCAAATCTGGCCTCAAACACTAGACACTTACTAGCTTTGTGACCCTGGGAAGTCACTTAACCCTCATTGCCCCACCCCACCCCCCCCCCAAAAAAGAAAAGAAAACAAAAAGCTTCTCTCAGTATATTGGTTAACTCTTATGTCTCCATGAGGGCTTTTGAGGCAACAATTATGCTAGAGTGGCAGAGTGCAAATGTAGCTTTTGACATATCCTATTTGTGAGACTCTGGAGAAGTCACATGTCTTTTAAGGACCACTATGTAACTCTCTTAAGTTTATTTTTTTTTTGACGTAAAAGTATTGTATGTTTTTCCAGTTACACATATAGGTTTCAAGATTTATTTTCATAAATTTTTGAGTTCCAAATTTTACCTTTCCCTCCCTTCCCTCCCCCCTCCCCAAGACAGAAAGCAATCTGATATAGGTTATATATGTACAATAATAATAAACATATTTCTGCATTAGTCATGTTATGAAAGAAGAATCAAAACAAAAAGGAAAAACCTCAGAAAAAAGAATAAAAATAGAAATAGTATGGTTCAATCCGCATCCTGATTCCACAGTACTTTTTTACTCATGTCCAGAATATTTTCCATCATGAGTCCTTTAGGATTGTCTTGGATCATATTATTGCTGAGAAGAGTTAAGTCCATCATAATTGATCATCACACAGTGTTGCTGTTACTGTGTACAATGTTCTCCTGGTTATGTCCATTTCATTTAGCATCAGTCCAGTTAAGTCTTTCCAGATTTTTCTGAAATCTGACTGCTCATCATTTCTTATACCACAACAGTATTCCATTAGATTCATATACCACAACTTGTTCAGCCATCCTCCAATTGTTGGGAAATACCCCAATTTCCAATTCTTTGCTACCACAAAAAGAGCTGTTATAACTATTTTTATACATGTGGGTACTTTTTCTTTTTTTATAATCTCTTTGGGAAACACCTAGTAGTGATTTTATTTGGTCAAAGGGCATGCACATCTCCATACCCATTTGGACATAGTTCCAAATTGCTCCCCAGCATGGTTGGATCAGTTAACCATTCCACTAACAATGCATTAGTGTTTCAATTTTTCCACAGCTTTCCCAAAATTTATTATTTTCATTTTTGGTGATATTAGCCAATCTGATAGGTTTGAGGTGGAGTTTTTAGTTTCCATAGAGAGGTGTTGGTATTGGTAGGAGGTGTTTCCTTAATGGAAGTTCCCTCACTCAATAAAGTCACAGGTTTAAGGGTAAACAACAATAACCTCCTACCTATTACAGAATGGTAAATTACAAACAGTAGGTTTTTAACAAACATTTGTAATATTCACCTAAACTACATTATGTCTCAAAGGGCAATTATATTAAATAGAGAACAACTGATGGGAAGGGTCTGTGTGGAGGCATCTGGTAAGTGCTTGGTCCCCTGGCTTTTTCTAAAGTATGGACTCCTGATTTCTTTCTTCCAACTCCAAAAACTACCTCTCCAAGTCCAGAATAGCTACAACTTCAACCTCTCTTAGTTGGGACAAAAATTGATTTGAAATTTAGCCTTTTTCCCTCAAATGACATTCATTGTTTGAACATTTTGCAACTTAAAAACATGTTTAAAAAAGATAACAAAACCGTTTTAAACATTTATGTAGAGATATTTTTTTCTCAGCAACTTTATTTCTGGCTCTACTTGCTGAAAAGCTGAATCAATGTTCAATTTTTTTTCTCTTCTTCAACTTCATTCTAGGAATGTTGTTCTTCTTAAATGCCTTTTAAAAAAAACTAAATTTTCTCTTTTAGCCTACTCTAGGCCTTCATCATTATTCTGTGATCTAGATGGTCTTTGTGTCTCTCAAACCTCTGTCTTGGGACCTCCACTGACTTTACATTACTGCTAACCCTTTTATAATCAATATCTTCCTTAGTCATAACCATATCATGTCATGTCATCTTCTCCTTAATGAACTACAAGCAAACCCTATTATCTCTTGTGACTTACCTTAAAGTCCAAACACCAGTTGTGTCTTTGTACTTGTCTTATTCTGTCCCACTGAAGATTCTGTTTCTAGACCCTCATTTATCTCCTGCATCTATACCTTTTTTTATTATTTGTACAATGCATTTCCAGTTATGTTTGACTTTTGTTGTGTTCAGGAGTTTTAATAAAAAAAAATTAACATACATTCTTTATCCCTTCAATGTCCTATTCTTTGTGACCTATTCAAAGGATTTTCTTGGCAGAGATACCACAGTAATTGGTTTGCCATTTCCTTCTCCAGTTTATTTTACAAATTAGGAGGGGGTGGCTAGGTGGTGCAGTGGATAAAGCACCGGCCTTGGATTCAGGAGTACCTGAGTTCAAATGCTGCCTCAGACACTTGACACTTACTAGCTGTGTGACCCTGGGCAAGTCACTTAACCCCCATTGCCCCACAAAAATAAATTAGGAAACTGGGGAAAAACTGATTTAAATTACTTGCCCAGAGTCAGACAGCTAGTAAGTGTCTTTGAATTTGAACTCACATCATCCTGACTCCAAGCCTGGCACTTATCCACTGTATGATGTAGCTGTATTTTTGTACACATGAATTGTTTTCTTCCTTCTTTGATTTCACGTAGATAAAGACCTATTAGTTGCATCTTTATTTTACAGAGCAAATACAGGTTAACAAAACTTTAGTCATAGTTTCAATTTGCTTTCCACATTGGTTAACCCACTTATAGGTCCATTAATAGTTCATCAATCTGAAAAAAAAAATAGTTCATTAATCTGCTTTTCTCTTCCATCCACCCCCATAGACCCTACATCCAACATGGGTTATTTTCATTGATTTAGTCAACTTTGCAAAATTATGGAAATTTAAATTAAATTCTAGAATTGCATTAATTTACATTTCTCTATTAATGATTTAGGACTGTTTCCAAAAATATACTGCTATGGATAGTTTGAAATCTTGATGTTCAGTCCTTTCCTACTCTTCATGACCCTATTTGTTTTTTTTTTTTTTTTTTTTTTTGGCAAAGATACTGTAGTGATATACACTGTAGTAGTTTTCCTTCTTGATCTCATTTTACAGATGAGGAATGGAGGCAAATGGCATTAAGTGACTTGCCCAGCATCACAAAGCCAGTGAGTGTCTGAGACCAGATATGACCTCATTCAAATAAGTCTTTCTGACATTAAGGCCACTACCCTATCCACTGCACCACCTAGCTGCACATAGTTTGGAAAAACAGAATACTATTATTCCAAGAAAAATGAAAAAAGGATTAGTTTCAGAGAAAGCTGGAGTGAATTAAAACAACTCATGTAAAGTTAAGTGAATAGAACCAGGAAAACAATTTATAAGATAAGATCATTGTGAAAACAAAGAATTTTGAAGACTTGAGAAATCTGATCAATCATGATCCAAAAGGAACAAAGATTCAGGAGCTTGTTGTACCCTTCCTGGCAGACTAGTGGTGGAGTCCAGATATGGAAGAGGATATTTATATATATTTGGATATAAACAAAGTAGAAATTATTTTGCTTGACTGTGGATATTTGTTGCAAAGTTTTATTTTCTTTTATTTCTTTTTTTATCAATTTGGAAAGGAGGGGAAGAAAATAGAGTTTTAATAAAAAAAAATTAACATACATTCTGTATTCCTTCAATTTGCCCTTCCTTACTTTGAGTTTTACATTCCTATAAAATGAAGATTTTATATTCATCTCCTCTGCAAAATCTGCCATATAAAAGAACAAAGGTAAATACTAGGTTCTAAGGTATCTAATATTATGGTGAAACTGTAGTACTTTTCATCCAAGTATATGAGCAGTGCTTTATAATCATTTTTCAATCCTTTTTTTCTCTGTAGAGTACTTCTAATCAGAATGGACATTTTTCTGAGAGCAAGAACTTTGTTTTATACTTTCCTAAATACTAGGAATGTCACAGTTAACTAAATAAACACTAATGGGTTGAGTGATTTACTAATAACAGCTAATACTTACTGGTTAATTTATGTCTGCATTGAAGCCTGATATAACCAGGTAAAAAAAGGTTGATCCTTGCAACCCTTTATTTATATTGTCACTTTAGTAGGAACTTTCCTTTGGAATGAGTTATTGAAAGGAAGTCAAATTTTCCAGGCTTCCTTATTGTCACGGATACTGCACATACTCAAATCATTTAAACCTCCCAGAGCTTTGTGTTTAGAATCGGCCTTGTCTCCCTTTAGACACGAAGAATAAATTTTCTCTTTTCATTATCTTGAAAAGAAAAAAAAAACCCTGTATTTGATGTCCAAACTTGCCTAGAGGTTTGGAATTGAATCAAGACATTTTGTTATCCAAATGAAATCAAGGTCTTGATAAATAGGAGGTAAAGGTCATAGCTACCATTTCAAAAAAATATATATTTGTGCTATTAGTAGCTATTCCGAACAAGCTTAAAGTAAAAATATGCTTTGCTGGAATAGAAGATGTAAATTGAATTTGGTATTTGTAGTTTCGAACCCCCCCTCACTTTCCCTCCATTTCATGTTAACCTGTTTCATTTTGCTAGGTAGAAGAGAAAGACTCTGGGCTAAATCATTTTAATATTATTATTTACCATTCAATGTCAATCAAATTGCTTCAGTTTTTTAAGGTATTTCAAATATTAAATCATTTCAGTTGCAAGAATGCACCAATTTTGATTATGCAATGAACTTGTGGTTTCACTTTTTGTCCCATTTTTCATGATTCATTGAATGTTAGCAGATCCTTCCTTTCTCCTTACCCTTCCTGGATTGGGGATTTGGTTGAAACAAATCAGTCTATTAGTGAGCTGTTTGTTAGTAGTTCTTTTAGTACCTTGAAACCAGGAAGACAATTCTTTAATTTGGGGTTATGTTTCTTTGTATGTAGATTGCTTGTGACTCTTTTAAAATTTGGAATGGATATCTCTTTTTGATACTGAGATTCTCTCTTTCTGTGTGTGTTTGTCTATGTGTGTCATTCAACAGAAATGTAGTATAATCAATATAGAGTCTGACAATGCACGAGACATTCCATCCCTGTAGACATCCCTATTTCTTTAAAAGTACAGAAAGTGGTGTTTTGTTATTGTAGTTGTTATTATCACTTGTCTTTGCAACCAAGATAGGTGATTACATTTAATTTTAGTGTTATTTTCACTGTTTTATTTTTGATATTATTCTTGATTGTTTTATTCTACTTCACCATTTTTTATAATAGAATACCTAATTTTCATATAGCATGTGAAAGTGATCAAAGAGCCATATTATATCATATGATGCTCCAAACAACCCTCTCAGGAAGGTGATATTATTAACTCCATATTACAGATGAGGCAAGTGAAGATCAAAAGGTCAAGTGACTTCCTCATGGTCATTCTCTAAGTCTAGAACTTTATCCACTGCACTACATTGTCGCTTAAGAAATAATAACATGAATGTTTATTAGGTCTCAAAGTCAGTCAAAAGAATATATTTTTACATTTCAAAGAATTATATGTATGTTAGTTGAGTTTAAACCCTGGAGGAAATGAGCTTTGAAACCAATTAGTCTAATGTCTTTTTTTTTTCTGGGCAATTGGGGTTAAATGACTTGCCAAGGGTTATACAGCTAGTAAGTGTTAAGTGTCTGAGGCTGGATTTGAACTCAGGTCTTCCTGAATCCAAGGCCAGTGCTCTATCCACTGTGCCACCTAGCTGCCCCTAGTCTAATGTCTTAATTGAACAGATAACAAAACTTAGACTCAAACTGTCTAAGGGAGATAGAGAAGGATGTACAGTTATCCCTTTTACATCAGGACCTTCCCTATGGTAGTTTTGACATATTGTGGGTCAGCAAAATAAATTAAATAGGAATTTGGGGTGAGTTTTGTGGGAGCTACAGATGACATGTAAAGGCCATCAGATGATATAGAGTCAATACTCCATTTTAAAATAAGGTAATGTAAGCACCCCATAGAAGAAAAAAAGTATTCCTCTGGTAAAAAGGGAAGGCCAAAATGTTTTCTATGGATTTTCCAGATCATGAGGGCTCAGTGTCTGTAATCCTGGCAATATGTAAGGGATAATAATAGTTAGCAGAGAGAGTATTATAGGTGTTTGGAGCTTAAATCTATCCTCAGATACTAGCTATCTGATTTCCTCCAAGAAGCCTCATTATTCTCATCTAAAAACGTGATAAAACAATATTTACACTTCCTTATTCAGAGAGATATGTTGATATTGTGTAACTAATATTAAAGTCATAGAAGACACTATCATTATCATAGTGATAATGACAATGATGATGACAGATTTTATGCATCACTTTAAGGGTTACAAAGTACTTAAATATTTTCTTGAGTTATCCTCAACATCCCATGGAGGCAGCTGTTTTTGTTATGCTCATTTTGTACATGAATAAACTGAAGTAGGCAATGTTTAGATGATTGTACACTGTTTCACAAGTATTAAGTGTATGAGACTGGATTTGATCTCAGGTATTCCTTGCTCCAGGTCCAGACTCTATCTACTACTCCACCTATTTGGCTTCATCATGTCATATATGACTTAATAATAGTTAATGGCTGTAAGTTATCTTTTAATTCCTTGGTCCAAGCTTACACTGATAGTGGTGATGGAAATATTAGGTCCATCCTTAATGGATTTTTTATATGGCATCATTCACCTTATTCTTTAAGGATTGCAAAGAACTTCACCTGTTATCTCATTTGAGTCTCCCCATAAGGTGCTGGGATGATTATTCAATTTTATAGATGAGGAATCTGAAGCTGAGAGAGGTTGTGTTACTTCTCTTGGGTCATACAACTGGAAAGTGTCTGAGACAGGGTTCAAAGGGAGGTTTTCTTGACCCCAATTCTAACACTATCTTCACTGTATCATCCTGCTTCCTACATGTTTCTGAAGCATCATTGGATGGATTTAAGATCTTATTTATCTGAACTTTTCTTCCAGTGGTCCAGATTACATCTTTATCAACTTACATAGTTCATGGCTATGTCCTTCCAATCCTCCTTAGGAAAGCTCCCCATTGGGTTGGGTTCTTTCCTCTAGATCTTTGGATTTTGTGTGGAATCCAAGAAACCATAAGGGTCCCTACAGGTGTTAAACTCCCTCTGGTAATACGGCTGTACAACCTATTGTACCAGACATACAAGATTGTGACATCCTTAATGCCATTTCCATTAATTTCTGAAGTAGTCAGATATAATAGTAAACTGTAAGAATATCTACACATTGGCACAATGTTTCTGAAGGCAAATGTATACATGTTTTGAATTTGGAATACCAGAAAGAAAAATAACCCTGTTCTACTGGGATCAGACACTCCAAATTCCTCTGACCTCTCCCACCTCCTAAAAAGTGCAACCTGAGGTGCTTTCTGCTTTTAATTAGCCATGGCTGTTACCATGGTCCTAAGATCTGACTTCTCTTCTAGAGATAGAACTATACTTAAATGCCATCAAATCTAATGACTTCATTTTAGAGGTAAGGTAAGGGACTTACAGATTCCCCCAGAGTCACAGAATTGGTGTCTGAAGCAGGATTCAAACATGTCTTCCATATTTCAAGTCAAAGAATCTATCCATTAAATCACTTAGCTGAAAAAGTGAGAGATGTTTCTGGGGTAAGAAAACATAGCCTAAAGATCATACATTTCATATTATATATCATTACCATGTTATAATCCACAATTCAGTGTTCAGAGAAAACTGACACTTTGTATTCTGCCCACTATGTCTTTTCTCTCTCATACCTAGGCAACAACCTTTACATAGGCTAAGGCGAACCCTATTCCTAATTCTACATTCTAAAATAGGCTGCTCCCTATATTCCTTCTCATCTCTTACTATTAGGGCATTCATACTGTCCTTCATGGTGAAGCTCTGGCAACCCCTCTTTGGAAAAGCCTTTCCTGAGATTCCTGGATGTACTTGCTTTCCCCATCTCCTTACAGCAGCTCATTAGGCAAAGTTTAGAATGCTGGATATGGGTTCAGGAAGACATGAGTTCAATTCAAGCCTTGGATGCTTACTATATGTATCAATACTTACTACCTGGGGAAGTCACTTAATCTCTTTCTTCCTGAATTTCCTCATTTGAAAAATCAGGATAACAATAGCCACTGATCCTCAGATTGTTGTGAGGATCAAATGAGATAATATTTATAAAGGGCCTTGAAAATCTTGAAGTTCCATATATATTTTAACCTTAAGCATGGCCTTACATTTTTCTGCTGGATAAAACATGCATATCAATCAGTAAATAAAATATTCTTGAATCAGCAATATCATGGAATATGTGGCTTCTTTCTTTGGCTCATTTGTATCAAACCCCATTCACCAAGCCCTCCTAGAACCATGTTTCTGTTTGAATCTGCATTATTGCTTGTACATACATGAAGATTATTTTCTTATCAATTCTATTTATATTGCCTGGGGCAGGAAATTGACCCATCTGCAGACAAATAGTACCTCTGATTACCTTGCGTCAAAGGCTCTTGATTAAATGGTAGGCTGGAGTAGAAAAGGATCACCTGAGTGTGAAAGCTTCAATTTATATTGACACTAATTATCACTATCCCTGTGACCTTGAATAAGTCATGTATCAAATAAACTTCATTTTAGAACAGGAGGGAACCTAGGTCTCAGTTTCCTCATAACATTTATAGAATGACAAACACGGGAACAAAATCTTGACAAGAAAAGAGGACATCAATCATGGAATCATCTTCGTCTATCTATTGAGACCCTTTTTTTTGTTTTGTTTTGTTTTTTAGTGAGGCAATTGGGGTTAAGTGACTTGCCCAGGGTCACACAGCTAGTAAGTGTTAAGTGTATGAGGCTGGATTTGAACTCAGGTACTCCTGACTCCAGGGCCAGTGCTCTATCCACTGCACCATCTAGCTGCCCCTATTGAGACCCTTTTACAAGTGAAAGATCTGAGGCCTAGAGAGGTTAATGGACATTAATGTACTTAATGTAAGTAATTGTTAATGTAATTAATTATTTATATAATTAACATTAGAGACTCGATTTGACAAGGAAATTCAGAATCTATACACTGTACTATTTCCACTGTACCACACTGTCTTAGTAAATCATTTCCCAACCAGTGAGATCTTAAGATTCTCTGAATATTCTTATATTAATTAGTATACATGAACATTCTTGTATTCACTGATCCATGTTTTATCCTGCAGGACAGTGTAAGGTCCTTGAGGAAGGGACTGCCTTTTTATTTTTTTGCCTTTGTCTAATTTATATTTATACAACAGTATTTTCAACATAATAAATTCTTTAAAAATGGTTGATGAATTTAGAAGACTTTCCCAACAATTTACCTTTTCTCTTGGGTATTACCTTTCCAAAATTAAATTAGTACCCATTTAGAACTTTTTACTTAGGTTAATGGAAGGTGCATTCTGAATGCATAAATAGAATTGATACAGAAGTATTATTTGTTAATATGACATAAATATAAATAGAACCCAAATTTCAGGAGAGCTTACTCACTAGGACATATAGAAAGAAAGGAGGCAAGAAGCAAGCAACAGTTCCCCTGTCTAATGATGTAACTGACTCAATATCTACTTAGTGACTTGGGATAAGTGAATATTCCTTTTGCTATCTTCCCTCAATCTCTTTATTCCCCACATCCTGATGTTCCCTCTCTTGACTTTGACCTTGTTTTATTTAAGATGACACCTATAAATAGCCATCTATCTATCTCTCTATCATCTTTATCCTTCTATTAGCCCATTCATATTTGTCAAATTTTGAGGGCAGAGGTGACCTAATGAAAGGGAGCAAAAGAGGATGAATAGCTAAGAGAAAAGAAGACTCAGGGAAAATATGACTTTCTTCAAGAATTTGAGAAGCTGTCTCATAGAAGAGATGGATTAGATTTTTTCTGTAGAGCACAAGAGGACCAAACCAGCATGAATAAGGAGGGATTGCAGAGGGACAGATTCGAGTTTCATGCAGGGGATGGGGAACCCTCTCTAAAAATTAGAGCCATCCAAAAATAGAATGAGAAGAGCCTTGGGTTGTACTTGGTTGCTTTTCACTAAACATTTCAGAGTGGAGGCTGAATGAGCATTTGTGGAAGGCATCATAAAAGTGCTACTTGACCATGTTGGGAATTCAATTAGATGTAAGCTGAAGCTGAGATTCTGTGATTCTTTCAATAGGCACTTTTGACTTCAGTCTTCAGTTGAGGAGAATTACTCACAAAGTCATGCCAATGTGTAGTGTTTTCTTTGTGGATAACCAGCTCAAGTCATTTCACAAGCTTAGTTAGTACATAGCTGATATAAGCTAACCATCTGGGATGTGCAGCTGAGCATTTTCAACCCTGTTATTTTGATAGATATTAGTTAGGCAAATTTGAACTGGCATAATTTATATTTTCAGAAGATATTCTCTCATAAAATTTTAGGATTTTATGTTTGTTTTTTGGAGAATGCAGGGAGGTATGACATGATGTAAAGAGAGAAGGATGTGGAGGCAGGAAGACCCTGGTTTCAAATCTGCACTCAAAGGATATACTCTCAAATATTCTGCCCTTTCCTAGTCCTCAGTTCCCTAATTTCTGAAATAAGGAGTTGAATTTGATGATATGTAAGATACCTTACAGCTCTATATTAATGAACTTGCTAATAATTTTGCTTATTTATTTATTGAGGATTTTCTACAAATTACATCTATAAAGAAATTTTCGCATTGATTTTCAAAACTTTGTGTTCCAAATTGTCTTCCTGCCTCCCTCCTCACACCCCCTTAAGAACTCAAGAAAGTCAACATGTTATACATGTGCAGTCATGCAAAACATTCCCAAATTAGTCAAGTTGTGAAAGAAAACAAACAAAAAACTTTAGGAAGAGGAACAAAAATATATACTTCAATCTGTATTCAGATATCGTCAGTTCTTTCTCTTTAGATGGATGGCATTTTTCATAATGCTTTCTGATAACATCCTGCTCATCATTTCTTACAGAATAATGGTGTTCCATCCTAATTTCTTCCCACAATTTGTTAAGACTTTCCACAATTGATGGGCATCATTCCAATATCAAATTCATCTTTTTTTAAAAGTATTTTATTATTTTCCAGTAACATGTAGAGATAGTTTTCAACATTTGTTTTATAAGATTTCTATTTTCAAATTTTTTCTCCCTCCCTCCCCTCTGTCCCCCCACCCAAGACTGCAAACAATCTGATATAGTTATATATGTACAATCACATTAAACATATTTCTACATTAGTAATTCTGTGTAAGAAGAATCAGAGCACAAATGAAAAACCTCAAAAAAATAGAAATAGTATAATTCAGTCTTCATCTAGATTCCATAGTTCTTTTTTTCTGGATTTGGAAAGCATTTTCAATCATGAATCCCTTGGGATTATCTTGGACCACTGTATAGATGAGAAGAGTCTATCACATTGACCAACACACAATGTTGTTGGTACTGTGTACAATGTTCTCCTGGTTCTGCTCATCACACTCAGCATCAGTTCTTGGAAGTCCTTCCAAGTGTTTCTGAAAACCGCTTGCCCATCGTTTCTTAAAACACATTAGTATTCCATTGCATTCATATACTACAATTTGTTCAGCCACTCCCAAATTGATGAGCATCCCCTCAATTTCCAATTCCTTACCACCACAAAAAGAGCAGCTATAATATATTTGTACATGTGGGTCCTTTTTCCTTTTCCATGATCTCCTTGGGAAAAATACCTAATAGTGGTATTGCTGGGTCAAAGGATATGCACAGCTTTATAGCCCTTTGGACATAGTTCCAAATTGCTCTCTAGAATGGTTGAATCAGTTCACAGCTCCACCAACAATGCATTAGTTTTTGGTTTTTTTTGTTTTTTTTTTAGTGTGGCAATTGTGGTTAAATGACTTGCCCAGGGTCACACAGCTAGTAAGTGTTAAGTGTCTGAGTCCGGATTTGTACTCAGGTCCTCCTGACTCCAGGGCCGGTGCTCTATCCACTGCGCCACCTAGCTGCCCAACAATTCATTAGTGTTCCAATTTTTCTATAGATTCTTCAACATTTATTATTTTACTTTTTTGTCATATTAGCCAATCTGATAGGTGTGACATGATACCTCAGAGTTATTTTAATTTGCATTTCTCTAATCAATATTGATTTAGAGCATTTTTTCACATGCAATAGATAGCTTGGATTTTTTCATCAGAAAACTGCCTGTTCATATCCTTTGACCATTTTTCAATTGGGGAATGATTTGGATTCTTAAAGATTTGATTTAATTCCTGATATATTTTAGAAATGTTGCTTTTTTCAGAAATACTGCCTATAGAAATAGTTTCCCAGCTTTCTGCCTCCCTTCTAATTTTGGATGCATTGCTTCTGTTTGTACAAAAGCCTTTTTAATTTAATGTAATCAAAATCATCCATTTTGCATTTCATATTATTCTCTATCTCTTGTTTGGTATTTAACTGTTTTCCTTTACATAGATCTGAGATGTAAACTATTCCATCTCCTAATTTACCTATGGTATCACCTTTTATGTCTAAATCATGTACCAATTTTGACCTTATTTTAGTATAAGGTGTAAGATTTTGGTCTATGCCTAGTTTCTGCCATACTATATTCCAATTTTACCAGCAGTTTTTGTCAAATACTGAGTTCCTATCCCAGAAGTAGGAATCTTTGGGTTTATCAAACAGTACATTACTAAAGTCGTTTACTACTGTGTCTCCTGTGCCTAACCTATTACATTTATCCACCACTCTATTTGTTAGCCAGTACCAAATAGTTTTGATGACTGCTTCTTTATAGTAAGGTTTCAGATTGGTTACAGATAGCCCACCTTCCTGGGCATTTATTTTTTTCTTTAGTTCCCTTGATATTCTTGACGTTTTGTTTTTTCTAGATGAATTTTGTTATTATTTTTTTCTAACCCTATAAAATAATTTTTAGGTAGTCTGATTGGTATGGCACTGAATAAGTAAATTATGTAGATAGAATTGTCATGTTTATTATTTTAGCTTGGCCTATACATGAGAAATTGATATTTTTCCAATTGTTTGGATCTGATTTGATTTTTGCGAAAAGTGTTTGGTAATTGTGTTCATAGAGTTCCTGGGTTTGTCTTGGCAAGTAGACTACCAAGTATTCTAAATTGTCTACCGTTACTTTAAATGGAATTTCTCTTTCTATCTCTTGCTGCTGGACTTTGTTGGTCATGTATAGAAATGCTAATGATTTATGTGGATTTATTTTATATCCTGCAACTTTGCTAAAGTGGTTGTTTCAAGTAATTTTTAGTTGATTCTCTAAGTATACTATCGTATCATCTGGAAACATAGTTTTGTTTCCTCCTTGCCTATTCTAATTCTTTTCATTCTTTTTTCATCTCTTATTGCTAAAGCTAATATTTTTAGTGTAATATTAAATAATAGAGCTGATAATGTACATCCCTGTTTCGCCCCCTTATCTTATTGGGAAGACCTCCATTACAGATAATGCTTGCTGATGCTTTTAGGTAGATACTAATTATTGTGATTATTGTTATTGTTATTGTTTTTTCAGGTCAATGAGGGTTAAGTGACATACAAAGGATCAAATAGCTAATAAGTTACAATTATCTGAGGTCAGACTTGAACTCAGGTCCTCATGATTCCAGGGCCAGTATTTACCCACTGTGCCACCTAGCTGCTCCCAATACTGCTTATTATTTTAAGGAAAGCTCCACCTATTCCTATGCTCTATAGTGTTTTTATGAGGAATGAGTACTATATTTTGTCAAGAGCTTTCTCTGTAGCTATTGAAATAATCATGTGATTTTGATTAGTTTTCTTATTGATGTGGTTGATTATGTTAATAGTTTTCCTAATGTTGAACCAGCCCTGCATTCCTGGTATAAATCCTACCTTGTCATAATGTATTGTCCTGGTGATCACTTGCTGTAATCTCCTTGATAATATCTTATTTAAGATTTTTGCATCAATATTCATTAGGGAAATTGTTCTATAATATTCTTTCTCTGTTTTTGCTTTGACTGTTTTGGTATCAACATCATATTTGCATCATAAAAGGAATTTGGTAGAACTCCTTCTTTACCTATTTTTCCAAAGAGTTTGAATAGTATTGGATTTAATTGTTCTTTAAATGTTTGGTAGAATTCACTTGTAAACCCATCTTGCCCTGGAGATTTTTTTCAGAGATAGTTCATCAATGTCTTGTTCAATTTCATTTTTTAATATGGGCTTATTTAAGGATTTTATCTCCCCTTTAGTTAACCTGGGCAATTAAAATTTTTGTACATATTTATCAATTTCATTTAGATTGTCAAATTTATTGGCATATAGTTGGGCAAAATAGTTCCTAATTATTGCTTTAATTTCATTGGTGGTGAAATCAACCCTTTCATTTTTGATACTTGTAATTTGGTTTTCTCCTTTTTTTTAATCAAATCAACCAAAGATTAATCTATTTTATTTGTTTTTTCAAAAAAAAAACAGCTCTTAGTTTTATTGATTAATTCTATGGTTTTTCTTGCTTTCAATTTTATTGATTTCTCCGTTGATTTTCAGGATTTCTAATTTAGTATTTAGTTGGAGATTTTTAATTTGCTCCTTTTCTAGCTTTTTAAGTTGCATGTCCAATTTATTGATCTCCTCTTTATCTTTCTTATTGATGTAAGCATTTAGAGATGTAAAATTTCTCCTAAGCACTCCTTTGGCTGTATTCCATAGATTTTGGTATATTGTCTCATTGTTATTCTCTTGGATGAAGTTATTGATTGTTTCTATGATTTGTTGTTTGGCCCATTCATTCTTTAAAATGAGATTATTTAGTTTCCAATTAATTTTCAGTTTACTTTTCCATGGCTCTTTATTACATGCAATGTTTATTGCAACATGATCTGAGAAGGATGCATTTACTATTTCTGCCTTTCTTCATTTGACTGTGAGTTTTTTTTGTGCCCTAATACATGGTCAATTTTTGAATATCTGCCATGTACCACTGAGAAAAATGTATATTACTTTCTAACCCCATTCAATTTTCTCCAGACATCTATTGTATCTAACTTTTCTAACATTCTATTCAGATCTTTAACTTCTTTCTTATTTATTTTGCAGGAGATTTATCTAATTCTGAGAGGGGAAGGTTCAGATCCCCCTCGAGTATAGTTTTGCTATTTCCTCTCATTCAACTTCTCCTTTATGAATACAAATTCTATACCACTTGGTGCATACATGTTTAGTATTGATATTACTTCATTAACTATGGTATCTTTTAGAAAGATGTAGTTTTCTTCCTTATCTCTTTTAATAAGATCTATTTTTCCCTTTGCTTTGTTCGAGATAAGGATTGCTCCCCCTGCTTTTTTGACTTCAGCTGGAGCTAATATATTGTGCTCCAACATTTTATCTTTACTGTGTGTATCTCTGCTTCAAATGTTTCTTGTAAACAGCATTTTGTAGGCTTCTGTTTTTTAATCCACTCTGCTATTCACTTCCATTTTATGGCAGAGTTCATCCCATTCACATTCACATTTATTATTACTAACTGTCTATTTCCCTCCATTCTCTTTACCCCTTTTTACTTTTTCCCCCTTTTTTACACTATACCTCCTCATGAACATTTTGCTTCTTACCCCTGCCTCCCCCAATTTGCCCACCTTTTTTCAGCCCCCTTCCCTTTTCTCCTTTTTATACTTAAAAAAATTTTAACATCAATTTTTAAAAAAAATTGCATTCCAACTTCTCTTCCTCCATTCCCACCCCCCACCCACTAGAACTCAAGCATTTCAAAAATAGTTTATACATGAGTAGTCATAGAAAACTAGATATTTCACATTGGCCTCTATTTTCTCATTCAATTGGATTTGCTTTACTGTGTCTTGGTTTCTCAGAAGGTCACTAGCTTCCATTTGTTCAATCCTAATTCTTAGGCAGTTATTTTCATCAGACAGTTTTTTAATCTCCATTTCCATTTAACTTTTCAAGCTGTTGACTTTTTTCTCATGACTCTCCTGCATTGCTCTCATTTCTCTTGCCATTCTTTCCTCTCTTTCTCTACATCTTTGTTTTAACTCTCCTACTTTCTCTTCAAAGTCCCTTTTGAGAGCTTCCATGGCCTGAAACTAGTTTATATTTTTCTTGGAAGCTTTGGATGTTGGAGCATTGACCCTGTTATTATGTTCTTATATTATGTTATTATATTCTTTGGGGGTTGTATTGTGGTCTACTTTTCCCCCAAAGAAGTTTTTGATGGTCTGCTTTCTCTGCCTACTCTTCCTGGCTTACTATTTCTTGGCTTTTTACTCCTTCTTAAAGTGTAGCATTGCTTCCAGGACACACTGTTCATAATACAGTGTGGCCCAGGGGGTGATTGGGCTTCTTCTCAGCCTGCCTGGCTTGTGAGTAATCATGGCCGCTTTCTCTTTGACTGGGAAACAGATGTCTGAACTCTGATTCTCTATGGTCAGAAGCTTGGTGTGCTTTTGCTCCTCCCCCACTGGTTCAGACCCAGGGTGCTTTGCCCCAACTCCAGTAGCTACTGCCTCCACTTCACCCCGGCCTATCTCTGAACTCACTCACCAGTCCATGATGGGAGCCTCAGAAGCTGCTGGTGCTGAAGACTGTGACATATGCTGGAAGCACTGTCCCTGTCTGGGTCTGGACTGTGTGTTGAGCTGTTCAGCCTGATCAGTAGGTGATCGGAATTGCCCACTTGTGCTGAGAAATATTCTCACTCTGTTCTTATGTGAATTAGGC
Source organism: Dromiciops gliroides (assembly GCF_019393635.1). Taxonomy (NCBI): domain Eukaryota; kingdom Metazoa; phylum Chordata; class Mammalia; order Microbiotheria; family Microbiotheriidae; genus Dromiciops; species Dromiciops gliroides. Next base: position 24,733,835 of record NC_057863.1, read on the forward strand.
TGTTCTGGATTTTTATTTTTTACCACATTATTTGGGCGTGAGTGGATGGATTTATCTGGAGCTTGTGGGAGTCACAGCCTCTCCTCCACCATCTTGAACTAATGGATTCATAATCTCCCTTCCCTTTTCCTTACCCTGCTTCTGCCCTCCCTTTGATCAGTGACCCCCTTTTCCCCTTACTCTTTTACTTCCCTAAAGAATAAGCTAAATTTCTCAACTTTATTTTTTTTAATCACTTTTAGGATACCAACCTAGTAGTGGTATTGCTAGGTTGAAGAGTATACATGATTTTATAGCCTCTTGGCCATAGGTCCAAATTGTTCAGCAGAATATTTGAATTAGTTTACAACTTTATTGACTATATTAATCCCTCATTTTCCCCATATCCATCATAACATTCGTCATTTTCCTCTGCTGTCCTACTATCCAATCCAATAGGTATGAGGCAGTAGCCAGAATTGTTTTGACCTGAATCATTCCAACCGAGAGTGAGTTAGAGCATTTTCTTTTAATAAGGCTATAGGTTACTTTGATTATGTCATCTGGAAACTTCATTTATTTTGATTTTTTATCAATTGGGGAATGGCTCTCATTTTAACAAATTTGACCCAGTTGTCTATGTGTGTGAGAACTGAGGCCTATAAGAGAAACTTGCTTCAATTTTTTTTCTGTTACTATTCATAACTGAATTACCCTCCATCCTCTTCTGTCACCTTGATATTTACTCTGTTTTCTATATTCTTGCACCCTATCCCTCCTTAAAAGTGTTTTGCTTCTGACCACCCCTTCCCCTAAGCTGCCCTCCCTTTCTTCACCCCTCACCCCTTATCCCCTTTGCCTCTCATTTTCTTGTGGTCAAGATAAATTACTATACCCAATTGAGTGTGGATGAGACTAAGTTCCGATGAGAGTAAGACTTAATCACTCCCCCATACCTCCCCCATCTTCCTCTCCACTCCATGAACTTTTTTTTTGTTTCTTTTATATGAGATACTTTTATTGGGGTGGGGCAGGGCAATGAGGGCTAACTGAATTGGCCAGGGTCACACAGCTAGTAAGCGACAAGTGTCTGAAGGCAGATTTGAACTCATGTCCTCCTAAATCTAGGGCCAGTGCTTTATCCACTGTGTCACCTAGCTGCCCCCTTATGTGAGATACTTTACTCCATTCCAACTCTTACTTTCCCTTTCTCCCAGTACATTACACTCCCCCCTTAATTTTATTTTTTAAAAGATATCAACATGGGCCAGTTAGGTGGCACAGTGAACAAAGCACCAGCCCTGGACCCAGGAGGACCCGAGCCTATATCTGGCCCCAGACACCCAACACTCACCATTTATGAGAAGCTAGGCAAGGTATTCAACCCTGACCACCCCACCAAATAAAAAAAAATAATAAATAAAAAATAAATGTTTTAAAGATAATATCCCTTCATATTCAGCTCACACCTGTGACCTCTAAGTATACCCCATTCAACTAAACTAATAATGAGAAAGTTCTCATGGGTTAGAGGCATCATCTTCCCATGTAGTAATGTAAACATTTTAGCCTTTTAATATCCCTCATAATTTCTTCTCCTGTTTACCTTTTCATGCTTCTCTAGGGTTTTGTATTTGAAAGTCAAATTTTCTATTCAGTTCAGGTCTTTTCATCACAAATTCTTGAGTCTTCTCTGTCTTTCAATTCCCATGTTTTTCTCCTGAAATATTATACTCCATTTTACTGCATAGGTAATTCTTGGCTGTAATCCTAGTTGATTTGACCTCTGGAAAACCATATTCCATGATCTTTTATCCTTTAATATAGAAGCTGGTAGATCTTGTGTTATCCTAACTGTGGCTCCATAGTACTTGAATTGTTTCTTTCTGTCTCATTGCAATATTTTCTCCCTAACTTGGCAGCTCTGGAACTTGGCTATAACATTCCTGATAGTTTTCGTTTTGGGATCTTTTTCAGGAGGTGATTGGTGGATTATTTCAATTTCTATTTTACCTTCTGTTTCTAGAATATAAGGGCAATTTTCCCTGACAATTTTTTGGGTGGGGCAATGAGGGTTAAGTGACTTGCCCAGGGTCACACAACTACTAAGTGTCAAGTGTCTGAGGCCAGATTTGAATTCAGGTCCTCCTGAATCCAGGGCCTGTGCTTTATCCACTGTGCCACCTAGCTGCCTCTAACCTTACAATTTCTTGTAAGATGATGTCTGAGTTATGTTTTTTTGATCATGGCTTTCAGGTAGTCCAATAATTTTCAAATTATCTCTTCTGGATCTATTTCCCAGGTCAACTGTTTTTCCAAGGAGATATTTCACATTGCCCTCTATTTTTTTCATTCATTCAGATTTGTTTTATCATGTCTTGATTTCTCATAAAGTCATTAACTTCTATTTGCTCAATTCTAATTCTTAAGCAATTATTTTCTTCAGAGAGCTTTTGTATCTCCTTTTCTATTTGGCTTTTAAAGCAGTTTACTTTTTTCATGACTTTCCTGCATCACTCTCCTTTCTTTTTCTAATTTTTCTTCTACCTCTCTTACTTTATCTTCAAAGTCCTTTTTGAGCATTTCTATGGCCTGACACCAATTTATATTTTTCTTGGAAGCTTTGGATGGAGGAGCTTTCATTTTGTAATCTTCTGAGGGTATATTTTGACCTTAATTGTCAGCAACTCAACTTCTACAGCCAGGAAATCTTTCCATCTGCTCATTTTGCCAGTCTATTTCTTGACTTTTACCTTGTTCTTAAAGTTGGGAACTGCTTCCAGGATGCACGATCCCAAGATTCAGGAGAGGCACATTCTATATTTGCCTGGCCTGTGCTCGGGTCTGTAAATAACACCAGGCCTGCTTGCTTTTTAAGCCTGGGAACAGAATTAACTTTTACTGTGATTGCAAGTTCCCGAATACTTCCTCTCCTCTTCCACCTTGACCATCACACAAGTCTGCTTCCTAGTTCCAAGCACAGGCAACACAACAGAGTTCTGCCTCAGCACCATCTGAAACCCCTGTGCCCCCCACACCCCACCAGCCAACTGCTTGACCCCCCTCTTTGATCTGTGAGCTGAATTCCAGTAGGAGCCAACACTACCACCACTGCACCCAATTCAGAGGCTCCTGAGGCTTGTTTCTCTGGAATGGCCTGCCTGGGGATGGATTTGTGCCATCAAGGCTCGGGTCTGGGCTGCACACTCACCCTAATATAACAAACCTTTTCTGACAACCTTCTAAACTATCTTTGGCTGGAAAATGCTCTCACCCTGTCCTTTTTTGTGTTCTACTGCTCCAGGAATTGTCTTATGTTATTATTTGAAGCTATTTGGATGGATTGTCTCAAGAGGTCCAGAAAGTCATTGCCTTTGAATTACAATCTTAAAAAAATCTTAATTTCCTTGAAATTGGGGAAATCTGATAAAGAAATTCTCTTTCTAGAATGAGAATTCAATCATTCTATAACATAGTCTTAGGGAATGGCCCAATGAAAATGAGAGCTTAAGTTATTTGCCATGGGTAACACAGTCAGTATCTATCAAGGGTTAATGTTGAATCAGAGTCTTCCTGACTCATAGCCTGGGGTACTATCCACTGGACCTGGTCACTGGGGCAAGAAAGAACATTAAACTGTAGAGCTAAAGGATTAAATTGAAGTCCTACCCCTCATATTCCAGATGTGTGTCTAATTGAAGTTATCTTCTTTTACCTCAGAATTCTTCATTTGTAAAATGAGAATAGTACTTCTTTCCCCTTTAGGGTGTGTAAGAAAATAATGGTCTTTGCCAACACTCAAAGGCCCCAGATTGATTGGATTGACTGAGATTTATGGACTTTGCTGATTAACATACTTAAAGTTAATTCACATAAAGTCAATTCAATTGAAACCACACCTGTCTGACTCTGAAGAGGGTGTGTTCTTAGAAACCCTGGACTCTGACCTCAACATGGAACCATCCTCAAGTCCAGTGAAGCAATGAATTTGTGATGCTAGCCAATTAGCTTGAAGCAGTGTGGAAAGACTGCCTCTCCTCAGGATGCAGAAGAAGGATCCTGAGTCACTTTGACTCTCAAATAGGCTCTTGGCAGAGAACTCTTGGAAGAATCAGGCCAGTCTAGACTCTTATCTCTATTCTAGTGTAGATAAGTATCTTAACTTTCTGAACTCCACATGTTCTCTCTTTATGAATATTTGTTATGCTTTAATAAATGCTTAATGCCCCCAAACTGTTTCTAAAACTTCAAATTTATAAGGAAATTCTAGCTAATTTTCCCTAAACTTTAGCCAGGAATAAGGCAACTACACATTAGATTTTAAACATCACAGGTGGCTTCTGAGGAAAGGCTAAAGACAAGTATTTCCATTTTATTGATGTGAACAAATTCTATCATAGTAGGTGGGCTTCTTTTCTGAAGTATATCATTCAAATCAGTTTTGTCAAACTCAAATAGAACAGGGGCCAGAGATATATAGACAGATAGGTAGATATATAGATGATAGTTTCAAATAAATAGTTATATATAATATATACACATATATGTATATACAACACATATGTATATATGTATATATAACACATATTTATATATAAACATATATGTTCATATATGCATGTATGCATATACATGTGTATATATATTTTGTGTTTATGTGTTTAGGGATAGGGAGAATAGGGATAGGGATAATGATAGATTAGATGTAGATGTAGATGTAGATATAGATATAGATTAATTGGGGGTCCATATTGACTGAGAAAACCAAATATTAACCATATCTATTCTTTAATGTATTTTTGCTTATTTGTTAAATATTTCCCAATTGCATTTTAATCTTATTCTGGAACACATGTGATTGTTGTTGGCCTAAGTGTGTGTTTGACACCTCTGGTCTAGATCACTGAATGTCATGGAGAAAGCATGTGTTTGAGGAGGGAATTGGTTCTGATGTCAGATCTCTATCTACTGTGCCATACCCACTCCTTTGTGGGAAAAGGAAATTATAAAGCAAGATATAATTGTTAGCTGTTGTTAATAGAGCAAGTCAGAAATTGAAGAAAGCTAAGATAAAACTTGAAAAGATTTCATTTCTGAAGCATAAACAATAGTTACTGAACTTTACATTGATTAATAAAAAAATGCAGACAACATATTCACTTTTTGTGATGAAGGTTTTAGATAAACCAGAGGCCTTGGACTGGGAATCAAGAAGATCTGAGTTCATATCCAACCTCAGAATTTCCTAGAGGGGTAACCTTGTGCAAATCATTTAACTTCTATCAACCTCAATTTCCTCATCTCTAAAGAAGGGATAATTATTTCAGAATTGTTAGGATAAAATAAGATAACATTTGTAAAGTGCTTTACAATCCTTAAAACACTATGTAAATGTTACTTATTGTTTGTATGTGAAATAAACACATATAGATACATATACACAAAGATATATACATATATACACAATACATATACATGTATACACATAATAGAGATAGATAGATAGACAGACAGATAGACAGATATCTGAAGAATGGAAATTCATTTAATTTACTCATTCTCCCTCAATTCATCAATTACAGCTCAGTGGTTGTATTTCCATATTACATTTTTAAAATTCATGAAAAAAATCATCATTGCATTATAACTGCTTTTTTATTAAATCTGCCACATGAATTATTTCCTCTTCTAGCAAATATATGACTGGCTAGTGTATGAAATTTTAATAATGTCAGAAATGTCAAAAAATTCATAAATTGTATACTTCTTAAAAATAACTATTCTTATGTTCTTCATGTGTGTGTTTGCTCCTTGTTCAGGAAGAAAGAAAAAAAAATGACGAGATTCACATCAATTGTAATTTCTCTTTCTCCCATGCAGGTAGATGGAAATATAATATTTGACTGCCAGAAATATTTTGTCCACCCTTCCCCTTGCATTGAGGATGACTATATGATTTGAACCCTGCTTTTATGGTTAAGTTCAAGTTGTATGCAACATCTAATTCCTTTTTAGTATATCTCCCTCAAGTAAGTAATTCCAATGGGAGGAAATGCTTGGATAATTCAAGAGATCTATACAGATTTATCACCCAATCCAGATGCTGGTGACTGTTATCTATGGACCCCCAGGCATTGCAATTTCTTCCTTGATAAGTTCAGCACCTGGCTGACAGATTTTGTCTCTATGCCAAATTCTCTCCTTGTACTAGGAGACTTCAACATACTTTTGGGTGGTTATTTTATTTTTAACTTCCAAACACTTTTTTCTTCCCCACACCTGTACATATTTGCTGGACAGGGAATTTAGAGCAAAAAAGAAAAGAAAAGAAATATGGATCTTTTCTATCATATAAGCACAATAAAGCAAAACAAATCCATATTTTGGCCATATCTAAAAATATGTTTTTGATTCTGCATATTTTTCCATCATCTCTCTGTCATTAAATGGATATCAGTCTTCATCATTAGTCCTCTTTAATCAAGTTTAGTCAACTGTGTTGATTAGAAGTACTAAGTGTTTTAGAATTGTTTCTTTACAATAGTGCTTTCCCTCAAAAATCGTAACTGTCCAGTTTCCCAATCTATTCAATTCACATGATTTCCCTTTCCACTCCAACTCTGCAGCACACAGAAATAGTTATACTCTTGATCTTGCCAATAACTACAACTTTTATTTCTAAAAATCTCTTTATTTGATCATAATTATTACTATTCTTTTTTTTCTTTCTGCCTTTTGATTCTTACTGAGTGTATTGTATTCACCATAACTTTTGTTTTCTTCACTATCCAGATGTTTCTTAGGTCAACAACATTTTCCTGGCTATACTTTCTTTCCTTCCCTTTCTCAAATGTTTGTTCAACTAGTTCAACTCAATGCTGTGTTCTAATCTGGAATCCTTTGTCTGCTTTTCCTAGTCCTTATTACACTTTTGCAAATTACAACTTAAGCTTCTTCCTACCATCTGCTTCCTTTGGTCCTGCTCACTTGATAATTAATAGAGCTGGAGAAAAGAAAAAGGTGGATTTTTTTTTTTGTTTCACTTTAAGAATATGTTATTTAATGTCAAGTTGTCTACTACAAAAAGCCAATCTTTCTATACTTCCTTAATCAGATAACAATCCGGCTCAATACAATTTTGCAGACACTTAATTCTTTCTCAAGCCCCCCCACAACCCCCCACAATGGCATGAGCTCTCACAAATCTTTTAGTTAAGCACCTTGACTCACCTTTTAACTTAAAAAAATCAATATATTAATAAATCATCAAGCTTTTATAAAGTATATACTCTTTGCCAGAAGCCATGGTAAGATTTGGGGAACCAAAGAAAGACAAAAACAAATAAACAAATTAATCCAATCTATATATTCAAGGAACTCATAGTCTAATGTGGATAGACAACATGCAAATAACATTTTACATAGTTAAAAAAGTGTATATATGTAATATACATATATTACATGTATATGCTATTTGTGCATATATGGATATCCATGCATATGAATTATCACAGAGGGATAGTATTATTAATATTATGGAGAATTGATAAAAGCTTTCTTTTTAATAGCTAAATGTTTTACCTGGGACTTCAATGATTTCTTTAAACAGAGAGTAGAAGGGAGAGCATCCCCAGCAAGGAGAACATCAGATGAAAATACCCAGAATTAAGGATGAAGTGTAGTATGTGAAAAATGGTATAGGGACCAGTGACAGTGGAACACAGAGTACATAGAGAGCAGTAAGATGTAAGAAGACTAGGAAGGTGGAAGAGTTCCAAATTATAAAGTTCTTAAAAAGTCTAGCACAATATTGTATTTGATCCTTGAGGTAGGGGAGAGTCCATGGACTTTATTCAAGAAATAGGTAACATGCTCAGATGCATTATAGGAAGATAAATATGACAGGTGACTGAAGGACTGACTGAGGTTGGTAAAGACTCAAGAAAGGGAGACCGAACGGTTAGATATAATAGTCTAGGCATAAGGTGAAATAAAGCTTCAATCAAAGTGGTGGCAGGCCCAGTGGAGGAGAGGGGAGACATATAAGAGATGTTATGGAGTCAATAAGATTTGAGAACAAATTGGATAAAGAGTGGGTGGACTGGAGTGGGTGAGCAGTGAAAGAAGGAAGAGATTAAGTTGATGTCTAAGTTGTAAGTCAATATGACTGGAGGATAGTGATTCCATTGAGATTAATAGGAAACTGAGGGAAAAGGGGAGATTTGAGGAGAAAGAAAATGCATTCAGTTTTGTATATATTAAGTTTCAAATGTCCACTGAACATCTAATTTGATTTGTGCAATAGGCCTTTGGAGATCAGATATAGGAAGTCAGCTGAAAGGACAGGGCTAGATATAGAGATCTGCGAAAGTGCTGTTATTTTCTCCATTTTACAATTGAGGAAACTGAAGCAAATAGAAAATCAGTGTCTTGACTAGCGTCACACAATTACTGTCTGAATGAGATTTGAACTCATGTCTTCATATATCCAGGCTCAGAGGACTATATATTGTACAACCATCTGTTTCTACTAACTTTATGCTGCTTACTAACACATCAATATCTCCTCATCTCTAAAGCCCCTTTATTGATACAAGCACCACCTCTAGTTATTTACTAATTCTCCACTTCTCTACTAAACTCTGGAAAAGCATGATATTTTACTTGACTCTACTCGCTCAACTATCATTCATTTATGAACCTTCTACTACTTGGCTTCTGATGAAATTGAATTCAAACTGCCATCTATAATTTTACCAATTTGTACCAATCATATTCATTACATTTATTGACCTTTTCTAAATCATTGTCGTTCTCAGACTATTTGTAGCTTTGGAGACAGTTTATCACTCTCTACTACAAAATACACTCTCTTTTCTTTATCTTTGTTATTGTTCTTTCCTTGTTTTCTTCCTACCTATCTGCCTATCTGATGACTTCTTAGGATCCTTTGCTAGATCTTTTATTAGGTCCATATTTCTTTTTTTTTTTTCACCTAGGAAACAGGACTAACTTTATTTTTCTTTCATATAAATATTTTATTATTTAAATTACATTTAGAGATAGTTTTCAACATTTGTTTGTATAAGATTTCTACTTTCAAATTTTTCTCCCTCCCCCTGCTCCCTCCCTCCTCCCCAAGACAGCAAGTAATCTGATATTGGTTATATATGTACAATAACATTAAACATATTTGTGCATTAGTCATATTATTAGAGAAGAATCAGAGCAAAAAGGAAAAATCTCAAAAAAGGAAAACTACAACAACAATAAAACACAATAGATTAAGTATGGTTTGATCTGTATCCACATTCCACAGTTCTTGTGTTTTTTCTGCATTTGGAGAGCATTTCCCATCATGAGTCCTTTGGAACTATCTTGGACCATTGTATTGCTGAGAAGAATCAGGTCTATCACAGTTGATCAACACATAATATTTTTGATACTGTGTACAATGTTCTCCTGGTTCTTCTCATCACACTCACCATTAGCTCATGCAAGTCCTTCCAGGTTTCTCTAAAATCTGCCTGTTCATCATTTCTTGCAGCACAATAGTATTCCATTACATTCATATAATGACTTGTTCAGCCATTCCCGAATTGATGGGCAACCCCTCAATTTCCAATTCCTTGCCACCACAAAAAGAGTACCTGTGAATATTTTTGTACGTGTGGATCCTTTTCCCTTTTTTATCATCTCTTTGGGAAAAAGACCTAATAGTGTTATTTAATGTTGGGTCAAAGGGTATGCACAGCTTTATAGCCCTTTGGGCATAGTTCCAGAATGGTTGGATCAGTTCACAGCTCCACCAATGATGCATTATTGTTCCAATTTTTCCACAACTCCAACATACATTATTTTCCTTTTTGTCATATTAGCCAATCTGATAGGTGTCAGATGGTTCCTCATAGTTGTTCTAATTTGTAATTCTCTAATCAATAGTGATTTAGATCATTTTTCATATGTCAATAGATAGCTTTGATTTCTTCATCAGAAATCTGCCTATTTTTATCCTTTGACCATTTCTCAATTGAGGAATAGGCCTATATTTCTTAACTACTCTGAGTGTGTGTGTGTTTGTGTCTGTGCATGTTTTATGGACCCCTCTGATTGTCTGAAGAAGTCTACAGATTACTCAAAATAATCTTTCTAAATGAATCAGATAAAATATTTAGGATTTTAAAGGAAACCAATTATATTGAAAGTTATTCAAATATCTATATTTATAAAGATATGCATATATTTTGACACAAGTATGTATGTCTAGATTTCTACATCAATCTCTGTATCTATCATCTATCTGTCTGTCTATCTACAAACAATTTGATAGATTGTAAGTTATGAACCTCTAATCTATTCCATGCCCACTAAAGGTAGGTGTCCTTTAAATCTCTTTCCCAGGGTCTTATTTCTTCTCTCTCTACAGTATCTTGGTTCATGATTTCATTGGCTCCCATGGATTCAATTACCATATCTAGATATTTGATTCACAGATATCTTGTAAAACAGCTGGTAGCTCAGTGGATAGAGTAATGGGCCTGGAGTCAGAAATAACTGAATTTAAATCAAGCCTCAAACACTTCCTAGCTGTGTGATCCAGGGCAAGTCACTTTATCTCTGATTGACTGACAAAAGGATCGACTAAAGAAGGAAATGTCCATTACTTCTGCCAAGAAAATCTCATGGACAGTTGGCCTGTGGCAACTTGAAGAGTCAGATATGACTTTTCAATTCAACAACAACGTAAGTTTTCCTGAGCTTACATTTGTGATTCTACTAACCATTTTCTTTTAGTCTACTGAGCTTCCTTTTACACATTTCTAACTGGATGTCAAATACACATTTCAAGGACAACATTCTTTCAAAAGAATTCAGATCACCACTGAAGTCACCATAACCTTCTCAGTCACCCCATCTCACAATCTTTTAATCATCCTTAACTCTTCCCTCTCATACCCCTATCAAATATGTTATCATATCTTACCACTTCAACCTTCATAATATCTTTTGTATGTCTCCTGTATGCATCCACAACTTCTGCCCTAGTATTCATCCTCTTCATGCCTCATCTAGATTATTTTAACAGGCTTCTAATTGCTTCTCTGCTTCAATCTCTGGCAGTATTCCATAGAATCCATTGAGATTGCAAAATGACCTAAAATACACATCTGCCATCCCCCTACAAAATTTGTTCCAGTTACATTCCAATGAGTATTAATTCCAGCATGAAATGTAAAGTCTGTTTTTGCCATTTAAACTTCATAACCTGGTCCCTCTCTATTTTTTCAGCCTTTTTAAAGCTTTATTCTCCTATATCTACTCTACAATCCTGCTGCAGTGGCCCACTTCCTGTTGTCCTGTTGTTGCTCTGTCAATCAGTCATGTTGGACTCTTCATGATCTTGGGGACCAATTGGTCATGGTGATTTCTTGGTAAAGTACTTCTTCACACAACAAAATGTTCCCCCCTACTCTTTCTTTTTCCTGAATGACCCACATGCTTGGGATGTTCTCTGCCCTCACTTCTGCTTCTTAACTTACCTGAATCCTTTCAAGTCAGAGCTCATAACCCATCTTCTTCAGGATAATTTTCTCTTCATTACTGATATTAATGTTTCCCTATTGCTATCCATGTTCTCAGTATACCACTTATTTATAGATTTGTTTGCATGTTATCACAGTCATTCGAATTTATGTCCTTGAGAGCAAGGGCTGTGTTTTTGTCTCACTTTATATATCAAGCACTTATCTCAGTGGCTGGACTTTTTAAGTGCTTAAAAATGTTTATTGATTGATTGAACTATTTTTTCTGCCTTCCTTCTTTCTTTCCTTCCTTCCTTCTTTCCTTCCTTCCTTCCTTCCTTCCTTCCTTCCTTCCTTCCTTCCTTCCTTCCTTCCTTCCTTCCTTCCTTCCTTCCTTCCTTCCTTCTTTCTTTCCTCCATTCTCGCCTCCCTTCTGCCTGTCCTACCTCCATTAACAAAAGTTAATCCCTCTCTCTTGCTCTCTATGGAAAGGAAGAAAAAATGTGTTCTTGTTTTTAATTGAAAGAGATAGGAAAGGTGGGCCTTTGTTTCAGGAACAAATTTGAACTGAAATGATCATTTAAAATTCTGGTGAGGTTATTTGTTTTTGTTTTTTTAAGTAACCCTATCCACTTTTTTTTTCTTCCTGTTCTAGACTGGGCTCTGATCACTGCTCACATGAATGCCTAAGGTTTATTTTCTAATGACCAACTCTACGAGTTTAGAAATAATCACAACAAAAAATAACTCATCAAATCACAGAAGCAACAGTCAAGATAAAAATTGCAATTTTAGTATCCTCAGTCCAGTAACTCTAGCCTAAGGCTAAAAATAGCCTTAAGAAGGAAATGACACCACTTTTTCTTTTTGTTGACTTCCTAATAGTCTTCATTTTCATTCAATCAAGGGAAGTCTGAAAGAGCTTCACAACAGGAAATGAATTAGTTGATTAGGTCTACCCAAATCTGGCCAATTCCCATTTAGGATGAAAGAAAACACAGTGATTTTCTTCACTTAAGTGAGTATTGACTTGTGCTCTGGTGAGCATCAAGATTAATTATCTCAAATGATAAGCAACAGGCTAGTTGACGATTATTGAATTGAGGAGAATCAAAGTGTACAATTTAGCTACCTCTGAACCTGGACAAAAAAATGTCTTCTATTTATCTCACAGCAGGACGAGACCAACTTACTTCTCTAGAACAAGTCTCAGGAGAGACGGGTGTCATGTAAAAGTCTTAGTATTTTAACTATGACTTGATTTTTCATTGTGTTTGCTAAGCAGGTAATAGATGTATAGTGCCCTAACATATGGACATGAAAATAAGCTTTCTGCTGCTTGTTAATGAATAAAGAAATGAGGCCACAGGTACTGTGCTTTCTCCTTTCATCAGAGGTTATTAAGTATGTTCTTTATCATTTCCCTTCACATTTCAACTTTTCTTTCCCTTTCTCAGATGGCTCAATGAATAATATTATGTGACTTCTCTTTCCTTTTTAAATATTATTTAATTTATAGGAAAATTACATTGAATGAATCATTAACTTCCAGCATTCTAAAAATTCAACTAAGAAAATGTTCTTCTTGTTGTTTAAATAAACTCTATCCTTCTCTGAGAGAATCACTAAAAATGAGTAGAAGCTTTATTTTTTTGGAATATCATTCTCTTTAGTATTTTAGTAAAAATTTTGACAGAAATATTTCTTAAAATATGTGCTTTGATTGTCCCCACTTTGCTATTTCAATAATAATCAGGTGCATTGTATAGTAAAATAATTGCAGAGGTTCTTAACATTTATTGTGCCCTGGATGCCTTTGCCAGTCTGGTGAAGCATATGGAGCCATTCTGAGAATAATGTTTCAGAATTCATAAAATAAAGTCCATAGGGTAACAAATGAAATTATATAAAAACAGGCCTAAATGTATGTTTAAAAGGATGGTCTACCACCACCCCTTTTTAGAAGCCTTGTTAAAGCTATATTTTTCTATGGCAAAAAAGTCCATACTGTACTATTTCCCACACTCAGCAACAACAATGATAAAGCAAGAACTACATGACTGTAATTTAAAATTAGATATAATATTACCTCCATCTTTTTATCTTTTTATAAATCAATGGATCCCATCTTTTTCTGTTACATAATGTCCCATTTAACCCTTTTCTTCATATTTACAGCAAATAATATTTTTAAAGCAAGAAAAATATTCACAATAAGTAGCCAATGTATTAAAAAGTCAACATTATATAATTTTTTCTATCCCTAAAATTACATTATTTAAAAAAAATTAGAAAGTTATATTCCCACATCTGTTTTTGGGGCCAAATGTAGTCATTATAATCTTATAATAATCAGTTTCTAAAATGTTGTTATTGTTATTATTATTTTCATTTATATTGCTAGGTTACTGTTCATATTATTTTCCTGGCTCTTGCAACTTCATTCTACATTGGTTCATGTAAGTTTTTTATGCTTCTTTTTACGTGTCATTTTTGTTAATTATTATAGAATTATTATCTCTCAATATATTAATGTAAAATAATGTAGCACAATACATGAATATGTATATATCTATATTCATATACTTATGTATATATACATATTCTAATACTTGACTACTAAATATATTGTTGCTATAAATATATAATTCTGCATGTAATTCCAAATTGCTTTCCAGAGCATTTGTATCAACCCACATCTCTATCATTGCTGCTTTAGAAGGTATATATTTCCACAAACCTTCAAAATTGAATATTCTCATATTATGTCATGTAATTCTCTGGGGTATCAGGTAAAATCTCATAGTTATTTATATTTGTTTTCCTCTTATTATTAGTGATAAGGATAACTTTCTTTTTTGTAAATAATTTGCAATTTTTGATTTGAGAACTGCTTGTTTATATACTCTTTTAACTCCTTTTTCATAAAATGGCTTCTGAACTTATATAGTTCAGTTAGCTGCCTACAACATTTGAGAATCCAGCTCTTACCATTAAAATTTGTTAAAGAAAAAAACCTCAAGTACTTCTCTTCTTCTCCTAGAAATATTAATTTTGTTCATGCAAATGTTTTTCAGTTTATATAATTAAAATTATCACTTCAACTGATAATATCCTTTATCCATTGTTTGATTAGGTATTGATCACATTAACCACTAGGTTTTTATTAAAATGTATCTTAATTCAAAATCTCTGCATTTAGTGGGGAAATATTAGACAATTTCCCAATAAATATAAGGATAAAGTAAGCATCTCACTCATTAGCTTGTTACTAAAAATATTTGTAATAATGTTAACAACAATAAGAAGGAAAAAGAGATGAATTAAAAGCACAAAAAGTAGATGTTCATCTATCTATCTATCTATCTATCTATCTATCTATCTATCTATCTATCTATCTATCTATCTATCAGCATACACAAATAAATACAATTACATCCATAATGTTTTAAGATATGACAATCCTTTTACATGTATTCTCTTATTAGATCCTTACAACTGCTGTGAGGCAAGTGCTATTATTGTTCCTAATGATATATGAGGAATGTGAAACTGACAGACACACATAATTTTCTTCAATGTAACACAAGCAGAAGGTAGTTGAGGAAACATCTGAATGTTAATATTTCTGCACACAAAGGCAATATTCATTCCGTACATGTAAAGGGTCCATATGAAATGTACTATTTTCACCATGAAACCTGAGACAAGGACAGTTAAGAACATCCTTTCACAAACCCAATGCAAAAGAATTCTGTTTAGCTACTGAACTAATTTGTCACTTGTGTTATAGATCAGTGCTTCTTAATTTTTTCCCCACTTTCCTACTTTTTTTTGACCAATACATTTTGGGGCTATCCTGGGATATATCTTATACTCGAGGTTTTTATATAGTATTTATCTGTACTACAACTGTGGTATATTTATATATGCTCAGTTGTGGACTTTCCTTTCATCACGAGACACATCCACATTCCTTTTAACTTTGGCCCAGCCACTTTATTATTACTGCAGCTACATGTAGTTGTTTGCTCTTCCTCAACAGGTCCTCAACAGGACCTGAGGGGATTGTCTTGTCATATAATACTGTCCATGGATTTTCTTGGCAAAGATACTGGAAAGGTTTGCCATTTCTTTCTCAAATGGATCACTTTCCCCCTCCCACAAATTACCACTTTGACCTCTGTGTCTTGGATCATAATTCCTTCCTTCCTTCCTTCCTTCCTTCCTTCCTTCCTTCCTTCCTTCCTTCCTTCCTTCCTTCCTTCCTTCCTTCCTTCCTTCCTTCCTTCCTTCCTTCCTTCCTTCCTTCCTTTTTCTTTCTTTCCTCCTAACCTTCCTTCCTTCGACAAATATATCAAGTTTCAGATAAACAAGTTTTCTTTATGGACCATTTATCATTTACTGTTCTAGCTACTTACTCACCACAAAAGGCAACCATTCCAAAAAGTATGTGGCATTAGTGGTAAAAATTTATAGTCCCTTGATCCCTGAGTCATCCCCTAAACACATAAACCTTTGTTAAACAGAGAACAGTTAGTTCTAGCTTTCAGCATGTAATTCAAGTAAAGTGCTACAGTTGTGACCTACTGCAAGATGCTATTGCATAAACATGAGCTTCATCAGGAATTGAGGGTGTCCCTGATCATTATTTGAATTCTTTACAATTAACTCTGCTTAATAAAACTGCCATAATTCTCTAAAATTGTACGTTGTAAAGGTTACATAATCATTTCTTTGCTATAGCTCAATCACCATGGTATAAACTACAGTTTCATAAAACTAATCATTTATTAGTTAATAGATGATAGAAATATAAATGACCTTCCAATGGGACAGGGATTTCAACCAATAGGTTCATTTGAAGAAGGAAAACTATGAAAGGAGAAAATTTGAATCAAAGTTGATGGAAATTGATGGAAATTACTTTGCATTGCATAAAAATTACCTGAAAGTAAATGTTGCTAAGATTATTACCAAGATAGAACAAGAAGTTTTCTCTCTGCAAAACTTTGCAAAGAAAAATAATTTGGACGAATACTTCTCCCAATACTATTTTAGTACTTCTCTTAATCAGTTGGAAAACAAGATCATCTTAGCAGGAAAAAGTATAGGTAAAATGAAGTCAAATTCAAATGTGTTTTTAAAATACATATGCAAAAGTAGTTATTCCAGAACATGTATCAATCATGGGTTATTCAAATTATTATAGTTTCAAAAGACATAGACAATTGTTATAAAAATTGACAAAAATGGATGATTTGCCATCTGTTTCATTCACGGGAATAGCAACATTGGTGAAATATGCACAATATGGAAGTATGTATCAAGAGAAAAAATGACCTAAACTTAATATTCCTGGTACAGAAGGAATCTTAGAAATCATCTATTATATCCCCCTCATTTTAAAGTTGTGGAAACAGATCCAATCAAAAAAAAAAGAAAGAAAGAAAAAGAAAATATTCAATTTCAGCTCTACCACATATGTCTGGGCTTTAATGAATGACAACACAGTTAGTTCAACCCAGATTCAGAAAACAGTTGCTACCTAGCCATTGTCATGCTATGTCACAGTTAAAGTACATTTCTCTACATTTGTTTTACGTGTCTCTGTCTAGGAACACTAATGAAAATAACTGCTCCGTACCATCATTCCAGAAAAGGAACAAGTTTCTCAATTGTTATACACACACATGCACAGATATATGTACATATAGACGTGTGTTAGAATGTAAGTTTTGTATTGTAGGGACTGACTTGCTTTGTATTTTAATATTTCCAGAATTAGCACATGTCCACAAAATATATTAACACCATGTCAGGTAACATACCTTTAAGATGTATATGAACACAACAACAAATTACCTTTGTTAAAGAAAACAAATATTAATAATTGGATTGATATCGTATACCTTAATAAACACACTGACCAGTACAACATAACTCATTGTTCACAATTTGCCTATGGAAAAGTATAGAAGAATTTTTTTTTTCCTACAGAAAATTGCATCTTTTATAGAAATGGTTTCTATACTTTGGCTTCAGAAGGGTTTTCTTTTCAACAATTCACTGAAAGTAAAGAAACCTTGAAAGTACAGCTAAACTGTTATATAACTGAAGCTTTATTTGTGCTCTTCTCTGACATTCTAAGAGTGGCTCATTCAACAATGGTATGATGGCTCGCAAGTCTTCAAGGGAAGAGCACTTTTGAGAAGAAAAATAATATGTAGTAGAAAGTATAAGAACAGAAGGAAGGAAGGAAGGAAGGAAGGAAGGAAGGAAGGAAGGAAGGAAGGAAGGAAGGAAGGAAGGAAGGAAGAGAAAGGGAGGGAAGGAGGAAGGAAGGGAAAGGGGAAGGAAATTCTATCTTTGGACACCTTGAGGAGGAAAGGAAGAAGAAAAGGAGATAAGGAGAGAAGCAGATAGGAAGGAAGGAATGGAAGAAGGAATAAAATGACAGAGGGAAGGAGGAAGAAAAAGAAGCAGGAAGCAAGGAAGTAGTGGGATCTATAAATGAAAGTAGAATTGTAATAGATCTCACTAAGGACTTCTTTTCTACTCACTAAAAGTTTTTGTTGATATGTAATGTTTACAACTTCTATTCTCATGAAGATATTCAAGAAAAAAAACATAAAATTTTGTTCCCAAACACCAACAGATGTATTCTGTTCTATTTTATAAAAATTCAATAAGCAATTCACTCAGGACTACATAAAAAACATGTTAAAATATCTGTGCAGGAGTCAGATGCAACTATTATTTAAAAAATAGTTTCCAATTACATATAAAATAATTTTGAGCATTCTTTCTTTATTTTAACTTCCAAATTTTCTTCCTTCCACCGTCCCTTCTCCAATCCTTTAGAAGTGAAGCAATTTTACATAGATTATACACATATATTCAAGTAAAACATATTTTCACATTAGCTATGTTATAAAAGAAAATAGAGACAAAAACAAAAGAAAAATGTAAAGTTTTAAAAAGTATTATTCAATTTGTATTCAAACCACATCACTTCTTTCTCTGCAGATGGATAGTATTTTTTTCCATTATAGGTCTTTTGGAATTTTTTTGTATCAGTGTATTGCTGAGAATAGCTAAGTCATTCACAAGTCATCATCATATGATATGGATATTTATGTGTACATTATTCCTTTGGTTCTGCTCACTTCACTTTGCATAACTTCATGTATGTCTTTCAGGTAGTTCTGAAGCTATCATACTTGTGATTTTTAGAGTGCAGTAGTATTCCATCACAATTCTATACAGCGATTTGTTTAACCATTCCTTTATTGATTGGAGTTCTTTCAATTTCCAAATCTTTGTAATGAAAAAAAAAGCTTCTATGAATATTTGTATGCGTGTATGTATGTATTCGCATATGTATGTATATGTGTAGATGATAGAGAGAGAGAAAGATAGATGCATAGATGATACAAGTGTCTTTATCATTTTTTGAAAATATTTTTTGGAATACAGACTTATTAGTTATATTGCTGGTTCAAAGGGTATGACTGTTTTATAGCCCTTTGGTGTAGTTCCAATTTCCTCTCCAGAATGTGGTGGATAAGTACACTACTCTAACCAAGAGCAAAGTGTCATCCCAAGTTTTAAATTTCATGTAATCAAAATTATCCATTTTTATATACTAGAATGCTATAAACCTTTTGTCTTGTCATAAATTCTTCTCTTGTCCATAGATATGACATGATCACCAATTTTGCTTATTACATTCCCCTTTATGTCTAGATAATGGCCCATTTCAACCTTTTCTTGATATGTGGTGTGAGGCACTGGTAAGCCACAAATAAATTAGGGGTACATGGCATATTTTCCTTCCTAAATGGGGCAAGAACTGTTAGGGAGTATCCCATCACCTACATCCATCTACTTCTGCAGTTTATACAAGACTCACAGTACTATGCGCAAGATCTGTTTCAAATATTTACAATGTCCGTGGATCTTATTGGTCTTCATTTTTATCATGTCCCTTTCTTCAGTTTAAGCCCCTGCACCAATTACCCAAAACACAGAGAATACCTCCATCTACATGGTCACCTGCTACTCCCATCTGCTTTCTATTGCTGCACACAAAAGACTCTAGTGGTATGCAATGTTCCTCCTTTATGTATGGTTGAAGAGGCCATTCCTTCATGTTTTTCAAACTTCCTCTTAGGCAACCAAGTGTCCCAATGTAGAAGATCACCCTCCTTTCTATTTATGCTCCTGTACACTCTTTTTTTTTTTTTTTTTTTTTTTGCGGGGCAATGGGGGTTAAGTGACTTGCCCAGGGTCACACAGCTAGTAAGTGTTAAGTGTCTGAGGCCGGATTTGAACTCAGGTACTCCTGAATCCAGGGCCAGTGCTTTAACCACTGCGCCATCTAGCTGCCCCCTTCCTGTACACTCTTATTTCCAAGGCCATACTTAAAACACTATTCTAAGAGACCAAGTATATCAAATATAAAGGTGGAAAATATATTTAAAATTCAACATACTGTTGTAAAATTTATGTAAATATTCTGATTTATAAAACTCAAATAATAAGAAATCCTCAATTAGTAACACTGTGACCATTGTCATCTCAGCTTCTTGGACTTAAGATCAAGGAAGAAATAATTTAACTCATTTCCTGCCTAGAAATAAACAAAACATGTTTGAAAATAGAAACATTTTAAGATTTTAATAAAGATACATTATGAGAGACTATCTTAATTAGATATGGGGGTAGTATTTGGTAAAGAAAGTCAATAAAACAGTCTTTCATGCTCATCATATTTTCTAGTATACTAAGGTATACTAAGTGCAAAAACAACAAACAAGAAAAAGAGTCTACTTTATGGTATTTCCAGAAAAAGAAGAAATGCTAAATGACAGAATAATTTATTTTTTACCCAATAAGATTTGAATACAATAATTGGAATAGCATAACATTTCACAAGGCTATAAAATTTTTTATAATAGAAACATGTATACACACTTATTAAAATTTGTAAGTGAAATTAAATGTTAAAGTACTATTATATTTGGTATGTCATGTCAAAATCAAAGAGAAATGAAACTAAACAATGCATAAACATTTCTCCAACTGAATATTGACTTAAAAGTAAAGATATTTAAGTTGTCTATGTTCTATTATATTTTTATTAAATTTAAAAAATATTTTCCAATTACATTTTAATATGGGTTAGACTTCTTTCAGTAGTTTCTCATGTGTTCAATGTGTTTGACACCTCTGATTTAGACTACTAACTAAAATATGAATGTATATGTCTACACATACACCCACATATGTATGTAATGTTTTTATTCAGGTAGATACATATCTGTGAATGTAATGTGTATATATCTATTTATATATAACAATACATATGATGATTATAAGGAACTATATCTATCTATACAGATATATCTATATAGATATATACATATATCTCTATCATCTATCTACCTACCTACCTACTTAGCTATCATCTAAAATCAAAGAAACACTGAGATGAAGTATCTTATTTTGAGATTTATAGTAAGTAGCAGAACAAAAATTTGAGACAAAGGCCCTTAAATCTAAAAGTAACATTTACATCACTAGAAAACAAGGTGTTTTTTTTTATTGTAAGATGTAGAAGCAGTTTAAGCAATAAAAATGACATGTAGTAACAATATATATCTCAAAATTAATATTTTGAAAACTAAGAATCATTTGCTATGTGATGTTGAAAATCTAAATATGTGGTCTCCTTAAATTAGAAGCTTTAGCACCAGTCTTTGGGCATTAAGCATTTATTAAAGCATATCAGGTATTCACATGGAGTTCAGAAAATTCAGAAAAGGCCTATGTAGCCTAGAGTTCCAGCCTGGTCGGGTTCTTCCTTAAGTCCTCCACCACGAGCCTGTTTCAACCATGAACTCTCAGCAAACTGAATGTGGAAGCTTTTTATAGATCCAGAACCTGGACAGTCTCAAGTTCAAAGTCTTCTGAGAACAATTCCTTCTTAAGGGCTAGCCTGGTGTGCTTACAATCTATTTAACTTGAAAAAGGCTAATCAGCAGTAAATCACTCTCACTTAATTCAATCATTTTAGATTAATCTCCAGGTGGGCCTTTGAGTATCTGCTAAATCCCATTATTTTATCATAGCTATATAGTTTCTCTCTCTCTCTCTCTCTCTCTCTCTCTCTCTCTCTCTCTCTCTCTCTCTCTCCCTCTCTCTTTCTTTGTGTGTGTGTGTGTGTGTGTGTGTGTGTGTGTGTGTGTGTGTGTGTGTGTGTGTATTTGGATGTATTTACACAGCATGGAGATAAGCCATCTAGCATTTAATTTCTTCTAAGGTTAATGTACTTCTCTAAGAAGAACTGGTAATGTCATATAGACAGGAAAAGAGAAGATACAACTATCCTTTACTGATAGCATTTGTTTACATTTTTTATAAATCTTATGGAATAAAGAAAAACTAATTGAAACAACAGCTTCAGCAAAGTTGTAGGCTACAAAATATACCAATAAAATGCACATTATTTTTGTATAGCATAATTAGAAATAGAAAACAGAGTCACCCAAATAAGGACAAAATGTTTTAGAAGTTGATCAAACAAAGCACACTCAGTTCATGCATAAATTAAAGTAAAACATGCTCCTTTAGGAAATAAGAACAACGTAAATAGCTGGAGGAATATTCATTGTTTATGAATGGGCTGTGCCAATAAGAAATAATCAAAAATGACAGTACTAGAAACATTAACTTAGTAGAATGAGAACAACTTTTTATTAGGTTTCTACTGCATGTCGGGTATTGAGCTAAGTACTTTTACAACTATTATTTCATTTGATCATCACAATTATCCTGTGAGGTAAGTGCTATTATTATTCCCAGTTTAGAGTTAGGGAAAATGAGTCAGACAAAAATTAAGTGACTTGCTCAGTCATATAGCTATGCTTCTGAATGCAGATTAGAACTCCAATTTTCATAATTTTAGGCATTTCTTTTTATTTACTGAACCATCAACTTGTATACATTTAGTGTTTATCTAAACAATGCACCAAAAAATATCCTTCAAGTATAAAGACAAAGTAATTTGTAAAAAATCATTTGGAAGAACAAAAAATGTAGACTATCAGGAAAAGTAATAAAGAAAAGTAGGAATGAAAGTAGAACATCATTTCCTTACCATATACTCCAATATAAATCAACAATCATTAAAACCATTTGATACTTGTTAAAAAATAAAAAGGAATTTTTGTTCAATTGACTAGACTAGAAATAATATGCCATAATTGAACTCAATTACCCAGAGTTGTCTAAACCACCAAACATCAATTTCCCAGGAAAGAACTTCTTATTTGATAAGGATTCTTGTGAAAAGTGGAAAGCAGTCTTCCAGAATTGAGGTTCAGACAAATATCTTACACCATAATACACTAAACCTTCATATGTTACCCAAATATTAATGATAATACTGAAAAATTTAGAAGGGAATGTGTTTAGGGGAAGAATTATTATCAAAGGAAAGATAAGTAGTAATCTATAAATCTTCAGAATTATTATAGATTAATTGCAGGAATTAGTGTGCATGTGAAATTCTGACATTCATTTGACTAAGACCCACATGGAAAGGAAGGGGAATCCATTTTTTTGTCTTGGCCTTTATACTATGCCCCTCTCCAAACTCCCTTTGACTAGAGGAAGCACTTGTAAACTTTTAAAGATCAGAGGATGTTGGGCTTCCATTGTCCTATTTGTACCCTTAAAATAACCCCAGATTAAATATTATTGGGCGATAAGAAATGACAAGCAAGATGACTTCAGAAAGACCTGGAAAGAGATGTATGAAATGATGGATTGTGGAGTGAGCATAATTAAGAGAACATTAGGGGCAGCTAGGTGGTGCAGTAGATAAAGCACCGACCCTGGATTCAGGAGTACCTGAGTTCAAATCCAGCCTCAGACACTTGACACTTACTAGCTGTGTGACCCTGGGCAAGTCACTTAACACCCATTGCCCCACAAAAAAAAGAGAGAACATTATACACAGACACAGCAATATTGTTTGATGAAGAACTGTGAATGACTTGACTATTCTCAACAGAACAATGATTCAAGACAATCCCAAAGGACTACTGATGAAACATACTATACACCTCCAAAGAAAGAACTGACATTTATGGAACAGACTATATCATGATATTTTTCACTTTCTTTCATTTTTTTCTTTTAATCATGTTTGCACACACAAAATGCCAAATATGGTAACATGTTACCATATAGCATACATGTATATCTATACATGTTTATATCATATATGTATAACCCTTATCTGGTTGTTTACCACCACAGGGAGGGGAAGGGGAGGGAGGGAAGGAGAGATACAAATTGGAACCCAAAATATAAATTTAAAAATTTATTATTTTTTAAAAAGCAACAAAAAAAAAAATTCACCAGCTGTGCTGATGACAGTTACTCTATAATAGAATGGCAGTTACTCCATTAGGACTTGCCATGAATACATGGTTCCAGAAGAAATCTAGAAAAGAACGTAAACCGTAGCTAAGGGAAAATTTTTCATTAGCTTCCATTGGAAAGATGTTTGCTAACTCTTTATTTCATAGGTTTGGGGCTAAAAATAAAGGTCTTTAGTTGTTTGTTTTTGTAGACCACAGTCAACTACTGAGAGAAGCCTATAGCTATTTGCAGTTGTTCCTTTGAAGTTTGGTGCACCTCTTCCTCTATTCAGCTATCTCCCTCATTAGGACATTTCTTTGATCCCAAATTATAATGGGATATGTATTTCACACTATCTTCCAAGAAATAGGTTTTCCTGAGTTGTTGCTTTATTAAGAATATAACAGAGCTCCCAAAAGCCCCATTGCACAAGGCATGGAGAACAGATCCACTAAAAATAAAAAATGAAGGATATAGAAAAATAATACTTAAGATGTTTCTTGTTGTATATCAGTGAGTTGTAACTTAACTGCCTGACTTTCTTTTACTAATCCAACCTCATATATGGTGGCCAGGTATTTTAATTGAATTATCATATCTAAGGTTGTACTCCATTACAACAGAATTACATTACTTTATTCCTATCTTTCTTTAATTCTATAATGTAACATTTGAGTTAAAATCCTCTAAACCATTCCTGAACTATTTCTGTAGTTTCCCATGCCACATCTAAAAATAATTAATAGATTTTTAAAAATTTATTTATCTTAGATAATGTTGTTCATTCTCTCTTTATTTCCCAAATAAAATGTAAGATCTTGAAGGCAGGGTCTTTTTCATTTTGTCTTCTATTCACGAGTAGCACAGTGTCTAGAATAAAGTAAGAACTTATTAAATTTATTTTAAATGAATTAATAGTATTGTTAGGGTGAAAAAAGAAGGAAGGATGCTGTGTTTACCCATTTAAAGAGGGATTCCAGAGAGCACACAAAATGTGGAGTAAGCAATTGCCACTGGGATATATTTGAAAACATAACATTCAGTTCCTTACATTTGTAAACCAAGCAAATTTTTTTACCCTTTCATTTTTTTCTTTTTGTTTCATTTTCTTTTTTTAATCTTTCTAATGATCTAATAGTAAGATCTTGGCAGGTAAGTCACATACCTGAAGTTAGGCTTACCAAAAAAACAATTCCCTGCCAAAGTGTTTTGCCAGAAACAATAATTAAGCTTTGCCCTAAATTGAGGTCCCACTGAGTTTTAA
The DNA here is from genome assembly GCF_019393635.1 of Dromiciops gliroides. Taxonomy (NCBI): domain Eukaryota; kingdom Metazoa; phylum Chordata; class Mammalia; order Microbiotheria; family Microbiotheriidae; genus Dromiciops; species Dromiciops gliroides. The sequence continues at coordinate 24,759,035 of NC_057863.1, forward strand.
GTTAAAATTGATAGATTCAGTGGTGTGTTAGGGAACCATGCATGTTCACAAACATATAATTCTATCCACCATCTCTTTGAACATTCAACATACAATATTATCTCATCATCTTTTTTCATGTCCTTACTTTCATCATCTGTTCTATTCATTTGGAATTCAAGTGAATAGAGCCAGTTGATTTCCATTCAAAACTGTCTCAATTAATTGCTGATTACCTAGGTAAGACTTAGAATAAATTTAATGTGATTTTTTATGTAGGATATATTAATAAGGAGCTAAGAGAGTATTAGTAATATAAAATCAAATCAAAACAAAGATACACAAACTAATTAAAGATCAAAAGGATAATATAAATAATCATCTTTGAGCCAAGAGGTTATTATTCTATAACTTCGATTATAAGAACTAGAGGATGTAGTTAATTTTGAAAAAAAAAGTATAATTGGTTTGCTCATACAAAATTATGTGCCAGTGATGCAGAACACACAATAGATTTATGAGATTTGGTCTTAAAGCATTTACTGGAAAATCAGATAAACATAGTTAAACTAGAAGTGACTTAAAATATAGAAATGCCTGCCAAGGTTTCAAATTAGGGGAAAAAAAACAGCTGTTCAGGCTAGATTAACACAAAGGAAAACAAAGATAAGAATATTGTTTACTTAATTAGATGAAACTAGTGATTAGTTTTAATGAATCCTTACCAAATGATGTGATATTAGAGAAGGATGCAATTTACATTGGGAAAATCAACTTATTTCCTTTTTTTCTACTAGTTGCATCTTGAAAACTGCCTCTGTCATTCCTTTTTATTTTCTTCTGTTTAGTGGGTGGTTTTGTTTTGTTTTGTTTTGTTGAAATGAGATTCTTATATGATTTCAAAAATAAACATTCTGAAATCACTCTGTTCTTTCCTTTCTGAAATTTGTCTTTCTTTTCTACTGTTAGTCATTTGAAGGGTCATAATTTTTGGCCAGAATTTAAGAAAAAGCATTACTCAAAATCCCTGGTCAGCAGTGGTAAGAGGGACTGGGGGGTGTCACCATTTTTGCTATGGGTCTGTGTACTAAAATCATGAAACATTTATAAAAAATATCATTATTAGAATAGAATATGACCTGAGAGATCAGCACCAACAAAATAAGCTTATTTAAATTTCTGTATTCTTGTACATACTTTAAAAAATTCCCTTATTGAAACATTATTTTTCCTAGTTGGTCCCCACTACAACTTCCCTAGGATTACTTTATGCCTATACACCATTAGCTATAACATGACTGCTAATGTCTCTTCCCACTCTAAGATTCTGTGAATCTATCAAGTAACTTTTTATAGGTACTACTATATCACTGGTATCCATTCTACTATTATAATTTACAATCTAAGGTACCATCTAAAGTTCAACTCTACAAAACTAAGAGATTCTAATTGTTTTAAGGAAAAGGAAAACTCTCATGTATTTTTATAAATATATATGGACATGTAGAAACTTATATGTATACATATTCAAGAAAATGTCCAAATATACACACATATACATGTGTGTATGTGTCTGTAGGTAGACGTTGATAGCTCTCACAATGCTCCACATTTTTGGATGTCCTGAAAAAGGGAGTGGGCATGGAGCAATTGGAGATTGTAATAGGATAAACCCTTTTGCCTAGGTTTAACAAACTCAAAGAGCTTTGAGACTTCACAAATGAAAAATAACCCAGGATATCTTTTAGGTTGACAGTAAGAAAGATTGATGATTGTATGGAAAACCAAGTAATTCCCTCTCTCTCTTTATCCTCCACCTCTCTCTCTATAAATATATTTTATATATGTGTGTATACACATACACATATACATATATTCATACATACATATACAAACATATGCACATTTATGTACATATATGTATATTATATTATACTATATATACAATTTGTATTTGTATGTCAGAAAGCTTACATTCTAATAAGAGAGAACACACTAACAACTATGCACATACCAAATCTATCTATAAAAGATATATAATTAGATAGAAAGACATATAAATATAGATATAGAATAGACATAGACAGACATAGACATAGATATAGATACAGATATAGAGACAGAGACAAAGATATAGATAAAGATTAGAGACAGATAGAGATATATGCATATAGATATATAGCTATATATAGATGTAGACATAGAGATAGACATAGACATAGACATAGACATAGACATAGACATAGACACAGAGATAGGGATAGAGATAGAGATGTGGATGCGTATGTGAATGTAGATGTAACTAGAGATATAGAGATAGAAACAGAATGTGCATAGTTGTTAGTGTGTTGTCTCTCTTATTAGAATGTAAGCTTCCTGATATTAAAAACCATCCTTTGATGTTTTTCGGGGGAGGACACCCTCTACACTTTTTATTTTCCTTATCTGGCTAAAAGTATCTCCCTTAGCTATTTCCAATAACCCATTAAGTCTTTCTCAAAGAAAACAAACAAACAAACAAACAAATCAGTGTGTTCTAACTAGTTAAGTTATTAAGATCTAAAATGTTTTTACTATAGTTCCCATTTTAACCATGAAATCCTGCCTGCCCCACTCCAAGATCTCTGAACAGCTGTCTGTCAAATTGTATGGTATTCCAGAGGGGCATACATATGCATAAGTTTCTTTTTTAGGGAACCAAGTATATTCCTCCACACATAACCCCTCCTTTCTCTACTCATATGTCTCTCAAGCCCTATTCCCAGTGTTCCATCATTTCCTATCCCTTTTCTTATTTAGTTTAGGTTTTGGGTTTGGGGGTTTGGGGTTTTTTTTGGTGAGGTAATGAGAGTTAAGTGACTTGCCCAGGGTCACACAGCTACTGAGTGTCAAGTGTCTGAGGCTAGATTTGAACTCAGGTCTTCCTGAATCCAGGACCCATGCTTTACCCACTGTGTCACCTAACTGCCCCCCCATCCCTTTTAAAAGTCATAACTCGGGGGGCAGCTAGGTGACACAGTGGGTAGAGCATAGGTCCTGGATTCAGGAAGACCTGAGTTAAAATCCGGCCTCAGACACTTGACACTCAGTAGCTGTGTGACCCAGGGCAAGTCACTTAACCCTCATTGCCTCTCAAAACAAAACAAAACAAAAACAAAACAAAAAAGTCATAAATCAATGATTCATTTCAAGTATATGAATTGTTAATGAATCGATCCATCAGCAAATTTATCAATGTGGTATCAGTAAAATAACCAGAGAAAATCAAAAAATTCCCACCTAGTGAAAAAGAGACAGTATCTGTGTCTGAAATAAGTCCGTCTCCATAGGAAAATGGATGATATGGAGAAACTTTAATATCAGAATAATGCAGTAAACTGATAGGGTAGAAAAAAACCAGGACAATGTTTTGACATAACCACTGTTCTTAACAGAAATGAAACACGTGCTTATGATGTCATCTTTATAAATTATATATGGACACGATCTCCACATGTATTACATTTGCTCAGGATAATCATATTAAAATATAACATGGCTGCTGGCAAATGACTATGCGTTGAAGACTTCTTTACAGGCATGCCACTGCTTGTAATTTGCAGAGAAAAAGAAATACCATTGAGTTTGTTGCTTCCTGATTGGTAAAAAATAAATACTAAGTAAATCAGAATGAAACTTAAAAACTCTTCAGCTATATGTTTCCAATCACTATGTTAAAGTTTAACTACCCTGTTTAAATGTTGAAAATCAATACACAACTAGTTAAGTGAGATAAATTTATTTTAGTTCCTGGTTGGTGATTTTCCTTCATACCTGAAGAAGACCAAAAATCGTTTCAATCTTTAATTCATATGATTTTGGATGATCAGGCCATTATGAGCTTGGAAGGCTTTACAACAGGTTTGGCACAAATAGCTCATATAAATATTTGGAATGGAGATGTATCTAAATGTATTCATCTCACATTTCTTTTGAGCTACTGTAATTCGGTGTTGCTCATGAAGCCCAGTGATTTAATTGATGTGGACATGCATGTTTGGTGATCCTGTGCCAGAATCTCCTATATCCTACATTCTCTTCCAAAGCTCTTCAAAGAAACTTTGAGAGTGTCTTTGTTTCACTTCTTCTGACATCTTTGTGAATGATTGCCTTGTCTAAGTTATCTGTAAAATAGTATTTTAGGCAAACATACAAGGCATTTGAACAACATGGCTAGTTCATCAGAATTGCACTCTCTGCAATTAGGGTTTGAGTGTTCGACAGTTCAACTGGAGAAAGGAACTCAGTATCTTGTATTTTATCTTGCAAGGTGATTTTCAGAAAATGCCAAAGACAATTCAAATCGAAGCAATTCAGTTTCCTGGCATGGCACTGTTATGTTGTTAGATTTCACAAGTATGCAACAATAAAATCAACACAATGCCTCTATTTTGTTTAGTAAGCAGGCTAATACCTCTTCTCTCCCACACTTCCTTTTGGAGCCTGCCAAACACTAAGGTAACTCTGCAATCTGTATGCCAACCTCATCATCTTTGGGATATCCCTGGAAAGTACACTGCCAAAGTAAATCTACAGCATTCAAAATGTGTCCATTTGCAGTAACCAATGGTTCCATATGTGGATGGTGCAATGTTGGCTGGTGAAGGACCTCTGTTTTCTTGATGTTAATTGTCTGACCAAAATTAGCACAAGCAGAAGAAAATCAGCCTATGCTCTGCTACATTTCAGCCTCATTGGCTTCCTTGAGTACACAATCATCTGCAAACAAAGTCATACACCAACTCTCTCTCCACTTTGGTCTTGGTTGGTAGCCTTTTCAAGTTAAATCATTATCTATGAGTGTGGTAGCTGACGTTGATGCTATTTTTTCCCTCAATGATGATGTCTGATAGCATCACTGAAAACATCATGCTAAAAAGCATGGGAGTAAGCAGACAACCCAGGTTCATTCCATTGGTGAATGGGAAAGTGTGATCCTCACAAAAACCCTGGGAGATAGGTGATTATACTATACCCAATTTACATTTGAGGAACCTCAAGCAAAGCTAGCTTAAGGGATTTACTTGCCCAGGGTCACATAGGAACTAAATGTTTGAGCCTAAATTTGAACTCAAGTCTTTCTGACTCCCAGCCTGTCATTCACTGCACTGTGCCGTTTAGCTGTTAGGAATCCAAGACTGAAGTCTCTTTCCTATTTTTAAGTATTTCTAAAAATGTATATTCTCTGTGCTCAATTCAGGAGACTGTAACCTCTAATTTATATTTGAGCTTACAATCAACATGTTCTTATTTGTGTTTATCCCATACCACGCTTCCTGGCTCTCATTTAAGTAAATATCTTCTTATTCCTTTCTCCTTAAACAAGATGACCTTCTAGTTAAGACCTTCTATATAATAAACAAAAGTATTTTGGGTCCATGTAATGAGAGCCTTGCTGTTCAACCTGTACTTGCCTCCTGATTCATCTCAGTGAGGATTGTGGGAAACAACATCTAAAACAGTGAACAAAAGCCCTGAGTGAAGGTTAAATTGTTTACTGCACCTACATCTTTTGCTTTGGAGTTTGGAGACTGGCTCAGGGGATTTGAACTGTTATATACATAGGTGATGGACAAGATTAACATAATCTTTGTGCAGTGTTTTTGTTGTTGTTGCTTTTTGTTTGTTTGTTTGTTTGGGGGTGGGGGATTGCTGTTTGTAAATCTTGTCTACCTGATCTATTAATCCTTTTATTCAGATTCCAAAGGAGCAATTGTTATACAAATAATGGACAACTGTCAGCATAGTTCCCCAACACCCCTCTTAGTTCAGGTAATATTTAAATGAGGAAATGTCACAGATTGCCATACAAACCTTCAAATAAAATAAGGGTGAGCAATTTTGCCAATCCCTAATATATATCAGTGTCTTCTGATATATATTATTCTAAGCCTATCTTTTTTCCCCTTTGTTTTCCCCATGGGATCACTTCAAATTTACCCATTCTAAAGGGAAAAAGTAAGTATTGTAGGGACAATCCTCTACCCAAATTCCCATTCACTATGATCTTGTCTCTCCCCACATCTGTTTGTGTAAACTTTATTTGTAAAATGTTCATATTTCACACACTCTCATTTAATCCCTAATAGTCCTGTCCATTATACCATGCAGTTCCTCTACATAAAATAATGCAAACTCAGAAAAAAAAAACTGCAGGGGAAACAGATCAATAAGTTACAAAATAACCCAGATGCAGCCCTGTAATTATAAACTTTAAACAAATGGCCAAATCATTTCTCTTACAGAATTATGCTGTAAAAAGCATCAAACTACCAAGTTCAGCCCTGTGAAGGACATTGATCATCTTTCACTTATTCAAAGATGTGTGTTCCATTGAAATTTAAATGGAGTAACAAATACATGAACGAATGTTTAAGGCTGAGATAAATTGAGAAAATATTCTTGGAAGACTTGAATTGAAAATCTTATGAGTTCAATTGAATTTTTAAAAATTGTGAAGTGAAAACTATATGAAACTCTGGTAAGGAAGACAGACAATAGAAACAAGAAATGCTTGAAATTGCCTATAGTTTATTGGAAGAATGTACCACATACACAATTAAGTAAATATTGTCTATCACTATTTCTCTCCTTCTATCTCTCAAACTTTTCTGTCCTATATTTGTTGTGATATAATCATTTCAGTTGTGTCCAACTTTTCATGACTCGATTTGAAATTTTCTTGGTAAAGGTACTGGAGTGGTTTGTCATTTCCTTCTCCAGATCATTTTGTTGTTATTGTCTATTGTCTATTGTTATTGTTGTTGTTGTTGTTGTTGTTGTTGTTGTTGTTGTTGTTTAGTTATTTTTCAGCTCTGTTGGATTCTAAGTGATCCCTTTGGGGATTTTCTTGGCAAAGATACTGGAGTGTAACAACAATTCCTTCTCCAGGTCATTTTGTAAATGAGAAAACTGAGGCAAATAGTGGTTTATTCAAGGTCGAAGAGCTAGTAAATGTCCATGGCTAGATTTGAACTCAGAAAGATAAATCTTCCTAACTCTAGGCCCAGAATTGTATCCACAGTCCTAGCTTGCTGTTCTCTGTCATACACACACTCATATATACACACGTACATATGCTGTACATGCACACACATATTCATAAATGCATGTATATGTATATATAAATATATAATTTACATAACCATGCAAACACACTTATGGAATTATATTGTGTCCATATGAATAAGTATGTATGCATGCCTAGATGTGCGATATACATGTATATACATAAATACTTTCAAGATTCAGCATTGGCATTTAGCTGAAGTGAGAACCCCTCAGCCTAGTATTTAAAACCCTTCGTATATCAATTTGGAACTATGCCCAAAAGGCCATAAAACTGTGCTTACCCTTTGACCCAGCAATACCACTACTAGGTCTATATCCCAAAGAGATCATAAAAAAGGCAAAAGGACATACATGTACAAAAATATTGATAGCTGCTCTTTTTGTTGTGGCAAAGAATTGTTAATTGAGGAGATAATCATAAATTGGGGAATGGCTGAACAAGTTGTGGGTATACAAATGTAATATGATACTATTGTGCTGTAAGGAATGATAAACAGGCAAATTTCAGAAAAACCTGGAAAAACTTACATGAATTGATGCTGAGTGAAATGAGCAGAACCATGAGAATATTACTTACAGCATCAACGACATTTTGTGATGATCATCTGTGATAGACATTGTTCTTCTCAGCAACACAGTGATACAAGAAAATTCCAAAAGACTCATGATTAAAAATGCACTCTATATCCAGAAAAAGAACTATGGTAACTCAATGCAGATTGAAGCATACAACTTTCACCAATGTTGTTAATGTTTTAGTTGTTGTTGGTTGTTATTTCTTGTGTTTTTTTTTCCTTTTATTCTGATTCTTCTCTCACAACATGACTAAAGTAGAAATATGTTTAACATAAATGTAATGTATAACCTATATCAGATTGCTTGCTGACTTCAAGAGGGGGGAGGATAAAGGGTGGGAGAAAAATTAGCAACTCAAAGTCTTTCAAAGCTGAATGATGAAAACTATCCATACATGTAATTGGGAAAAATAAAATAATAAGGAGAACCAGCAGAGTACCAGAGGGCATCAAACTCAAAATAAATAAATAAACAAATAAATCAATGAATGAATGAGTGATCAAATAAATACATAAATGAAAAATGAACAAATTAATAAATAAATAATAAATAATATGAATAAATAAATAAGTGTATATATCAAGTCTATTTATATGTCTGTGTGTTTGAGCAGAAAGAGCTCTTGAAACTGAGGCTTCAGGATAGACCTTGGGTACGTATTAGCTCTTTAGCTATGCTTCAAGGGCAACTGGAATTTCAGAAATTGAGAGAAAGATAATTTACATTCTAGATATGAGTAGTATCCTTTGCAAGGACACTAGGATAGAAATAGAATGTCATATATGAGGTATAACCACCAGGCCCATTTCAAAGGGATGATGGTGGTAGAAGACTGAGATTAAATAAGATGAAGTTTATTTGGGAATTGGGTTGTGGAATACTTTACTATATTGGGGAGGTTCTCTAGAAATTTTAATAGAGAAAAATACAAAATAGAAAAAATCTCTATTATGTGAGTAACAAGGTCCAATATGTGTTTCAGGAATCTCATTTTAGCATCACCCAGGATTTTCTTTCTTTCTTTCTTTTTTTCTTTGTTTTTTCCCCCCAGGGCAATGAGGGTTATGTTACTTGCTCAGGGTCACACACCTAGTAAGTGTCAAATGTTTGAGACCTGTTTCAACTCAGGTCCTCCTGAATCCAGGGCTGGTTCTTTATATATTGTGCCACCTAGCTGCCCCCAACCCAGTCCATTTTAATGAAGCTTTTACTCCAGTAAAATGACATCATATTTTTTTTCCTCCATATAGAGTATTGCATCATCTACCTTTGCATAAGGGGCCCTCTTTTTTAGAACATGCTCAATTCTGTCTCATAGAATCTCTATCTTTCTCTTCTTATGACACAATATGGATATCAAGTCCTTTGCAAGGTTTTTGTCCTGAACTCCTTGGTCATTAGAACTTTACTCCATATGAAAAAAATTGACTTACTAAGTCAAACAATTCTATCATTTGATTTTTCCCCCAATTTCAATTCTATGGCAAAGGTCTGTATCAATAAAACTTGAGACCCATGAGGGCAGGCGTGGTTTTCTTTTTTTGACTGAATCTCCAGTGCCTAGCACAGTATCTTTTAAGTAGTAGTTGTTGAATGTGATTTGGAATGAAGATTTGAAAAAAAATGAATGATGTATGAATTAGGGAAAGACAGGATGTGGGGATGCTAAGAGGAAAGTTACTCTAGGTACTAAGGTTTGATGCAAGAAGTGACAAGGTTCTATCGAGGACAAAGAATAATGAATGACACTGATTGAGGGATTAGAGGAATTTCATGAAGATTAAAACCGGAACAAAAACAATTCCTAACAAAAGGTTAACAAAAAGGTTGATTTAGAAAAAATGGGAAGAAGAAGAACCGCAATAATAACAACAGGAAGGAGAACAACAAGGAGGAGAAGGAGGAGGAAGAAGAAAAAAAGAAGAACAAGGACTAAGAGGACAACGAGGATTTGTCTGGACAGGAGACCACACTGAGCTTAGAGGTTTAATAAAACAAAATTTCATTTTGTCACAAAAATATAGAAAGTTCTTTAAAACTGTTCAGGTTGAGTAGAAAAAATAAAGCAAAGACTTTTTTTTTCTTTAGATTCCTTTAGAGAAGAAGAATGTTCTTAGATTTGATAGCCTTGAATGGTCAAGATAAGAAATCTCAATAAGAACACTTAAACAAGTTGGCAAGATTTGGAGGAGGGGAGGTATACAGGGAGTATTTCTAAAGATGAATGATTTTTAAAGTGAGCATTTCCTTTATCTTAATGCATCCAGGAAAAAACAGAAGGCAGATGCTGCATGATTATTTCCGATTCAGCAAAGGGAAAACGTTGTTTGTTACTCCAATTTACAGAAGCTGTAGAAAAGCAGCCATCACCAAAGCACATTCTCCTGCTCCACACCAAGTTAATCATCATTATTTCCATTTCTGATCACTTCAGAAAGCAGACTTGCAGATGGCAATGGAATAGGTCATACACATAAAGAAAGAAGCTGGGCTCCAGTTGGACCACTTGGTAATAGTGAAATGAGGAGAAAGGAAAGGTGATAATGCATTAAAGAAAAGGGAAGTCTTATCAGTCTTTGTTTTCCATAAATTGTCATCAAATAAATAAAACATGAGATAAACATTCATTTCAGCCTACACTTTGAACTTTTCCCCTTAATGCTTACAGAAGAGGGAAAAAAAAGCAAGAAAATGACAGAGAAGCTATTTTTTTTTCTTTTATATTTTGGCTTCTTCTGAGGTATTTACTGGAGAGTTTTAGTAAATAAAGAGCTGTGGGTGCATGATAGTAGCTTGGAAAGTCATTTTGCTTTTAACTTAGTGCTTGAGTTTCTGGCTGACTTGAGACTCAGTGGGAAATACTACTAGAAATAAAAGTGAGCCAAGGCTTCAACCATGCTTGCTCAGGCCTCAACCATAGGGATTTTTGTTTCTTTGTTGTGTTTTTTGTAGTAAAGCACCAGAAAATAATATTGGCTTTAGAGTCAGATGATCTGGGTTCAAACACCAACACTGATACTTATTCCCTGTGTGACCTTGTTCAATTACTTACTCTCTCTAGACCTTAATTCCTCATCTATAAAATGGAGGTTTTGGTGTGGATGACCTCTGAGTCTCTATCTGGACTAAAAATTCTATGAGAATATACTTTTCTATTGAATGCAATTTCCATATTATGAGAAGTAAATCTGTAGATGAGAGAGAGAGAGAGAGATAACCTGTAGCATATAGGTTCTTTTCAACAATTTGAAGTAGAAGTAAATGGCTAGTAAAAGTTGGTATTGTTCAGGGTTTGGTTTTGTTTGTTTCTTTGTTTCTTTTTGGTCATATGCAACTCTATAAGCCCATTTGGGGTTTTCTTGACAAAGATACTAGAGTGGTTTGTCATTTTCTTCTCCAGCTCATTTGATAGATGACAAAACTGAGGCAAGCAGGGTTTAGTGACTCACTAAGGGTAAAGGAGCTAGTAAGTTTCTGACGGCAGATTTAAACTCAGGAAGATAAATATATTTGATTATAGGCCCTACATTCTATCCACTGTACCACCTAACTACCTTATTTGAAGTTACCTTTCACAATCTAAGAAATTTACATGGTTAAGTCAACATCGCATCCTATTATTCATTCTCCACCCTGGCATAATTTAAATGCATTGTCCCGAAGATATAGTGAGGGATTATCCCCCACACACACTTTTCAACAATTTGAAAATATGATGTACACTGCTGAATACTGCCTTCACTTAAAATATTACATTCAAAGTCCATACACCTCAAAAGAAGCTTACAAGAGGGTTTACCCTCTTCAACTCCCCAACAGAATGATACCTGTAAGGATTAGTGTCATGTGTCAGTTTTTTACTTAAAATATATATATATATATATATATATATATATATATATATATATATATATATATATATATATATCTATCCTGGACCCCTTTCACAGTTTTATTAATTCTATGTTACCACCTCAAAATAATGTTTTCAAATTCACGAAGTAAAATATATAGAATTACAAAGGAAACCAATGATACTAAAATACAGTTATCAGAATACTAGGACAAAGTTATAAAATAATAATGGATGTTCATCTTTATTAGTAGTAGGCTTTCACCAGTTGCGGACACCATGGATCAGAGCCTTGAAGATCCACAAGCCACAGTGTGGCTGTGCAGTCTGATATGGGAGTTGCAGCTCCTGCCACGCAAGGACATTGGAAAACTGCGCTCTCTGTTGCCCATCAGTTCCTATGTCTCATTCGTTTTTCTTCCTCCCGAGCTTGAAGGCCCACCTCAGCTGCATGCAAGCTGCTCCTGAGTACTGAACTCCATTGGGTACAGTCCTTGGCCATCTCCTCCCAGCTATTGATGTCTATTCCCAGAGCCCTCAAGTCTTGCTTGCATACATCTCTGTAGCGAAGCTGGGGGTGTCCAGCAGGTCTTTGGCCTGAGGCTAACTCACCATAGAGTAGGTCTCTAGGACTGCGCCCATCTTTCAAGTGGTACACATGACTGAGCCAGCACAGCCATCTTTGTTTCAGTAGCGTGTAGGTGCTCGGAAGTTGCGCGCATTGGAGCACTTCTGTGTTGGTGATCCTATCTGACCAAGATATGCCAAGGATGTGCTGAAGGCAGTGCATGTGGAAGCTGTTAAGCTTCTTCTCTTGTCTAGTATACTTAGTCCATGTTTCGCTGCCATACAGTAGGTACTCAGGACGCATGCTCTATAGACTGCAAATTTGGTTTGTCTTGTCAGTTTACTGTCTGCTCAGACACACTTGGCAAGCTTAGCCATGGTTGAAGTAGCTTTCCCAATCCTCTGATTGATCTCAGAATCAAGTGATAAATTGTCACTGACAATAGAGTCAAGATATGAGAATAGGCTTACGACATCCAACTGGTAGCTACCAATGTTTATCAATGGAGGCAACATAGCACTCTGACACATGACTTTCGTCTTTTTAAGATTAATGGTTAGGCCAAAGTCTGTGCAAGCTTGGGAGAAGTGATCCATCAAGCTCTGCAATTCACACTCTGAGTGACAGGCAAGTGCGGCATCATCGGCGAAAAGCAGGTCTCTAAGGGTGCTACCTCTCACTCTGGTTTTGGATCTCAGATGTGAAATGTTGAATAGGCCTCTGTCCAACCGGGGATGAGGATAGATGCCATCAGTTGATGAACCAAAAGCATGACGCAACAGCATGGAGAAGAAAATTCCAGAGTGGGAGCAAGCATGCTTCCTTGCTTGACTCCGCTGTTTATGCTGAATGCTTTAGAGGTGTTGCCTTCAAACTGTATGACACCCTGCATGTTGCAATGAAAGGAGCGAATGAAGCTATGGAGTTTATGAGGGCAACCAATTCTCAAGAGAATTTCGAAGAGACCTTCTCTGTTAACCATATCAAATACTTTGGTCAGGTCTATGAAGGCAATGAAGAGGGGTTTTCTTTGTTCTCTGCACTTGTCTTGCAGTTGGCGAAGTGAGAAAATCATATTGATAGTTGACCTCCCTTCTTGAAAGCCACATTGCTATGTGGGGTAAACACGGTCGGCAAGTTCACGCAGTCTTAGCAAGATAACCTTGGCAAACATTTTCCCAATGTCACTGAGAATTGAAATTCCTCTGTAGTTGTTATAGTCACTCCTGTCTCCACTATTCTTATAAAGAGTAACTATACGAGCATCACACATATCCTGTGCCACTTCACCTTTTTTCCAACACAGGCACAACAATTCATGCAGGGGCTTTAATAGGACATTTTTAGAGCATTTGATCAATTCAGCTACGAGACCGTCTACACCCGGAGCTTTTCCACATCTTAGGGAGCTAATTGCATTCAAGTTCCTCAAGTGTGGGTACATTGTCCAACTCCTGTAGTACAGGGAAGGACTCCATGATGTTTAAAGCTGATTCTGTGATAGAATTTCTGACAGTATACGACTCAGAAAAGTGCTCTACCCATATTTCCATTTGCTTAACTCTGCCCATAATGTGCTCTCCACTGATGGACTTGAGGGGAGCTGTCTTGCTCTGAGTGGGTCCGCAAGCTTTCTTGATGCCTTCGTACATTCCTCTGATGTTTCCCTTGTCAGCAGCAACCTGTATTTCCTCACTGAGCTCAACCCAATATTCATTCACACACTGCCTTGCGATTTGCTGAGCATTTCTTCTCCCAACATGTAGTTTCTGAAAAACACTTTCATTCGGGGAGCGTTTGTATTCAATTTAACATATTAAATTACAAGGCAATATATTTAAATATAGGCAACTTAAAGTTAGATTTTATTCTTTAAAGATAAATGTGTGGATACTCTTGCCTACATTTTTATTGGACAAAAATGATGAATTTCAGTTTTTAGTTCATAAAAATAAAGATGTGATTTTTTTCCCTCCATCCAAGTTCAAGGACCCCTAGAAATCTAAAGGCTGTTTTTAAGAGATTAAGAGCAGGGTATACAGGTAGCACAGTGGATAAAGCACCAGCCCTGGATTCAGGAGGACCTGAGTTCAAATCAGGGATCAGACACTTGACACTTGCTGTGTGATTCTGCACCAGTCACTTAACCCTCATTGCCCTGCCCAGAAAACAAAACAAAACAAAACAAAAAACAACAACAAACAAACAAACAAAAAAGATACTAAGAGCCACTCAGAAAAGGTCTCCAGGACCTTATGTTAATGAATAAGATATACTAATGATCAGATTTATTAAAAATAAAAAAGCCGTGGGGCAGCTAGGTGGCACAGTGCATAAAACACTGTCCCTGGATTCAGGAGTACCTGAGTTCAAATCCGGCCTCAGACACTAGACACTTACTAGCTGTGTGACCTTGGGCAAGTCACTTAACCCCCATTGTCCCACCCCCCCAAAAAAAATAAAAAATAAAAAAGCCCAAGTTTGTCTCTCAGCCATCAGAAGGAACAAGGAGTATTAGTGTTGGCAACATGCCCTCCTGTGCTTTTCTGGAGAAGACTACACTTTAGCTTCCATCTGAGCTCCCTGGCTATTGGCAAACAAATATTTCCCCCCTCCTCTTTTGAAAACCATGCAAACTCGATTTTGCAGAGAAGCTTCAAAGCACCTGCTGACTGAATGGCAGGATTTCCTCTCTCTCCAGATGCTGACCTTCCTTTGTCACACTCAAAATGTCTTGTGTGCTTCATCAAGCTCATATGCTGGAGGAATGTTCCCTTTTGGATTTGTTAATGTTGAGGAGGATAACTTATTTAAATATTACTTGGGGCTAAGATCTATTATCACTGAATGTCAAGAAACCTGTGAGGATGGATATCCTTCAATTCAATAAGCTCTTAGTATGGGTCAAGTAATATTTTAAATGCTTGGGAGGAGACATCAAAAGCTGAAATAGTCCTTCCTTGACCTAAGGTACTAACATTCTACGGAGACTCTGCAGCCCATAGATGAAAAAAGACAAAGAATGCATGTCATAATACAAAGTGATTTCTTGAGAGAGTGCTAACACTGGACTGGATCAGGAAGGGTTTGGGCAGAAGGTGGCACCTGTGCCATGCTTGGGGAAAGCTGGGGCTTCTATGAGGCAGAGGCAAGAAAGAAATGCCTTCTGAACATAGAGAGACAGGAGATGGAATATAAGACAGTGGAAATAAAGGGCAAGTCGACATGTGCACAATGGTGTCTAGGGACTTAAAGAAGGCTAAACTGAAAAGATAGGTGAGGATCATCTGTGAAAAACCTTGAATGCCAATCTGAGGCTAGAGAGTTTGGTAAAAAAAAAAGCTCAGGGGCTTTATTTTGTTTTCCTATATTTCCTTACTTTGACATAACTTCTTGGGAGGCTGGATTATGTAGTGGTTAAAAACACTGAAAGCAGAGCCAAGAGGACAACTGTTTAGTCATAGCTCTGCCAATAACCATTTATTCAACCTTGGGCAATTTATCCTTCTCAGCTCTTATCTATAAAATAAGTACTTGCTTATGCCAGACCCGAGATCTGATAGTAATATTCAAAAATTTGAAATCCTCTCAAACTCCCATTAAGCATGTATCTTCACAATTTTGCCACAGGTTACTCACTGCATTAGTCGCAATAAATCAAATGCATTACCTTACATGTAAAACAGTTGAAATGGCTTCAAATACCAAATAAATGCTACTTATTATTATTAATAGTAATAATAAAAATGAAAATAATATACACTAGTGCATTACTATTAAATTTTAAGAGAATAGACAGTTAATCGGAACGATGGATTAATTACTAAACTGCAGGGTCAGGAAGGCATGAGTTTAAATGAACACTTAGACTCTTTCTAGTACTGTGACCTTGAGCAAATCACTTTATCTCTGTCTCAGTTTTTTTAGAAAATAATGGGGTTTGAGATGCCCAAAGGCCCAGCCCTGATGGGATTATATTAATATTAATTGGATTGACTTTGCTGATTGACTCATTTGTATTTAAGTGATTGGCACAATACCTTTCTGAAGGCGTGGCCCTCAGAGTGTGTGTTCTCTGAACTCTGACCTCAGCACCTTCTGCTCATGGACCACCCTCAAGACTAGTAAATCAAAAGACTTGAATGATGCTAACCAATTAGTTTTAAGCAATGTGGAAGGGCTGCCTCTCCTCCAGAACCAGAGGGAGCTTCCAACTCTCAGTTAGGCTCTCAGATGTGCTTGTGGAGGAGAACTTGGAAGAAGAAGCAGGCCAGGCTGAGCTCTAGGATAGATAGGCCTTCTTAATGTTCTGAGCCAAATGTTCTCTCTGTACTAATATTTATTATGCTTTAATAAATGCTTAATTCCCCAAACTGGTGATAAAGCTTCTAATTTACAAGTAACAAATATATTAGAAACCCCAGCTAATTTTCCCTAAACTGGGGACAGAAATAAGGCAACCCTATATAATTTTAAATGCCACAGGATCCTCATCTTTAAAACAGAGACACAAATTACTTCTATCTCTCAGACTTGTAAGGATTAGAAAAGATAATATTTTTAAACTTCTTTATAAATCATGGAACCCTATACAAATGCTTCATTATTATCACCATCATTATCGTGACTATATTTATAACACAACAATATAACACAACATAATGTTATAAAATAGTTATTGTATAGTATAATGTATAAGTAGTAATAAGCAGTAAGTACTTAACATTTGTTCATACATTTTCTATGAACAAATTGTCCTAATGAACTGGGTGTTTACCAAAATGTGTACCATATTTTCCATTATTCATGTATGAATAGATTCAATCTCTTCATCATTTCAGAAATTGTATTATAAAATTACACCCTTAAAAATATCTATGATTGAGTACCATGGTAACTTGGTATACACATTTATTCAGGAAATTACCCATTTAAAATAATCAGTATGCATTATGAAATACTTATTGACTTACACTTATTCTTTATGAAAATAAGTTTTAATACTAATAGGAATTTGAACACTTTACATTTTCCTTTATATACAAAGAAAATTAGGTCTTTGACAGATCTTGAAAATCAGTTAACTCAAAAAATAGACGGAAAGTTCATTCTAATCAACTAATGTGTATCTTGATACTAATTAATTCAAGATTTTGTAGTAGTTCCAGGAAAGTCATTTATTATCCTGTAGGGGGAAAACAAAGTCTTCCAAGTATTTCTTCACTACCCCTCTAATAAATAAATCAGGTCAACAAATTGTGTGGCAACATCATTGGCTATTCCTTGGAAGAAGAGGATAGCGATGTTTCCATTGGTAGAATTAAATGAAAATACTATAGAAAAGTGTAGGTCCTCAAGAGGAATTATTTTCTATACATATATATTTTGGTCTGAAGTTGAAAATCTAATAATTTAAGAAAATATAAATTAAATTTAAAAGCTTGTGTCAGATCAAACATCACTGTGATCCATTTAAGTTAATTTAGTTAGCTCATATGCACCCAGAGAGTTTCTGGAATGGTAGAATTAGTAATAAAAGGATGAGAGAGCAAGATTTTGAATGGTCATTTATCACAAACATCTCTGCAAAAAAAATAAATTATCAATCTAGCTCAGTGAGATATTAGATTCCCATTTTTAAATCCAATATTGAAATAATTTGTAAGTTCCTTCAATGTACACACACACATGTACATGTATGCATATATGTGTATTTTACATGTGGATACATATAATACACATAGACACAAAGGACATGCTTTTAAATTTAATGTGCAATATTATTTTCTCCATTGTTTTAATAAATCTGAATAATGAGGAAAATAACAAAATCAAAGCCAGATTTATAGCATTATCTGATTTCTAAGGTATAAATGCTCATAAAAAAATTTATCCATTATCTCTTATGAGTCAGGTCAAGCTGGCTCCAAGGCACCTGATATCTATTAATATGCCTATCTATACAACATCTATCACATTTATAAAATGAGAGAAATGAGAAAAAAGTAGAAAATATTTGGTAAAACATTGTATGATTTAGCAGAGATATATCATTTGGTTACTCAGGAAAATCACATCATTTACTTCTTAGACAAAGTAATTATGGCATATTATAAAACCAGCTATTAGCAAAATACCTAAATTGGATGCATATTATTGTGAGTGATGAGTTAATATTTTCAACATTGTCTTCATATAAAACTATGAAATAAATGCTTTGTCATGTGGTAGACATATTTTGACTCTTTATAATTCCCTTTTTTTCTTTGAGGTAAGAAAATACATCCATAAATGACAAATAATAAAATAGGTTCATAAATAATAATATGGTAAGAATATTATAGTATTATACACACATTTTTATTCAAAATAAATGACTCACATCATCAAATTTCAATTTCTACATGTACTGAGATAAAATTTACATATTGATCCTTCTAACATGCATATGCTTCTTATCTTATGATTGGAAAAAAAAACAGTCTGAAAAAGGTATCAGATAGTCAATGTCTCTTCACTAGAGAATCTACTTTGTTAGCATCCTTTCTTTTGTCCCTGCCCATCCTCAACTACAGTCAGGTACTTATAATTCTCTTGTCCATAAGCAATGGAAATGAGTGGAGGGAACAAACCTCATCTATATTATGACTCACTTCCAAACCACCTGAATCTGGGCTTTTTACCAATACAGCCTTATTAAAATATTAATTGACTCCATGTCTTAAAAAATAAAATAAAATAAAGCCATTTTCATTTGTTCTGATTTTCAAATTTCAATTAAATTAAGATGACTTAAAATTGATTTTGTTGGAAAGAAATGACATTATTGCCAAGTTGTAGAAATGCTAAGGCATCCTTCAATATGGGTTAAGCATTCATTATTTTTTCCATGAGTCACAAGAAATCATTGTATTACATACCTCTGAAGGTAGGAGAGTGGTAACGAGAAGCTAGGCCCATATGGATTGGACTAAGAGCCTTCTTCCAAAAAGAAATTATGCCATATAATAGAAGATCCTCAATTGGGGATATATGCAGTTATATTGCCCCTTCTTATAGTCTGCAAACCATATAGTTAAGAGTTATATTGTTCAGGGGCAAAGCCAAGATGATGGAGGAAGGGTTGTGACTGCCACAATTTGCCAACAAACTTGTCTACACACTCCAAAAATAATGCCATAGGACAACTCCCATAGCAGCCTATCCCACATAAGAACAGAGTAAGACTATTTTCCAGTCAAAGACAGCTTAATTAGACAATTGGGATCATATGCTATTCAGGCTGGGAAATATGCTCAGCACACTGTGTGGACCCAGCTTGGAACAGGGCCTCAAAGTCTTCAGCACCAGTGGCTTCTTCTGATGCTGGGCTCATGGACTGGGGGCTCCAACATCCAAAGCTTCCAAGAAAAATATGAATTGGTCTCAGGAAATGTAAGGGCTCAAAAGGGACTTTGAAGAGAAAGTAATAGCGATAGAAGGAAGATTTAGAGAGGTGGAGGAAAGAATGGAAAGAGAAATGAGAGCCATGCAGAAGAGTCATGAGAAAAAA
Organism: Dromiciops gliroides; assembly: GCF_019393635.1. Lineage (NCBI taxonomy): Eukaryota > Metazoa > Chordata > Mammalia > Microbiotheria > Microbiotheriidae > Dromiciops > Dromiciops gliroides. Next base: position 24,778,673 of record NC_057863.1, read on the forward strand.
GTCAACAGCTTAAAAAACCAAAGGGAAAAGGAGATACAAAAGCTCTCAGAAGAAAATTATTGCTTAAGAATTAGAATTGAACAAATGGAAGTTAGTGACTTTATGAGAAACAGAGGCACAGTAAAGCAAATCCAAATGAATAAAAAAAGAAATAGATGACAGTATGAAATATCTTCTTGGAAAAAGAGTTGACCTGGAAAAATAGATCCAGGAGAGATAATTTGAAAATCATTGGAATACCTGAAAACCATGACCAAGATAAGAGTTTAGACATGATCTTCCTAGAGATTATCAGGGAAATTTGTCCTGATATTCTAGAAGCAGAAGGTAAAATAGAAATTGAAAAAATTCACTGATTGCCTCCAGAAAGAGATTCTAAAAGGAAAACCACCAGGAATATTATAGGCAAATTCCAGAGCTCCCAAGTCAAGTATAAAATATTGCAAGCAGCTAGAAAAGAGGAATTAAAATACTGTGGAGCTACAGAAGGATAACACAAAATCTGGCAGCATCTACATTAAAGGACCAGAGGGCATGGAATATGATATTTTGGAGGGCAAAGGAACTGGGACAATAATCAAAAATCACCTACCCAGCAAAACTGAATATCATTTTTTCAGGGGAAAAAAATGGGACTTCAATGGAAAAGAGGACTTTCAGGCATTTGTGATGAAAAGACCTGAACTGAATAGAAAATTTGACTTTAAAATAGAAGACCCTAGAGAAACATAAAAAGATAATCAGGAAAAAGAAATCATGAGGGATATGAAAAGGTGAAACTGTTTACATTCCTACATGGGAAAATAATACTTTTAACTCATAAGAACTGTCTCAGCATTAGGGCAGCTGAAAGGAATATACTTCGACAGAGGGCACAGATGTGAATTGAATATGAAGGAATGATATCTGTAAAGCATTTATTGTTTTGTTTATCCTTGTTTTCTGTAGGGCAGGCAGGGTGGGGTAGCTTATGTCTGGGGCCAGATATGGTCTCAGGACCTCCTGAGTCGAGGTGGGTGCTTGGTCCACTGTGTCACCTAGCTGATCCATGATGACATCTTCAAAATAATGTTAAGGTGTAAGAGGAATGCACTGGAAGAAAGGGAAAGGGAGAGGTGGAATGGGGAAAAGGAGCTCAGAGAAAAGAAACAAGAAAAAGCTTATGGAGTGGAGGGGAAGATGGATAAGAAGTCAGGGAATGAGCGAATCTTACTCTTATAAGAATTGACTCAAAGAGGGAATAACATACACACTCAAGTGGGTATAGTAATTTATTGTGCCCTGAGAGAACATTGTAGGGGAAGGAGATAAGGGGGTAGAGGCAAAGGAAGGAAGGGCAGATTGGGGGAGGGGGCAGTAAGAAGCAAAACACTTTTGAGGAGGGATAGGATGAAGGAAGATAGAAAATAGAGTAAATATCAAGCGGATGGAATAAGATCAGGGTAATACAGTTAGCAATAGTAACTGTGAAAGAAATGATGAGCAGGATGATATTAGAAAGATGTATGAAAAGTGCAAACCATCAACAGAGGAAGAACAGATGGTATCTGAATACAGATTGAAGTATAATTTTATTTGTTAGCTCCTCTTTCTACAGTTATTTTGACTATTTTCTTTCACAAGCTGACTAATGTGAAGATGTTTTGCATAACTGCACATGTATGACTTATATTAAATTGCTTGATTTCATAGGGAAGGACAAGGAGAGAGGGAGGAAGAAACTTTAGAACACAAAGTTTTAAAAGATTAATGTGAAAAAATATTTTTTACATGTAACTTTCATGTGGAAGAAGCTGACAACCCTTCTTACCAACAGACATGATAACATATAGTGCTTATTCCCTACCCTCTGATTTGGGCCATGTGCCAACATCCTGTAAAAGGACTTGGTCTTCTAATTACATTTAGTTTAGAGGACCCTATATGATTGTCTGTGAAACCAAAATGGGACCCATTCAAAAAACACTGGACACTCTTCATTCAAAAGTCCTTAGACATAGGCAATTATTAATCAGTCATCAACAAACATTTATGAAGTGTGTATTTTGTGCCAGGAACCAAGCAAAGAACTGGCTCTTTCAGGAGCTTATTTAGTTAAAGGATGATGAGCTGCTGTGGGCATCTCAGTGGGGAATGTGCTTCATTCCCTTTCTCACCTGGAATTTTCATGTAACCCAGAGCATTGACCAAAAGTTGCTTCAATCTCTGGTACATTTTTTCATTTGTATTTTATTTATTTAAATTTTATTATAGAAATCTATGAGCTTATTAACTTTGAATGATCCTGTAATGAGTCACCAAGTTGTCCATAAATGGAACCCTTGTTGGGTTTTTGACTAATTAGCCCATTAGCGAGACGCAGTGGAATGTGATCAAGTTCAGTGGTATCTCAGACAAAGAATTATCCATTCATTTAATCAGTTACCATTTATTAGGCATCTACTATATCCCAGGAACTGTGGTAAATTCTTGGAATAAAAAGAAAAGAAATAGATTGTACCAGCTTCAGAAGTGGAAATGACTGTGTATGGGGATGAGGGGAGAGAAGATACTGAGGCATAGAGGAAGATATCAACAGTTATAGGAAATGGAGAAATTTTTAATGCTGTGAATGTTTGTTTACATTGGCAACATATCATCCAGGGATGCTCACATTGATGATGAAGTTGACCCACACATTGCCAGAGCTAGCTTGGTGTTTGGGAGGTTTTGGAGAAAAGTGTGGAAGAGAAGTATTAGCCTCCCTCCCAAACTGAAGGTCTACAAAGCATTTGTGCTTATTTCATTGTAGTATTTCTATGAAACCTGGACAATATACCGGGGCCTTGCCAGGAAACTGAATCCTTTCCATGTCAATAACATTAGGAAAATTATGGAGATCATCTGACAAGATAAGTTATTGGACACTGAGGTCCTTTCTGCAGCTGACCTGCCAAACATTCAAGCTCTTCTTCTATAGAGAGTACCTATTCAATGAGTCGTCCACCTTGTTTGAATGTCAATTGTATGTTTCCCTAAAAGGCTATTTTTGAAAGAACTCACATAAGGCAATTGCTCACACAGAGGTCTGAACAAGCAATACAAGGTCACTTTAAAGGTCTGTCTGAAGAAATCTGAAATTTATTTTGAAACATGGTAGATATTGGCACAGCACCTCCCAGCATGGCATGCCTATATCAAAGAAGGCAGTCTGTCCTATGAACAAAACAATTGCAGTAGTTCAAAAGAAACAGGAGATGTGCAAATTTAGAGACATCTCCACTCTCAATGTCCAGCTTTCTGAGTTCATATTGGCCAGATCAGTCACAGCTGGAAACACTGTGCCAAGACCCCAAAATAATGATGTTATTTTGGTCCATTTCGAGCACCAATGACAACTATTATATGCATTTGAAGATGTCTGATTGGAGTTGAGGTTACTTATCTATTGCCATATATGGAAGAGTACTTAATGGGGATTAATCTTATGTAGGAAGTGAGTAAGATCACTCTTACAAGGGACTAAGGTGAATTGGGAGGGGGTCCCTCCAAGTGTTGGAGAAACTTTGTATGTCTTTTCTTTTCCTTTCTTTCTTTCTTTCTTCCTTTCTTTCTTTCTTTCTTTCTTTCTTTCTTTCTTTCTTTCTTTCTTTCTTTCTTTCTTTCTTTCTTTCTTTCTTTCTTTCTTTCTTTCTTTCTTTCTTCATCTTCTGAGTAAATATTTCTTTGCATTCAATCCAAAAAAAGGTTGAATAGAACTAGAGAGTTAATCACTGGTGGCTAACAGGGTGTGGGGGGAACACAATGGAATGGGGCCTCAAGATAGCATTAGAGAAAATACCGGAACCCCTCAGGAGTGTGGTAGAAGTCTGAATGAAAGATGTAGCCAATTTAGCTCTGGAATTGTAAGTCCAGAGTCTCTGTCATTATGCCTCATTACTGATCATTGACAGAAAAAAACCCATATAAATGAAATAAATTATTAAACAAGCCACTTCTGTTTACTTAAAAGAATGTATCACACTTCAGAGTGCAAAATATCAAACTGAGAGAGTTTGGCTTATTCAAAATGTGCTTCTATTATAAGAAAAAATGCTTTTTAGGTTTCATATCACTACGTGAGAATAAACAATCATTATATTTGCTTGCATTTGTTTAGCTCTTTAAGATTTGTAACATACTTAACATACATTCTCTCATTTGATCTTCTAACACATTTGTTTGTTGATTGGTTTATTGTCCTTCATTCTCAAAGAGGGCCATGACATTGTGATGATGCCATGAATTGTTGTGAATTTAATTTAAGTGAGGGAGGGCTGTGTAAAGTCACCAACCTCAATCTCACCTCCTTAGCCATTTGGGTCCAGTGGCGAGAGCAAGAACGAGAGCCAGAGCGAGAGTGAGAGAGAGAGAGAGAGAGAGAGAGAGAGAGAGAGAGAGAGAGAGAGAGAGAAATGGATGGATGGATAGATGATAGATAGATAGATAGATAGATAGATAGATAGATAGATAGATAGATAGATAGATAGATAGATGGATGGATGAATGGATGTAGATGGATGAACAGGATGACTGGAGATGGTCCTGAATGTTTAAGGAAATTGGGGTTAAGTAACTTGGCCAGGGTCAAAGAGCTAGCAAGTCTCTGAAGTCAGATTTGAATGCAGTTCCTCCCAACTTCAGAGCCAGGTTTCTATACACTGTGCCACCTAGCTGCACCTACTTCTAACAATAGGCCTGAGTAAGATTCTACACTTATGTAAGTTTTACAGATAAAGACATTTCAGGTTGTTTGCCCAGAGTTACTACTAGCAAAGTATCTGATGTCAGATTTGGTGTCAGGATTTCCTGAATCCAAGATTCTGAGTTCACATTGGCCAGATCAGTCACAGCTGGAAACACTGTGCCAAGACCCCAAAATAATGATGTTATTTTGGTCCATTTCGAGCACCAATGACAACTATTATATGCATTTGAAGATGTCTGTTTTGTAAAGTAGGAATGAGCTTTCCATGTCCCCATTGAGATATGGCATAGAGCTAGGCTCAAAGACGGAAGGACTTGAGTTCAAATCTTGTTTCTGATACTTATTAACTGTCTAACTCAGGGCAATAAATATAACCCGTCAGTGCTTTATGAAGTTCTCTAAGATTTGGCATGCAGAAAACGTTCTGGCCTATGTTGGTAAAGGAACTTTCTTCATGCGGGAGTTCTCTATCCTAATAAAATCAATGGTTCAATCTATATTACTATTCCTATCTCTTTCTCTAAATCATTGATCAAAAGATTAATCAAATTTGAAGATTGAACTGGAGGTGAACCACATCTATAAAGATTCCCCTGACTATCCCAATCTATGATAAATAAGTTCCTTTCTGCTAAACTCCTACAACACTTATTGGCAATACCTTTCATTTTAGAACAATTTAAATTGGCATTCTCAGAGGTACAGTATCAAAGTGAGTAACCTGTGCTTGAGAGACATCAAGGCTGGACTGGACATCCAGGAGTGCAGAAGTTTTGAGTTTCATTTTTTGTTTGTTTGTTTTGTGAGGCAATTGGGGTTAAGTGACTTGCCCAAGGTCACACAGCTAGTAAGTGTCAAGTGTCTGAGGCCCTATTTGAACTCAAGTCCTCCTGAATCCAGGGCCGGTGCTTTATCCACTACACCACCTAGCTGCCCCAAAGTTTTGAGTTTTAAAAGCAAAAAGAAATTGAGGATGAAAAGGTTTTCTAGGTCCAGCTTATGGAGAATATTGCATATGAAGAAAAGTATGTTATCTCTATTTAGTTGGCATTGGATATTAAATGTAGAGTTTTAAGCAGAGATTGATATTTGGACTCTCAGTATCCTCATGTATACTACAAGGAGGGTAATATCCTTAATATTAAATTCAGAAGGATTTCTCAGATAGAATATTATATATAAATAGTTTGTAAACAGTAGTGCAATATCATTAGTCCATCTGTGGTTGTGGTGGTGACATTAGCTGCCACCATCTTAATTTATTATTTTCCAATTTAATTAAATAAATTTTTAAGTTCTTACTATGTGCCAGACACTGTGCCATGTGCTGGAGATATAAATAAGAACAATACAGTTCCTGCTCATATTGCTTAAAATCTAATGATGACATATAACACACAAAAGCAAACTGCAAAGGAGTTGGGGAGTACTGAGCTACCTAATTACCTGATTTGGGAGACTCTTGTTTCATGGAGTTGAAACCAATCAGAGTTGAAGATGGAAAGTGGAATGAGCAGCAAAGTCCAGATTATACCCTTTATGAAGAAAAACTTTGAATGGAGTTTAGTACTCTACAATATAGTTATTACTACCACCACCATTATCACCATCATCCCCATCCTCATCCATCATTTCCTTTTAAATGAACAAGCTGATGTTTTTTGTAAAGTATGGGCAAGAGGATTAAGAAACATTAAATATTTGTGTATATATAGGATGAGCCTAAACACTATGTGGGAAAACAAATAGAAAAAAACATTTTACAGAATCCAAAGTGTTCAGGCTATGTTTCTTATGAGTTCAACTGACAATATACAGAGCCAGCATGACAGTACATACTTTTCAGGTGAGAAAATAGGTGGATAATGGGTAAGGCACAGAATGGAATAGAAGAGAAGGTGAAAATGCCTCACTGAAATCATGCAGTTCTTTTCCCCCTCGAGTTTCTCCCTGAAAAGACAGTCCATTTTTTTATTATCAACATCTTTCTACTATTATTACATGACTGAAAAAAAGACAACAAATACTGTAGTCACAAAAGAGCTAGCATTACAGGATAACAGAGGTAATAGATAGATATATGGTACACTTGAGTAAGATAAAAGAAAACAGAAAATGAATGGAGGAAGGAGAGATGGGAAAGAGGAGAATAAAGAAGGAGAAAAGAAGAAAGAAGAAAAGAAAAAAGCAGGAGGAGATGGAAGAACAGGAAGAAGGGGAGGGAGAGGAGGGGTGAGGGGGAAGAAGAGAAAGAAAAAAGAAAGAAAGAAAGAAAGAAAGAAAGAAAGAAAGAAAGAAAGAAAGAAAGAAAGAAAGAAAGAAAGAGAAAGAAAGAAGAAGAAGAAGAAGAAGAAGAAGAAGAAGAAGAAGAAGAAGAAGAAGAAGAAGAAGAAGAAGAAGAAGAAGAAGAAAAAACTCCCAGATCAAGCAAGAGAAGATGAGATCAAGGCACAAATAAAGTGGTTGGTATTTGTGAGGAGAGAAAGTCCATTTTTATAATAAAGGACATAAATAGCTATTGGCCACCAACCATCCAAGATCAGAAGAAAAGACTTGAAGAGAAAATGATTCAAGGCAGAAGTGAGAGTTTACTTAACCTGAGGCAGTTATTTAAAATGGTTAGTCAATGTTGAGAAAGAAAAACAGGCCTTATAAATGGTTTACTAGTATGAGGCCGTCCTCTCAACTGTTCCACAGTGTTCTAATAGTGATGAACATGCTTTGAAGAGATATTGGAGTCTCATTGTCCTAGACCAATGGATTTTTCAGGTTTTTTTCCCAGTGTTCTAGGAAGCTGCTATTAAACTGTGAGTTCAAAAGATTTTTCTAATATCATCAACTAATTTGCTTATAACTTTCCCAAAAGTCCTAGAGTGTGAAAGTGAGGGGGAAAACCAGGTATAAGTAAAAAGTTTCCCCTTTGTAATTCTTGGTGCCTATGGAAGAGTCTAGGTATCTGAACTGTCTAGGAGTTTTTTTTTTTTTTAATTTAAGGGTTCTTGAGGAAATTATAGGAGTATAGTCTGTGTGGTATTTTTCAAATAAAATTTAATTAAACTTCCTTGGTCAAGAATAAAGTTTTATATAGTTTAGCCATGTTCATGGTTGACACCACCATGATTTATTCCTGTGATCATTGCTCTTTGAAGTAAATCAGAAGGAAAGGTAAGATGGAGATTTCTCAATGGATGGAGATTCAATCCAAGCTTCTAAGTGAGCAAATAGATCTGAAATACAACATCATAAATTCAATGACTTGAGAGGAGCCAGGGGCAAAAGATCAAACTCACAGAAGAGTCAAACACTAGGCATTCTAACATTAACAACAATTTGGACTTTAATGAGGTAAAAAAAAAAATATGAGATTGTTGATGGTCCTTATCAATGTAACTCCCTTGGTTTTAAGTTAACAAAAGGATAGTATTCCAAAAAAGTACAATGGTAAGGGAGAGCAAAATATTAATGGCTTATTAAAAAGGTGCAAGTAAAAGGACATAAAGGATTGAATAATCATAACAGGGAAAATTTTGTTCATGAGACTTCCATTCCAGGTCATAGAAGATTGGGAGAAGAGAATTTAGGAGATATTGAATAAGTAGCCATAAACATTTGACTGAAAATTTCCCTTTAAGGTTCATGTGACAGCAAGCAGAAAGTGCTGCCCCTGGTACTTCAATTCCCATATTTCTGCCTAAGTGCTTATAAAATCACTGCATGAGCAACCACATCTACCATCTGTGAGCACTCATAACTTTTGACTTTGCTTTAAAACAACCCATTGTTTTTTTTAAAGCAATCACTGTTTCACTTGACATTCCTTAATTTAATAAAAATTTTAAAAATTAAATTATTTTATTATTAAAACAATTTCACACTTTAGTTTGTTCATGCGTTTGACAACCTGATTCATCCATAGGCTATTTTAAAAAGTTTAATATATAAAAGGTCAATATCTTAGATTAAATCCTTCCAGACAAAACCATAATTTTAGTCATTGACATATAATTAATCATAATATTATTTTTCTCTCTCCATTTAATAAACATTTCTTATGTTTTAGCTGGGTGCAGAACACTGTGTTGAAGTCAAAGACACCTGAAAAGGCTAAAAATATTAATATTGTTAAAAGATTTAAAGACTCTAAACTCTTATGACTTCTAATGGACATACCAATGAACTTGATCAAAATGAGGAGAGTGTGTATTGTAAGGAAAAACTGAATTTAGCATTATATTCATCATAATTAATGAGTATAACACAAATAGAAAGAATGTTGAATCTGAAGTTAAAATTATTTTTTTAAACGCCTGTTTATAAACTGTGTGACCCAGCCCCATTCTCCTAACTTCTCTGAGCTTTCAGTTTTTCCATCTTTTAGATTGAAAGAGTAAAAGTAGGGCAAGATTGTAGGAGAGAAGGGCAGGTGTGTTCATGTTTGGGATAAGTCCCAAACTGTGTATCAGCAGTAGGACTGGCTTTCTCTTCCTACACTTTGATTGAATGATCACAAGCCACTTGGATTTGGATTACAACCTTTTTGGCTTTGGAGGGTGTTGGATCTGTTCTCATAAGAACCCTGGCTTTGACATCTATCTCTACCCCTACCTAGTTAAGTCACTTAACCCTCTGAATTGCCTCATTTTTTGTCTTAACATGTTTCCAATGATAAGCAAGATGCTTTCAGGAAAACCTGAAACAACTTACATGAAGTGATGAAAAGTGAACAGAACCACAGGAATATTGTACAGAGTAACAGCAACATTGTGCAATGATCAATTGTGAATAACAGCTATTATCAGCAATACAATGATCCAACAATTCTGGTAGAATTATTATGAAAAATGTTATATGCTGTCAGAGACAGAACTGATGTCATCATAAAGGAAATTGAAGTATACCATGTTATTTTGTTTTATTTTTACTTTATTTTTCTCAGGGATTTTTTGTCTGTTTTCTTTCACAATATGACAAATATGGAAATATGTTTCAAATGACTGCATGTTTAACCTTTATCAAATGGCTTTTTTTCTCAATAAAGGGGGTGGGGAAGAACAGTAGGAGAAAATTTGTTACTCATAATTGTAAAAAAATAAGGATTAAAATTTGTTTTCACATGCATTTGGAAAAAAAACAAAATACTTTTTAAAGAACATCATTTCCAAATTGTTAGTCTTCCACTTTCTTGCAATCTTGGTTTTCTATAAAGAGTCTAGGGAAGAAAGTGAATTTGTATAACTAATTCCTTTCAAATGATTTAAAACACCCAAGAATCAACAGGGACCATTCCACTTAATCAAATAGCACTGTACATCTCTGCAGAGATTTTTGGTAAATTAAGAAAATGTTTTCTTCCAGCTTATAATATTGTAAAATTAATACTTGAGTGATTTTTAAAAATAACCAGCTAAAATATAGGAATAGTATGTTGACCGAGTTGCCAGGCTGTCTTCTTCCCTTTCCTCTTCAAGCACAGAAATGTGCATCTTCAGTTCTGATGCCCAGCATGTAACCCTGGCAGGTGTGCCATTCCAGAATGCTGATGAGCTCAAGTGGCCACAGGCAGCTGCCTCCCTGTCAGTTTCTAAAAGGGGGGTGGAAGGAAAGGAAAGGAAAGGAGAGGAGAGGAGAGGAGAGGAGAGGAGAGGAGAGGAGAGGAGAGGAGAGGAGAGGAGAGGAGAGGAGAGGAGAGGAGAGGAGAGGAGAGGAGAGGAGAGGAGAGGAGAGGAGAGGAGAGGAGAGGAGAGGAGAGGAGAGGAGAGGAGAGGAGAGGAGAGGAGAGGAGAGGAGAGGAGAGGAGGAAGGAAGGAAGGAAGGAGGAAAGAAAGGAAGAAAGGAGGGAAGGAAGGAAGGAAGGAAGAAAGAAAGAAAGAAAGAAAGAAAGAAAGAAAGAAAGAAAGAAAGAAAGAAAGAAAGAAAGAAAGAAAGAAAGAAAGAAAGAAAGAAAGAAAGAAAGAAAGAAAGAAAGAGGAAGAAAGAATGAAAGAAAGGAGAACTTGCAAGGACAATAAAGGTTAAAATGTCACACCAACACATGGTGGACAAGCCTGTAAACAGAAGATGCTTTATGTTAGAATGGTATTTTTTTACCTTTATTTTGTATTTTCATAATGACTAACTTCATAAGCATTCAGGCATTTACTGAACCAAGCAAAGCTCTATCTGTATATGACAACCTTCTAAATAGGTCTCATTTACAACAATAATTTACAAGCTTTATAGTTTGCAAATGAATCTACCTGTCACCCAAAGCCTAATACATGTGATTTCTGTTCTTTTATTAAAGAATCAAACCTGGGTATGCATGGATAAGCTTGGCAGAGCCTAAATGCTGACTTGATGTGATATCTGTATTTGAATCTCAACCAAAGATATAAAATGATCAAATGTGATAATGCATGTAAAATATCTTACACACTTTAAAGCATTAAATTATTAGTTCCCCTTGAAATGGCTTTGTATTTATGTTTCATGTATTTTATACTTATTTACAGGTAGATGTTGCTTGTTGTGAAGAGGAACTTCAAAGCTCATTGAAACCTGGCCTTATTTCGTTTCTTGATTTTGTATTGTCATTACTTAACACAGGTCCTGGCACATAGTCAGCTGTTTATTATTTTTCTTATTGAAGTGAAATAAATATCTTATTTAGTTCCTTGAGTCCATTTGATTGATAGAAGATCATGATTCCATGGGAACAAATGATGAAAATTTAAGAATGAGTTTCATACATTAACCTGATAAAAGCATAATGGGAGAAACATGAGTAGAACCAGTTGACATTTAAAAAAATAGTGGTCATTGTAGTGTACTATAAATTTATTTTAGTGCAATATAATAGTCATTAAAGATAATGTAATTTTTGGTTTCATTGACAAACATCATGTTTCAAATATAGGAGGTGAGTCCCACTGTCCCTTGCCTTAGTCAGATAACATTTAAATATTGTGTCTGGTTCTGGGTGCTATAGAACATTGACAAGACAAAGGATATCCAAAGAAGGATAACATAGATGGGCTGGGTCATCACCAACCATTTTGATTTTTGTCTTGCCTCTGGAAAAGAAATTTAAGGCAATGACTTTGAGCAGTTTACTTAGGGACAATGCATGCACAAGTCAAGACATCATCCTTGTGATATCATTAGTCATCATTGAAAATGACAGAATAGAGTAGGCACATTTTCATTGTCAGTCACATTAGAATCAATTGAAAGAAATTATGATATTTAACTCATAGAAGTCAAGGGATACTTGATAGATGCCTCAACGATTTCAATGTCTATGTTTTGGAAGTATCTTATTCTGCTTATCTTTGTGAGGCATGTTTTGAGCAATCAGAGGATGGTACAAAGAGGCAAATTTTAACATGACATCAAGAAAAATATCCTAAGAATTAAATATCACAGAGTGAGCCAGAAAACCTTGGGAAGTCATGGCTTCTTCCTCTCTATATTTCTCAAGGAAAACAAAAATCAAACAACAACAGCAATGACAAAAAAAACACATTATATGATCACTTCTTAGGTACATTGCAAATCCAAAGAATTCACTAGACAAATGAAAAGTTGCTCAATTGGTTAAGTCAATGTTGAAATGACTTCTTATTTATGTCTCTTTCTGGAAAATCAGAGGGCTGGAGAAGAAGGGTTTGTCAGTAATCTATTCTCAGTGTTGTGGAGAATATATGAATAACTCTAACTTGTTTGGAGAGGGTACTCTTAGATTTACTGGTGTTGTAGAAATAGGGAAAGACTTTTACTGTTCTCACTCTCTTGGACAACCCATTCTCCACTAACTCAATTTTTAGTAATAGAAACCTAGTAAGGGATTGCTGATACCAGTCCTTTTGCTAGGATCATAGAATGTATCATGATTTTAGCAGTGAAGAGGTCATTCTAGTTGAGCCCATCTTCTTACATCTGATACCCAAGGAGCATAAATGACTTCCTTAGGGCCACAAAAGTTAGCAAAATAGCCTGGAATATCCTGATCTTCAGATGCTAGGGGGGAAAAAAAGCCTTGTGTATGCTAAAATAATAATATTTACTGCTTGAAACATATAGGAAGTTGCAAACTTTTTTTTAAATCATGAGATTAAATCCTTTCATTAGTTAATTTTTCACCTTGATGTGTTATTAGAAACTCCCAATTCAGAATATCATTTTTTTCTTTATGGTTTCTGAAAAAAACAACTGTTATATGTTAATTTTCATCATTTTCCCCTTGGAATTGTTAATGGTAAATAAAGGCACTTGAAAAACTGAAGCATAATAAATGGAATGGAGAGGACCTAGATTTGTGAGTCAAATGATATAGGGAATTCCCAGGTGTGGAAATCTCTGCTACCAATGGAGGACATCATCTGTCCTACAACTTTTGATCTTGGAAAGTTTCTTGGGGCACTAAAAAGTTAAATGATGTGCTGAGTCTTATCATCTTTCTACACTGTACAAGCTTTCCCCATAAATATACCATGGAGAATGTACCCAATACCATGAAGGCTTTCCTTGATTCATATTCACATTTTGAATATGTGAACAGCACCGGTGCTATTTAGGAGTTAGCCCTTGTCCTTGTCCTCTATAAGTCAATTCAATTCACTTCAATACTCAGGAAATCTTAGGACTCTATTCTCTATTAGACACTGTGTCAAGGCATTAGAATATGTACTGGACTTCTAGGGTAGTTTCTTGTCCACTTACATGTGGAATATAATAGCTAACATTTACATATTTCTTTAAAATTTACAAAGTACTTTACAAATATTTTTTTCTTATTTTATCCTCACAACAACCCTGGGAAATAGCTGCCTTTATAATCTTCCTTTATCATTGAGGAAACCAAAGCTGAAAGAGGTTAAGTGACTTGCAAGAATTAGATAGCTCTGAAGTGATGGATGTCAAATCAGAAATGAGGTCATCCTGACTTCAGGTCCAGTACTCCATCCAATGCACCACCTAACTATCTGTGGTGAAATAAAGCCTTTTTAAATTTTCCAATTAGCTGGAACTGGGTGTTGCCTATAAACAGCTCTAATTGTTTAAAAAAAAAAAAAGCAACACCTCTTAAAGTACAGGCCCTGGAGTCAGGACAATCTGAGTTAAATCTGGACACAGACATTTGCCACTTACTGGCTGTGTGACCTCAGGCAAGTCAATTAATCCTCTTTGCCCCACAAAACAAAACAAAACAAACAAACAAAAAAAAAACACCTCTTACTTCCATGAGGGACCACAGGTGTGCTCAATTCACTCCCATCTCAACTCACTCTTTGTACTGAAGCATCTAGTTGTCTTCACCCTGAGACTTGCTCTCCCAATCACTAAGTTCTTGACCTGGACACCATTGCATGGGGAGCCCCAGCTGAAGGAGAAAAAAAAAAAGGAAGAAGAAAGAAGATAGAAAGAATGAACACTAAATGAGAAAGGAGGAAGAGAAGGAAAAGAAGGAGGAGGAGGCAAGTAAGTAGATGTTGAAAGAAGATGAGGAATAGGGGAAGGGGAGGAGAAAGAGGGATAAAAATAGTAGCATGAGGAAAATAACTCAAATGCATACAGTACTTGAAGGATTATAATTTTATAGCCATATTATTGCACCTACTTTTCTTGTCTGCTCGATAATAATGATAAATTATAGGGGAGAACTCTTAGGCTATTTCACTTTCATGTGTTTTGAGGAAAGGTAAAGAACAAAGATATTTGTAAACTAAAAGCCTATGATGCCTACCTGGTATTTTGTTTTATTTTGTTTTGTTGTTTTTCTTTTCAGTACACTGTCTGAGGCACAGCAAGGAGAAACAGGTTATAATTTAACAGTAGGAAGGGGCACCTGCAATGACCTATTCCTATTTATTTCCCACACTCATCCCTAAACTATCAAGAGTAAGGTTTCTGTGTCACACATATTGTGTTTAGAATCTGTGGATTTTTTGGTGGAAAATGGCTGGCTAGAATTTATTGTTATAGAGAAACCTTCATGGCTCATTGTGTTCATCTGTGTTGGGCAGCTAAAAATTCAGGTGGAATCCTGGACAAGAAAGGTGCATCTGTGTAAAACATGGCATATATAATTTTTTTTTTATTCTGCAATCTGTTTCTCAAAAGTGTTTAGTTACCATGAAGAAAAAGATAGAAAAATTTGTTAGGCATAGGAGGTATTCTAATTATCTAATAGATAATTTTTCTGTGACAAGAGATTTAAAGTGTTTACAATAAAAACTAGCTCATTTTACAATTGAGGAAACTGGGGCAAACAGGGCTGTGACTTGCTCAGGGTCACATGGCTAGTGAGAATTTGAGGTCAGATTTGAAATTCAGCTCTTCCTGACTTCAGACACAGAATTGTATCCACTGTGCCACTGACATTTAATACTTGTGTGACCCTGGGCAAATCACTTAATCCCAATTGCTTTAAATCCCATGAGGGTTTCTGGGGCCAACTCCAGTAATCCTGATGTATATCTTGCAACTAGATTCAGATGGTTTTGGAGGAAAGAGTGAGGTTGGTGACTGTCATGGGGAAAATAGGGTAGGGGGTTAGGGAATGGGGTATGGGTTCGAGGTCCTTAGGAATTCCTCTTTAAAGAATTACACCCTCTTGCACACAAAACCAATAGAATAAGATATTAGTTTACTTAAGGACTGGGGAAGGGAAACCAAGAGAGAAATCCTTGGACTTCTTCTCATTGGGAGAAAGGCATGGCACAGCAGGTGGCTGTGAGAGACCAATCTCCTTGAGCAGGAGACAGGCAGATAAGAGGACTGATGGGGGTCCTATGAGGTGACTGATTTTCTGACTGTGGAAACTTCTTTTATTGAGGGAGGAACATCCCCCACTGGTGGTGGCTGGGGGAGTTGGGTGAGGGGTGGCTGAAGATCTCTCAAGCCATCTCTCTCTCCTCCAGGCACAAAACCAGCAGCCACACCCAAATTTATCTCCCTCCCCAGGGGTAAGGGAGACTAGAATGAAGGGTGGGGGTCCTGAAACTAGCTCAGTCCAATCTGGTTCCACTTATTTCTTTAGGGTGTGTCTGTCCTTTGGTTTAGTTTCTCAAGGAGAAGGTTCTTTGATGTGCACCAGAGAACTTCTGGGGTGCTCTGGGACCATAATAGTGACCTTGTGCAGTCCTCCCTCATTTAAATCTATTTCATTGCAAGTTATGAATCTGTCACCTTCCTCTTCAAGAAAGGACAAACAACAAGAAGTAACAATAATAATAATGTTTAAAGGGCAAAAAAAGTGGCATAAAATATTTTTTTTGGAAAAAACAAGTGATCCCTATAGTCTTTGAGTGAAGAGCCAGAGGCCAAAGTTTATTTCAAATAATAAAGTCAACATTTACTTGTTAATTTTTTATTTATATTCAGAAAGATGACAGAAAGAAGAAACAAATTCAAAACTTTTTCTCAAAAATTGACTTTTAGAAGAAATATTTAAAACTCGACCTTTCTTCTAAGAAAGGATCAAAAAAAGATTCTGCAAGGAAGTTCAAGGAAAAAGACATTCTTTGAATTTGTGGGATGGGGTTGTGAAAAATTCAGCCTTGAGAAACTGTATCCATATGAAGGGCCCTTGAGATTAGCTTGAATCAATTGGGTATTTTCATGGAAATGTACTATCTAAATAAATCTCTTCAGGACTTTTGAAAATAATCATCAATTGTTCTTCTTTAAAAAAAATCTTATTACCAATATCATAAAGGGATAATTATTCTGGCAATTAGCTAGACCCCTGACAGCTTCATTTTTTTAAAATGAAGGCTAGATTCATATTCAGATACTACATGCTTTTCAGGTGAAATCTGATCAATGCAACAGACCTGATCTCACTTTATTTCTTTCCTTGACTGCATCTTACCATTAATCTGCTTGATGATGTTTGAATTTTTCTCAAGCAACATTAATTTCTTTCTGACATCAATTTATGGTGTTATAATGTTTATTTTAAAAGTGATATAAAAGTTGCCTCCAAAGATGCTTTACCATCATTTCTTATATGGCTGCAGTTTAAAACTAATCTGGCTCCAAGAGCACTATTCTTTTTGACTCTTTTGCTTAGAATTTGTCATGCTGATGTTGGCATTCAGAAAGAGAAAATTGAGAGGGAGGAGAATTCCTTTCAGTAATTTCCTGCTGTATTATCTGCTAACAAAGGGAGAGGTTGGAGAAAGGATTGCTGTTTCTATATTCCAGGTTGTCAAAAGTGTTGGAAGGGGTCCTGGGACCAGAGGGCTTTAATGGACAAAGTCACTGGTGATTATTTGGTATAGAGTAGGTAAAATCGAAATCAAGTTATTGTGCATAAATAGTGATGTGTCACTGTATAATTTCAGGGGACAGATGGGAGGATTACTTAATACAAATTGTAGTGATGATCTTGAGTGACTTTTTGTCAGTGTTAGAAGTGTATGTGAAGTGTGTGTTTGTGTCCTTAAAAAAACATTTATTAAGTGTTTACTATAGATCAGGTACTGTGCAAAGATCTGGGGTTTGAGGGTAGTGTTCACTGCTGCCTATAGTAGTCCAGAGTCTAAATTTGGATTACTCCAATAAACAGGCACATCAGTAACAATGTGCATGGATTATATTAAAATGGATATGTAGCTGTACAATCAGAACTAGTCAATTGTGGGCTTTCTGAACTGTATCAGATGACTTTGCAATAAGCTCCTTATTCCTAGAAAAGGAATCTCTAGAAGGACTGGATAAAAGAGCATTTTTTAAAAGTCAGAAAAGAACGAAGTATCTGTTAATTTTCATTTGCTGCTAATTAAAGGGAAAGTAAGGTGAAACTAAGACTAGGCCTGCTTTGATTAAGTATCATCTCTGCCCAGCAAAATTCCCATTTAGATCCTTCTCTTTTTCTGTGGCTGTCTTCTAGACTACATGACTATAGCTACAATTTCCAAATAAAGGGAAGATTTGTGTATACTTTAATAACAAAATGTAAATGGAATATGGGGATGAATTCACAGTTATCCATAATGTCTTTAAGGCACCCTCTTTTTCACCAAAGTTCGGCCTCAAAGCTCCATTGTAAAATGGTGAGGGCTATGTGGCATGGCATTACAACTTTGTGCAAGATCAGGAAGGTCCTGGCAAGCTTTGTGACGAGGTATGCCTATGGTTCAAAAACCAGGATGCTTAAATTTGGTTAAAAAAGCTGTATCTAACTGACATAATGATGGACAGGTGATGGATTTTTCAGCCATATCAATTTTTTATAACATTTGTTAACCTGTAAATTCAGGAAACAATCAATATAGGAGAAAAAAAAAGGTCTTTAATTGGGGCAGAGGAAATATAACTCATGGTATTGCAAAGCCAGAAGCTAGGAATACCCAAAGATGGGAACTGAGGACGGGAATTTTATGGGATAACAGAACAAAAAGGAACTTAGTGCAAATGAACCTTTAACAAAAGAAACCATAGAACTGCTCCTGAGTTAAGTATAGATGCTACTTAACTCTAAATAGAAACTACTTAATGTGGGTAGACCCTTTTACATAATAACATAAAGTCCAGGGAGTAAGGTGGGGAACCATTGGGGATAGTTTACTTGGGGGAGACAGGGGAGGTCCATAAGCCCATCAAGAGTCTGGAATTGACAAAGATTGGTTCAACCCAGACAATTCACCTGCCTGGGGAGGGAATCAATCAGTTCTCAGTAAATTTATAGTTATCACATTCTACAGAATCATAGAGAAATTGTGATCTGAATCAGTGAAGGGATCATCTAGACTGATGAAAAGTCCTTGAGGTATTGAAATACTGTTCATCTTCCTGGATAATCATGATTAAAACCTACCTAAAACAAAACAAGACAAGCAAACAAAAACCTACAAATCAAGAACCAAAAAACTGCCAACAAAAAAAATAATAAATGTTCCAAGGATGTGTGACAAACAAACCCTTCTTAGTAACCTCCAAGTCTGAGAACTCCCTCCACATCTCATCACTTCTAAGATCTAATAGTTAAATCCTAGAGAATTAAATGATTTGTTTAGGATACAGTAGCTAAGAAGTATGATAGGTAAGTTTCAGGCCTAGATCTTCCTGTCTCCAAGCATATCACTCTATCTACAAAATTGTATTGTTCCTTGTTTTTTGATCACCTAAATAGCCAACAGTGTAATGACAGTGGAAAGAATTCTGAATTGCAATTGAAAAAGTATATAATTGGATATATACATACTATATCTATTGGATATATATATATACACATACTATATCTATATATACAGTATATATGTAGATATACATATATATATATATGCACACACATGTATATAAACTTACATATATGTATGTGGAGAGAGAGGAAGAGGGACAGGGAGAGCAAGAGATTGTTCCAAATATCTGAGAGAAACTAAACATTAAACTACAATGTAATTAAACCATTATAACAGACCAAATTGTTGCTTGCAATCAATTATATGGGAAAGGGAACAGATATTTATGAAGTGCCTACTGTGTGCCAGTGCTATGCTAAGCACTTAACAAATATTTATTTGTTCCTCACAATAAGTTTATGAGGCAGTTACTGTTATGATCTCCATTTTACAGTTGAGCAAACTAATACAGATAGATGTTAAGTGACTTACCCAGGATCACACAGTTAATTAAGTATATGAGGTTGTATTTGAATTCAGATCTATCTAAATCAAGGCCCATGACTCAATACACTATCCATCTGAGCTTCTTTTATCTCTTTAAAACATCAGTATGCTTTTAATAAATGCTGCCATTCCAAATCATCATAAACTCCCAGTTAATTGGAAAGAAAACATCTTAATATTTAGGAAGGGCATAGAGAAAATTAACATTAAATGGAAGTAGAAACAAATGCATATCATCCCTGTTTTCTAATCTGTCATTGCAGTTTTATAAAGGACACTTCAAATGAGCCAACTGAGACTGAGCTATAGCCTTTATATGGCTACCAAAAAAAAAAAAAAAGGTAATTTATAGCTCAATGTGCACTGATAATTAAATTCAAAAGAATAATAGAATGTTAATAACTTGTTCCAACACTTTCCATTTCAACCACATTGAAAAAGGGAAAAAGATAATAATAACAACATCAACAATAACAAACAGTATCAAAACTATATGACATATAGATATAAAGAAGACATATTTCATATCCCATCTAAAATTGGCATAAATCCTAAACATACTTTTCATGATACTAAATAAAATGAACTTTTATCTCAATATTTATAAATTATTAAATCTAATCCATTTATTCACTTATAAAATAATACATAGAACCTTAAATATAAACAAATAATAACAGGATTATGACTTGCCTCATGGAAATGTCTTTTGGAAACTCATTAAAAAAAGATGAATAAAAAGAGATACTGCTGCGACAATCTCTACTAAATGATACAACTACATGGTGATGATACCACAGATATGATTATTTTGCTGTCATTGATCACAGTTTGTTTTAATGAAGGTCAGTATATTTAATTAATCAAACACTCTAATAATGCATCTGTTCATGTGGTATACTGGATGATTGGATTTCAGTCAGGAAAAACTGGCCTGCTGTTACTGTGTAGTAGCTGTTAGATTCAAGTACAGCTTATTTAACTATGCTTAGCCTAAATTTTCTAATTCATAAAATGAGGAAGATCCCTATTGGAATTAATACATAGGGTTGTTCTAAACCTTTAATGCAGTAATATACTCGCTAGGTATTTAAGTTTGAAGAAGCTATACCAAAGTCAGCTACCAAGAGTAGTATAATGAATTTACAATAGAGATCATCTTTTACAAAATAAAAATAGTCTGATCCCCCCAGAAATGAATAACAATTATAGTTATCTTCAGTCAAGATATTGGTAATTATCGTGAGGTTGCTATATCTTATCTTCTATAGGATTGTGCAATTTTCTTTTCTTTCTTTTCTTTCTTTTTTTTTTCCAGGGCAATGAGGGTTAAGTGACTTCCCCAGGGTCACACAGCTAGTAAGTGGTAAGTGTCTGAGGCCAAATTTGAACTCAGGTCCTCCTGAATTCAAGTCTAGTGCTTTATCCACTGCACCACCTACCTGCCCCAGTGCAATTTTCAAAGTACATAATCTGACCTTATTTTTGCTGATATATCTCAATTAATTAAGATGATTTTCTTATATCTAATCCCATGCTGGTTCTTTAATTCTCATAGTATACATATTTTATTTTATTAGAGAAATGTTCCAGTGGGATTTTCTTTCCTTTTTTCTTCCTCCAAATAAGTTTGATAACTGGACACTGTCCATATCACTAGTCTGTAATCTTGTCATAGAAAAGAAATGGATGTTTACTGACACAGTTACAGTGTGAGATGGGTTCAGTGGTTACTCTTTCATTTCTTTGAGGTCAAAGTATATTTTTTCCCCTATGATGTTTCCAATTTTCTTGTAGAAATGTATTGTCTATGATCAGTGTCAGATTGACAGTTGGCTATACACATACCAGTACAAGCCACAACAGTACAAACGTCCCTACTTTAGCCTGTCAATATCTCTTCACAATAAGCTAAGAGATTTTTCTTCCAGAATGACAGTTATTTCTGGCCTCCATGTTTTTTTGATTTGTTTTATTTTTTGTTTTGTTTTGTTTTTCAAATTCTGTAAAAACTGCAAACAAGGCTGTCAATTACAGTAATGGTCATTGGATTGCATATTATGCACCATCATAAACTGAACTGAGACCAACCCATTAATTTCATATTGGTTTCCATAATACCTACTAGATGGTAACAACTTTAAACTCCTAAATAAATTAGAGTAGAACAAGTATCCTAGAAGTGAAAGAGTCATTAATAACATCCTTGGGCTTGCATTATTCTGCTTTAAATGTCTTTGACAGAAGTTTGGGAGTACTGCTGATTGTACACTTTTGAGAACTTGAAAACTTTCTGCTTTAGTCAATTTGGCTATTTTTGAAACATGCATCTTTCATTCCCACCCTTAAGTCACACAGAATCAACAGCACCATGGGATGATAGGGACCCCCTAGGCCATCCTTCTTCAAATGAGAGATGAAATATCCAATGGACTTCCTTTTGAAATGTCTTTAGGAAATGATATCCCCTTCCTCCCACCACAACCAATTAAGCCAATTTTTCAAAAAAAAAAGTTACTGAGGAGCCAAAATGCTTTGAGGTTAGTGATTTTGTACACTGCATTGTTTGCTAAATTATTGCTTGGAGCTATATGGTCACAGGTACTAGAAGAGACCTTAGAAGCCATGCAGGTCATCTTATTTAACAGATGAGAAAACTGAGATAGAGGGCACATGATTTGTCCAGAGTCAAAGAACTAGTAAGTGTCTAAATATGATTTTTCAGTCTAGTTCATTCAGGTTGTCTGATACTCTATACCACATGGCCCTACCATGCTGACTGTAATCTACTGTAATATTCATATATACATGCACTAAAATACAATTATTATATCATCTTTCTTTAACAGGAGGAGCAGCATTATTTAGTACATCTTAAAGTTATTCTCAGGTCAATAAAGACTTTTACTCCCTGCCTCTGACACATACTGATTTTGTGACCTTGAGCAGATTACTTAAACTCTCAGTGACTCCAGAAAATGCTCTAAGACAATTCATTGAAGAGTAAGTGCTGACCTGCATTGAGTGATGAAATTATACATCCTCTATAATAAATAAATTGGAGATATGGTCCAAATTTCTTAATTACATGTGCTAACATGATCATGTGGATAGTATGTGGGACCTAGATTCTGGAAGACCTGTGTTCTAATTTTACCTGTGATACTATAAGTACAAATAGAGAGCAAATAAACATTATTTGAGGGTAAGCAATGTGAATTCATCTATTCAAGGTGAGGTAGAGGATAGGAAGGTATTGCAAAAATTGCATTTCCCATCTGCTCCCTTATCCATAAGGGACCACATAAACATTTTGAAGGAATGGTCAAGGGATCCTTCATTATTCTGGCTGTCTGTTTCTGAATCTCTCCAGCTTGATAACCTTAAAAATATGATGTCCTGATCTTCACATGTAATTTCCTATGTAGTCTAACTAGGGAAGCGAGCTGTCAAATTATTCTTCACTTACTGTAGAAACTGTGCCTCTCCTAATGCAGCCTAAGGTCATGTAAGAAACAGATAAACTGAGGCAGGATCCCCAGTCTGGTGCAAAGCAGGAAGGCCATTTATTCTCAGTCTCATAAGGACGGCAAGTACCCCAGGGAGTACTGCAATTTGCTCCAATGAAGTTCCCCTTTTTATCCTAGATCTAACGCAAGGTCCCTCCCTCACCTGGGTTCACATTCTTCAAGACACTTCTAAACATGTAGACCACGCCCCCCCCCCATGTGGCTCCATTGCTGCCCCCACCCTGTGGGACTGCTGGACCCTGTCATTTTACAATCCTTTTTTCTCTAAATTTAGAAAACCTCCATTGACTCAGCAGGGAAAAGGAAAGGAAATTTTGGGGAGTGGGAATAAGCTTTTAGGGCTTGATTACATAGTTTTTTTCCTATCTGAGAGAAACATCCTCTACTGGTTAACTTTAACTTAGCAGGAAAAAGAAAGTAACGGTGGAGATAGGGGAAAGAAGGCCCCAGGACTTGAATATTGTATCCTGCCAACTGAGGCAGACACACCATTTCTATCAGGTCATATTAGCTTTTTTTGGTTGTTTGTTTAGTCTTACTTGTCATCACACAGGAGTCAAATTGAGATTGTTATCCACTAAAAACACAAAATCTTTTTTTAAAATTTTAATTTGCTTAGTCATGCTTCCTATATCTTGTAATTGTGAAAATAAATATTTGAGCCTAAGTGTAGGACTTTACATTCATCCTATTGAATTTTAGCTATTTGATTCAGACCATAATTCCAGATTATCATTCAACCATTTCCAAATCCACTTAATTGCACTATAAAGAAATCTAGACATCTCTATTCTTCCCATTGGAATGTCATTGGTCATTTTTTAACTGCTTTATTGATAATTAGGTATCAAACTCCATCTATAGCATACCCTGTTAAATGAATATATGAATCACCTGGATTTGATAGAGGTACCTTATTATCCAAATGAATTTTATGAAACCCTGGCAGATGCCCCTTGGCTAAAACTTCAGGCTGACCCCAGATAGCTAACAGATAAGTTCCCATTTACTAACTTCTCTCCTCAAGAGAGTAAACAAATCAAAATGCCTCTTTTGACTAAATTTCAACTAATGAGTCCCCATTTTTTCCTCCAAAGAGTAAGTAGAGCAAATATCTAGACATCCTTGTCCTTGGTAAACCCTTCCTGTGTCTTTAAGCTGTCTGTTATAGTATTTGCTTTAGGATAATTTGTATCATGCTAATAAAACTGGCATAATCCTGTAACCAGTGAGCAGAGAAAACCTTATATACCCTGTAATAATACAAGATTATTGTATTCATTTTTTTGAAAAATAAATATAAGAGGAATTGTGTACAGTAAGCCTCACTTTCGTCCTGCAGAAAATGAGAATAATAATTCCTATGCTACTTACTTCATGAGTTTGAGTATCACATTCTATAATGTTTATAACAAGCTTTAAAAACATTAAAACTTCATACAAATATAATTGATGATGATGGTGGTAGTGATGATTCTGTGACTTAAGGTCATGTACACAGTGATAGGATGATGATTAAAATCAAGTTCTATGATTCCATATCTTTTATTCTTTCCATAGCATATAACCCTGAACTTCATTTTCCTCATCTGGAAATAAATAGAAGGAAATTGTTGAACTAGAGGATTTCTAAAATCCCTTCTAGTTCTAAATTTTTTGATCCAATGATTTATTTATTTTATTATATGGGTCAATCATGACGGAACAGTAGATTTTGAGAATTAAATATACCTTATTGGTTGAGAGTACTAGGACCTTCTTGAATCTGTTAAATATAGTATTGTTTCTGAACCTTTATGGGTTTCTTGGGGATTAATAACAATAACAACAACAACATGATGATGATGATAATGTTGATGATAATGTAGGACTTAATATATGTTAGGCATCATGTTAAGTACTTTATAATTATTATTTCATTTGATCCTTACAATAACCCTTGGGAGGTAGGTCCTATTATTAACCTCATTATGCAGATAAGTCAAATGAGACAAACAAATATTTTCATATCCATTTGGTACAAAATTTTCTAGTCAATCCCTAGACTTGAGTCATTGGATCATAAAATTTCTTGCCAAAATTCTTCAGATGCTACTATTTGTTTATTATATTGGGCGTATTAACCTTTTGTGCCTCCCTGAAATTTAAGGAGACTCCAAAGAGACCATCGTAGTTATTCCAAAAGGGGGAAAATAAGTAGATGGGGAAGGCATCCTGATTACATTATTACACACAATTAGATGGGTATTTGAGTAATTGAGCTCATTGAGTAAGTCACTAAATACATATGTGTGTGTGTGTATGTATGTATGTATATATATATATATATACATACATACATACATACACACATATATATATATATATGTCTTAGCCTAACATTGCACTGATTAATTAAGTAGATCCCACATCACACAGTATCACATTTTGGAAAATCATGCCATATTTTCCATGATAGCAAATGGGTTAATATAAAATAAAAAATTAAATAAAAAGAAGTTATTAGCATTAGTATTGTCTGAGTAATATCTTATAGAAGAATGTACTGTATAGTGGATTGTATGCTTGACTTGGGGCCAAACCTGGGTATAAATCCTCCCTTTGACACTTAATAGGTTTATAAGAATGGCTAAATGACTTACGCCCACTTGGCCTCATTTTCCTTTTTTTGTTTTTGTTTTTTTTTGTAATGAAATGGTTGAATTAGATGATTTCTCAAGACTCTTCCAAGTCTAAAACTATTAGCAAATGATCCTATGAACTAATGACATTTCTACAAGTCATAGAATACCATGATCTCAGAAGAATCAAAATCTTAGCAAAAGCAGATAGAAACAATTAAAAATACATAGGTTAAAGTATATTGAATTTAGAAAGGATTAAATTAGGGGATGCTAGGTGGCACAGTGGATAAAGCACTGGCCCTGGATTTAGGAGTACCTGAGTTCAAATCCGGCCTCAGACACTTAGCACTTACTAGCTGTGTGTCCCTGGGCAAGTCACTTAACCCCCATTGCCCCACAAAAAAAAAAGGCAGATGGAAACAATTAAAAATACATAGGTTAAAGTATATTGAATTTAGAAAGGATTAATTAGATTACCTATATGTAGGTAAAGAACATACAAAGATAAAAGCCCTTGTCCTCATGTTGCTTATCTTCTGTTAGGTATTACCATCAACATCTAGTGCTCATGGTGTGGCAACAGATATACCATCACTGATTTCTATGGCAATAAAAGGAGTTGAGATGGTCTTCATACCTATGAAAATCAAATAAGATAATAATGTGGGAAATGAATTAAAAGTGTTACAATGTCATTAAAGTGTTAGTTATACATTGAGCACATAGAAATATTCTAGGTACAATTTCTAGCCCCTGTCATCAAGGGGCTTTCATTCTAACAGACAATTCATACATTTAGGAGTATATTCTAAATGTGTTCCTTATTTTGTAGGAGGGTAAAAGAGGTTTAGGCAGGGGCATATCCACAGTAGGAAATACTTCATGTAGAAGGTAACGTTTGATTTGATTTTTGAGGAAAATTGATTACTATATGCTTTCTTGTCACAAGGATTGCTGTAAAGAGCAGATTTCTCTCCCTTAAACAGGTTACTTTTATTTTTCTCTTGTGTGCAAGTTTTTGAGGTGGTGTTCAAGGCCAGTGTCATGATAAAATACATTAGCTGCGTCTGTCCTTAACCTTCATATCTAAATGAAGTATATTTGAAGTTATCCTAATAGGTATTAAACTTATTTCAAATCTGATACCACTGCTACAGACATTTATGGACCTCCACTTTGAGGATGACTTTCAAAGACTCTTAAAGAGTTACTCAAAAAGCCAAGGCTCATTTGTACAAAATTATACTACAAAGTGTTATCACTTAAGTTATTCTGTCTAATTAATTCATAATGGGGTGGCTAGGTGGCACAGTGGACAAAGCACCAGCCCTGGATTCAGGAGTACCTGAGTTCAAATCCGGCCTTAGACACTTGACACTTACTAGCTGTGTGACCCTAGGCAAGTCACTTAACCCCCATTGCCTGACCAAAAAAAAAATTAATTCATAATTGATTTTTTATCTTCAAATTCCATATTGACTGTAAAAGTACATATTTGCTGATATCAAGGAGAATACTTTGATGAATCTATGATTTCATAGATATGAATATTCCTTAAATGATATAGATCTCAATCCACTCAAGTCCTCTTATCTTGTGCAATTTACTCTTGCCCAGACCATATTCTTCTGGAAAGGTATAGCTCTTAACATTTAGGCATTGCCTCCGGAAGATTTAACATTTGTGGATGGAAATGGGATAATCAGATCATCAACTGCTTATCCCATCTTCTTACCATATGACTGTCCTATCTTCTTCCATATTTTTAGGACATCCATTATACTATTTATCTTTGGCAATTCTTCATTGGCCAATGTCGATCCTCACCAACCATTTGTCTTTCTAATGCCCTTTGGGTAATTTGGAACTTAATTTTTAGAGACTAAGGTATTACATACAACATTAAAAGAAGAACATCATTATTTGAAAAAAGAAAGAAAAAAATTGTCTTTGCTTTAGGGAGAAGTTTGGTGTCATTGATTAAACTATTTATTCAATGTTTCAGCAACAATGCAGCCTGCTTTCTTCCACCTCTTTGGTATTGGGTCATATCATTTTCTTAGCTCAGTGTGCATAAAAGTGTCTATATTGATAGCCAACTCTAAGAGTAGCAATTCAAACTGTATGCCACTTTCTACACAATACACAGTCTTGGTTCACTTTGTTTTCCCTGAAAGAATAGTTAGGCTAAATTCTTTTGCACTATATTCAAAAGTTTGAGCGTTACATTTTGGAAACTTAATGTGGTTGAGTTTACCATTGAAGGCAGTGAATAAGAACTTCCTTCCCTCAGCTGTGAGTCATCTTTCTCTTTTTGCAGCATTTTGGGGTTATGCTGCTGCATTTGAAGGCCATATCAAAGGAAGAATTCCCATGTTGATTCGATCAATGGTCACATCAGTGGAATGAGGCTTCAAGTTTCAAGGCAAATGACCTGAAAGAGAGAACTATTTTGGATTCATTTCTTCTGGGATATTACTTAGAAAACAAGCCCCATTATTTTAGAGTTATGCTTCTTCTTTGTATTTTAATGAGACTTTTTGTATTTTTTTTCACTTTTTCCATAGTCTGGCTACTTCACTTTCATCAATTTTAATTAAGTTTTTTTTAAGTTATTGCATTGAATTGCAAAAAGGAAAAAAAGTTCAATATCCCTCTGGATTGTTTTAGTTTATTTTTCATCATATTCCACTGTTAAATTGGAAATTGACATGACTTTCAATGGTTGTCACAGCATCTACTTTATAAGAAGGATTTAAAGGAACAACGGATTTTAATGTCCTTGTTAAAGACCTCAAGATATTTATTGAGCACATGAAATGTGGCCTTAATTTCCAAAAAATACTTATAAAATGTATTGTAAAAGACAGAAAGTCATCCTTACAGTTAAAAATCGGGGCGGGGGGTGGGGGGGAAGGAAGCAACATTTACCTGAAACAAAGTTTCCTTCTTGGACGCTATCCTACACTTCATCCCTAAATCACAGTATTTGTTACAAAATTGATACTATTGGTAGTGGTATTGGATAGGTCTGGTGTGGGGCATTTAATGTCTCTTACCACTTTTCCCCTTTCAATAATTGTGGAAGATATCTAAACATTCCCACCTTCCCTCCTTTATCCAGCATCACTTAAGCACACTCATGGTCAATACCCTCACATATTTAGGACCAGGGCCATCAGATCATACAATTTTAAATCAATCATAGATTATAGATTATAGCCACCTACTTCAATCTCTTTATTTTTTTTTTTCAAATGAGAAAATTGAGTCCCAGGGAAATTAAATGACTTCACTAAGGTAGCAAAGATTACAAGTATCAGTGGTATATTTTGAACCATAGTCTTTTGAATTCAGAGCCAGTACTCTTCCACTGTGCCATGGTGTCCCCTTTAAAAAACAAATATTTTATTTTAAAAATCAACAATAAAAAATACAATCTCTCTTTTTGACTTTGTGTGTTTAAATTAATAGATGTATTTTAAAATACAATTAGTATATTTTATTTTCATATGACTTATATTTCTAATTATGTCCAGTCCCTTATAAGTCAAAATAAAAATAGGGGAAAACACTAGTATCCTTTTAATATCCCTTATATGGGGAATAGTTAACTGGACAAAAGGCACAAAAATTGTTTTTTGTAAAAAAAAATATAGATGAATCATTGAAATATATAAGCTGTTGCCACAGATATAATAAACAAACCTTTTGAAGCCTGAAAGAAGAAGGAAAATAAATTTTGGTTTGATAATTTGAAAAATGTACAACTAAGGAAGTATTTTTCAGGTGGGATTTGAGGAATATTGGTCAGAAAACAAAATGGTACATAGATATAATAACTGAAATCTCCTTTAAAAGGGTATATTTTAACATTTCACTTGTAAGGGAATGATTTGTTTATTTGAACTGGCAAAGCTTTTATTTATTAGAATCTTGAGAAACGATTGTGAAGAAATACAATTCAAGGACACAAAATGAAATGTTAGATAATCTGGAGAGAATTTTGGTCCCTCAACTCATTTGCATATGACTTTTTCCAACTTTAATAAGTTAGCAAGTATTTATTAAGACCCTGCTATGTGCCAAGTACTGTGCTAAATCCCAGGGATACAAAGAAAAGCAAAATCTCTTTTGAAGGAAGGTAAAAGTAAAACAAATTGGAAATCATGTAGCTATCTGCTAATGTTCTATGATCAAGAACAATGTTCATGTTAAATTTAAAAAAAATGAGTTCCTACCTTTTAGATACAAAATGAATCAATGATAACCAAAAGGTTTTGATTTGAGCCATTGAAAGCTACCAGAAGAGTAAGTGTTAGGAGAGGAGAATAGACTAAAGATTAAGGAATGGTAGGATAGGAAGAAGCAGCAAGGGGCTAAAAGTGTGTTCTAATGGCTATTTCTGAAAAGAGCAAAAGCAAAAGCAGTCAACTGACAATAAGGTTTTGATGGTTAGTTACTGATTTGCTGAATGACCTTTGAAGTTCTACTCTGTTTTAAGAGGCAAAAGACAGTTATTGCTGCTGCTTTGCTGTTAACTATAGCTGACTTGGTTCGTTTTCCAGTTCAAAAACATAACCTGAGCTGTTTGATATGCATTAGGCTCTGACTAGATAACAGTACCTTGGTAACAGAAGAGCTGACTGGATTGGTCTTTATAGCTTATAGATAGCCAGCCTGATGAACTTTGGCATTCTCTGATTGAAAGGCGAATGCTATTCACATAAAGAAGTTACACCCTCCAATACTATTGTTTGATTTTTTTTAAAATTTGATTTAATCTTATTTTATTAATTCTTTTATCTATTTGTTTATTTAAATTTTAAGGGAGATTATAAATTGAATATGTTTGTAGATTCTACTTTTGATTCAGGCACAAAGGAGAAGAGGGTTTGCCCAGCTGTAGAACAAGACAAAGTTGTAGAGAAGCAGTTAACTGTGGAATAGATTTGTGTCACCTTAATGGTCCTAAATACACCAATGAGCAAAATGGTTTTCTTCCCTCAGGCACATCTCTGCCACATTCCTCTGTGTGTACATGAGCCCACCTTCTTCCAAAGATATTGATTGTTCTTAAAGAGAATGCAATGCAAGCTAATGTATGAATCTTTATTTATTTTATTAATCAAGTGCTTGATTAATGTATAAATACTGTGATTTTATAATCATTATCATGTCTGTTTGTCTTATTGCTAAGTTATATTTAAGATCTAAAATTTCATTTCTGCAGTTCCACGTGAATAAACAAACCTGCAGCAGAGAGGGTTCAGGAGTTAGAATGAAAAATTGAATGCCTATCCTGACCATAGTTACCTATAAGACCCTGAGATAATTTGAATATAATTGGGTGATGTTGATTTGTCTTTGAGAATCTAGATATGTCAGGGTGAAAGCATGTTGGAATGAATGAGACAACCTCAAGAGGGAGTGGTGTCCACATGTTCTAGTAGAGGAGTTGGCTTTGGAGAGGTGGCCAAGCCATGTGTATAGTCAATATGTAAAAAATAAATAATGCCCGTCAAAAGGTACAACCATATTCAGTGTTCTATACCCATAGTCTCCTATATCTGCAAAACAGCAGAAGGAATAGCCTTCTCACATCACTGGTTGTGGGAGAGAGTGTAGAATTTGAACACTAGAGTTTTGCAACATTCAGTTTTGTTGGTTTTAGTTTATTCTAATGCATAAGATATGATAACACTATTTCAGTTTCTCTAAATTTTTATAATGATATTTTTTATCCAATCATTCCTCTTCTCTTTTCCTCATGAGATGATCTTTTGTTTGTCCTCCATTCTTCTTAGACTCTGTCTATTTTTGTTTTTGTTTCTTGATCTGCATTACAGCAATGATCTTTTTTTGATGGTCCCTGAGCACTCTGACATACACCAAGGAAATCCAATTATGGTTTATACTCCATGATCTTAAAGGTCCATTCTTGCTAAAAGAGGCAGTGGAATACAGTGGATAGATTGTTCAATCTGAGGTCAAGGGAGCTGGGTTTGAATCACAGCTCTGCTCCTTATTATGTCTGAGATCTTTAGCAAGTCACTTAACCACCCCAGGGCTTCAGTTCCCAATTGGTAAAAAATGATTATTAGAATAAATGACCTTTAAGTTTCCATCTAGCTACAAGGGGGAAAGACAACTATTTTAGCAGACATATTGATTCAGTAACATTGTTTGTGGGTTCTATTCATTAGTTAGAGCAGAGATGACCTCAAGAAGGAAAGTGCTAAATATACTCCAATGATTAAATGAAATACTCAACTGGATTGAGTCAAACCTGTGATCCTTTTATCCAAAAACTCTTCCTGGTGGCAGAATGGCTTTGTTTCTTTCTGTGATTATCTTTGTTGCTGTCTTTGCACTAGTGGACAAAATCCAGGCACTGAGATTGGTGTTGGAAGTTTGAAAAAGGTGAAGAAAATAACTTTTTATCCTAAATAATATAAGTATATTTTCATGAGGTTAATAATGCCCTACTCTGAAATAAGGTATGTTTATTTTTACTCTTACATATCAATTTTCTTTCCCTCAAAAAAAATTACTGCATTAGCTAAAAATCTCATGTTATTTACCAAAAAGCACATTTAAATGTGTTATCCAATTTGCCGATGAAAATTATTACTTTCACCACCGATGTGCTTTACCTTTACCAAAGCACACAGATCATCAAAACAAAATAATGCACAATGTGAAAGGAACTTTGGGGAAAAAAAGTGCTAATGCATAGAGTAGAAATTTTTCATGTAAACTAAAAAAAGTCATCTGGAGAAGGGATTTCAAGATTTCTGTGAGTCTATTATTTAGACTAAAAAGAATAAAATAATAAAATTAAACAATTAAACCAAAATAAATGTAGTTTTGACTTGAAATCAGTAAAATACCTTATTTCAAAAGAGACTTAATTTACATTCTCAAATCAACTAATGCCTAGGTCCTGGAATTATTAAATATAATCCTAGACCCTAGATTTAATTCAAGGAGTATAAAATTTAGTTGGGCACAGGTTACTCACAGACAGTGTACAAAGCGAACTGGTGTCCTGGATTCAAATTCTGCCTTGGACACATACTACATGAAAATGGGGCATTCACTTAATTTCTCAAGACCTTGCTAATGACTATTTAAGACTTTAAGTAAGCTGGGTTTTTAAAATTTATTACTTTCAGCTTCATGGATGCAGGGCTGAAAGTGGTTTCAGAGTTCATTTCATCTAACGCTTCAGTTTATAGATGAAAAATCAGCATTCCAATGAAGTTAAACAATTTGCTACACGACATACAGATGTAGCATTGGAATTTTCATTTTTTGAAACTTTAAATCTAGCTTTAGTTTGTACTTGATCATGCTCCTACCAGGAGGTCCAGAGAAAGAAAGAATGAGATCAGGGGGAATTAATATAGAGATAAATACAAGAGGACTCATGTTAACATATGTTTAGATCCATGTTTGTATATATGCATATAAATGCTAATATATTTTGTATATCAATGTTGTCACATAAAATGTTTATTAGGTGATTATTGCATGCAATGCATTGTTAGTAATGCATTATGTGAATTTACCTATATAAATGCATGTGTTTCTACTTGTGTATATGCATATGCATGTGCATTATGAATTACATGTGATATCAATTTTTAAGTAGTAGCTTCATTTTTGTGAAAGCAAATGCGGGAAACACTTTAAAGTGACACACAATACAGGATTTTCAATTAATCATTTTAGAGGGAATATTTATTTATCTTGTAAAAAGTAGGAAGTAGAAAGTCTCACTATTTTTATCATATTACCTTATTTATCACTTTAGCACATTTTCATAGGATTATAGTCATAAAGATGCAAAGGGATTTAATGGGCACCATAATTTTCTAGATGCAGAAACTCAGGTCCATAAAGGTGAACTTAGCTGCCAAAGACAACAAAATTGCTAAG
This sequence comes from Dromiciops gliroides, assembly GCF_019393635.1. Lineage (NCBI taxonomy): Eukaryota > Metazoa > Chordata > Mammalia > Microbiotheria > Microbiotheriidae > Dromiciops > Dromiciops gliroides. Next base: position 24,812,112 of record NC_057863.1, read on the forward strand.
TAAAGAGTAAAATGATTTTTGGGACCCTATGCCTCTTACTCAGAAGCTAGTAAACCATGTGACTTTGGATAGTTTCTGGGAGAACTGCTTAGCAGGCACTCCCTGTGTTATATACCACCATGATCTCAAAGATCCCTTCCAATTATGAGAGGCAGTGGAGTATGGTGTCTAGATTGTTCTATTTCAAGTCATGGAACTGTGAATCACAGCTCTGCTCCTCATTTCCTCTGGGGTCTTGGGCTTCCTCGGTGGCTTCTTCACTTGTGCTGGATGTTTTGTTTTTTTCTTTTGCTTTATCTTGCTGAGGTTCAAGGATTCCAATAATCTCCTTCCTTCCTCTCCTCATGGTCTTCCTTCTAATGATTTAGACCCCAGTGGAAGCTTTTACCCTCAGCCCCCTAGAATCTGATGGACCAGCCTTTGTGCTTTATCTTACCAGAGCCCAGGCCTCCAGTGTATTTACTGAAGTTTCCTTGTCATACCTCACCCTTGATTATAGTTTCTTTTTTCTTTTTATTAGAATGTAAGTTACTTGAAGGCAAGTATTGTCTTTTTCTTTCTTTCTTTCTTTCTTTCTTTCTTTCTTTCTTTCTTTCTTTCTTTCTTTCTTTCTTTTTTTGTGGGGCAATGAGGGTTAAGTGACTTGCCCAGGGGCACACAGCTAGTAGGTATCAAGTGTCTGAGCTGGATTTGAACTCAGGTCCTCCTGAATACAGTACCAGTGCTTTATCCACTGTACCACCTTACTGCCCTCGGTATTGTCTTTCTTGTTTGTATTTTAGTTCCCATTGCTTAGTACAGAACCTGTTATTTACACTTAATAAATGCTTTATATATTATCTACTTGTATATCTCTATCAATTTAACTATCATCTATTTGTCTTTCATCAATCCATCTATCATCTATTATCTGTCCAATTATCTATTGTTCTACCTGTCTATTTTATGTCATGTTTGTGTCTGAAGGAGAATTGATTTATTCCTCCGTAGAGAATGCAAGCATTGTAGCAAGAGAAACACAGCCTTTTGGAGGGAGGAGGATTTTTTTACAATCATATGGCATGTGGCACTCCATACTTACATGAAATTAAAGTAAATGGAGCTTGTCTTTGGTCTATTTTCCTTCTCCACTCTTGCCAGACAGTGACTGCTTATAGTTCACCATCATAACAGCTCTCCCTGTCCAACAACAGCAATGTTTCTGATCTTGAACCTGCTCATTAACAGTTTACCAATCTGTTAAACTATTCTCTGTGAATGGATAACAACAGATGACCTCCCTCAAATTAGCAAGGTTTTCTGGGGACAATTCCTTTTCTCACTCTTAAATTGATTCATTTGGATTCTTCAGGCCTATTGGAGAGATGCTTTTGTAATAGATGGAGTCATGTTGCATTAATCAAATCACTTCACTTTTATTCATTGTTCACATTGTACTCATGGACAGAATGAGATTGATATCACATATACATCCTTGGATTTTCTGTGCTTCAGCTCCTGCAAAGTACAATACCAGATGGGAGGAAAGGTGAGAAAGGAATTTTTTTCCTAGTAATATATCCTTTGAGTTTCTTGTTTAATTAATTTCTCGATGGTCCTCAATCATGACACTATATCTCATCTCTGTGTGTTTCACTTCTGATCCCCCATGCCTTGAAAGATCTCCCTCCACACCTTCAGATCACAGAATCTCTTGTTTTCATGAACATATCCATCATTTTCTTTCTTTTCTTCTTCTTTTTTTTTTTTTTTTGCTGGGCAATGAGGATTAAGTGAATTGCCCAGGGCCACACAGCTAGTAAGTGTCAAGTGTCTAAGGCTGAATTTGAAATCAGGTTCTCCTGAATCCAGGGCTGGAGCTTTATCTACTTTGCCACCTAGTTGCCCCCCCATTATTTTCTTAAACACTCAATTCAAGTGCTACCTTTTACAATCCTGATTCCCTTCCAACTTCCACAGTCCTCCCATACCTAACTACCAGTTTTTAAGTATATATGTGAATACATTTGTGTTTTACACACATATACATGTGCAATAAATGCATTCATGCCACACACATACATACATATATTTATATGTATATATGTGTGTGCATATATACAAAAATACTCACAAGGATCTGGAATACACATGTACATAAACATGCATGTGTATTTACATTTCTGCATGTGAACACATGTGTGTCTGTGTATTCTTTCCAGCTCCTTGCGAGGATTGTTTTGTTTGTTCATTTTTTGGTCTATAACCTAGAAAAAATAAGGTGCTTAATGCTTGACACTATTGAGCACTCTAATGGACATGTTCTCTTTCCTAGGTACTTGAGATATTATTCTCTCCTCATTCTCTTTATACTTATCTCAGTATCCTCTCAGTTTCTTTAGCTGGCTCATCATCGAGTGAATGTTTGCTCTCCAGGAGACTACATTCTGAGAGGAAAATTAAAATTGAATAACCATGTAAAATATATACAAGATATGGGCAAAGAACATAAAAATTAGAAATATATACAACCGGGGCAGCTAGGTGGTGCAGTGGATAGAGCACCGGCCCTGGAGTCAGGAGTACCTGAGTTCAAATCCGGCCTGGGACACTTAACACTTACTAGCTGTGTGACCCTGGGCAAGTCACTTAATCCCAATTGCCTCACTAAAAAAAAAAAAAGAAAAAAGAAATATATACAACCCATAAAATTAATAAGAAATATAGAGAAAAAACATACCAAGTCATTTGGTGTAATGTGGAACATTAGCTGGAAGAAAGGTGACACTTGAGCTGACTGAACGCAGATAAGGTTTCTAAGAATCGTAGTTTCAAGGTACCACATTTCATGTATGGGGGACAGCTTTTGAAAAGGTTTAGAGATAAGGGATGGAATGGTTCGTACAAATAACATCAAATAGGCCATTTGACTGGAAAATAATATTTGTGAAGGAGAGTATTATACAATAATTCTGGGAAGGTAACCTAGAGACAGATTGTGAAGGACCTCAATGTCAAGTAGAGTTTATGTTTTGTCTTACAGGAGAAAGATACTAGAGCTTTTTTACCTGTAGAATGGTATGGTTAGACCTGTTCTTTGCCTCCTAATAACCCAAATTAGTATATCCTGGGGAAATCCACGGCCTTTTCGGGGGAAGTATTTAGTTAAAGGAAAACAATGGGTGTCTAGATGGTCCTGGAGTTTAGGCATACTATTCTTTCAAACATCTATGCTGTGTTGACATAATTAACTTTCAATATTTTTGTTAAGATAAATTTATAATGAACTTGAGTACATCAGTCAAATTATTTCCTTGGCTAAGAAATGCATATCGACAAATGAAAATATTAATGATCTTTGAGCATTATTATTCTATCTCAATTCCTGGTGATGGATATGGAAATGAGGCCTAGGCCATGAACTCAGGAATTAAAAGCAACAAGGATGGGCCAAATAAACATCTGGCTGCTGTCTCAGAAAGAATCTTTTATATCTGTCTCCCTTTCTGCCCTCTCCCACATCCTTTTGGCTTCACATTTGTATATATCTGTATGTTTCTCCTTCTCCAAACTGTACTGCTGATTCATCTCTACAGGACTTTTTCTACCATGCTATAGAAATCTCTTCACCCTGCAAGTTCACTCCACTCCAGTACTTCTTATCATATTAGAATCATTATCCACTTTCAAGGTCTCACCTTGTGATTTCCTGTTTCCTCCCAGAATGTCCAATTTAAGGAAGAGGCTGTGGCCAAAAATGTCTTCATCCTACTCCAGGATTCTCAGATGACTCATTTCCACAGGACTTTCTGTACCAACTTCCCCAGTGCTCTTTTCAGCTCACTTTTATGTATTGTCTTCCCCCATTAGAATGTAGGGGCAGAGACTGTTATTCTACTTCTCCTTGTATCCCCTAATTTAGCTGAGTATTTGGCATATATTATTGTGGGCTGATTGAGTGATTTGATGGACTATTGCAAGTAATGGATATGGGATTAGGAAAGTAAATAAGAAATATAGACAAGAGGTATGTAATTATAGGTAGGTTCCTCTTGTCAAACTTGTGCCAAAATTATGCTTCAAAACAAAGCAAAACACTATGTGCAAAACATTTTAAAACATTGAATTTTCCCTTTGTTCAAAGTGTTTAAAAATCAGATTATTCAAAGGAATTATTAAATTTGAAAAATGTAGTTCACTAATAAAAAATATCAAAGGATTAATGATTTTACAAAAATAATATGATGCATAATAATCTGATTTGGGGGGGTTACTGAACTGTACACCTATATGATTAGTACATAGTGTATACCTAAATGTTTGCTGATTGATTCAGTGATTATACCTTTATTTGTACACTGAAATAAGTTCAATCTGACTATAATATATGAACATATTTAAAAATTAGATTTTGGGGCAAGCCCAATAGGAATCGTTAAAGTATTAGGTTTAAAGCTTTTTGTTGTTGTTGTTGTTTTGCCAAAGTCTAAATCAGTCACACTCATTTTATGAGTGAATGTGGCTAGGAGCTAATGGGTAATTGTATTCTGAAAAACATATTTTGGAAGATCATAGGGTCAGGTCATAGTGCTTTTAGAGCCAGAGGGCTGTGAGATTCTCGAATTTGAGACCTGGAAGGAACATTAGAAATCATCTAATCCTAGACTTTCATTTTACAGTTCAAAACAATGCAGCTGACAGAGCTCACCTAATGTCAGTAACCAAGGAAACTGCAATGTCTTTTGCCTTTCCTTGTATCCCTAACACTTAGCAAAATATCTGGCACAAGGTAAGGACTTAATGTTTAAGGACGGAGAACTTTGCTAATGTGCAGTTGCGCTTTGTGAAGAATGACATAACAGCCAGGAAAAAGAAGATAGTGTTCTCACTGTGCTCTACTGTGGGCAGACCATAGGAGGCACACAATTTTCAGTTCTGATTGCCACATGAGAGGAAAGATGATTATAAGGAGGAAATTGTCTAGAGGAAAACAGCCAGGATGTCATGGGGGTTGCTTCACCTAGATAAGAGATTTATGTATAGCATGAAAACTGTCATTAAGCATTCATAGGGATATCACATGGAAAATAACCAAATTAATCTACTTAGCCTCAGAGGGCAAAGCTAGCAGTCATGGTTAGAAGGTGCAAATAGGTAGATCTTGGATTATTGTAAGGAAAATGGCCTAGTATTTAGAGGAATAGCCCAAATTTAGATGAGCTTTCTTTGAAAGTCTTGGGTTTCTCCTTATTTAAGACCTTCAAGCAAAGACTGGGTGATCATATGTTCTCCTGGGAATTTTATTGTTCAAGTATAGGTTGGATAAGATGGCTACAGAGGTGTCCTCCACTTTTGAAATTATGTAAAAGGTCTCATAGGTAACGTCCTAGAGTTAGTATTCAAATACAGCAATTCAGATTAAAATCTCAAAGCATCTTCTTTGGGTATTTGGATAAAGTGTTCTATATTGCAAAAAAAAAAAATCTATGACTTAGACTATTGAGCTAAAATGAATTAGTCTAACAGTCTTGTTAATCAATTGAGGAAACTGAGGCCACAGAGGGAAAGTGACCGTCAAGGCCACACAGGTATTAAGTGGAAGAACCAGGAGTCAGAGTTTAATGTTCTTTCTCTAAATTCAGAGAGTTATGTTTCCTTTGCCAAAATTACTTTTCTATCTACTGATCAACAGAGTTGGTTAAAAGGAAGTCTATTTAGGTTGATTTAGTGAAAAAAGCCTTGATCATTTCAAAAGAGTTCTTTGTCAATAGATGGCAATGATATGCTTTAGAGCACTCCCTTCCTTCCATAGACTTACCCCTTTCTGATGAAAATTTCATAGTACAGTTAAGTTATTTATATCTGAAAAGTTCTGTTTTCTCACCATTATAATTTTTCATGTCAATATAGGCCAGCTATGGGGGAGGCAAAGCCTGACATTGCTTTATTAAAGTTGACACTTTTCCTTGGATTGAATGAGTTTTCACCCTGTGTCTGGAGAGATGCATATTATTAGCATTCAGATGCTGTTTCTCCATCAACTAATCTGCTTCAAAATATTTGCATGAAATCAAATTTGCTTACCAGGCAGCTCCATATAAAATATAATTTAAAGACCAGGGTTCACATTAGTGCACTTTAGTTATTCTGAGGAGAGAGTAGATATCACTCAGGCTCATTACTAAGGGAAGGCAGCCAATGAATTCCACAGGCTTTGTCAAGGTGGCCTGGCCGGTGGTGATTTATGAGGCATGCTTTTCAAGTGTTTAGAAACATGTCAATTTCAGAGTATTACCAGGAAAGGTGGTGACATTAAGACTTCTTGAAAATTTGGCAACTGTGCAATCATATGAAGTGAAAAGAAAGGGCTTTCATTTCTGAAAATTTGCAAAATACATGTTAAGTATTTATATATTTGAGTAGTACTGGAGTTATTACAGTGGGAGTGTCAGGCAGGCAAACTGGAGTGGTAGTTACACAGAAGGAGGGCCCAGACTACATACAAATCTAACTATGTTTAATGGTAGATCCCTTGTCCTGAATCCCAATATGACTTGCCTTGATTCTTAGAGATTTGAGTCTCATTTGGTTTACTTCAAGTCAATTATTCAAGCATTCGTTGCATTCTTCCTATGTACCTAACACTGAACTAGGCGCTAGGTATGTGTCCAGAAAGAGGAGGTAGGCTAGTTATGTAATGAGAGCAAGGGATACAGATAGTCCATGGTCTCTATTGATACACACTCAAAACCAAGAGATTCTGAGGAAGCTATCTAGAAAGTCAATAGATCTGCTGTTAAAGCCTGAGATACCACAAGAATAAGAGTTATGTACGATGAGAAGACCTAGGTAGGTCACAATGTGTATCCTATTAGGGGATACCTCTATTTAAAAAAATCCCTAAAAGTGTTGAGGTCTCTGGAAAGTTAAAAGGGTATACAGGATAGCTTTCCTTTTCATTATCTCATGCCTGATATTGATGGTTGTAACCCCCCTCACATTGCTAGGTGCTAAGGATATGTGACAGTCATTCATATATTCTTATTGAAGCGACACTCAGTAGTAGCTTCAATCTGTATTGTTGTTGTTGTTGTTGTTATTGTTCCCATTGCTTTTATTTCTTATCCTGTAGCATTAAATAGCACCTCTTTCTAGGAAACCATATTTCTAAGTTAAATAAAATTTTGTATATAATATGATTTAGCTGGGGCAGCTAGGTGGCCACAGTGGATAGAGCACTGGCCCTGGATTCAGGAGGACCTGAGTTCAAATCCAGCCTCAGATACTTAGCACTTACTAGCTGTGTGACCCTGGGCAAGTCACTTAACCCCCATTGCCTCACCCCCAAAAAAAATAATAATATGATGTATCATGATCACTTTTCTTTGCACGTTAAGGTGCTAGCTTTTTGTTGTTGTTGTTAGCTGCTTGTATCCTCATAAACATGTTTTTCAAAATTGCAAGAGGTTTGTTTTTTCTCCCTTTTATCCTCTCTTGTGAACAGTTCTGCCACCCCTATCATTCTAAGATAAGAAAACTTGTATAAAAATATTCTAAGATCATTTAAAAATACCTTTACTGACCATATTACACAGTGTCACTGGTCATATCATTATATTAAGTAGGATTCCCCCCCAGACAACAGGTGCCTATAGTTTTAATCACTGTTGGTTAGAGACCAATCATGAGAACTTAAAGGACTGATCACAACTTAAATAAATGTATTATAGATAAGAATTGCAGAATCTCAGCACATGCTGCATGGCCAATTAGCACTCATAAATCTTCAAGAAAACTTGAAGAAGGAGAAGCTTCACTCTTCAAGGACTCAAAAGCATCAGAAGAGGTACTATTTCACTCTGGCCTTAATTTTAATCACTGCCAAAGATATCCTATGATCCCCACCTGAGATGTGTACTTAGATTGCAAGGGAGAAAGCTACTGAAGGATCAATGTAGTTTTCAATTCCCAGAGGTCTTTGCCCTTCATTTGGAGGTAGCATCAGTCACATTCCATATAATCACTCTCCATCTAAGGTCTGGTCAACTGTATTCATTTCTGCAATAACTCTTAACCTTTAGTAAATATTTCCAAAATACATGTGAGTCATATTTTCAGTTTTTTTCTTTTGCCTTTAAGCAGCACAGGTGTAACGTTTATGATATTATTTCATTTAGAGAACATTACTTACTAAACATTAGGAAATGAGTGGAAAAGTGTGACACTTCTCTAACCATTGGAATTGTACTCAGACCAATAAGAAAAGTAAATCCTGGGGCAGCTAGGTGGCACAGTGGATAGAGCACTGGCTCTGGATTCAGGAGTACCTGAGTTCAAATCCGACCTCAGACACTTAACACTAACTAGCTGTGTGACCCTAGGCAAGTCACTTAACCCCAATTGCCTCACTAAAAAAAAAAAAAAAGTAAAAAAAAAGTAAATCCTCGGCTGTTCTGATTCTGTATTTTCATTTTTTATGTGTGCTTTATGACCCATAAAAAACAAAGAACACTGAAATCCCACAAATTAGAGAACCTCACACCTTTTTATATCCCAAAAAGGAATGATGAGGCATGCCCTACTTCACTAAAGGTGAGAAAGGGTATATGAACCTAGCTAGTATACACATTTACACAAATAGCATTATCCTTGTGAAATAAATACTTGCTATCATTGTTGAAACCATCTGTTAGCAATTAATGTTATTAGAACAATTGGAAAGGAAATACAAGTGTTCCATTAGGAATGCCTTCTCCACCTGCAAATCGGTGGCCAGGGAGTTAAGTAATAGGAATAATTACCTAAGGATCGTAAATGTTTTAGATAACCCCAACTTTATTGATTACTTGGTGCTGTAAATCTTTTGGGGGAGAATAATCTAATCACCTTGTAACTGAATAGCACTATATACCTCTCACAACACGCTCATAAGTCTGAATGTTTTTGAGTCTCCTAATGATGATTCTATTATACTAATTTCAATTTCCTATAGTACTTGAGAAGCTTTCAAGTAATGGGTTTGTTCTAATAGAGATTTAGGGAGTATGTTCAAGAATTATCTAGTAAAACCAGAAGATTCCTTTTGGAACAATGTGTTTGCTGCTAAAATTTCTACAAGTCCCTAAAATAAATGTGCAGTAATATATGATGAAAAATTTTGGCGATGCATCTTTACTGCTACAACTAAAGGAAATGTGCATTCCTCAATAAGATGGTAAAACCAACAACTGGTAGAGTTTAATGAAAAAATAAGAAAAAATGGAACTGTGATGATTATCTTTTCTATTTTTATAACCTGAGCCACTTAAAAAGAAATACAACATAAGCAACATTTTCTGTCGTTAAAGTATGTAAACTTAAAATTATACATTTTCAAACCTAGTAGTTTCATGTGTATTACATTCTTTATTTTAGATTTTCAATGACAAAATCTTCCACTGAAGTTGTATTTAAATGTCTCATCGTGGTATTGAGATTCCCCTGGATTCTCTAAGGATATGACAGTTGAATGCATTTTTAACATATCCTATCAAGTAGGAAAAGTCTTTAATTTAACCCAAGAATGATATCTCAATGTTCAATCTCGTTGAATTCAGGGAAGAATATCATTGATTTTTCTGTAGACTGATGGATATTTTAGCACAGCAACTTGTGAAGATATGCCTAGAAAGTTATAGTAGAGTTGTCATTCAGATCAGTAATAGGAATACCCACACTGATGGAAAAAATATACTATTGAAGCATCAAAGTAATTTAAGAAACTATTGCTATTTTCTTTCTTTGGCTAATTCTCTTTCCCAAAAAACTATTAAAATTTTTTGTATGGTATTTTTTGATATAACAATTTGTCGTTGTTTCCATTGTTGTTGTTTTTCTTGTTCAGTCATTTCAGTCATGTCTGATTCTTTGTGACCCCATTTGGAGTTTTCTTGACAAAGATACTAGAGCAGTTTTGCCATTTACCCATTTTAATAATATTACATATAAATCAATAATTCTTTATATTAACTAGCTTAATTTGTATTTTATGTGCTTTCCAAGTAGATTTCCTGTCTTTATTTTATACCATATATCTGTTGTCACTTCTCAGAGCTCCTGTTATCAATTTCCTTAACAAGGCAATTCAATGAACCTAACATTGAACTGGTTCAAGGTATGAATGTCCCATTGCTGAGTTTCCTGTCACTAGCAATAACGTCCTTCCTCTTTTATTTTCTTTACTTCTTATACAACACTAATGAATTTCAGTTCCTGAAACTTTAGTTCTAATCACTATTGAAAATCTATTTGATGACGGGCAGCTAGGTGGTGCAGTGGATAGAGCACCGGCCCTGGAGTCAGGAGTACCTGAGTTCAAATCTGGCCTCAGACACTTAACACTTACTAGCTGTGTGACTCTGGGCAAGTCACTTAACCCCAATTGCCTCACTAAAAAAAAAAAAAAAAAAAGAAAGAAAATCTATTTGATGGGGCAGCTAGGTGGCACAGTGGATTAAGCACTGGCCCTGGATTCAGGAGGACCTGAGTTTAAATCCCACCTCAGACACTTGATACTTACTAGCTGTTGACCCTGGGCAAGTCACTTAACCCTCATTGCCCTGCCAAAAAAAAAAAAGAAGAGAAAAGAAAAGGAAATCCATTTGACTTCACTAATTTCTTTCTGTTTTAAGTCTCTGCTTCTATATGTCTATCTTATTTCCACCATTCTTTTAATTGAGTTGGTGCTAGAATATCAACCATAGACTTTCATTCATTTTTGTACCTTTTTAAGATCATGGAACATTATATTCTTAATCAAATAATACATTTTTAGAAAACTGTCAAATCTCTGCAAAAAACAAAATCAATCTCAAACTTCTTAGAAGGATGAGTCACATTAAAGACAAACGAGGGTCCTGATAAATGGTATTTTAGTACCCTCAACACTACTGCCCCTATTCACTCCATGGGGCAGTCATCATTAACTTTATAATATTTTGATGGGGGCAACTAGGTGATGCAGTGGATAGAGTACTCAGGAGGACCTGAGTTCAAATCTGGCCTCAGACACTTAACGCTTACTAGCTGTGTGACCCTGGGAAAGTCACTTAACCCCAATTGCATCACCAAAAAAAAAATTGATGGATGCAAAAAGAGAGTCTTCCATTGTCAGGTCCAGGTACCCTGAAATTGTTCATTTTTAGTGTAGAATAAGATCCCTAGAACTGAACATTGGCCTTCAATATATCAAATGAGACAAAACAAGCAAAGAAACATAGCAAACCTCTCCCTGATTCTTCCCAGAGCATGTAGTGATTAAAAAGGAGTATTCTTCACCCAAGAGGTTGGAGGGAACCAGATTAAACACTTAGCATTTTGCTTACCTTGTTGAATTTGTTATTGGAATTTCAACCTAAGATGAGCTTTTTTTCCCACATCCCAAACATTTGTCTATGTGATGATAGGAATAAAATGATACAGCAAAAAGACGGTAGATTTGTTCTTCAACTCTGAATTCTGCAAATTACTACTATATGTCCTTAGGTAATGCAAGACCCTTCTATGGGCCTCATTACAATCATGTATAAAAGAAAAGAATTTGATAGATATACCATATCCCAGCACAAATTCTATAATCCTATAATAGCATTTATAGCACTTTATGATTTTACAAAGAACATTGAATATACTCTCATATTTTAATCCTTACAAGCCTAGGAGGTAAATGCTATTGTTATCCTCATTTTACAGATGATAAAACTGAGACTGAGACAGGTTAACATGGCTAGTGTCACATAATAAATATATTAAGGAGTTGAAGTCAGGTCTTCCTGGCTCTGGGTCCAGTGCTCTATCTAGTTTTCTAGCTGTCTAGATTTGGTCCTGTAAGAGCACTCCTCACAGGGATTGTGGGTAGGGGGGCACAGTATCTTTGCTTCTGTGTTTACAATTCACAAAAACATAATCAGGTTCAAAAAAAAAGAAAGTCAATGTCTTTCTTAAACTTAACAATGTGATACTAAAAAAATAAAATACACTTAAATATTTAGGGTTTCCTTGAAATCTTAGTAAAAGTTTAAAACTGTATGAATACTTTGACATGGCCCTATATTTCATAACACCTTGAAAAGTAAAATTTCTGGTACCCAAAGCACTGGAATCAAAATGTCCACACATTGATTAGGGAATAAGTGAATAAGTTATAGTGTATTTATATAATGGATGTCTTCTCATGGAAAATTACAAGGCTGATAAATAAAAGAAAAAAACTTTGTAAGATTATTTTGCATTGATGTGAAGAAATAGCACCAGGAGTTTATTATTATTGTTATAATAAATAATAACCATCATAAAAATAATAATAGCTAATGTTTATATAGCATTTGCTATTATGACAACAGTAATGTAAATGAAGGCAAACTTGAAATTTGGAGCCCATCCCAAATATTTGTCATGATCAGTTGGGGTCCCAGAGAATAAAATTACACAAAACAGTTCTTGCTTTTTAACTGAGTGTGTGAAGGTGGATGAACGTAGATAGGTACAGAATGTCACCCATACTGCAAGTTGCAGTCATCATGTTGTTCACGTCACTTAAATTATTTTCTTGGTTTCAAGGGGGGTTGAGATTCAATGGTGGTGGAGTTTTATCAGAAAGTAAAAGAAAAACAAAAGCAATTCACATTTATGTAGTGCTTTGAGGTTTTAAAGACACATACACACACACACACACACACACACACACACACACACACACACACACACACACACACACGGAATTCAAGTTCCCATCCTTGGAATTCTGGAGTCCTGAATAAGGATCAAGTCCCATTCCCCTTTATCTTGCCTACACCCAGACATATTGATGCCACTTCTTAGCCATCACTACATCATACTATGCTCATACCCTCCTTTTTCTTAAGGTCATAGGCTAAAACTCTGAACACCATTCAATCCATACTTCCACTGTATTCCCTTCCCAAATCATGATTTCCTGCATTCATTATCTCTCTCCATTAGAATATAATTGGGAGCACAAATGTTGTGTGGCTTTCTCCATTTGCATCCCACATACTTAGAGTCCTTGTTATGGATTTGTAAAGCACTTAATCCAATTCCAGGAACAATAATTGGTGCTACATAAATGCTTATTCCCTGCCCTTCCCTATCCCTACCTACCTCACAGAGGGATTGTGAAGATCTACCCAGATAACAACTCTATGAAGCAGGTGTTATTTTAATCTTTTACTTTTACTGGAAGAAATAGCAAGAAGTGAGGACATAGTACTTACAAATATTATCACATTTGATCCTCACAACTCTGGGAGCCAGGCGTCATCATCATCCCCATTTTAGATTTGAGGAAACTGAAGCTATCAAAGGCTGTGACTTGCCCAGAGTCACAGAGAATATGTTTGAGTCCAGATTTGACATCAAGTCCTCCTGTCTCCAGGCCCTGCTATCTTTCCATTATGTAACCTGGCTGCCTTACATTTATGGTGTAGCAACTGTCCCAAAATCACAGAACTTTCCCTGAAGTCTTCCTAATTCTATCCATTATTCCAGACTACCTCTCAAATGATGATGGTATATGAGTGAAAATACATAAAAAGCTTATAAAGTATAGAAATAAAAGTCACTCAAATGGTTAAAAATATGAACATACAAATTTTCTCCCACATGTACATGACTTTATGTATGTTATTACAGAATTTTTATGATAGTTTTCTTACTTCATTTGTAAAACTTATTTATATGTTCTTCCTAATAAAAATCACCTACTATCATGTTCTCTGAATTATGCTGAAGCAATGTTGGATCATGTGCACTCCTCACCCACCAACCACCCTTGGTCATCTGGGTAAATGAAAGGAATTCATAATTTCCCTTCATTAAATTCCTTTGCCTGGTGATCTGCTTTAACCTTGGACTGCTCTGCAATTGTAATTCTTTAAAGATCCTCAGCAGCAGATTCATTATCATTCCATGGTAGTGATACAGTAAACAGACTGCCCTCATCAGCATTCATTCAATGTGGAGTTTGAAGCAATCTCTTCTAAAAGGTGTGATGAAACCAGGAGAGATCAATACTCAAAAGTTTTTACAAACTCAATCTGATAAGGTTGGTATAGGTAATATGAAGAGAGATTGCATCTAAATATAGTCATCTCTCAGTTATCTTTATATTAAAGATGGTCCCTTTTTAATGCCAGTGGGGTTTCAAGTTGCTCAGAGTTGATTGTAGGGACTGACTGGAAAGTATACGTGGTGTCAAGTTCCATCTGCCTTAATTTATTTCTTTCTTTGACATGGATTTGGCTGTCTAGGACTGCTATTCTTAGACTTCCATGTTCTAGATTACCATCATCATCATCACCACCATTATAGTTCATCATTGATTATCATTGTTATCGTCATCAAATCAGATTTATATTTATATTTATATAAGATATATGACATACAAATATATAATATAGTTTATTATATCTATATATCATGTATGTGTATACATATCACATTTATATAGTAATATATGGTTTATAAAATGATATGTAAGCAGGAAGTGCCTTGAGCCTTCAATCAGGTAGAATTCCCTACTTGGATATAAGCTCAGAAGTCATCTAGCCTAGTCCATGACTGAAAACAAAAATCTTCTATAATCTATTTGACAATTATTCATATAGCTTCTGCTTGAGGATTTTTAATGTGGGGAAAATACTACCTCACAAAGAAACTCATTCGAAGTTTAAGTAGTGTTCATTGTTAGGTTCCCATATCCCTGACATTGAGCTTAAATATGCTTCTTGACAAATGTCTGCTTGTTGTTATTACTGTGCTTTGTGAACGAACAAAAAAATATATAATTCTTCTTGTCAGTCACAGTCCTTTCGTTACTTTGAGACAATTGCCATGTTCTTTATGAGTCTTCTTGATATATATATCAATATATCAGTAATCTGCCAAAATGGAAACCCCACACCTTTGATTTTAGGATCCTATTGAGATAAATTAATATAATGCTCTTATATTAATAACTAATTATCAATTTGTGATCTATCCTTCTGCTCCTATTTATCTTAAGACCCAACTCCTAAAAAGGTCAGTCAGTATATGAGGGGCACGACTAAGTAAAAAGATTGATCTTAGCCTCCAAAGCACATGCTCCTTAACTAAGTTGGATGGGACCCCACCCAACTAGGACACCTAATTTCTTTTTAGAGGATAAACATAATTCAGTGTGAGTAAGCCCCCTCCCTGAGCAGAGGAACCCCTGTCCTTTACCCCTCCCATTAGAATTTAGGGCAACCTAGCTCATAGAGAAGAAAAGTAACCAAAGAGGTTGAGATGAAAGTCAATTCCTCTCCCCAGATCCCTTGAGGCTGTTGAGCCTCAGATCAACCCAAATTCTCAGCAGGAGGAGCTGAGGACTTTTAGCCTACTTCTTCATTAAATGTCTCCCTGAGGGAATTGGGAAGGGAAGGAGATAAGGGTGTGGTGGGGGAGGGGAGGTAGAAGAGGGGAAAGAAGGAAGGGCAGATCTGGGGAGGGAGCAGTAAAAAGCAAAACACTTTCAAGGAAGGTGAAGATTTTCTGCATGACTGCACATGTGTAGCATATTGAATTACTTGATTTCATAAGGAGGGTTGAGGAGGGAGGGAGGAAGAAAATTTAGAACACAAAATTAGCTCAAAGACCTTAATCTCATCAGAGTTGGCTCAAGGAAGGACTAACATACACACACAATTGGGAAGAGTAATCTATCTAACCCTTGCAGGAAAGTAAGAGGGGAAGAGGATAAGGAGGGAAGGGTGAAAGAAGGGATGACAGAGTGTGGGAGGGAGCAGTCAGAAGCAAAAGACTTTTGAGGAGGAATAGGGTAAAAGAAGAAAGAAAATAGAATAAATATCATGGGAAGGGTATAGGATGATGGGAATTAGTTATGATGATTGATTATAATGGCAAAATGTATGGTACCGACTTTGTTGGGCTATTGTGCAGAAAATCTTTGTCAAATTTAAGGTACCATATAAAAGTTATAATGAACAGGATGCTATCAGAAAAATCTGGAAAGACTTCCATGAACTGAAGTAGAGTGAAATGTACTGTATACAAAACAATAGCAATAGTATAGGATCATCTGCTGGGAAGGACGTGGTTATTTTCAGCAATGCAATGATCCAATATAACTCTGAAGGACTTATGAAAATTGCTATCCATCCATGGAGAAAGAACTGATTGTATCTGAAAAGAAATTGAAGCATAATTTTTTGATAGTTCCTTAATATGAAGTTTTGTTTTTCGTCTGCTTTCTCTAACAACCTGGCTAATGTGGAGATGTTTTCCATAACTCCTCATGTATAACTTAATATTGAATTGCTTGAATTCTTGGAGGGGGGGGTGGGAAGGGAGGGAGGAAGAGAAGTTGGAAGACAACATTTTAAAAAATTGATGTCACTTGACACTTACTGGCTTTGTGACCCTGGGCAAGTCACTTAACCCCCATTGCCACGCAAAGAAAAAAAAATTGATGTCAAAATTTAGTTTTTTATGTAATTTGGAAAATAAAATTCTAAAAAGAAAAAAAAATTACATTACAGGTTGCCTAAGTATGGCAGAACTTTCATTTATTATTGTTTCATT
Source organism: Dromiciops gliroides (assembly GCF_019393635.1). NCBI lineage: Eukaryota > Metazoa > Chordata > Mammalia > Microbiotheria > Microbiotheriidae > Dromiciops > Dromiciops gliroides. The sequence goes on from NC_057863.1 coordinate 24,828,711, forward strand.
GTTTTCTGAAAAGTTCAAAGGTCCCAGATTTTTTCTGTTGGCCATGTCTATTTACCAAATCGGATTCCAGGGATTAATTAACATTAGAAAACTGTAGCACCTTCAAGGGTTCAATAGACCAAATGCAGGAAACCATGTGCTAAAAATCCTGATAAGGACTGAAATTCATAGTTGTCACATTCACTGTCTTCTAGTGACTTAAGGCTCACACCAAACTTTAAAATTAACCAAACTTCATATTCTGCTTTGAAAGTTTATGACAATTGGTGTGTGTGTGTGTATTCATGTCTGCATAGGTTGAAGGTTAATGGTGGTAGAATGGAACACTGAAAATGAGATAAGACTTAATATTCAATTATATCACCGGAAACTTCATTAGAGTGATAGGCCCAATGATCAAGAGATGGATATATGTGTAGGATGAGGCATGTGAAGGGGCATATGCAATCAATCAATCCATTACATCATGCATTATTTTTAAAACCTGAGGACTTGTTTTAGGTTATTGTTCTGTTTTGACCCTTAGCTTGAAATTGCTTTATGCATAAAATTGGAAATCAATTACCAAATTTGGTCAAACAGGGGCAGAGTCTGTAAGGACTGGGGTGTCTTGAGCTGAACAGGCAGTGGTGGCAAAGGAATAAAATTCAGGGGAGTCAGGATCTGGGTTTCATTACAAGAGTAGGAAGGAAATGACACTTGATTATGTATAAGGAGACCTAATTACTCACCTCAGATCTGCCACCAATACTCATGTGACCTTCAAAAGCTCACTTCCTCACTTCACATCATTTGCCCTCAGCTTAATTTTTTATTTATTTTTCTATTTATCTATCTATCTGTCTTTCTGTCTGTTTTTGAGAAATGAGGATGTTGGCATAAATTATCTCCCAAATCCCTTCCAACTCAAGGTTCTGAGGCAAACACTGCATCATATAGCATGACTATTATTGTGTCTTGACACCCTTCCATCAGTAGGAAAAGGACATCCATACACGAATAAATAAAATATATGAAAAATAAATGTCATTGTTCTTTTTCTTCTCCTCTCTTGTTATTTCTCTTGTTATTTCTCCTCTTCATTTTCTTTCCACCTCTCTTTGCTCCTCCTCTTCCTTCTTCTCCTTCCTTGCTAGATCCAGTCAACAAGTTAATAAGCATGAAGTTAGTGCAAGACACTGTGCTAGGTTCTGATATTGATCTAAGTTCTGATTTTATTACTTTAAATAGAGGCATATTTGAGAAAATTGCATGTCTATATACTACTATTTCTTGCTAGTCTCCTTCCCATTTCAATTTATGCTACCCTTATCTATAACTTTACATTTCACTTTTATTCTTCTTTTCAAAAGGAAAATAGATTCCAAGGTGAAAGGATATTATTTCTTGTAAAATTTCCTTTGGCTTATTTTTTTTTCAGAAATAGAATTAGAAATTTTGTACATCACTGTACTTTTATACTTAACATTAGATCCACAAATACATATATAGTTATTTCTTTAATCTATCAGACTAGGACCATTCTTGTACCATGGCCTGGTAGGTCCACTACTCTATGTCACATTTGATCCAAGTGGGAAGAGAAAAAAACAACAACATTATTCAGCTCTCTACAGTCATTTCTTTAACATTGAATACTAACCAGAATTCAATGTGATCATAGAATATTTGAGCTGGAAGGGATCTTAGAGATCTATTCTCACTTTCTCATATTGTTTTATTAAGTGCCTTTTTAAAGTATTTTCTGAGCCCCTCACCCCCCCTCCAAAGAAAGGGAACCAAGTTAGTTTGAAAATATAAATAGCCGAAGCATGTAGATTAACTAAGAAAAAGAAGAAAAAATTATAATTCAATGAAGATTAGCCAGCTTCACAGAAAAACATGAAATTATTATGAAAGAATATAAAGACACTTGAGTTGATATAGGTAACTATGTAGTCACCTGTTTAATAGTGACCAAATCTGTTGAAACTTGAACTTTTGTTTCCTTAGACTGTGAAACACAAATGCATGAAGTTGAGTTATCAACAAATATTTATTAAGTGCCTACTATGTGCCAAGCAATCGACTAAGGACTGGAAATGAAAAAAAAAAAAACTTTCAAGGAACTTATGGTCTAATTCATGCATTTCCCATTATTGCCATCTGCTGTATAATATGTATATGTATATCATAAGACATGATCTGGAACATCATTGTCAAAAGCAACATGAATTGGGTGAGGTAATTGGAGTCAGGAAGACCTGGACTCCACTTCTGTCTCTGTCATATATTATGTGACCATGGGCAAGTCCCTTAAACCTTTCTGAGCCTCAATTCCCTCTCTTATAAAAGTAGTACAACACCATAACATCAATATTGACAATTTACATAGTTTCTGTGAGAATCAAATGAGATAATTCACATAAAAGAATTTATAAATGCATATAAATTCATTATACATACATGTATAATGTGTGTATGTAATCTGTATCTTACTATCTTTTCACTCTCATCCTTTTCAACAGGGTTCAAATAGAAAAAAAAAACACTGGAGGAATTCATTATCTTGGCATTTTTTCAATTTTAATTGTCTATTTACTGTGCCATAGGTGAAGAGAATAACTGCTTTTTTTAGTTAAATAAAACTATAAGAATATAAAGTCAGTTCTCTTCAGGATCATGGGAAGCAACCTTAGGAGCATTTCAGTAGCAGACAGAATGAAAGAGATAATATGTACATCATACTTTTCTTTTTCTCTCCTAAGTGTACCTATTTTTAAAATATGTTGTTTCATTAGATTGTGAGATCCTAAAGGGTAAGGATTTTCTTTTCCCTTCTTTGTACCCCTAGCATATAATGCAGTACCTGGTAAATAGTAAACACATAATAAGTACTTATTGACAATGTACCCTGAAGATTATGAATATTTAGAATAACAATATCTATTAAATATTAAATGGTTTTAAAATTTGGTGGTGGTGATAGTAGTAGTAGTAGTAATAGTAGTAGTAGTAGTATAGTATCAGTAGGTTGTTACTATTTCCAATTTAGTGATTATATTCTGAGTCCAGTATAGAGTATTAGTTAAATTATCCAATATGGTTAAAAGTATATATTTTTAGTAGATGGTTAATTTTCATTTTTTAAACAAGAGTGAGACTTTGCATAGAGAGAGAGCAGATCCTCATCACCTCATGCCCAGACTATTGCAGTAACAGATGGTTTGGTCTCCCTTCTTCAAATCCCTTCCCACTGCAGTGTATTCTCCACCTCTCACTTTTCAGTGATCTTACTTAATTACAAGTCTGACCAGGTCACCCCTGATACCATCACCATTCAATAAACTTGATTGGCTCCTTATTATCTCCAGAATAAGATTTCCCATCTTCCATTTGACTTTCCAATTCCTTCCTAACCTGGCTGCCTTTTACCTTCCCAGTCTTCTCACACCTCACTCATACTTTACAATCTAATGATGCAGGAGTTTTTGTTGTTCTTTGTACAGGACACACCACCTACGAAGTCATTCCCTTCTCTCTGGATGCCTGCCATGGATTGCTTGGAATACTTTCCTGTTTCACCTCCACCTCCTGCCTTTCCTGGCCTCCATTAAGATTTAGCTGAATTCACACTTTCTTCAAAAAGCCCTTCACAGCATCCCTTGTTTCCACTCTCAGTCGTACTGTTCTTATCTTCCCCATTGAGTTTACCTAACATTTAGCACACTGCCTACTCATGCTAAGTATTTGCTAAATATTTTTGGATTGAGGTAGTAGCGCAGTAGATAGAGTGCAGGTCCTGCAGTTAGAAAGACCTGAGTTCAAATCTGGACTCAGATACTAGCTGTGTGGCTCTGAGCAAGTCATAACTCTATTTGCCTCAGTGACCTGGAGAAGGTTTTGGCAAAAAACTGCAGTATCTTTGCCAAGAAAATAGCAAAAGGGGTCACAGAGATTCAGATGTGACTGAACGATGGCTGAAGTCTAGCCAGGTCATGTCTTGCTGATACGATAGCTTCCTTTCATTTCAGAGCAAGGCAGTGAGGTCTTAGACATTTCATACTATTCCTGTGTATAATCTACATTGCTTATGAAGTTAAAATTCTTAACCCTTCCATAACTTCTGGGGGCAATGATTTGGCCCTCAGCTACCTCAGTTTTCCCCTAAAGTATTTGTAACGGTCATTTGTCTACTGATTTCCTGTTGGTATTTTGGGGGTTGAGTTCACATGTATGTCACAAATGAAGATTTTTTTTTTCATTCAAGGATCTTATTAATTTCATCTAGAAGTAACTCACATAGTACTGTTATTATTTTACTTAATTACATACTGTTTTACATCACTTTTGAAGGTAGCAGGGGTCTCTCCTGAAAAAAAAAAAATCTTTGTCCTTGTGCTGCAGGGACCATAGCTTCTTTAATGTCTGGCACAGGGATGAGATATAACCTGTGCTCAATGACTGCTTATTGATTACCTAATAGAACTTTAAAAAAAAAACTCTCATGTGAAAAGTGGCACACTTTCAGAAAGGGCTCCAATTGACAGCATTTTCATGTTTTTATGTTTCCACCAAAGTAAAATGGAATGAATACATTTATTTTTATATAACACCTTTCAAATTTGGTTTTTCAAGGCATTTTATCTATATAAAATGTGGCTGTCTTTGGTGCTTTTTCTTGGGAGGAGTGAAAAGATTCTCTCCTTAAGTGCTATCTTAATCTTCTCCTGCTTAGCAGCCCTGTCAGCTCCTCTGTTCTGGGTATTACTACAGTTCTGAGTTATCATCATATGAATCAGGTGAGAGGAAAAACAAACCAGGGCTATGTTTTGTCTTCCTGTATCAATCCAACCATGGGAATAGACTGGATTGAAAACAGTTGCAAGGATCATTACCTCAAAGGTGGAAAAATTCTGACTGCACTGCACGTGGAGTGCCTTTCTCCACTAGATAGCAAGGAGAATTGGAGAGAGCCACAGAAGCCTGTGCTAGAGAGCTAATTTTAACCTCGGCCAGCATCCCTGCCGTCTCTTTCTTTTATAATTTTAAATATCTCCTAGTTAATTTAATATTATGCATATACACAGAAACTCCACTATGCACATTATGATAGCTAAGTAATTGAATTTAACTTTTTATTTTTATAGAATTATAAATGCATTTGTTGTCTTCCCCATTAGAATATGAGCTCTTTAGAGGAAGAATGCTTCCATCCTTTTTTAGCAACCATAATAGGTCCTTAATAAATATGTGGTGACTGATTGATTATATGTAATAAAAATCTATGATTTTGTTAGGGTGGAAACTCCACACATGCAAATGCCAGCCTATAAAATATTTCGAAAAGTTATATACTCCTGTAATGATTGGAGTGACGCCACCTGTTGGAGAGTTACTGTAGGAAAGCTCCGCCATGAGGAGAAGGCGTCTGAGGGCAAGCCATGCGGCTTTTCCTTGGCGTCAGGAAGTGATGTTTGCTCGTGGGTACTGTCTATCAAAGCTACTAGACAATTAGCTTGGAGCTGTGTGTGTGTGTGTGTGTGTGTGTGAGTGGATGGGATGTTCCCAGTTTCACAGGAGGCTTGTGGGATGAAGGAGGTGTGGTTCTCTCTCTTTCATCAGAACTCTCATGAAGCCTTTCTGTCTCTCATCACCAAATTCTTATTCTCCTTAATAAATGCTTAAAAGTCTAAACTCTTGCTAAAGCTTCTAATTCAATGGTGACCACTCACTAGATATTTTAGACAGTATAGCTAGAATTTTACCCCCTTACACTCCCAATTCCAGGCTTTTGCACTGCCTGTTCCTTTTTGATTAGAACTCTCTCTCTCTTCATCTGAAGGGTTCTCTGCTTTCATTCAATTTGGACTAAAATCCCATCTTCTGCAAGAAGCCTTTATAAATCCCCATTAATATTAATGTTTGCCTTTTTCCTCTGTAGATTGATCTATCATCTATCTATCTATCTATCTATCTATCTATCTATCTATCTTTCATCTATGCACCTACCCACCTATTCATATGTATTTATATACATATATAGTGCACACATATGCATAAATGGATCTAGATCTATACATGTATATATGAACACACATGTGTATAAATACATTAACACAGATACATATGTGCATATAGATATAATTCAATAGCTTCCTCTCTCCCTATCTGCCTGTCTCTCTGTCTCTCTAAGTTTGTAAGTAGTCGCTTGTAAATTGTCTTCCTCCATTAGAGTATAAGCCCCTTAAGACAGCTCAGCTTTCTTCATACACTCAGCAATTAGCTCTGTGGCTGGCATATAGCAGGTGCATAAAAATTCAAGTTAATTGATTGACCGCCTAATTGAAAATAGGTCTTAGGAAGTTGCATGTGGCTCAGAGTTTAAATGACTTGACTATGGTACTGAACTATATGTCAGAGGGGAGATTTAAATTTCTTTCTCCCTGACAAAGTCCAAAATCTCTCCACTGTGAAACACTACTTCTCTCTCTGAGGGAAGTATTTTTTTCTCTGTTATTTTAAATATATATTGATTTTAATGCTTTTTTAGGATCATGTTCATTTCCAGATATATCTCTTTCTTCTCTTACAGAGAACCATGCCTTGGAAGTAAGAATAAAAAAAGGAAAAGGTGAAAAAAAAGAGAACCAATACATCAATTGAGTCTCAAAGTCTTTGTATAATCCTAGTCACTCACATAAATGGGAAAGAAGTGTATTTTTATATCATCTTCCAGGTCAAGCTTGGTTACTATAATTGCAAGCTATTAAGCTTCCATTTTCTTATTGTTCTTTCCATTACCATTCTCTCATATATATATATATATATATATATATATATATATATATATATATATATATATATATATATATATATATATATATATATATACACACACACACATATATATGTATATATGTGTGTGTATGTGTATATATATATATGTATACAAACATACACACACATGCATATCTGCTTAGACATTTAAAACACAATTATTTTGGAATATCATGCTTTTTTATTTAACATGGTATCAAACTAAATTGTACAGACAGTGGATGGATGGTATTTTCATTAGAATGAAGGTATAAGAGGTAGGAAGTTCAAATCTGAACTTGGCCACTTATTAATCATGTAATCCTAAGCAAGCTATTTGACCTCTATGTGCAACATATAACTTTCTAAAAAGTCATAGATTGATGGTAAAATGTGATTTTGGAGAGAGCTGTCATACACACCAATATACACATGTATATACATGTAGACATGTACATGTGTGTCTCTATGTGTACTTTGTTGTTGTTTAGTCGTTTCAGTGGTTTCTGAATCTGACTCTTTATGACCCCATTTGTAGTTTCCTTGGCAATGATGTTGGAATGGTTTGCCATTCCTTCTCCAGCTCATTTTAAAATTGAGGAAATGAGGCAAACATAATTAAGCAACTTGCCTACGGTCACATAGCAAGTAAGTGTCCGAGGCCAGATTTGACCACTGTAAAAAAAAATTATCTATATCTAATCTAATCTGAAAAAATATATAATTGGACTTATATGAAAAATTATAACTTTAGAAAAATTATAATTGGGCTGCAAGTCCCATCTGGGTCGCCATTCAAATGTAAAAATATTTTTTAAATGACTAGGATTAATTTGGGGGACTAAACTAACTGGAGGACTATTCGGGGGACTTTTGACTGGCTGGCTATCTGACTGCTATTAATTTAATATGGGCCGTTGAAAAAATTTCTCCACACTGCTCCCAAATTGATAAGCAAAAGATTAAGAAGCCTCTTAATTAAATAATCAAAGCAGAGTTTATTTATAAAAATCAATGTAAGTGATAAGGGTTGGGGCAGCTAGGTGGCACAGTGGATGGAGCACCAGCCCTGGATTCAGGAGGACCTGAGTTCAAATCCAGCCTCAGACACTTAACACTTCTTAGCTGTGTGACCCCTGGGCAAGTCACTTAACCCCAATTGCCTCACCAAAACAAAACAAAAACAAACAAACAAACATACAGAAAAAGAGATAAGTGTTAAGAAATGCAAATTATACAACCTATATGCTTTTAATATAATAAGAGCCTTTTCAGCCTCTTGCCTTAGGATATGCTACAGCTTTCTCCAACTTTCTCCTTCACTCCAACTCCACTTTCACTGCTCCACTCCTTCTAACTCCAAGCCCCTTTCTCTTTGTCTACCCCCCTGAAAAGCCCCTTAGCGTCCTCACCTCTGTTGCCAACCCCCTGGCATCTCTAGTGTCCCTTTCTCACTGACCTCTCCAAGTCTCTAGCCTTCTGGCATTCTTCTTCCTTGCTCTTAGCCTTTTCTCTGTCTCCATCAGCCCCTCTCTTTACTCAGTCTCAGTCTCCTTAGCATCCTTGTAGCAGACCCCCTTCTGTCCATCATCTTAATCTTCCTGCCTCATCTTTCACTCTCTTCTCCCCTGTATAAATGTTCCTTCTCTCCCCTCAAACCTTGGGCTCTCTGCGCCTCCACACAAGCCAAATTAATCTGCTGGCTGTTCTAACACTGCCTCAGGGCTCTAATGTCCTGTGCGTACCACACCCAGGGCTCCAGGGGCCAGTCCCTGTGCTGTGCTCCTGGGACCTCTGAACTAGCTATGCCAGAGCCTGGCCTGGACAAGCCAAGGATATCTCCAGGAGATCCCCCCAGGGCAGAGGGAGCTGGGGCTTTTCCCCCCAGATCTCTGACCTGGCAAAACCCACGGGGCTTTTTGGCTCAGCTGAAGCAGAGGGGAAGGGACACCAGCCCCTCTCAAACAGGAAAAAAAAAACACAAAACAACAAAAAACCCTGAGGGCCTAAGGCTTTTTAATCTCAGCCCAAAGGCAGGGTCCCCAAATCAAAATAAATTTCCACACCACATACACACACATGTACATATGTTCAAATGCATATATGTGAATGCATGCACACATAAGTTCATGCATATAGACATGAGTATATATGTGTAGACACATATGCAAAACACAAATTTATGTATATAAATTGTATATGTGTATGTATATATGCATTTGTAGATGTAGATGCATATTTGCCTAGCAGTAGAATCTCTGAGTCAAAGGTACTTGCATTTCAGTCCCTTTCTTAGCAAAATCCCAGATTCCTTTCTAACATGCTTAGTTCAATTTAATTGTTCATCAATGATTAATTAATGGGCCTTCCCAGAATCTTATTCTATTGGCTATTCCCATCTTTGGTCTTCTTTAGCATTTTCTTCAGTGTAAGTTATTAGTGTTTTAGAGAAATCTTTCTTTTGTGGTTATGATTTCTCTATTTAAGTACTGAATTTCAAAAGGAACTTGCAACATCTTCAATACCCTTCACAAATAAAGATCTCCATCAATTTATGACTTTGTAGGAAGTTGTATGAGGCCCACAGAGGTTATATAGCTTGCCTAGGATTAGAAAGTGGTGGGGGCAGCTAGGTGGCACAGTGGATAAAGCCCTAGATTCAGGAGGTCCTGAGTTCAAATATGACCTCAGAGACTTGACACTTATTAGCTGTGTGACCCTGGGCAAGTCACTTAACCCCAACTGCCCTGCAAAAAAACAAAAAAAAAGAAAGAAAGAAAGTGTCCATGGTCAATAATAGAAACCACCACTAGTTTTAAGTTTTTTCCACCGCAGAAAAGAACCTCAATAAATGTTTTTCTACATATAGAACATTTTCCTCTTCCCTTCAACTCTTTGAGGATTGAGAACTAGTAGAGGTATCCATGGGTTAGAAAGCATCATAAAGGACAAATGAAAAGGAAAAGCCTATGCCTTCCATGACCTTTTTCAACGTCAATAGCTGTGATTTGCCCAAAACAATCCATCAAAATAGATAACTCTGGTCATAGCTTGACGAGGTAAGGGAAATCCAGAGAAGTCTGGTCATTTCTTTCTTTCTTTTTTCAGGGCAATGAGGGTTAAGTGACTTGCCCAGGGTCACATACCTAGTCAGTGTCAAGTGTCTGAGGCTGGATTTGATCTCAGGTCCTCCTGAATGCCGGGCTGGTGCTTTATCCACTGCGCCACCTAGCTGGCCCTTGGTCATTTCTTTGATGAGAGAGAGCAAGTATTTGGCACATTCTGTTAGATCCTGTAAGGGAACACTATTTGTGTGAAATCTTTGATAATCATGTCTATTTAGGGCATCACAGCCTCAGTACACCAACTGAACCATAACCTTTCACAGTCATGAGTTTAGAGCTTGAAGAGACTTTATTTGTCCTCTCTTACAATTCTTTATTTTTACAAAGTGGGAAACTGATACTATAGGATATAAGGTCTTAGTATCATAGATTTAGAGACTGAAGGAATTCCATAGCACATCTAGCCAAACACTTGACTTTATAAATGGGAAAAGTGAGGCCCAGAGATGTTCAGTGACCTGACTAAGGTCATATAGGCAGTGAATAGCAGAGACAGGTCAGATGGGGTTCTCTGAGTCTAAATTCAACTAACTATTTTGCTCTACCACTCTCCTTCCCTAGTGACCTTCCAAGGCACTGAAAGTGATATCTATAATGACCTCTGTTTTATGAAGAACACAGGGTCCCAAATATGTTTCTTTCTCTGATGTCTAATATTATAAAGAATCTTTGTTCTGGAGTCAGAGAATCAAACCCCAAACCTTACCTCAAAGTCTTTGCACTTGTGTGACCCTAGGCAAGTCACATGACCTCTCCAATCCTCGGGATCCCCCCTTGACAAAGTCAAGACAGTCTAGCTACCTTTCTTTCACTTGTAAGTCTATCAGCATCCTAAGATAATGAAATCTGTAATACGGAAATGGGAAGAGAACCCTAAACATTCCAAACCCAACCATCTGCATTTGCCAAGCTCTTAGCCAGCCACATTTTCCCTACCATCCGAAATCGGCTGTTTTCTTTCTCCAATTATGTCAACCATTCAATTTATGGAAACCAATGACCTGCATACTATTCTGCCTTTTGTGTTGGATTTAACCTGACAAAGCAGCAAATCGCTCGCATTTGGAGCCCAGAAAAACGCAAGAGCCAATTGTTTTCTTTAGCGCAGCCAGCACGACATACTTCCCCCTTAATTAAGTTCTCAGACGTCGCCTGATTCCACATTAGAACAGTGATGTTTGCAAACTGAACAAATGGATCAGCTGGCATCGGCCATTATAATATACTGTCGGCTATGCTCCAGTTTGGCAATAAGCCAGAGGAATTGCAAGTGGGCCATCCATGTATTTAGATGCAAAATTGCCGATGAAAATAAAGAATGAAAATGAAACAGGCCAGCAGCTTTGTTCCCCTTTGTTTTTGGTTCAAGTGATGGGCGGGAGGGATTGTTAGGGATCAGTTGTCATCCTCACCCCCTACAAGTGAGAAAACAAATAGAAAGAGGCAACGCCTTAGTATCCTTGGTACTGTAGAGGTCATGTCAGAATCGCAGCTTCATTTTCTTCTCTGTCCATCTTTATTCAGCTTTGGGCGATTATATCTTCATCCCTTTGTGTCAGAAGTATAATTTCCACACCAAAGTCATGCTTGTGTGTGTGTGTGTGTATGTACATTTTTCTTTGTTTATTCAATAACTAACACATGGAAACTAATTTTATTGATGAAATTCAGTAAGCAGGTCAAGGTGAACCAGCCCAGCCTCTTTAAGGGGACTATCATAGTTCTCCTCTGGAAGAAGACAGAGAAGCCCACGTACAGGCATGAGGGGAAAGAAGAATTGGAAAATCATCTGGCTTTCAATCTGACTCTGGGTCTATAGAGGAGAACCTCTGTAAGCCCAGATCCATTCCCTGTGGCTATAACATTTGCTTTGATAAGGGGCCATTTCAGGAGCAAGAAGGAGAACCCTTATGGATTGGTGAATAGACTAGGAAAATGATACCGAACCTGAAGTTAAGGAGAATTGAGTTCAAATCTTGCTTCAGAACCTTAGTAGCTCTGTTACCCTGGGAAAGTCATTTAGCATCTCTGGACTGAAGTTTCCTTATCTCTGAAAAAAGGTCTTTTGGCTTGGTGACCTCTGAGGTTCCTTCCAGCTGCACTGTTATTATCCACTGATTCTATGACCTATGGCTGGGCATGTGGGTGCTTAGCTATATTCTCTCTTCCCCACTCTCTGAAATTACATTTCCCATGAGGCTTTCATTGGTAAGTCCTGGGGTGGTGGTAGTAGTAGTAGTAGTAGTGGTGGTGGTGGTGGTGGTGGTGGTGGTGGTGGTGGTAGTAGTAGTAGTGGTTCCCTCTCCCAAAAGAAGGTTGTGATACAAAACTGTATGATCAAATGGACCTTGTCCAGATGAAGAGAGAGGCCAGGAGAGCATAAGAGGAATTGCCCCACCTTGCCCTAGGTACATAAAACACCTGATGTGCTATGCCACAAGAAGCTACCTCACTCAATGGGGTTAGGACAGAGAAGCAATGGGTAGTCCTGGGGCATCCTTCCAGTACAGCTTATATGGAGTGAGGTCTAGTCAGGTTCCCTGCTACCCCTGCAGAGGCAAGACTTGGGGAAAGCTTTGGAATATGTGAGTGAAGAAAACCTTCCCCTTCTTACATGACTGGAAAGTGGCAGGTTTATCTAGGTCCTTAACCTATCTCTTATTTTATTTTTGAAAGAGTGAGGTTGGTCCCTAAGGGCACAGGAAGAATTGAAATGGTCACTGTTTCTGAAATACATTTGGCTGCTGTTTACATTTATTTCTCCTTATGGCTAGCTGTATGACTCTGGAGAAGTCACTTAACCTCTCTAAGGCTCATTTTCCTTATCTCTAAAATGGGGGTAATACGCACCACTATACCTATATCACAGATTGAGATAAATACTGTGCATACATTAATGGGGTGGATTAGAGGAAGCTCTGAAATAGTGGCTAGAGAGCCTGAAACACCCAGAGTCTGGGTGGCAAGGTGATGTAGAGACAGCAAAGGCTGGCTTTCGATTGATGAAGACCTTTATCGAAATCCTGCCTCTGACTGGCTCTGGCTGTGTGACCTGCCCAAGTCATCTAGCCTGGCAGAGTCCCTGATGATGCTCAAACAGGTTCTGAGCCATTTCAGCAGAGCAAGGTTTCTCCTCATAAGTTCTCAATAATAATGAAATCAGATTCCATCCAAAAACAAAAACAAAAAAGTCAGTCAGCTGCATCAGTTATTACTAAGCATCACCATTATTTAAAGTAGATTAATGTTATTTTAGCATTTTATCCACAGTCGGCAGCATATCCAGAGAGCAATCTGTAGTAGTGTCTAGAGAATTGGCCTCAGAGTCCAGATGACCTGCATTCAATACCCACATCTTCCTACTGGCCATATGTCCCTGGGTAAATCATTTCACCTCTCACTTTCCTAGGTAATCCCCTAATATTTGCAAATTGTGACATTAAAATAAAAGTAACAATTTAAATGATAAGATGTCTAAATAAAATAAGTTGCCCTGCTGATTTTAAACTTGTGAAATCAATTGCTTTCTGTTATGTTTTGTTTTGTTTCTTCTCATGTGAATTTTATTAGATTTTTACCTTTTGAGGTCAGATCCCTCTCAAGCATGTGTGCTGATGGATGCCATCTCTGCTTTGTAAACTCCGTTTTGCTAGGGCTATTTTCTTGAATTTAGAACATAGGAAAAGACCTTAGAGTTCATGTTGCACAAACACATCTTGCTACAGATAATACTACTAAGGTGGTGAAATCACAAATGACTTACCCAGGGTCATGCATATAGTAATAATCCACATTCTAAACCAGGTGTCCCTTTGATTTTAGTCATCAGAGTTGGTCTCTCTGCCTCCAGAGAGCAGAAGCATGGTTAATGGATTTAAGTTTCAGAGGAAAACATAGACAATGTCTGGGATGCTCTCTAACCATGAAAGCAATCCTTAGTTGGAGCGTTCTTCCAAGAAGTTCTCCCTAGTAAGAGGTCCTCAAGCAAAGGCTGTGATGGAGAATGACTTTTCAGTTTTGTAATAATGGAGATTCATATACACATATACATATATGTATGTATATGCATGTTTTGTATGTGTATGTGTATATGTATATCTACACACACCATATTTCATATAATTGATTTTCTTTCTAATCATATGTATATGCATATATATAATTTTATAAATTTAATCACATAATTCTGAGAAGGGGTCCATAGGTTTCATCAAATGATTAAAGGAGACTGTGATGTAAAAAAAAAAAAAAGGTTTCAGAATGCCTACATCACTGCTGAGTTGGTTGGCCGCTAAGTTCTTTCTGATTTGAAACATTCTGTGATTCCAATTTTGAGACTACCAAGTGAGTGTTAATTTTTAGACTTTCCTTGAATAAATTCCCTATTCTTGCTGCTAAAACTAAAATCTCACTCTGCCTTTGTTGATCTAAAACTGAAGTAGAGAATCTCCTAATGTGGCAATGTGTTTTTTCCTTTCATGTCCCCTCCATAATGCTTTTTTTCCTATGGTGATTTCTATGTGGACCAAAGCTTCTAGTACCATAGCAACTTGCTGCTGACTGCATGCTTTGAGCTAAGCCATCCTTACCTCTTTCTCCTCCCTAATATCAGCAGACCGTCGCTGTTTTATAGCTATTTCTATACCTAAAGCTTCAGTTTCCCAGTAGACCTCTAAAGCTCTATTAACAGAACCTGACTTTGAAAAGAGGAAAAATTTATTTTGAACAACGTTCAACTTAATTTGAACATAAAAGAACCTGTCACCAAAAAAAAATATATCTCTTAATGTTTATATGATTGCTCTGTATATCTTCATTTACTTAAAAAATCATTGATTAAATACTTAATTTACTCTAAGTACTCTGTTTAAACATGGCAGGTGCTAGTAGTGTTTGGATTTTATGGTTTTCATGTAGAGTCATATACATGATTTTAAGAAAGACCAATTGAAATCCACATTAATTATACAATTAATGGTCTGGAAGGGGGAGGGTGTTGCAGGGGGAAAAAAAAAAAGTTTAATAAAGTCAAAGTGCTACAGAGTCATGAATACCAATGACAGAATTCCACCTCTCAAACTTACTGGTTCTGAGACTACGGACAAGTCATTACAACTTCTTGAGGTTCAATTTTCTCATCTCTAATTGGGGTAATAATAGCTTTATTACCTATATCACAGTTTTCTCATGCATACATACACATGCATACATACATATACATGCATACACACATAATACACAAATATGTAAATACATTCATGTGTATGGTGTATGTGCATTGAATATATTGTATATGCATTGCATATATTATATGTGGATATATAATACATATTATAATATGCAGTACGTATTTGTATTGATAGATAGATTATAGATAGAATTTTTATTTTGCATTTCGGGGGTAGAATACTCCAGACCTAGGATTACACAGTTAAAATAACACTGTCTAAGAAAGTCAGTTATCAAATGTTTTATAAACTTATAGTCTTTTAAAGTTTCCTAGGGTACTGAACGGTTAAGGGTCTTTCTTGCCCAGATTTTTCCAATCAGAGTGAGACTAGAGTAAGGCCACATCTCCCTCATTCCAACCTTTTCTCTCAACTCTGTTACACAACTCACAATGTACTATAATATCTGTTATAAATATAATATGGCATAAATGTGAAATTTGATTAAACTTATTGACAATGAGAGATGCAATATAGCAAAATGAATAAAGCACTATTCTTGGAGTCAGGAAGACTGGGTTTCAAATTGAGCCTCTGATACCTGCTTGCTGGGCACTCCTGAGCAAATTACTCAAATTCTCAATAAACTAGACAACTGGGACATAAATAAGATAAAATAACAAAATATAAACTGTTGATGAAATAGGAATTAGAGAATTGTTGAAAGATGATTAAAGTCACCTCGTAGCTGGCCTACATTCTATAATTCCTACCCCCTGAAATTTCAACAATTCTACTAGATAGGGTTTCAGCTGCAATTTCTGAACTCCATACTCTGACTCCACACAACTTCTCTTGCCTTGTTACTTTCAATTCCCCTCTCCCCTCCACTTTACTCAGATTATCCATTTCACTAACTCATGAATTTGCCAGGAACATTCCCATTTCTTTGCTATCACTTTTTCACACTCTTCTTCTCTCCTCCAACTATAACAGTCCTCTCCTTTGTCAGAGTCTAGTAAAATTCCAGCTTCCATGATGTCCTTTTTGAATATTCAGATCTTTGAAAAGTTATAGGTAATGATGTATCTCAGATTAGAGAAACCAACTGAGAAGTTTAGCATAGGGTGCAGGAATTATCAGCTGTTTCCAATAACCCTAATGACTGTATCAACTTCCCCATTCTACCTTGCCTCCAACCTGAATCATGAGGCAACATAGAAATTGGTTATCAAAACAAGTGAAAATTAGTACTCTCTACAATGAAAAGCCACAGAGTCAGTGTAAAGTCAAAGAACCAGGAACAATAGTGTATTGTTAGAAGGATAACAAACCATTATTGTGGTAAAGCAGAGTAAAGTAGGTGCCTGCATTCCTTTTTTATCACAAATTCCTGGATACTTCCCTTCAAAGTTCCCAATAATTCTTCATTAACAAATAGTTCTTCTTATGAGTATCAGCTGTCCATGTTAATTCTTCCAAGTCTGGAGGAGTAAATAGTCATAAAGGCAAGCCAATAAACTAATGGCTAGTGTACTTTTTCAGCAGAGTGGGGAGGAAAAAGGATGGGGGGGGTAGATCTAGGAGATAGCTGGATAATTAAAATTTATAATTGCATAATGTATCTGCAACGCTTTTGATATGTTATTTCGTTTTCTTTCTGTTAAAGTGGTCTATAGAATAGTCTGATGGTGTTAGTTGAGCTTGTAATGCCCATGTTGATCTTCACTCAAATTCCTTGATGACAAAATCATTAGTTATAACTCTATTTCCTCTACTATAGCACCTAATCCACTACTGAGACCTAGAAGATACATAATGAGTTCTTTTAAATTAGCTGTTAAATTTCTATTAATGAAGCATTTGAAGTGTTGAATGTATATATATATATGTATGTATGTATGTATAAACTGCCTGTCTCCTACAAACAGATCAGAGAAATTAATCTTTAATCTCTCCTACAAAATTAATAAACAGATCAGAGAAATTATAATATCTTATATCTCCTACAATTTGTTTCTCTACCTGTACTCCTACAAAAACCCAGATGAGAGAAAACATAAATCTCCTACCAAAACCAGGTAAGAGACAGACAGAAAACACATAATGACAATTTATTTTTTGTCCCAAGAAGAAATATAGCGTAATCATGCTGGAGTACTTCCTCCTTAGAAGGGAGCTCAGAGCTCCCCTTCTTCCTTTTTTTTTTGGAGGGGGTGAGGCAATTGGGGTTAAGTGACTTGCCCAGGGTCACACAGCTAGTGAGTCTCAAGTGTCTGAGGCCAGATTTGAACTCAGGTCCTCCTGACTCCAGAGTCAATGCTCTCTCTACTGCATCACCTAGCTACCCAGCTCCCCTTCTTTCTAAAGGTCTTTAAGGTTTCTTTGCTCACAGGTTACAGAATAACTTCATTGTCATGATAGAAATAAACCCAAAGCAAATACTTCAAATGCAAATCAGTTAAACAATAGAAATCAATTTAGGAATTCAACTTAAAGCTGATGCTATGGTTAGATTATGTGGAGACTGGAGGGGTGTTATCAAAGACAAGGAGGTTAATGATCTCGTTGATCAGAACAACAATTAGATCCATTTTCTTTATTGGAAAAGAAGATAGTGAATAAGAATTTCAAAAGGACATTTAAATTTCTTTATTCTCTTGGGGAAAGTAAATAGGGACTGTCTGATTTCAGTTTGAAGTCTTTGAGCAAAGGGCATTTTGCTCCTATTAATCCAGGGTCTCATAAAATCCATTTGGAGAAGACAGCTCCATCAGATCCAGATGATCTATACATTCATATTAACAGAAGTTTTACCTCTATTTGCATTTTTCAATCTTTCATGTACGTATATGTATGTACATACATATGTATGTATGTGTGTGTGTGTGTGTAGATGTGTGTGGAATCAGTGGGGAAAAGAAATAGATTTTCACACACACACAAAGCATTAACTCTACATTCCAATCCCAGTTTCTGACTTCCCGAGGGCCTAATTCAATAAAATAAAATGCTTATTATTTTCTTCCAAAACTCTTTGTATCCAACTCTCTAGGGTTCCTTATGAATTCCCTAGGCCTTGGGATTCAAAGTTAAGCATCATTTAAAAATATGCCTCGTGTACATTCTAATTTATAGAAGCACAGTTATAGCATCCAAAGAATCAATATTTTGCAGACATTATGCTACTTATCTCTAAAAAAAATAAAAACCTAGCTCAGCAATCAGTGTTTATCTGACTTTAGTCACAATATAAATGGGCATAAAATTGCATTTTTAAATAAGCAGTTCTTTGGAGTGTAGGAGGTAAGGATAAACAATAGAATGAGAGACTGCTGTCTGTTCCCAACAAATAAGCACCCCATACCCCAGTTCCCTATGCCATTTATGTGACCATCTGCCTAAGCTTAGAAATCTGAGTAGGAATTCTGTTTTAGCCAGATATTGGAGCAGAAAAGTCCCCATTTACTAGCTTACAGGCTGGGGGCTAGCAGGAATGTGAATGAGAGCATTGCAATTATGGTTATCACCAACCCTCTCAGTCTCTTGAGGGAAATATAAAATGTAATTATTGGGAAATATGATGATTGAAACTTACAAGTTAGCATTCAGCTTCAAAGTCTCTGAGTGTGGAAATGAGGTTTAAGTATTTTTACTCAGAGTTCATCAGAGACCATGAATCAGCAATGTAAATATAATTCCTGTGACTCACACAACCTTACAGGTGTAAGTAACTCTAAATGAACATTGGTATTACCTGAAATCTCATCTATCCTTAAGAGTATTCATACTTTGTTGTTAAATGTTCCAAAGCCTTCTACCAGGGAATGGGAAAGGTCAATAGAAGATTATTTTGCATATTTTTAGAAACTTGAGATCATTGTGGTTTTGTATTTCATTTTATTGTGTTTAATTAATGCTTCTTTTAAAATATGCCAATAAATTTATAATATAGTGTCTCCAATAAACTGCAATAAAACAATAATATATATTAATTAATTCAATCAATCAACAAACATTTAAAAGCACTGTATCATTCATGCACTGTGATGAGTTCTGGCACAATCTCTCCCTTCAAAGGGATTACATTCTAATCAGGAGACCACATTAGTCATGTCTTAAAATCTCAACCTCATTTCACAGCTGTGGTTCGCTGACTCTCAACCATGAGGACAGAGGCAGCCTTATGCTTATCCCTCTGACCATATGAATGGAGTCAAAACATTTCTGAGCAGTTGTGACACTTACTATCTTCACGTCTTTACAATACTGTGGTAATTATATTTTTCCTGGTTCTGTTTGTTTCACTTTGAAATATCTCATATCTCTTCCCAAGTTTCTCTGAATTCTTCACATTTCTTGTTTATTACAGTATGATAGGATTCTCTTCCATTCATTCATTATATTCATGTGCTACAATTTTCGGGAAGCATCTAGGTGGCACAGCGGGTAGAGCAGAGGACTTGGAGTTAGGAACACCGGAGTTCAAATCTAGTATCAGATACCTACTAAATGTGTGACATTCATCAAGTCACTCAACCTCTCTTTGCCTCAGTTTCTTCAACTATAAAATTGGAATAATAACAGCATCTAATTCACAGGGCTGTTGTGAGGATACACAGCCACATAATAGCTACTTCACAAACCCTTCCTTCCTTCCACCCTTGATTTGTACCAATTTTGTCTCTACATCTTTGCTTTGACAAAAGTGCTAGTATAAATATATTCTGCTGTTATAAATATCATTGTAATTTTTCATGAAGATGTTCCATATTATCTGTAAATTTGATGTGAAAATCCAGAGTCCCACCTTGCATGATACAAATGTAATTCTTTTTTTTTTCTTTTCTCTTTTTTTTTTTTTTTTTGTGAGACAATTGGGGTTAAGTGACTTGCCCAGGGTCACACAGCTAGTAAGTGTCAAGTGTCTGAGGTCAAATTTGAACTCAGGTCCTCCTGACTCCAGGGACAGTGCTCTAAACACTGTGCCATCTAGCTGCCCCAAATGTAATTCTTTATAGAAACCTTAACATGAAATTCCTTTAACTAACAAGTTTTAACAAGCCTTCCATTTACCAAACCATGAAATTTACTTGACTTTGTAGAAAACTGATTATGTAGAAAAGTGAGAAGTATCAAGATGAGGCAAAACAGACCTGGGATTGAGTCCTACCTAAGATACCCTCAGGCTATTTGACTCTGGGTAAGCCAAATGAACTTTTTGTCCTAAGGGGCTTTCTAATTCTAAAAGTAACCCTGAAATCATTCAGCACTGGTAGAGGACATTTCCTCACTAAGAATTTTGTATGGCAGTGAAATTGTACATCCAAAACAAATTAAATACTGTAACGATTGGAATAACGCCACCTGCTGGATACTTACTGTAGAAGAGTTCTGCCCATGAAGCGAAGGTCTTTGAGGGCAAGACCAGGAGTCTTTTCTTTGGCATCAGGAAGTGACACGGACTAGTGGGAGGGGGAAGGAAGAGACTGGCGCTCAGTCTCGCGCTCTTTCCTTTTGGACTCTGGTGGAGAGCGGAGCTAGAAATGTGCTCTCCCTTTAATAGATAGGAATCTAGGCCTTTCTCTCTCTCTTTACCAAATTCTTATTCTCCTTAATAAATGCTTAAAAGTCTAACTCTTGCTAAAGCTTATAATTTATTGGCGACCACTCATTAGATATTTTAGACAGACTAGCTAGAATTTTAACCCTTAACAATACAAAAATAAAGTAAGATAAAACATGGTGCCTATTTCTCCATGATGAGAAAAATGCAACAGAACTTCCATTAGAATAATCAGAAGCCAGAGAAGCAGTGTGTAGTAGGTTTCAAGTAAGCCAACCTGTGTATGGTGAGTGTTATTCACTAAATGTATGACCTTGGTCAGTTTTGCTTCTACTCCCTGGCTCTCAGTTGCTTTACCTTATTTATTTAGTATTTTTCTTAATGAGCGAGTTGTGTTGAATGTCTGTTCAGGTCTTTCCATCCCTATAATCCATATTTCAAATGTAGTATTTTATTTTCACCTCTGAGACAAAATGCTCTCTTGAGATCTATCTCTGTAACTGAGAAATTTACTTTTAAAAAAGGCAACATAGCATTTGCACAAAACACCAAACATTAAAAACTGAAAGCTCTAGATAGGCACATTTTCATAGGAGTTAGCTATTGATTTTGCTTTTAATCTAAAAGGTAAAGTCTATAACTTCTATTTCAAGGTAATTGTCAAACTTCATTAAATCAACAATGAAAGATTCCTTGGTTTGAGCCATCATCCTCAAAGTACATGGAATCCTTGACTGCCTAGAAGTTTGAAAAAGGGATATGTTTCTGTCAGCACTTCTGATTTTTACCTGACATAAGCAAGGGTGTTTTTAAAGCCTACTTTTCCTTTAGTTTTTGGGAGAATGTTTGGCAGTGGTTGTGCAGGAGAAAAAGTCCTTTATCCCAAGTCACATAATATATAGTCATGAAGTGAGATGAGATAGCCAATAGATAAATATAAGCAGGTGTATTATAGTTTTTGGTTTCAGGCCAAGTATATGAAGAAACCTTAAAGCTTCCCCAGACCGGTTGATGTAAGAGCTGCATTTGGGGTCAGAAACTGATTATTTTAATTTAAACTATTATTTTTTGGAGGTAGATAGTATGCTTTATCATTAGTCCTCTGGGATTGTCTTGGATCGTTGCATTGCTGAGCATAGTTAAATCATTCACAGTTCTTCATCAATCAATATTGCTGTCACTGTGCACAGTGTTCTCCTGGTTTGACTCACTTCACTATACCTCAGTTTATATAAGTCTTTCCAGGCCTTTCTGAAATCATCCTGCATGCCATGTCTGATACTACAATCATATTCCATCCTAATCATATACCACAGTTTATTTAGCCCTTCCCCAATTGATGGGCATTCCTTTGATTTCCAATTCTTAGCCACCACAAAAAGAGCTACTATAAATATTTTTGTACAAATAGGACTTTTTCTCTTCTTTGGAATGTCTTTGGAATATAAACCTTGCACTGGTATTGCTGGATCAAAGGGTATACACAGTTTTATAGCCCTTTGGGCATAGTTCCAAATTACCCTCCAGAATATTTGGATCGAATTACAACTCCACCAACAGTGAATTAGTGTCCTAGTTTTCCTAAATCTCTTTCAGCAGCCAATATTTTATTTTTTGATATATTTGTCACTGAGAGGTGTGAGGTTGAAAAAATAGTATTTCAAATTATTACTATTATTTCATTTTCTTCACATTTTTCCTTATCTGTTCATTTCTCCAAATGAGAAATAATATTTCTGAACAGCTAATTTACTATTTTAATTCATAAGTTTTTGTTTCATTTTGTTTGATTTGCTTTGGTCTTACTTTGCTTTCTATTAGAAAATCATACTGTCTTGATGCATAGAACTTTATTTAAAATATCTTAGATAATTATTTACATAAGAACTATTGGGGAGGGTGCAGTTAGGTGGTGCAGTGGATAAAACACTGGCCCTAGATTCAGGAGGACCTGAGTTCAAATCTGGTTTCAGACACTTGACACTTACTAGCTGTGTGACCCTGGGCTAGTCACTTAACCCTCATATTTGAAATTGTCAAATATTTTCACTATTACAAGTATTTCAATTATTCTTTCCTCCTTTGTCCTCCCTTCCTCTTTTTCTCCCCTTCCCTTACCTTTACTGTCTGTTTTTTTGCACACACATTACAAAGAGCACTTAAGCTTATCTTTTAAAGGGCTAAGGTTTGGCTTTTGGAAACAAAAAGCATGTTATTGTAGTGGGGATGAAGTTATTGAAAGAATGGTATTAAAAATAAGAAATGTCATAATATTGGTAACAAAAAAGACAATTCTCCATAGTAGAATAGTAGAACAAAAATGAGAGGCCAAGGGGAAAAGTAAATTATGTAAGTAATTGATGGTTACAAGTAGTCCCTAGCAATTTTATTTTTATTTTTCTTGGAGGCTATGGTATATATAGAGACAGACTTTTTGCCATATATTCATTTTCAATCTGACATAAGCAGAATATGTTTGCTAAAGAGTAACTGTCATTTTATATAATTATTTTTGATTGACTTCCATCATTTTTGCATTATTTTTAATGAGGCTGAGTGTTCTAATTAACTTCAAAACTTAAATCATAAATACATATTCATAAGCTTCTTAGCTAAATGGGTAGAAAAAACAGCTATGAGAGTAGCTGAGGTTTCTCTAGGAAGCAATTACATTGTTCTAACTCCTATTGTGTTGGTTTGTTGTTCTTATTTGTTTTTGTTTTGTTTTGATTTTTGTTTTTTTGTAGGGCAAAGAGGGTTAAATAACTTGCCCAGAGTCACACAGCTAGTAATGTCAAGTGTCTGAGGTCTGATTTGAACTCAGGTCCCCCTGAATTCAGTGCTGGTACTTTATTCACTGTGCCATCTCACTGCCCCTATAACATTGTTAGTTAAATTTAGAACTTTCTAAGCTTGAAGGGACCTTGGAAGTCTATTAATCCATCTGTATCATTTAAGGAAAGACTATCTCTCTCATATAAGGTAACAGATGATCTGAAAGATAAAGTCATTAGTTTAAGTTCACATACTTTGTTCACAGTAAAGCTGGATCTGCAATTCTTCTATCAAAATTCCTAGATTGGGGTCATTACTAATATGCCACACCATCATTCTCGCAAAGGACATTCAGGATTGAGTCAAACAAAATTGAGGTTTTCTGTTTTGTTTTTCTTTTTTTCTCTCTCCGTAAGCTAGGCTTCTCTGGGTATTTCAATAGTCATAACCTTTTTCTTATATAAATAATGTCTTTTTTATATGAAATGGAAATTAGAGGTTGATCATTTGCATATTTATGGTTCCAGAATTTCTTAATAATTCCTGGATTTATGTGCTGTATAAAGTAGGTAGCATCAAGAATGCTGACCACAATTCTAGGAAATTCATGTGATAAACTACTGGATGTCCTCAGGAGGGAAAAATTATTTACAAGCTAATGACTTCAAGTCTGTTTACACTTCTATTATCAAGGTTTAATAATTTGTTCCTTTTAGGTATCATGTTATCTTTTTTTTCATAAAAGCCACCAATGCTCATGAATAAGTAAAAATGTGTTTACATTTTCACAAGGATTAGTCTATCCATCTTGAATCTCACTATTCCCAATACAAACTTATTCATACTATACCTATATATAGATATATCTTATATCTATACTGGTGCCTATTCCTATACCTTTATCTATCTCTTTAAAATCCATATTTCTAATTCTGTCTCTCTATATAATTGTATCTGTTTCTTTCCCTCTTTTGTCTCTGAATCTATATCCATTTCCCTATCTATATTTGTACCTATAACTATACCTAGTCCTACACTTTTTTTCTATTTTTCTAATTCTATATTTCTATCTCTATTGCTAAGAGCTACCTTTATTCTGTCTGTGGGTCTATTTTTCTATATCCATGTGGAGGTATGTAATGTATTATATTGATATGTATGTATGAATAATACATATAGGTACATATTTAGATATAGGAATTCACACCTGTGCATTTATTTAATTAATTGAATCAAGCTGTTGAATGTTAATGCTTCTGTGTATAACTTTAAACTAAACTTGCTAATTTCAAAAAGAAAATATTGATACTAGCCAATGGTTAAATTTCAGTCATGATGTGTCATCAACATCTACCCAGGATATAGTTTGCTGATTCTCCAAACATAAGAGAATACTAATACCAGGAAAGCAGTAACAACAATTAACTTCCAGTTGCACAATGCTTGCAAAACTACACTGTTTTTAATAAATGTTTATCACCTTGACTTTCCACACAGTAACTTGTGATATAGGCACAGCCAGTTTTATTGCCTCTATTTTCCAGATAAGGAATTTGGGAATGTGAAAAAGCAATGGACTTGTCCATGTTCACATAGACACTACCGATGTGTATGCAGTCTGCTGCTGTAAGAAGCCTGAAAACTTTGGAGACAGAGGATTCAGAATCTCATCCTATGATTGTCACTTGCTCCCTATACTGGCACATGAAACTGTTAAAAAAAAAAAAACTGCGTAGAAAAGAAACTCAACCATAACAAGGTTATGGTGTTTCCCTTTATTCTAAAAAGTGTTTAATTATAAATAAGATGACTAGGAAATAACATTGGTGAAGGGAAAAACATAGATGAGAATGATGAAGATTATAACAATAGCTGTAAGAAATGATGAGCAGGAAGAGTTCAGAGAAACCTGGAGGGTCTTACATCAGCTGATGATGAGTGAGATGAGCAGAACCAGAAGAACATTGTACACAGTATCATCAACATTGAGTGTTGACCTACTGTGATGGACTATATTCTTCTCACCAATGCAATGGTACAGAAGAGTTCCAGGGAACTCATGATAGAAGAGGATCTCCAAAACCAAGAAAAAAAAAGAAAGAAAGAACTGTGGAGTATAGATGCTGATTGAACCATATTATTTCTTTTGTTTTGGGTGCTGTTGTTTTTTTTTTTTCTATTTTGAGGTTTTGCATCACTGCTCTGATTCTTTCTCTTGTAACAGGATTAATGCAGAAATAGGATTAATGTTATTATGTGTATATATATATATGTGTGTGTGTGTATATATATATGTATGTATATATATATATGTATATGTATATGTATAGAGATATATAGATATAACCTATATCAGATTACCTGCTATCTAGGGGAGGGGGGGAGGGAGGGGAGGGAGGGAGAAAAATCTGAAATTGTAAAGCATGTATAAACAAAAGTTGAGAACTATCTTTACATGTAATGGAAAAAAATAAAATACCTCATACATTTAAAAAAAGATTATAACAATAATTTCATTTTTATCTTGATCAATGGAGGTCAAATAGCAACAATAATGTGACAAATTGCTATCCTCTACTATTTATTTTCATTCGTGTTCTATAAAGCAATGGTATCAAACTCAAATAGAAAAAAAATATCCAAATAGGCCCCATACTGACTTAAAAATTCCAAATTGGTATTATCTATGTCATTTTTATTTCTTTTTTGGTTGTTAAACTTTTCCCAATTACATTTTATTCTGGTTTGTGCTGTGGAAGTTTTGCTCACATGTCACCTGTGGCATCATGTGGGTGGAGTTTGAAATGAGTAGCAAGGGTCATATGAGTGAACAAGATAATGGTTTTTCTTCTACTGGGACAAGTGCATTGGGTTGTAAAGCTTTCCAGCAAGTTCACTGAGAGCATGCTCAGTAAAATTCTAGTAGCAGATATGATAATGATGATGTATATTCTTTGTCCTTTCCTAAATGTTTTTTTCATACACTTATACACACATGTTACATGCTTGCATACATGCATGCATGCATGCATACCCATACCTATACCTATACCCATACCCATACCCATACCCATACCCATACCCATACCCATACCCATACCCATACCCATACCCATACCCATACCCATACCCATACCCATACCCATACCCATACCTATACCTATACCCATACCTATACCTATACCTATACCTGACACCGGCACCCGACATTAACACATACATACGTACATACATATATAGTTGAAAAGTTACCAGAAAAGTACAACTGTTATGTAGTCATTTGATAAAGATAAATCATTGAAGGATTGCATTATTTTCTTTTGCAATCTCCATATAGGAAATTATAGTATTATGTGACTAAATGGCTAATGACAAAAAAAGAGAGAAACAAACCATCTAATTTCTGAATATTTGAAGGTGATAGCAAGCATTGCTATTAGGCCAATTAATTTATAGCTGAATGGGACCTTGAATGTCATCTAGTCCACCTACCTCATCTTACAGGTGAAGAATCTGAGGTCCAGAGAAGAAATGACTTGCCCAAAGTCATGCAGATAGAGAGTTGTAGAGCCAGGTATGCTAGTGACAAATCTGGCATTTTTCTACTACACAGAATTGTTGCTCCTCTCATTGTTTAACTACTTCCAAGTATTAATTTTGATAAGAACCTATATTCTATTAGTTTTCTTTTTAGCTTTCAAAAATTTTGTTAAAATTCATGAGTCATGTTGTCCTCAGCATTATCAGTGATATGTATAACATATAGAGTATTTTCTAGTGCATATTTCTTCTAACCCCTATTTTGAGAAGAAAATTAATAAGAATGTTCATGTGATATATATATACATATATATATATACATATACATATACATACATACATATATATATATATATATATATATATATATATATATATATATATATATATATACTCATGCATATGTATGCATGTATACACACATGTTTTAGGGGAACTAAGAATGTGTGACCCCCAAAGGGTCACAGAGTCCCTGGGTATCAGAGGCTTAGGTTGAACCAAGATCTTTCTAACTCTGAAGCTACTTCACTAGTAGCCACTTTTTCATGGTTCCTGTGAGTAAAATAGATTTATTTATGCATATATACCCACATATAAAAGTATATACATACTTATATAAATATATATGCAAACATAAGCATTTATACACAATGTATAAACAGACATATGTGTACACATATGTATATGTACACATATGTATACACACATTACAAATATATGTAGATCTGTCTTCTTATTTAAACTATGTGCTTTCCCTATCACCTAGCCTTGTGGTATATAGAGCTTGTTTAAGTTGATGTGTTTAGAGCTTTAAATGTTCTGCCTCACCCCCCACCCCCAGTTGTTAATACTGCAGGAAGGATTTGAAAATATTCTCACTCCTATATACCAAATAACAGCTATGCTTCTAATGGCACCTGCTCTAAATGGAAAGGAAAATAATTCACGCTCAATTAGATAAGTATACTTATTTCACAAGAGGCATCTAATAGATCCTTCATAAAGAAAGAAAGGGTGAGTTTAGACTTTACCACTCTGTGCTGGGAATTGCTGGGAATATTGTTGTTTTAGTTGTATTGGGATACAATTCCTAAACGTGAGAAGGAATTGAAAAATACTAAGCAGAGGTTCATAAGTTTATTCCACACCTTCCTACTCCTCAGCAACAGAACCCTTTAATTTGAAAGTGAAATGGCATTGAGAAAGGGGAGAACATGGAAATATATATATTTGTGGACAAATAGTTTGGAAAAGTGGTCATTTGACCCAGAGATAGAAAGACCTTGGTTTAAGTCCAGTCTTTGACACCCGTGGCTTTTAAAACCTTTAGGCAGCCTTTACAATCTCAGTCAGTGCCCCCAGGCAACTCTGAAAGTATGTTAGAACACTGGTACAGTTTTTCTCTCCTGGAATTCCAAATACCAATGAAATCACAGGTTGGCACACCCCCATCAAAATGTACATGATGACATATTATAATGCAACACTAATACAGTTCCACAGCAATCACTTTTCACAATGTGCCTAGCCAATAGCAGATGTTTAATGAATGCTTTAAGAATTGATTTGCCCTGAGGGATCCTGTTTGCGTTCGATGCCTATGTGACATATGTGAAAGAGAATGTAAATGACAGGGGCATGATAGTGCAATGAAAAGAATGGGAGATTTGGAGTTAGGGAATCTGTGTCCAAATTCTATGCCTTCCAGACAAATTGTGCTACCTCTCTGGGCCACAATTTCCCAATATGCAGATATAGGGAGCTGATGGCACTGGGGAACTCTGCATCTAGAGTCAGAAAGACATGAGTTCAAATCCAGATTGGGACACTTACTAGCTGGGTAAATTTGAACAAGTCAACAAACATCTTTTTGCCTCAGTTCCTCATCTGTAAAATGGGAATAAAAATGATACTCCCCCCCAAGAGGTTATTGAGGATCAAATCAAATAATATTTATGTAGCAATTTGCAAACGTTTCAAAAGTTTTATATATATATATATATATATATATATATATATATATATATATATGTGTGTGTGTGTGTGTGTATAAATGCTAGCTATTATTATATGTACAATTGAAGTAGGTACACTAAGGGCCTTTAATATTCCTTCCACTTCTAAATCTGATTTTAAGAATATTATGTGTTGAACACTACACTTCCGTATCAGTAGATCTCACATTCAAATATGTATATGTGATTAGATTTAAGCTAGGTTAAGCAAGACATCTTGAAGTAGATTCTTTTAAATGAGTTACTTATATACTTGCATGAACCATTAGCCTTTCTTTGTATGCAGGTCTGTTAAGATGACTATGAAGTGGCTTTCCATAATTGTCACTTTCCAAAAGGGAAAAATGTATTACTTTATTTCATATTCTTGCCATAGCAGGGCAGGAATTTATGTATTCATGGTATCTGCCAGAATATGACCTTTAATTACCTTGTTAACCTGACTATTAACAAAGAATTTGTGGAGTCATAAATTTAACCTCCAAATTTACATCTGGATGAAACAAAAGGAAATTATCTTTCACAGAGTGATGCTAGTTCATATAGTTAGGTTTTATAATTAATCTACTCAAGCAAACTCAATCAATAGTCATGAAGTGCTCAGTATAATTTCACTATTAAATCTAAAGCCATAGACACGTACATGCACATGTGTGCGTGTGCGCACGTACACACACACACACACACACACACACACACACACACACATTCCCCCTGCCTTCAAGGAGCATAAATTCTATTGGGGGATTAAAGGGAAGAAAGATACATAGAAAAGTAATTACAACATTGTGAGATCTTTGGTGAGATGCCAAGAAGGAACACAAACATACACAAATCACAAGTCAGACAGTTTATTGCTCACAGTCACGCAAGTGTCTCCCCAGCCTTTCAGTCTCAAGGGTAAGCAGAAGCAGTACCTCTGATAGGTATGTGGTGGGATGTGTAATCCCCAGAGAGATCATTAGAAAAGTCTGCTAAATTGATTATTATAAGGAGAGCTTTTCCTTCCTTGCACAACTGGCTTAGATGAAGCTGGCTGAACTACTTATTTCATACATAGGAACTTACTTTCTGAGACATAAACAGGTCAGTCTGCGTTCAGACAGTAACTTTTGTCAGCTATAAACTAGCAGTAGGCCAATCCTCATAATAGTATTGGAAATACTTTTAAATGATTTCAATAAATTCATTCTAATACATCAATTATAATTTAAACAACTTTGACAAATGATTTAATATTTAAGATTTCATTCATACCTCTCCTGTATGTTAAAATATTATAAAACTTTGCAAGTATTGCTCAAAGCAAATTTGTTTCTGCTATGTTCTAATGAAAGCCAAAAGAAACAGATTAGGGGTAGGGATTTTTCTGGGCCCATTGTAATTAGTATAGGACTATCACTTCTAATATTTCATGGAGTAGTAATGAGTGAGGAAACCATGATTCAAAGAAGAAAGAATGGTATAGTAGAAAAAATTCTGGACCTGGAATCCTTTTTCTGATGTACTCTTTCTTCTACCTCCAAAATATCAAAGATTTGTGGACCACGACAAAGTACCTGAGGATGTATGAACAGGATACAGGAACTTTTGTATACCTTTTCCCAAAGTGTGGCAGGTAGGGCCACATACAACATCATTGAATGAAATGTGAGGCATTAATTAAAACAACAAAGCATACTAGACACATATTTTTTATCCCTTTACATCATTGACACTTACAAAAGAAGATGTAGTCTTACAAAATTATGCCAGTATTGAAGATAGTACAAATGTGAGTTAAGTAAGCTCTTGTGTCATTAATATGGGGATGGGTAAAATCCAATTGATGATGGGATGTTGGTGGCAACTATTGTACTGCAACACCAAAGACTCTCCTACCCCCTGCCATCTTTAACACTAAAATCCTTGGGCTAGCTTTGTAGAAGAAACAAAGAAATAATAGTTTTTAAAATGTCCTTATACTAATGGATTCTCCACTTTGGGAAGACAAGTTATGTACAGATGAAGAAATACTTAACCAGAATCTCTATCTCTGTGTCTCTCTTTGTCTCAATTTCTCTGTCTCTCTCTGTCTCTGTCTCTCTCTTCCCGTCCCTCCCTTTTTCTCTGTATCTATCTTCATTTCTCTCTGTCTGTCACTAGATAAACAGCTAGTGAGGTGATTTAAGGCAGTAAGATAAAACATGCACAGAATTATATGCATGCAAGCATGCATACATACATACATACAAAATCTGTTGAGTTTTGATTAAAGGGCCAATTCAATCTGGCTGAGGTAAAGGGTATATATTGAATATAATGGGAATGATGTAAATAAAAGTTGGAATTTGATTGAAAAGATTTTTCTTTACAAAGCTAAATAACTCAGACTTTCTACTTTTAGTAATCAGGAGCCATTTTTTTGTTTGTTTTTTGAATGAAAAAATGAGCTACTTAAAGTGTTACTTTTAAAAGTTTAAAAAGGTTGGGATATTTTGGATAGCTTAGGTAGGAATGCTATTTCCAAGAATCCAGCATAATACCTTGTTATTAATAACCATCTGCTGAAATGAAATAAATGCAGAGAGATTAGTAAAGTTGTAAGTTGACAATGGCTTGAATGAGAGCTGCAATAATATGAATGGAGAGAGGGAGGGGGGATGCTAGAGATATGCTGAAGGATGAATAGACTTGGTGAATGGTTGTGTCAAGGGAAAAGAAAGACAGAGTTGATTGAGGTCTTCAGCCTGAGGAACTGGAAGAATGATGATAGCATTACTTTCAAGAGAAGGAAGGATCATGCTTACATGTAAGGTGACAGTGTGAGATAAATGGTTGCTTAGGTACAGGGAAATAAGTTGTGAGGACTGTCTTATTGCTAAGTCCTAGCTGTTTTAATTAACTACATGTTTAACCTCTGATTGACCCACCTGTGTGCCAAAAAATTCCTATGTACAGATTATTGGTTTAGTCGACTTCATTTAGGCAAAAGATGCAAACCTCTGCTGATTACAAGCAATGAAGCAAACAGATTCTCTTCCAGGTATTCAAGGTTAGCATATACTGTTCATCAGGAAGTAGTTTGCTTTTCAGGATACTCCTGGTAGCCTGATCCTATCTTTTCCCTTTAGATCAGTCCCTACAAATCTTTCCCACAAACCAATCAGACATAAGGACAAAAACAGAGAGATCTGGGTTCTTGATCAGGGTGTACATCCCACTGTACACCTGAGTCATCATTCACTTCTATGCCCACATGACTGTAGGGCTGAAGAGTTGCATATTTGTATACCTAAGAAATAAGAAGTTGTATACCTAAGAATAATACCTAAGCCTGACTTTGAGTATTTATATTCCTTTTCAGCTACGCCTCATTCAGATTATCTTATCAAAGAATGAATGAATCAGTATATAGTAGATAAATACTTTGCATGCATAAGCATTTTATATTTTAATTTTTTGTAGTGAGGCAATTGGGGTTAAGTGACTTGCCCAGGGTCACCCAGCTAATAAGTGTCTGAGGAAGAATTTGAACTCAGGTACTCCAGACTCCAGGGCCAGTGCTCTATCCACTACACCACTACAACATAACTGCCCCTGCATAAGCATGTTATATGTTTATATGTGTACAATGGTTGGGGTCATTTCTGTGAATCAATCAAACCACTCCATCCCATTTAAAGTAAGTTTCAAGATGGTAAGCCTTTATACATTTACCAGGTGAAACTACATCTAGAGAACTGACTAGTTGTGAACAAGACCCCGACATCCCTTTGAATTAATTAAAGACATTTAGATTAGGTTCAATAGGAAATCTATTGCAATTGGGCTAGGGACTTGGTCACTGTGTAAGAATTTAAAAAAGGACTAGCTACTTGAGAACTGAGAAGAGATTTTGATGGCCTGGCAATGGGGAGGAAGGAGTAGGAATATGAGGAGCTGAGACAGAACATATCACCAGTACAGTGGAAAACCATGAAAACAGAAAAATAAAAAAGGACTGAACTGCAGAAGAAAAGGAAAAGATTGAGGAGGGCCGACAAACTCGTTGGCATCTCCAATTGGAAGACTAAGTCTGAATTTGCCAATTGTACATTTTAAGACAAATCTCTACTTAAAGAGAGGCTTAGGGGGCAGCTAGGTGGCACAGTGGATAAAGCACTGGCCCTGGATTCAGGAGTACCTGAGTTCAAATCTGGTCTCAGACACTTGACACTTACTAGCTGTGTGACCCTGGGCAAGTCACTTAACCCCCATTGCCCTGCAAAAAAAAAAAAAAAAAGAAAGAGAGAGAGAGAGAGAGAGAGAGACTTAGAGCAATATGATGGCTTCCTTGCTTGTCCCTTAACATGAACTCCCTAAAGAAGCAGAACAGGAAACCTTGTGGAACTTAGAGACTATTATTTTTCTACTATTAAAGTAAACTAATTATTGAAACAGGATACTGTTATTTGTAATTATATGTGGGTATGTATATATATATATATATGTATATATATATATGAGTATATATATATATGCATATATATAAGTACACACACAAACATATATCTAAATAAATATACTACATATACATGTGCGAGAGTATTTGAACATGCCTGAAGCAAAGCACATGAGTGGATATGTGTGTGCATGTGTGTGGATGTATGTACATGTGTCTGTGAAAAATCTTTGATATAGATATAAACTAAGGATATATACATGCAAACACATAGTTAAAATTATACACATATTTATACAGCAATCTTTACATTTGTATTCACTTTAGTCCTTATTAAATTTTTTTCCAGGTATGTTATTTAAGTGAGAAATCACATTACCTCCCATTTAGCACTTCTGGTCCTTTTGATGAATATTTATTTGGTTTAGGTAGATGTATCATTAGCCTAAGTTATACATAAACAAATTGTTAAGGGTGAGTTGTTTTGTCATGATTTATATATTTAGGGATGTGTTTTACTTATTGAATGGTTCACAGAAGCTGTAGTAATTTGCAGTTTAATACAATATATTTTTCTAGCAGTGCTGACCAGAAAAAAAAAAACATATATATGTATATTTGCTTGTTACAATACAATAACTCCATTCCCATCGGTGGCAGCCATTTGTCTGTATTGAATACTAGTGAATCCCTGAGGGAATCAGTAAACTGAATGTTTCCTACTGAGGAAAGATAAGGAATACTAGAAGCCCAAGCCTCTTCCTTTATTTAGCTTAAAATTCAATTTACTATTAACAAGCATTTATTAAGCACTATTATGTTCCAGAGACTCTGCTAGGCTCTGTAGACACAAAGATGTAACAGAGTACCTCCTTTAATACTGTGTGAAATTGGTTGTAATTTTATGTCAAAAAAAAAAAAGTTGGTTGGTTAGAATGCATTTGCTCCAAACGTATTGCTTGTACTCATTTCATATTATTGGCCTCCTATAAGGCCATTTGTTTTGCATGAGCTTTAAATAGCATCGGCCTCATGTATAAGTTCAGCTTTTTAGTGCAACTCCAACAATAATTTCCTTTTGGTGTTTAATTGCTGAGTAAGTGGAAAATTGACTCAATTACTACTTACACATTCAGGATATCCCTCACTATTCTGTCATTATGGATTTACAATTAGTAGATTGGCCTTGAAGTAGCACTCTACATGCCATGTAATGGTTTGAGGGGAATGCATTTTCTTTTCTTTTGTTCCTCCAGCTGCATTTATGTGTTTTTTTAAAATTCTAAATATTCATATTTGTTTTAAAACTTTAAAAAGCACCTATTTTACAGAAATATGATTCAGTTAACCTAAACAGTTATTTGTATACGCCCAGGGATCTTAGGTTCCTAGAGGTTATTTATAATATTTTTACAGTCCTTCAAAGTCTGCAAAAGTGCTTTATATACCTTATCTTTTTTGACTCTCACAAGACCATTGTGAAGTAGGTATAGAGGTATGAGGTGTAGAGGTGTAGAGTATGGAGGTAGAGAGAAATTCAATGACTTACCAAGGTCATACATCTATTAAGTGGCTTAGTCAGAATTTCTTGACTTCAAGCCCAGTGCCACATACTTACAGACAAGGCTTCTGAAATCATTTAATCCAAACCCCTTCATTTTAGAGATAAGGAAATTAAGAACCATGGATGTTTAACTGATGATATGTGTCAGGTTGCTTCCAGAAAACAAACAAACAAACAAACTTTCCTGGCTCATAGGATCAAAGCTAGAAGGGAACATTGAGTTGATTTCACCCAAAGCTTTCATTTTATGGATGAGGAAAATGAGGCCTCAAAATCTAGTGACTTTCTTAAGATTACACAGCTAGTAAGCATCAAAACTGGGATATAAACTCAGCTTCTCTGATTTCAGATATAATATTAGTTTTAATTTATCATATGTTATTTTCCTAACTCTCAACTTTTATATTATATTCTCTCTTCTTTTCCTCCCTCTCCTTTATACTAAATGTTTACAGTCCCTGCATGTAGAATTCTTAGCAACTAATCTTTATACATCAGTTTTCACTTTGTGGTCCCTAGCCATTCGCAGAATTCATCCATTACATCTATATTTTCAGTCTTACATTTTGTACTGCCTCATAGAAATCACTCTATCTCAATCCTCTCTCTCTTATTCCTTTTTCCCCCTTTTTTGTCTTTCTGTTATTTTTCAGGGCAATGAGGGTTATGTGACTTGCCCAGGGTCACACAGCTAGTGTCAAATGTCTGAGGCCAGATTTGAACTCAGGTCATCCTGAATCCAGGGCCAGTGCTTTATCGACTATCCAACCTAGCTGCCCCTCTAATTGGTATTTCAAACTCATCCTGCCCATAGATAAATTCCCAAGCTCATCATCTTCTTTCCCAACATGCCTCAGCATATGTTTTAAGTTCTCAAAGTCTGTAGATAGTACAATTACCTTATTTTAAATCTATTTGTTCTTTCCATCACCACCACCACCACCATCACAATAAAAGCCCTATAACTATTTGCTAACTCACACCAATCAGATATTCCCAAAACTTTTGGCATTCATTCCCTTTTTTCATGTTTGTTGTCATAAAACTAATTTCCCCTTGTGTAGCCTATTATAATAATATTTTAACTTGTCCTTCTGCTTTGTCTCTGCCCTGTCCAAGGCATCCTCTTCACTGTTGCTAGAGTAATCATTTCAATTTGTATGAGACTAGTTGCTTTTTTATTGCTTTCATTTACATTATTATAATCATTTACACATGAATTTCTCTGTTCTATTCTCTTTCTATAAGAAGACTTTTGTGTTTTTTTCTTTCTCCAAATTCTTCATATTTTCCCTTTCTTACATCATAGTAGCACATATTGCAAATACCATGTCATTTGCTAATTGACTTGGGAAATCCAAATGGTCGAGACTTACTCTGTTTCCAATTGTCCATGTTTTATACAACCTGCCTGTCCCCCAGAAATCAATCCTGTCCAAACGAAAAGCATGCTACTCTTGGTACATTGTTGTAGATATCAGATATCACATTGAAGCACAATTTGCTTATCAAAAAATGAGACTAATGATGCCAATAAAACCAATTTCAGAGATCCTTGTGAGGCTCAGATGGGATACTGGTATATTAAGAATTTTGCAAAGTTTAAACATTGGTGTTATTTTATTGGTATTATTTTATAACACTACTTCGTGGCTCTGCTCAAAAACCATTAATGACTAACCATTGCCAATTTAATGAAATCAAGAGTCCTTGACATGATACTTCATGATGTCTATACCTCTAACCCAACCTATTTCCTTAGCCTTAAGACCCAGGACTCCCTTTCTTACACTGCATGCTCTAGTCAGGTTGAATGACTTCAATATCTCCTGTCACTCTTGACCCCTGCCTTTCCCCCCCACTGCTTTATCATATTTTTCAGTCCTTCCTTTTTATCCTGTACTCCAACCATAAACTCCATGTATGACTTCCACAAAGCCTCTAGGTTCATTTCAAACACTACTGTCCCCATAAGTTTTCCTTAACCCTCATACCTCTAAATTCCCCAAGTACTCTGCTTGTAATTTTCTTGATTCATTTATAATTTGGGTATTTATACACATCTCTTCTGGAAGAATAAGATGTTTTACTCATATTTAGAGCTCGTCCCCAAAATGCTTAACATAG
This sequence comes from Dromiciops gliroides, assembly GCF_019393635.1. Lineage (NCBI taxonomy): Eukaryota > Metazoa > Chordata > Mammalia > Microbiotheria > Microbiotheriidae > Dromiciops > Dromiciops gliroides. Next base: position 24,865,812 of record NC_057863.1, read on the forward strand.
TAACAGGTGTAAAAAGGGCGATTATTTCGTGAAGGAGAGAAGGAAGAAAGATGAGTGGAAGCCGTGTTTTTTCCCCTTTCTCTACTTCTGTTAGGTAGCATTTTCTCTTTCCACGTAAAAACGATGTCACTATCTACTGATATTGCTAATGGAAAAAGAAGACATTAAAAAAAGGTTACTATGTAAGTACATCCCTTGTACATTAACATAATGCCAATGGGGGAAGAAAGTACCAGGGCACTGTGAATGACACTTTCTACCTGAGGTGATTTCTATACCAGGCTGTGATAGGGTCTAGCTGATCAAATAGAATTCTCATTCTACATGAATATCTCAGGATACATACTGAGATTTAAAAAAAAAAAAAGATCACATGTGATGTTCTACTATCTATCCTTTGTCTTGTTTTTGAAGCAAAAAGGCAAGATGTTTAAGATGACAGTGACCATACAATATATGACCAAGTGGTCTAAGGAGAAAAGGACAAAATACTGAGTGATGTCAATCAAAAGATTATTTTTGCACTATAAGATATAATGAAATGGATAGTTGCAGGGGAACCTGGAAAGATCTTTAAGGAACTGATGGAAAGGGAAGAGAGCAAAATTAGCAGAATAATTTTTAGGATGAAAATTTCATAAGGATAAATATATTTAAAAACCTTAGAGCTCCAATCCACATTCTGATAAACATGGATGCCAGGACAAGGACTGAAGAGGAAACATACTACAGAAGGAAGCATGCATTATTTCAATACAGCTAATGTGAGAATTTGTTTTGGTAGATTATGAATAATTATTTTTAAGGTTTTGTTTTGTCAATAGGGGAATTGCAGGGATAGTTAATGAATGCATATAAAATATTTTATCCATAAAATGTATATTTGTATACATACAAATATGTATGTATGCATATCTATATACAGAAATGTATACATGGATACTTGTATATATGTGTGTGTATGTGTGTGGATATATATATATATATATATATATATATATATATATATATATATATATATATATATATATAGGTAGGTAGGTATGTAGGAATATTCCTGTATTTGTGTATATAGGCATCAATCTAGATTAAAAAAGGAAAATGTCTACTATACTTTCACAGAATTTTAATATTTGAAGGGATTTTTAGTCTTGAAGTTCAACCAATATGTTTATAAAAAATAATTCTCTTATAACATATGTAAAAATGGTATATTTTGTTAGAATATAAGCTTCTCTATTAATTCCTTGAGAAAGGGGACTGATTTCTTTTTGTCTTTTGTAATCTGTATGTTAATACAGTGCCTGAAAAAGGGTAGGAGTTAATAAGTGTTTATTTGTTTGATTGGTCAAGTAACCATACAAACTCAAGTTGAAGACTTCCTGGGAAGGCAAACAAATTATCTTCTACATTTGTATAGAATTTATCTGGAGGAAGATATTCCTAAGAAGCCTTAATTCACCCTCCCTGCAATTACTATCTTGTTCCACCTGCTGGGGCAGAATAGAACAAATATAATCCCAGGTACATAGGAAAACCCTTCAAATACTTCAAGTCATCTATGATCAGCTTCCAAATCTTTTTATCCCTCTAGCTCAACTTTCCCAGTTTTTTTTTTTCCAACAGATTTTCATCAATGTTATATTTATGACCTTCTGCATCATGTTTTCTTTTTCTGGCAAGGTTCAAAAATATGAATATCCTTCCTATATTAGTTGGGGATAATTCGAAATAAAATAATGAATGCTGACTAAAAGTAGAGCAAAGAGAGGAAAAGGGAAAACCACTTTCTAGATGTTCATCTGGGGGTATATGAAAAGATTTTGTGTATGAAGTGGAAATGGAGTCAAAGTTAGGGAGTCTACAGGGTGGAGGTGTGTATGCAGTATATGCCTAGAATGAAGAAGGGCCAGTTAATAATCATTGAAACTAGAGGTGGGTTGCTTTAAGTGCATTACAGCAAAAAAAAAAAAAAAAGAAAGAAACAAATAAACAAAAGAGAAAAAAAGAAAGAAAGAAAAAGATATCATTTGGTGTACCCATAATTAATTATATGCAAAAAATGTAGTTTGAGGCTGGGGTTGTAAATGACTCTAGAAAAAGCAACTTAGAAAAAAAAAAAACACCTTAAATTATATTTTATCACAGAGGCAATTGGAAACTACTGTAGTTTAGTACAGGAGTGAAATATTGCTTTATATAGAAATGTACTTGTCAAATCACTTTGGTAGTTCTCCTAGTGTGTGTGTTTCTGTGTGTGTGTGTTCCATTGGTGGTTCATGTGTGTGTATGTATATGTGTGCATATATGTATACATGTGCATATATGTCTGTGTATAGATGTATGCATGTATATATACACATATGTATATATGTGTATGTGTGTATATTGTATATATGTGTATATGGGTATGTGTGTATATGGGTATATGTGTATGTGTGTGTGTGTGTGTGTGTATTTGGCGGGGTCACACAGCTAGTAAGTGTCAAGTGTCTGAGGCCAGATTTGAACTCAAGTCCTCTGGAATCCTGGGTTGGTGCTTTATCCAGGAATGGTGCTTTATCCAGAGCCACTGCTTTATACGGTTTCTAAATTTTTAGTAAACCTATGGCTATAGCAGATTTAGTCATAATGGTGTTGCTGTTCATAGAGACTCATAAACAGTAAAATGCAAAATAGGACAGAAAGTCTATGGGATGAAAAATCACATTTTTTCCCTTTCTTTCTAAGTTACAACCTAAATAACTTAGAAGTACATTAATTTATTCAACAACTATTTATTATAGGCCTATATATTTTCATGAGCAAACATCACACCTTAAAACTATAAAAGATACTGTCATTCTTATTGTAATAGAATAATGTAATGACATATAGCCCAGTGACATAGTACATATTAAATTCCATGTTAATTAGGAAATAGAGGTAAAGAAAAACTTCCAAAAGTTTGGTGAGGTCACAGTTTAAGTTCTGAAGAATTGGTTTCCTAATTAAGTGACTCAACAATTCCTGAAGTAGAAGAGATTTGTGGGAGTCACAGACAATGATGGTAACTCTCAGAGTCACTTATGTGCCTTGGTGAACAGAATGAAACTCTATCCATTTTATTAAAATCATTCTACACTAGGTTTGAAACACTTTCCAAAATCTAAAATCAATGCTTATATGTCCTAGTTAGAAAATAGTGGCTGAAATCTTTTACAGACAATTTAGAAGCCAAAAACATACAAAATTGAGGTAGGAAATACATATGCTCTTTTTATTTTGATGTGATGATGTTGGGAAAATTGAAGACTATTATAGTGTTTCTTTAATTTTTTCCTTCCTTCCTTCCTTCCTTCCTTCCTTCCTTCCTTCCTTCCTTCCTTCCTTCCTTCCTTCCTTCCTTCCTTCCTTCCTTCCTTCCTTCCTTCCTTCCTCCCCTCCTTCCCTCCCTCCTTCCCCATGTTTATCCAAACTGATACACAATATAGATAGTCATAGCCACTTTATTTCATCTTTCCTTCATGGAGTTCATTTTGTTTATAGAAATTCACAGAAAGAAACTCTGCTTTGCAAGGGGAAAATGCAATGAAAAAAACACAAAAAAGTTGTGAAATAAACTCTAGCAGGAAAATAGCACAGTTGCCAACACAGAGAATTGGCTAATTCTGAAAATAATTCATGAGATAAAAGTGCATGGGGATATGCACCTTTAATGATGCAGTAAAATTTTGCAGCAACTAAATTACACAGTAGGCATTGAGGAAATTTATCACTTGAATGTAAATGGAGAAATGTCTTAGAGAATGTATGTTTTATGTTGTTACCTAGTCTACTAAGAATTCTAATACTGAATAATAAGTTAATAATTTAAACAATAGCTAGTTAAATAAATTATCAATATAGTTAAATATTAAAATATAATTATTCATATTTCTATACATTTGTATTTCAAATGGAATGGTAAATTTTTACCATTATCATGAAAATCCATTTATTTCTACTGAAAAGCAAATAGCCTTGTTGCATTCATTCCCACTTTGTCCTTTCACTTGATTTTCTGCAATTTTTTTTTTTAATGGGAGAATTAATGGATGGCATGAAGGAAAGGGAAAACCAGTCAGGGATAGCTGCTCTTTTGGCTACATATCATCATGTAATCTTAGAATGTAGGTGAAGAGATCTCAAAGAATAATTAATCTATAGAGCATTAATTTTTTGAATAAGAAAACTGACATCTGGAGAAATGACATGATTTAGAATAATGAAATCATAGATTTAGAGAAGTAAAGATCCTTAGTGCCCTATCTAATCCAAAACATATATTTTACAGATTAGTAAATAGACAACATGATTGACCTCAGATAATTTATTGTTTTCTGAAGCCAATGATCTCCCACTATACCATAACATAGCCCCATTGTTTTACAACTCTTACATTTGTTTCAGTTTATTTAAAATATACAGAAAGTTCTCAAACTGAATACTTTGAGAAAACAGTTGAACTTATGGAACCTCTTAGGAAAACTGGACAATCCAGGGTCTTTTTTGTTTTTTTTACCAATTTGGCTTTTGTATCCCCACAGTTTAGTAAAGTGCCTGAGATTTTATTTTTATTCTAACCTGTTACTATATGGATATAGGGAAGGTCTAGAAAGGGCATTTTCGTCAACAGATGTGATAAGTTCTTCTCCTTTAATGTATAGTTATAGAGTTTTCTCTGAGAGGTTAGGTGACTTGCCTAATGCCATAAAAGTCAGTATGCTTTAGAGATGGGCCTTGGGCCTTGTCTTGAGAGTCCCCAGGCTGTAGTGATGAGAGACCATTGTCTGTATTAGGTGTATAATGCATTTAATTCTATTTTATTTGATAGGGAAAGAAAGCATATTTCATTTTCCTCCAGGTTTTGTGAGGCAGCATGCATGGCTCAGTGTAGATGACCTTGCAGTCATGAATATCTGGGTTTAAGTTCTCCCTCTGACATATACTGGTTTTATGACTAAGCAAATCCCTTAATTTCTGAGACTCAGTGGCCCAAGTAACACATTAAGAGCATAGGTTGTAGAGCAGGCAATTATTTGCTTTGAAGGAAGGCACAACTCACCTGAAGCTACTTCACTAATGAAATCACAGTATATGTATGTGCACATAAACACAATATAGATTTGTAGATTTGTATATGCATATGCTTATATGTATATGCGTTTATATACACATATTTGTAAATGTGTGTGCATATATAAACACCTGTTAGTATTTTTACATATATGTATACCTATAGATGGATAGATAATTATGCACATCTCTAAATGTGTGTATATATTTTAGTTTTTATACCTAAAATTTTAATATGGTATTTTGATATTATTAAAGTACTGTATATAAAATATATGCAGTATAAATGTTTATAGTGTTTCAAATGTATATAATATATGAATGCATATATATAGTCCTTTTATAATTTCAAAATATTATTTCTCATACCTAGCAAACAACTAATCATTACATATATATACATATATATGTGTGTGTGTGTATGTGTGAATAATGCTTTACATATGTGAATAATACTTTATAAAGTTTGGGAGCAGAAGATATTAAAGGGGATCTTTAGTATTATACATAGAATCTTATTATTTCAACTTTAATCACCAGCTAGTCTAGCAAGCCCCTGAATAAGAATCATCTCTATAACATCCTTGGCATACATTTATCCAGCTTTTTCTTGAGGATCTCAAATGAGAGGGAGCCTATCTACTTGTATGCCCGTTTATTGTCCACTTTTGGACAGTTCCAGTATATTTTCCTTAATTTGAATTGGTTCTTTAATAAAAAGCTGAAATATCTCTTTTTGTAACTTCAACCCATTCGTGTAATTTTCCTCTCTGGAAGTCACACAGAATACATCTAAATTTGTTTCCATGTGACATTCCTTCAAATAATTGAATATAGATACCATGTCCCTACAGTGTCTTCTTTTCAGGCTAAACAAAATCAGTTCATTCAATAACTTTATGTGTCATGACCTTGTCCATTTCCTAAACTTGGTTGTTTAGTCTTGTATCATTTCCCATTTGCCAATATTATTTCTAAAATGTGGGGCCTGATACTTAACCTAATACTAGAAATCTGGTATGGTGAGAGCATTCTGACACTGTGCCTTTGTGATCTATACCACTTTTTTCAATTAAAACATAGAGAGATTCCCCAAGATGCTCCCAGTAATACCAGGCATATAGAAAAATAGCTGATGAGGGTCACCAGATTATATCACTATATCTGTTGAGGAATTGACAAGAGCCAGAGAAGGAGATTGTGCAGCAGAAGCTGGTAGTTTTTTTATTTTTTTGTTTTGTGGATTGTTGTTGTTTGTTTTAGATTAATTAGCATAACATTGGTTCAGGAGGATCATGTCCAGTCATGAGTAATCCCAAGTCATGGACTGTTTGGGGATCTAACTGTACTGCTTCTGATTTTTGTCCATTTATACCTTCCCCTGTATTGACATAATGGTGAGTGAGGGTGTTTATGGATATTTGTGGAGGTCTAGTATGGTGAATCTATGCAGAAATCATGAAGGAGTCTGCACCAGATTTGTGGATGAAAGTAGTGATGCAAATGTGTTCCATATCCTCTTTATCTGAATTTTACCTGCTGAGTTTCTCCTCAATCCCTTTCCCTATGGATGGTTGCCAGCAGTGGCTATTCAGCACAGGAAAGAGCATTAAAATTCCATTATCACCACTAGCAACTGTAAAATCAGGCAGCTCGTTTTATAAGTTCTCAGCATCCTGGCTGAAGGACTGGCTTAGTGAATGGCACTACATCACTGATCATTGTTTGAGCCCTAGCTGATGCTTCTCTCTCAATCTGAAGGCACAGAAGCTCATTAAATGTGGCACTGACACAGTGAATCTAAGTCTCGGTGTTAAATTTTAGTGGAGTTACATTTGGATCATTGAAACTGATCAATCACTTCACCAGAAGTCACATAATTTAATTCTTCTATTTTTTTAAATGCTCAATAAAAAATAATAATGGAGAGTTATCAGCATCCATGAAGACAAGATTTTAAGTAGCATCAGTCTGATATAATGATGTGAAATTGACAAGAACCAGTGCAAAAATTGGTAACCAGAGCCCTAGTTTCAATGACTGAAGTGATAGTGATGGGTATATATTTAGCTAAAGAAAAGGAATCATGCATTATTATGTAATTTGGTAGAGTGAATAGAGTACTATAGTGAAGAAGACTTGGATTCAAATCCCACCTCAGTTCTGTGTTAATTGTGTGACCATCAGCAAAATATCTCAACTGTGATGTGGAGATAATGATAGCTATACTTTATTACCTACCTCATAATTATTTTGAGACTCAGATGAATTAATTTATTTAAACCATATTTGAAACTTTAAACATCCATTAAATATCAGTGACAATTATGAAAGCAATTTGTGAAATATTATTAAAAAATTGAGAAAATAACATTTAGATTATGACTGACTTTAAAAGCATCATCCATCAGAAAACATCTTTCACCTTTTTATGAAGATTATTCTGAAATATAACTGAAATGCAAAACTTATACTTTATCTCTTTAGCCTTTATTCAAAATTACTTTCAAAATTTCCCAAAATGTTTAATAAAGGTGGTTGCTTGTGGGGAACGCAATTGGAATTTTGCAAATGACATAAATGTATGGATCAGTAAATTTGTGAAAATTTCCCAGTCTATACAATTTACATGGTTTCTGTGGTGCTGCTTCTGTTGCTGCTGATACCTCTTAGCATTAATATACTGTTTTAATATTTACAAAGGACTTTGCATGCCATCTCAGTGATTCTTAGTTTTTTAAGGTTTTCCAATTTTTTTCTTCTTAATATTCTTGTTTTCATCTTGTCTGAATCAATAAAGACCATGCATATACTTGTCCTTCATATTCGTACTCAGATATCTCTCTTTTCCTACAGCCATGTAGACACAGCTGTTTCTAGTGGTCAGAAGCTATCTATAACAAAAACTTGCCCAGTACCAAGAGAGTGGCTCTAAAAGATGCTAAGTGCTTTGACTACTACATGAATCAAGACATACAAGACAATGATATTTTTTCTCCCTTCATCTCATGGAAACTGACCTATCTGAGAATTCATTGAAGGAACTAAAGAAGTTTAGCTTTAGAGAAATGATGTCCAGGGTCATAATAGCTGTGTGTTGTTTAAAAATCTAAATGTGTGTTCTAATCTGCCCCCGCCCCCAGTTTTTTGGTGAAACTGGCTAAAATCACTGATAAATTCAGCAAGAATTTAGGCTTTTAAGGAATTATTTTTTTAATAAATATATTATAAGATAGTTAAGAGAGAAATATTGAGAACAGATTCCCTTTAGCATGGAAATACTAGCTTTCCTAGTAGCCCACGTGAAGTTCTGACCCTAAGCAGATGTCTCCAATCAAAAGAGAAAGCTCCAGTCCACCAGCTGCTCCTCCTTTCTACTTCCTGTCTTCCACCCCAAAATGGGAGGTTCTTCAAGTTGATTGATCGAGAGTGGTATCTTGTTGATGTTGCAGTTCACAGCCTCTGAAAACATACTCTACTCAGTGTTGGCCAAGTGTGGTCTCAATTTAATCAACTTTAACTAGGTTCAACTTCTGAGAACAACACCCTACTCAGGACCTGCCAGGTGTGGTCCCAATTTAATCATCCTTAAGTAGGTTCTCAGTCTCTCATTCTCACCCAATTCAATCAATTCCAAATCAATCGTCATACGGGGCTCCTGGGCCTCTGCAAATTCCCATTATTTTATCACAGCTGTCTTCAAATCACATAGAAGAGGACTAGATTTGGTCTCTTTTGCTTGGGAAATCTAAACTAGGAAGAATCAGTGAATTGATGTTTTCGGAAAAACAAAACCCAAAATAATTAGAAATGTTCTCAAGTACAACGGATTGTTGAGAAAGATAATGAATTCCTATTCATTGAATGTCTGTAAGTAAAGTCCAGGTGACTTCACCGGGTGTGCTGCTGTGACAATTCAGTTTCAGTTATGCATTGAACAGTCTTAAAAGACCTTGTCAACCTTTTCAGAGCTGAAATTGTGTAATCCTGTGGCTCTGTATTGCTGAAACAAACCAACTCTTGCAGCAATATCTTTCCTTTCTTTATATGTAGAAGAAAAAAATTCCAAACAAAAATCTTATTTGCTTAGGTATTGACAAATGCAGTCACTTAAGACCTCCTGTAAAATTCCAGATATAACTGGGTTTAGGAGCAATCCACTAAATTTGTTGATACCAACATTTGAAAGGAGGGGAAAATCATCAATGACTTGAACTGATACTTGATTACAAGAGGAAATAATTGGTACACACCTTGGAAATATATTGAGAATCCAATTAATTTGCTATTGGTCAATAAGCATTTATCAGTTGCCTAATATATGGCTTGTCCTGTGCTAAACCATTGGGAAACAAAGAAAAGTAAAGGAAATTTTCTGTCCTTGAGGAATTTATTGTTTTTGTTTTTGTCCTCAGTTCTTGAAAAGGACTGTGACAGATGTCATGACTTGCAATGAATTGGATTTAAGTGAGGAAGGGCTGTCAAAAGTCACCAGCCTCATTCTCTCCTCTGGAGTCATCTGGGTCTAGTGGCAAGATATATTATCAGGACGACTGGAGATGGCCCTGGATGCAGTGAGAGTCCTTGGTCTTTTAAGCTAAGGCCGTTCACAGGTCTCAGAGGCAAAGAAAGTGCTCTTTTACCTAGGTTAAATAAAAAGGATAGATATAAGGGAAGAGCTGATGAGGGAAGACCCTCAGGATTTCAGAACAAAAGAGATACAATTGCTATTTAGGCACCCCCTGAAGCATGAAGAGTCCAAACAATGGTAAAACCAGGCTTAGGCCTGGACATATTGTTGGCCAATCTATAAGGGCCAAAGTTATTCAGTTTTAAAGGGTGGTCCTTAGAAGACATCTTTCAGGTAAACCACAAGAAATCTTGTGAGATTTCTGCAAACAATTTTGTATTCCTTTGGGCAGAGCGCCAGCAGATCAGGGCATGATTTGCTATATTGAAGGGGGGAGATAAGAGGAATGGGAAAGAAAAGAAAGGAAAAGAAAAGAAGAGAAAAGGAAAGAAAGAAAGAAGTGAGGGAAGGAGGAAGGATGGAAGGAAAGAAGGAAAGGAAGGAAGAAGGAAGATGCATCGTCCAACTGGAGCTGACCAGTAGGATAGTTGTTAATCACAGATGAGCAGAACTCATAATCTAATGAAGAGAGAAGTTGCAAAGAAAAATGTACAAATAAGCTATACACTAATGTATGGTTGTACTTGGTAAATAGGACTTGTGATAAACGAAAGAATAACTATATGTGTTCTTATATTATACAGAAATATATATGTACTTATGTGTGTATACATATGTGTACATATATGTATGTATATAAGTATATTCATTCATTGATGTCTTCATTCATTTATTCACATATTTATTTGTTTCTTTATTTGTTCCTTCTTTCATTCATTTATTTATTTATATAGAATGGCATTTGAAATGACATCCTATATAAATTCCAGAACATGTATTATTCCCTTAATCTGGGATTCGGGATATATTTATCCAAGGGACGACTGAACCTACAAAATATATATTTGTTTTTGACCATGGCATATTTTGTCTAAATAGATGTACATTTGAAACAATAATGGAAAATTGAAATTGATAATAATTTGAATGATTATTTATTAACTATGCTTCTTTCTAACTCTATGGGAGCTCTCCTTGTTAGTATGTAATTCTCCCTTTCACTATACACACACACACTGTATATATGTATGTATGTGTGTATGTATTCCTCTCCCTCTCTCTCTCTCACTATATATATGTATAGATGTATATATATATATGTGTGTGTGTGTGTATAAACATATACACACATGTTTATTATATAGTAATATGTATTTTTGCACTATGCTTATATATTTGTTGATATATGCATTTATGTTTTCATATGTATGCATGTACATATTCAAACAAATTTCTCAGTTTACAAACTCTAGAGAAATTGTTGAAATGGATCAGAATAGGGGCCTTTATCTAGTGTTTCTGGACATCAATAATATCTTAGTTTTTTACACACAGATACAAAATTTGAACCTACACAATGTTTCTCAATAATCAGGCACAAATTTAACTTTGAGAAATATTCAACTCCACTATTTACAGGACAGGATGATTCATCCTGATTAGGCTTCCTGATGAGACTGAGCAGTTTTAATAAAATGGGCAAATCAATGGCTGGCCATTGGAGTATAATGGGTCTGAAATGCTATACCATAATGAGGCAGCAGTGGGAGACCATTAGAATAAAATGGATTGGCTATCAACAGCATATAAAATAATTTATTGAAAAGGCTAATGCTTAGATGATATGATCAACTAAGAGTTTGCTGAAAGGCTATACAAATAACTTCTGAGGATCACATCTCCCTGTTATGCTTCTAAATTTGAACAATATCCAGTTTGAGAATTTAGGGAATTTTTCCTCACAGTGTATGTCTCTATTTCATGGGAGTCAAATCTCCTATGGACATAAACACATGCATAATTTCAAAATCACTTCCCATGCAATTGCCTTGCCTACTTGAAGTAGAATTACCTTTCTTAATGAAGAACCAGCTGAGTTTTTGTTGCTGGTAGGGGGGGAAAGAAGAAAAAAAAAGCTCATATATGTTTTTTATGATCAAGATGTTAAGCAAATGATTAGATTTGGGGGACATTTGAGTCTATGTGTGTCAGTGGGGGCTCAGTGCACTACATGCTTAATGATTATTGCCAAACAGCATAATTTTACTTGTGAGGAAAAAAAAAGTGAAGAAAAGGGTTTTTTTGCTTTCATCTGCTTATGACAAAGTTGGGTCTTTATATTTACAACTGGGGAACACGTTTTTTTCCAAATAAAAAGGAATATCTGTCATTCTTATTATTTTTATAAACTAAGTGGCATTTAATACCCAACTTATAAAGTAAACACTGATCTTAGGAACACTGTGGATAAAACCAAATGCACATGAGTGCTTTTTTTTAAACTATTATTAGCCAAGGGAAGGCTCTAATTAAAGTAAGCTATTAATAGGCTATTCTTTATTTTTTCTTGTCTTATGGAATCTATTTTCAATTTCTCTACTTCAGATTGATGCATATTCAATGCAATTATTGTCTACTCAATATCATTTATATGAGATCAAAAATAACTAATTAACCAGAGTTGACTCAGGGAAGGCTCCATGTGGCAATTCATTTAGCTGATCATATTTTAAGCATTGAATCAGCATTCTCATTCATGATTATCAAGAGCAACTATTTAGCAGACACCAATGATGCCACGGAACTTTCTGATATAGTCTCTACAAGTTTGTGAGTGGAGACTTAAACAGAATCATTTAACCTCTCAGTGTCCCAGACAACTTCAGAGCCAGCCACTGAACCAAAGGCAGAAACTGTCTTTGTCAGAGTAAAATATATTGAAGTATGATTAAAATTAATCCAACCTATAATTGGAAATGCATCGAAATTAATGTTTAGGTTTTTAGGACTATATATTAAAAGGTTACCATTGTTCATTTTTAATGAATTCATTTTAATTATGATGATGAGGATATATAATGAAATACTTAAAAAGAAAGATTTTTTTTGTTTTCTGTAGCACCATTATTTCTGTCTTTTACCCTTTGATTATTTGCATTGATATAACAACTTGAAAAGTTTATAGAAGTGAGTTCTAAGAATTTTTTTATTAATTAAAAAAAAGAAAACATTGACTTCTTCCAATCTTTGCTGACTTTTATAGAAGTTACTTGGTAGGTTTTAAGTCTCTTCTTACAGTCACTAAGATTATTGGTCTTCAGATGTTTTGTTTAGTCTGTTAAGGAGGGAATAGAATGAAATAGATATTAATTTTTTCAAGAGTATACTGTCATTTTGTGTCATCATTTTAACCTGGACAACATGGGGATCAATATTTCTACGACGAATTCTGGCATTAATAGTAACTACTATCACAGGACTGTAGAATAATATCTAAGTGGAAACTGAGAGGTCAGTCCAACTCCCACATTTTACTGATAAAGAAATTGAAACAGAGAAATTGAGTAACTTGTCCAAGGTCACACATGGCTAAGTGTCAGAGCCAGAATAGCTAAACTGACTCCAAATTCCACATCCTATCCACTATATTATGCAGTCTCTCAGTCCCACCAAAGGCTTCAGGATGATTTCGTTGACCATCTCAAGGTGAGCCTCTTCAGTCCTCACATATTATTTCAGCAACAAGAATTTAATCACACCTGTTGTTAATTCTTTAAGATACATAACAAGAATCATTTCTCCATTTTCAGATAATTCAATCTCATTTTGAGTGTTGCTATTTAGTTTAAATGTTAAAATTTTTCTCCTACTTAACTTCCTCCTCCATTACCTGAAATATAATTTAATTTACCCACCAGATTCTTGTGCTCTCCCAGCTGCTACTTTCAAGAAGATCTTTTTTAGAAGCTTCTAAGTCCTGAAATATAAAGATACACTTGGAAAGTTTCATGGAATAAACATAATTAAAATTGAATGTGATTTGACTACCTATGTGATTTACTTTAGAAAAAAAGATGTATGCTACTGAAAAGTTTTCATTTATTTCTCAAAAAATAAGAAAAGGAAATTACTTAGCTTCCTTCTACCTTGAAAAAAAATGTTCAAGTGATCACATTGATTTGGACTCAATTCAAAGAGCCAATATGTTTGGGGGTCAATGTGTCAGTAGAATGGTCTACACTTTTTTCTAATCCCTCCTTAGAGTAGAAGAGGATCCTTCTGTCATGTCATATGTGCATCTTACAGAGTTAACTAATGTTCAGATAAGTTGTTACCCAAAGCTAAGGCTCAGATAAATTACCTATCATCTCAGAGCTAGTGAGTTTCAAAGAAAGGATTTGAATTCAGGTCTTCCTGATCCTTAGCCAATCATTTTATGTCTTGCTACCTCTCATTCATATGCATTTATTAAAAATTATTCACCAAAATTATAAACAGTATAATTTGGGCTCCTTTTTTTCAAAGCAATTACATTTCATGGATTTAGAATATAGAGCTTATGAAATCCAACATCCTAATTTCAAAATGTGCAAAATGGGCCTCATATAATTTCAGCACTTTGGACATAGTACATTGATATGGTCATGGGCAATCTTATCATACATGGAGAGCTAGAAAAGACTTCAAAACTATTGAATCCAAGCCCCATATTTTTTTTCTGGGGCAATGAGGGTTAAGTGACTGGTCCAGGGTCACGCAGCTAGTAAGTGTCAAGTGTCTGAGGCCAGATTGGAACTCAGGTCCTGAATCTAGTGCCGGTGCTCTATCCACTGTGCCACCAGTTGCCTGCCCCCTCCCCCTGTATCTTAATGATGAAGAAACTGAGTCCTTCTTGGATGGCAACAGATCCTTTAATCATCAAAAGGGGTTTGAAACGTGACCCTTTGATACCAATAGCTAAGTAGTGCAGTAGAGAGATTGCCAGGCCTGGAGTCAGGAAGACCTGAGTTCAAATCCAGACTCAGCTATTTACTAGGTGTGTGACCCTGGAGAAGTCACTTAACCCTATTTGCCTCAGTTTCTACTCTAAAATGAGCTGGAGAAGGAAATGCTAAACCAGTTTGGTAAACCACAAATGGGGTCATGAAGAATTGGACAAAACTGAAACAACTGAACAACAACTTCTGATTCCAGAGTCAGGGCTTTTGTATAATACATGGCCTAGCAAAGAATTGAACCCAAGTCTTTTGGCTCCAGAATTTTATTGATGACAATATTTCAGACACATCTGAAATCCTTCTCATCAACTGGAGAGCAAAGAAAGAGATAGATTCATTTGAAAATTTACAGCTGAGCAACTCCTTCTTACACTGATTTCAATTATAACTAATATTAACATAAAGAGAATTGGAAATAAACAAGTTGTTTGTTTTCTCCTGATCACTGAAGTTAAAAATATACAAAACATCCATTTAATTATAAGGTAAGGAATTAAATAAAGACTGATGTGACTAACATTTGAAAAGTTGGATTAGTATTAGGGTTCTTTGTTCAGATGCACAATATACATATAAACATATACACACATATACATATATACATATACACACATATAGCATACAGAAACGTGTGTGTATTGATGGGGATTATATTAGTAATGAGCTGACTGAAAAATTAAAATTAATTTATAATGCATGATATACTTAATCCTTTGAGATCACATGACATCACCTTAAAACAATTCTTAAAACATATCACCTTTCCCCGAATCAATCCTTTGTCTGTTTGTTTTTTCTTCATATTCTCTTCCTTTGGGACTCAGAATACCCTTCCCCTGCCCATCCCAGCCTCAACTGCCAGCTCATGCAAATTACTTCAACTTATCTACATTGAGACCTGAAAAAATAGAATTACATCTTCAACACTCTATAGGACATATGCATCTGGCTGTCCACTGCCACCTTAAACTCAACGTGTCCAAATTCATGCTTATTTCATATATCTCAAAACTTATTCCTTCTGACTTCATTAAATTTCTGCCTTGAGCAACACAATTTCTCCATTACCTTATAATCCACATATTAGAGTTATCTTTTGTTCTTTCTCTTTCCCTCTCTTCTATATATGTCCAATTATTCATCCCACAAAACATACCTCTGAAGCATTTCTTATACATGGTTTCTTCTTTCCATTCCCAATGAAATCATTCTAACATAGTCTAGCAGAACCATCTCCCTAAACTTTTACACTATTTTCTTACAGGACTTCCACACTCTGTCCTGTGGCTCCTACTTTCCATCTTTTATAACATTGCTAGAATAATCTTTCTGATGCTTTCCTGGGGATTGGAAGCATGTTGAAATTGGAAGAACACTGAAGTGGGAGTAAGGAGAAAATCGAGTCTGAATTTTCAGTCTGAATTTTTTACCTATATGAACATGGACAACTTATTTAACCTCTCTGAGACTCAGTTTATTTACATATAAAATAATTATACATCTCCATGAGGTTAATATAATTGTCAACAATCAATACTTAATGCAAGATCATTTAAATTGTAAAGCAAAATGTAGATTACATCATCATCATCATTACTAATTATATGACATAGTCATATCATTTTCCTTTACAAAATTTTTCAGTTTCCCAAAATTTATAGACAAACTCTCTGGTCTGCCATGTAAGGTTTTCCATAATCTGGCACCAACATACACTTCCAGCCTCATCTCTTCCTGCTCCTTTCTACATACTCCTCATTTCAGGAAAATTGAATTATTCTTTGAATCCAAAATATATTTCTCACTTTTTCCATCTCCATGTCTTGGTACAAAATCCCTTAACATGCAATATGATCAATCATTTCCCCACTCTCTCAGTACCAGTTATACCTCCCATTTTGAAGAACCCTAAAATGACAGGGGAATCTCTTATCTTTTTCTGTCTTGACCCTTGCATCAGTTGGACTCAGTAACTAGCACACTATTTCCATTTCACCATGGAACATATTTACATAAAAAACTTTTGCTCCACAGTTACACTGAGAATTAACATACAGACATTTACCCCTAGAACCTCAGGGCTATGATTCACTTTTTTTTTTTTTTTTAGTGAGGCAATTGGGGTTAAGTGACTTGCCCAGGGTAACACAGCTATTAAGTGTCAAGTGTCTGAGGCCAGATTTGAACTCAGGTACTCCTGATTCTAGGGCCGGTGCTCTATCCACTGCGCCACCTAGCTGGCCCTCACTTTTCACTTCCTTAGTTGGGGGTAGGCAGTATTTCAATCACAGTTTATCTCAGCTCCTTCCTAAAAGTGATCCCACCAAGTTTATGTCCAAAGCCAGCATTAATTCGAGCTTCATCAGAGCTAAAATCCAGTATCTTTGTTCCTCAGAATATCACTATTGGTCTGGAAGCAACATACAGGCTGAAACCTGCATCCCTGTGTCTTTCTCTTTTGGCCCAGATCAGAGAATCTACTCTTTGTATGTAGAATGGAAAAGAACAAGGAGAAATGCCACAAACTTGGACCTGTTCCTTGGGGGTTGTAGAAAGATACTTTATTATTTATCATTTATCGATATTGTTTGGACATAGCTTTATGTGGCTAGAAATTGTGTAACTCAAAAGCTTACTATAGGGGCAGCTAGATGGCGCAGTGGATAGAGCACCGGCCTTGGATTCAGGAGGACCTGAGTTCAAATGTGGCCTCAGACACTTAACACTTACTAGCTGTGTGACCCTGGGCAAGTCACCTAACCCCAATTGCCTCACACACACAAAAAAAAGCTTACTATAGAGGTAAGTTGGATGGCTATAAGGAGTGTTAAGATCCCACCCAATACTTGTTTTGGGCCTTTTCAGGTCTTATTTTAGGTTCATCCTGGATGGTGTTTTGTGTTCCCCAAATTAGACTGAGTGTTTATAATTACCTGGTGATATACATCTCAAACTTCTCTCAGGCAAATGGCATCACATCCTTGATTGAACTCTGTATGATGTAACCTCCCAAAGACTCAAGAGGGAGCCACACTTTTTAACCAGCTCTCTCCTCTGTAAATGAACCAATAAAATTCTTTCTGATTTTTTTCAGATTTTGAAGTGCATTCTCATGACTAACAGTCATATGGCCTTAGTGGGGGTGCATGAGGAAGGGCCTCAAAACGTTTTCCCCTGATATTGTGGAACTTTGACAGAAAATCATTAGTAAAGAGATCATCTCTCCCATAGGAGTGCCACACACACACACACACACACACACCAAGTTGCCACTGGAGATTGAGACCCTTTGAAGTTGCTTTCAGCTCTACATGTGCAACCATTGGCGGGGGGTTGGGGTAGGAGTGGAATCTTCTGATCATGGAATGAATAGGCCAATCCACACTGGGACATCTATTTAGTTCTTCTTTTAACTTTGCTCATTAATAAAATTTGATTATTTCCCTCTAGTAAGTACTTTTTGCTCTTTTAAATTCACTGTCCCCCAGGTTCTTCTTCTATTACAAAAGATGTCTTACATCCCTTATTTTGTTATCCATGTATTTTTCTTTGGTTTATTTGGCTGTTTTGTTGAAATGACCTATATCCTCTTCCTCCTGTGCACAACTTGAAACACAACAGGCCATAGATGGTGATGTCTTTTTATGTAAGATTATTTAATTGTGATATTCCCTTCCTGAGCCTTGATTCAAGGGAAAAAAAAAGTGTCAAAGAGAATAAAGAGCAAGGTCATAAATCAAACTAGATTGCCACTGTTCATGCTGGTGTTTTGCATAAAGAAATGGGGTTATACTTTCTGCTTTGAGATTGTATTTCAGAGTGGTGCATTTCCTGAGCAATTTGGGCACTGCCTTTAGTGTCATCATTCTCATCCTCATCCTCATCCTCTTCCTTATCATGACTAGGTTCTCCTATCTCCCTATTTTTTTTTTTTGTGAGGCTGTGGTTAAGTGACTTGCCCAGGGTCACACAGCTAGTAAGTGTTAAGTATCTGAGACCGGATTTGAACTCAGGTCCTTCTGAATCCAGGGCCGGTGCTCTATCCACTGCGCCACCTAGCTGCCCCATCTCCCTATTTTCTGAAGGTTCAAAGTGCAAGGGCTAGTCACTGAGCCAATCCCATTCTCAGAGGCATAGGAACTTTGACCTATTCTATTTCAAACCTAAACCATTTTCCTCCCTTTCTTCGAAACCTGTTATCTCATGTTCCTTCACATATTAGTGTTATAATAAAGAAGGATATCTAATCACCAGACTTCTGAAGTACAGGACTCAGGCTCGATATAACAACCAGCTTCCACCTAACCAGTAGTTGGGATTATAGGTGTGTTGGCACCATGACACCTTCTTTAAATATCTTCAGTAGTGATACATCGTTGTCCTCAGAGGTTGGATTGTTTTAAAAGTCAAATTATCTTGAAGTTAAAGTATGTTAATAAGATATGAGTAGTGTAATAAGGTATTTTGGGGGGATGAGGTCTGTGTTTATAGGACAATAAATTTAAAGCTGAAGGCATTGTAGAGGTCTATCATTTTATCCTAACATTTTAACAAAAAAAATTGAGGCTCAGAATCATAGCATGAATTACATGAGGTAATAGATTTGTACTTGAACCAATGTCTTCTGACTCCAAGTTCAAGTTCTTTCCACTGTACCTGGTGGACTGTCTATGAAGCAAATGGACAGATTTCTTTATTGAAGTTAATACTTACAACAATCATCAAAGAATCTTTAAAGACAAATTTTGAATGACTGACATGAAAATAAAAGCATAGAATCCTGAAATAACTATTTTAAAGAACCACATTTACTTGGATTCATAAATTCTGGAACATGTGTTAAAAACACTCTGTAGGCTTCTCACATTGTGTGTTTCAACAAAAGGTTTTGTTAAGGGTGAGGATTTTGGTTTAGTTAATATATCCTACATTTAATCAATACATATTAATCTTATATTTGACCTAGATCTTTCTTGAAATAATGAAAATTGAATGCATCACTGAGAAAAGAATAAATACATCATGATTGTTTTCCTGAGCTTTTAGGCTTTATTGAATCAGTCAAGGACAAAAAAACATAGTTCTTTTTAAGGTGTGTGTTATATAGTACCTGAAATAAAGCCATGAAGACTCATCTTCCAGTGTTCAAATCTGCCCTCAGACACTTACTAGCATATCAACCTATATACCCATTGATGTTCTTAGTTTAGATCTTGAATGGGAAATGGGTCGGCAGTGGGGGTTGGGGGAAGATGAATGTCAGGCTATAGTAAGTGGAAATACATATATTTCACATAGGAATAAGGAATAATAAGGAATAAGGTAGCATGCATTTAAATGTGTCATTCTTCACCATGACATACTGTTTGGTTTCTCTTTTTGCTTACAACATCTCTAATTTATATTCCTCCTAGATCATAGGATTAGAGATTTAAAGCAGAAAGGAGCCATTAGAATATACGGAATCCAAGGCCCCCATTTTACAGATGAAAAATTGAGGTTGAATGATGAAGTACCAGATCCAGGGACATACAACTAGGAAGTGTCTAAGGCATAATTAGAACTCATGTCTTTCTGACTACAAGCCCAGTGTTCTATTCACTGTGCCAACTGGTTCTATATTTTTCCCAATGTGTTTGACTAGCTATTCAGGCTGAAAGTAGCTGGCAGCTTTTGTAGGCATTCAGTATGAGTCAACCATTGATCCCAATCACTTATTCATGATCAATCAGATATAGAAATTCAAATTGACCCACATAGCCACTGAATACATTTTGACTTTAAAATGTTTTTTATGTAAATCTGATTCTAGAATTTGCATCTTATCCAATTCAACCTGATCAGCATTTTAAGTATATATATATATATATATATATTTTCTTCACAAGCCAAGTGCAAATTAGCCTAAAGAATTTTCATTCTACTTGTTGGGACTCTTTTAAATAAATGAGTGATATCATGCTTTATACTGAATTGGATTTAAGTGAGTGAGGGCTGTACAAGGTTACCAGCCTCACTCTCTCCTCCAGAACCATCTGGGTACGGGGGCAAAATATACATCAGGAAGACTGGAGAGGGTCCCAGATGTTTAAAGCAATTAAGGTTAAGTGACTTGCCCAGGGTCACACATCTAGTAAATATCTGAGCTGACCTTTGAATTTAGGTCCTCTTGACTCCAGGGCCAGAGATCTATCTACCTAGCCACCTAAATGCCACAGATGAGTAAATATATGATAATATGAGGGTAACGACAGCATTAAGAATAAGGGAATGTATACTATCCATCTCCAGAGAAAGAACTGAAATTGATTGAGCACAGACTTAAGCCTGCTATTTTGTGTTTTCTTTTTTTTTTTTACTTTAGTATTTTTATATAAAATGACTAATATGGTAATGTTTAACATAATTGCACATGTATAACTTATATCTGATTGCTTACCACCTCAGGGAAGGGAAAGGGGAGGGAGGGAGGGAGTGAAAGAGGGATAGAATCTGGAAGTCAAAACTTAACAAAAAGGGGGGCAGCTAGGTGGCACAGTGGATAGAGCACCGGCCCTGGATTCAGGAGGGCCTGAGTTCAAATATGACCTCAGACACTTAACACTTAGTAGCTGTGTGACCCTGGGCAAGTCATTTAACCCCAACTGCCTCACACACACATGCAAAAAGAATAAGGGAATATCATAAAAAAAAGTTCTCTAATAAAAAGTGGCATGTGACCCGAATCATGAAGGAAGTCACTGTTTCACAGTGAAGGCCAATAAGTGATTTTAAAAGGTAGATGTGAGGAGTGAATGAATTCCATGTATTATTTTGGACAAATTCTGGAAAAACACAGAGATAAGGGATGGAACTCCAAGTTCAGGGACCAACAAATAGACAAATTTAGAGGAAGTGAAGGGAGTGAGAGTTTGCTAATGGTATTTATATGATAATTATTTATATTGTTCATATTACACAAAAAGAATGCAGCTTTGTATCTAATATAAAGTAGCATTCTCTCCTTTGGGGAGGAAAATGACTCTTTTATTCCACTTGTCACTTAGATTTTTGTCTTTTTAATTTTATTTAACTTTATTGCTTGGTAATTACTTAACAAAACATTACTGAATTAAAGAATAAAAGTTGAAAAACATTTATTTTCAACCTCATCCCTTTCTACACCTAACATAAAAAGATAATATAATGAGGGTTCTATTCACTGAAGTCTATTCTTTGTTATTATTTTTTTCCCTACGTTTTACTTATTTTATTTTTAATTTAAGAAATAAAACAAACATTTCCATTACATTGTATAATTTTTTAAAATGATGATTGCACATGAAATTGTAAACCTATTTTGTACAACTTGCTAATCGTTTAGTAAATTTATTTTCCCCCTTTTTCTCCTTCTTTCCCCTCTGCCCTAGAGATGGCTACAATTAAACTCTCACCCACTCTCTCTCTCTGCATGTATATATGTATGTGTGTGTATATATATACATATATATATATATGTATGTATTATATATATGTATATGTGCATATATACATATATATGGGATAGAGGTTCTAATTGTATATATATATACATTTATAATTTTATATATACATATATGTATGTAAAATCATTCTATACATACTTCTATCAATCTGTTCTTTGTATGGATACAGATATTATTTTCCTCCCTATTCTCCTTGTAGTTAATTTGGGTATTTAATTTATAAAAGTCAGAATGACTTAGTCACTCAAAGTTGTTCTTAAAACAATATTGTTGTTACTGTATACACCATTCTCTTGTCTTTGTTCATTTCACTTTTCATTATTTCTTGCAAGGCTATCCATGTTTTTTTTTTTTCCCTAAAATCATTGAGCTCAGAATTTCTTATAGCATAGGGGCATTCCATCATAATTATATATGACAACTTGTTCTACCATTCCCCAACTGACAGGCATCACCATATATTAAAAACAGATTATCTAATTGTACATATTATACTCATAAAGAATAATTTCAAGAAGGACTGATTGGGAAAATTATAGTCTAACAGGAACCAAGCTACTTTGCCTGGATGCCTTTACCTAGATTTGGTGGATGCTTAGACCACCTAAAATGTGATTTTCCATATGGAAATTTCTGGGTAATCGGTTTTCAGGAGTGTGAAGCAAGGGTTCACAACTGACTAGCCTGTATTGACCTACCAAAAGCTGTCTTTATCCATTGGCTGTATAGCCAGAATTATTTGAATGTTTAAAATTTCCCAATTCCAGAACCTGTGTGCATATATATAAACATTCATATCTAAAGGTGAAAGAATTCACTCTGAGTGGGCAATAAAGAGGTGGACCTGAGGGCATCATGCTCCCTCCATCACCACTATTAAGTTATATGTCCCCCCAAAATAAACCTGAGACTTTTGTCCTTTTCCTTCATCCCTTCCTTTTTAAGTGCAAAGTTTTAAATACAAGGAGTGTAGTCTGACAGACAGAGACAGAGACAGAGACAGAGACACAGAGAGAGAGAGAGAGAGAGAGAGAGAGAGAGAGAGAGAGAGAGAGAGATGTAGCCATCTCTAGGATAGAGGGGAGGGAAGGGGAAAAAGGGGAAAAATAAATTTACACAATAATATTTTATATTTAAAATGATTAGTGCCAATCATGGTTATCTGGGAGTAAGGGAATATAGACTTCTTGTTATATTCAGTCTGAAAGTACAAGGACAGGAATCCAACTTGAATTTGGAATTAAATTCAGTGGGATAACTGTGCATCTAATGCCTCCTTCCCTCCCTATGCATAGGTGTCATAGGGGCTTTATCCCCCTAGAGGTGTTATGGGAAAATTTTTAATATTTTGAATATTTTCCCCATATCTTTGAAATAGATATCACTTTTCAAATGAAAATCCAATGTTAAATTGTTAAATGGAATTGATCTGCCAGTTACTGGACCTCTAAAATGGGGGAACACAACTGGTGTTAGTTCAAGCCAATGACAGAGAAAAGAAATATCCCCCCTGGGGAAAAAGTGAAATGTAATAGGCTTGGCCCAAAGATATTCTGACCAGAGCAACCATATTAAACATGTAAAGTAAAATGGCATTCAATAAAAGTTATGTTGTTTCCATTAGGTTAACAGGAAATATTGTTCTTTGGAAAATTCCAAAAAATGATAATCTCATACTTAGAAGGAACTTCACAGGTTTTATGTTCCAATATATAGCTAAATATGAGTTTAACCCCTACAACATTTCAGACAATTCATCATCTAGCCATAGTTTAGAGATTTTTGGTGACAGGAGCATAAATACACCCTGAGGTAACTTCTAATTATAAGGAACTTTGTTTTTCCACATCATCAAAATTTATTTTCCCCTCTGAAACTCATAAGCATTGCTTATTTTCTAAAGAAGAACAATTTGAATTCTTTTGTCATGTGGTAGCCTGCAAGGTCCATAGAGAAAACTATCAAGATTCGTACCTTCACGTGCTCCCTTCCCAACCCCAATCCAATATTCTATTCACTATGTGAAATATCTCTACAATCATAAACTGGGAATATGGATATTTAGGAAGCAATAGAATCACATCCATCCAATTTAGTGAGGCCATTTCATAATAATGAAATATTCTAGGAACTAAAATGAAATTCTCTTTTGGTATGAAAATGTGTTTCATTACTATAATGTATCTATTCTTACTTATTTTATTAATTTTGAATTCTATTTTATTATTATCATCACTCTTGTCATTTCTCTTTACTTCCAAAATGTTTAGGTTTCTCCTTCAGAGCAGTAGAGCGTGCTATTATGAATCACTCTCGCATATGGCCATTTAAAAACAAACTGTTCTTCCAAGCTGATAATTCAAAGGAAGTTGATGTATACATTCAAAATATAATAGCCACATTAACTAAATAAGAAATACAGAATTTAAGCACCCAAATTTCTGAAGGGAAAATTACCAAGCCATAAGTGAACTATCAAAGGAAAAAATAGATATACTATGTACCAGATGAATTTACACATTGATTCTATCAAATTCTTAAACACTAATTAATCCTATATTCCTCAGGGGGTAGGGAGAGGGAGATCAGAAAAACAGTAGAGAATTCATTCAGGGAAAACAGCATTGGATGAGACAATTAAAGTTCTGACATTTAAACTAAGAAGTGACAAAGTTAGTGATAATTAGCACTTAGCACAGCACTACATGTAGTAGGTACTTATTATTTGTTTGTTGAATAAATGGATAATTATCATATCACTGAAGAGATACTGGACCAGTAGCATACAGTGTAGCCTGCAAGAATCAGTGTAATTGGATAAATAGCACATCCATAAAGAGATAGTCACCCAAAGAAAGACAGCTTTAGAGAGAGTGTCAACCTTCATGATGGAGAGAGTGATAGCTATAGTATCTACTACGCTATCTACTAAAAGGATGGGTCTATTCTTTTTGTTTTGTTTTGTTTTTGTTTGTTTGTTTGTTTTTGTTTTTTGTTTTTTGCAGGGCAATGAGGGTTAAGTGACTTGCCCTGGGTCACACAGCTAGTAAGTGTCAAGTGTCTGAGGCTGGATTTGAACTCAGGTACTCCTGAATACAGGGCCAGTGCTTTACCACAGTGCCATCTAGCTGCCCCTGGATGGGTCTGTTCTTGAAGCCCAATAGCAAGTTATTTTATGAGTCTCTATAAAGGAATGAAAAGACCCCCAGTAATCAGGAGTTGTGATTTACCCTTTTGCCATGTATGCCGTACTCGTACGCATCACTACCTTTGTTCTAGTTTCTGCCATTTTTCCCCCAAGGATCCTGTGCTTATGGGTGGATGGATATTAGAATATTAAAGAGCCAAATCTTCATGTTAAAATAACTGAAATGTTCAAATTAATTTAAAAATTAATAAGGGAATAGGAGGTTTGTTTGTTTTTTTGGGGGGGGGAAGGACATCTCTTGCCCCAGAGTTTTGGTTTCAAATGTAGAAGATACAATTTTAACTAAATAATCAATATTCTTATATTACTTACTTTGAATTTGACATTTTGGTTTTTAATATTACTATATAAGAAAGCTTCCCTGACAACACAATGAGGCAGCAAATTTCAACCCATTTCATCATCTTTTTTTATATTTCAAATTATAAGGACACATGTATGTGTGTTTATGCATGTGTACTATGGGTTTGTTTGCATGCATGTGTACATATTACTGAAGAGACTGGATATATCTGTGTATATATGCACATATACTATATATATGTATATGTATATGTATATATATATATATGCATATATTTTTCTCCTAGGTTGTTACTTTGACCAATGCATTACACTCTCAACATGTGCCATGAAATATGTACTTCAGTCACACTAAGCAATCATTTATTGCCAGGGTCATTGTGAATCAATCATTTACTACCAGAGGTGACAAATGTGTTTAACATTCAAATCCAACACATTTTAATAAACCATGCTCCAAAAGACTTATATTTTCAATTAAAACAATAAAGAGGCAATGACACTTTTTTAAACTGCAGAAGTGTGCCCCTGAGAAGGTTCCCTTTTAGGTTTATTCTCTCTCCACTTTTACCAGGCAATTGGCTTAATTTTCTTTATAGAAAAGGAGAAGTTTTCAACAAACTTCAATAATTTGATGGATCTGTCAATGTGGCTACTTCCTCCAATGATTCCCTTCTTGAGCAACTTTTGTTCATGCCTCTTGAATAATTCACTCCAGGAAATACACTCAATGTGTAGGTTTTCTCTACTATAGATCTCTTGACCTTTTTAACTATACCAGAGGAATTCATCTGTAGCTTTATTTATACTATGTGATCTATTCATCTTTTTGGGGGAAGGGATGGGGATGAGAAATATAATGAAAATAATAACTAGCATTTTATTTAGCAGTTTAATGTCTGTAAAGAGTTAGGATCTTATCCCATTTGATTCTCAGAAAGGCCATATTAGATAAGGGCTGTTAATATCCCATTTGTACATACAGATGAAGAAACAAAGATTGAGAGTAATTAAATGAATTTCTCAGTGTTACACAGCTAGGAAGTGTCTGGGAACGATTTAAATTCAATTTTTCCTAACTGCAGGTCCAATGCTCTTTCTGCCATTCTTTATGGATATTTCCTGTTAATTTTTAATTTTTTTTAGGGCTTGTAACATGTTCTGGTCAGCCACGTGTCTCTTCATTACCATTTGGTGATCCTCAATTTAAGTTCTTCAGGACACTGCAATTAAATATTGTGAAACCTGACAGCCTGACAGCATAGCCTGAAGACCATTTTGTTTGTTTTGTCTTCATTTTGTTCTAGTCATTTGATTTAGTTGGTAGAGGGACCAAAGTACCTCTGCCAGAGCCAACTTGTAAGCTCTATGAAAGTTAAGGTTGTAGTTTTACCCTGGGACCCTGATAAGGTGAGTGATTTCCCTAGCATCACATGGCCAGAGTGTCAGAGGAGGACGATGAAGATGGCCCTCTATATACTACACTACATCCCTATCAGCTGTAGAATGATGATACTAAAAATAAGTTGAACTTTCATTTTAAGAAAAATCTTGGGAACATTAAAAGCAATGTGCAATTTGGTTTGGTATCTTTTTTAAACTTTTTTTCTTTCCCTTTTGTGAACCACAGCATCATAGATGTCAAACTGGAATGGACATTGGAGATCACCTACTCCAACAATTTTCTTTTACAAATGAGAGAACTGAGGCCCCAGGATATGAAATGAAGTGTACAAGCTCACCGACCTAGTAAGTAAAAGAGTACAGTATGAACCTAAATTCCCTGCTTCCTCAATCAGAATTGTTTCTAATATATGACACTTCCCAAAGCCAAATTCTTTTGAATGATTATAGGATCACCTAAGAATTTTATAATGCCTTTGTTATTGCTAAAATCCACATACTTTCATACACAAAAAGCCTTTTAGTTAATAAATAAAAATTTGTGGGGACAAGGATCAATCATTACAAAGAAAATAGAACTGGAGTTATACATAGACTACCTTTAGCACCAGATTAGTCAGATACTCAATAACCATTTATTAAGTGTATACTATATGCCTGAGCATTTATGATTGTTCTAATGCACCATTGACTCATTCTGAGCTATTATCCACAAAAATTCCTCCAGGATGTGACAGTGAAATAATAGTTATCTCCAGACTAATCCAAGCAAGAGAAAACTCCAGTACAAACCTACTGCATATTGAAGAGATGTAGCATATTGCTTTATAGTGGCCCATGCCATTGGGAAAGTTGATATTACTATTAATTGTTGCTAACCTGTTTGGTTACTAAGAGGAAGGGTTAATGGACCTAAATCAATATTAATCTTTGTGATGTGAGCTTGTAAGTGAGAACAGACAAGGTTGTCCAGGAGAGAGAATTTGGAGGTTGAAGCTAGAGAGAAGCATTAAGTAGGGATAAAAAGTACATTCGGAGGTAGCCATGGCTTTTCTTTTACAAATATTTTGCCAGGAGGAAGAAGCTCCTGACGGGCTAGGAAGACGTGATGGTTTTATATGATATGTTCTTCTGAGACTCAAGGATACTCCATGTACATGAACCACAATCTTGCTTCTTTGATTTCTCTAGATCTTCGATCTGCTTTCATTTTGGTTTCATCTATGACATAATTTGTGCATGTGTGTGTGTGTTTCCTTTGAAGAAAAATAATAAAGAGATTTTAGATCATTGTCATTTCTTTAATTGAAGTTAATACTATACTTCAATTATATATATAGATATAGATATATATATAGAGAGAGAGTAGAGAGAGAGCAAGTGAGAGAGAGAGAGAGAGAGAGAGAGAGAGAGAGAGAGCTCTTATCAACCAGTGTCAGTAAATAGTTATTAAGCACTATTATGTTCTTGGTACTGTGCTAAGCACTGGGGACAAACATACAAAAAATAAAATTAAAAAAGACATGCACTTCCACAAAATGAGGCTGAAAAGTACATATTGGGGGAAGGGAGCAGAGAGGGAACCCAAAGCAGGAAAATGGGAAGAAAAGTCAGAAGGCTCAAATTAGTGCAGCCTGATGAGAAATGAGAAATTAGGTGCTTAATAAATGTTGATTCGTTTCCTTCCTTTAATTTCTATTTCTTTGGCTTTACTTCTCACCCAGTCATGGTCCATTTTTTAACAATCATAGAATCATATATCTTTATTTAACAGGACTGGTAGATGTCATCTTCTCCAGCTAATTCATTTTACAAATGAAGAAATCAAGGCAGACCCAAGGAGGTTATGAAACTTAACCAAGATTACACCTTTATGTTAGTATCTGATGTGAAAAATGAACCAAAGTGCTCTGACTCTAGTCAATTCTCTATCCACCATACCACATCTCCTCCCAAATATGCTATATCATTCAACACTCAAAAACACAAAAAGTTTATATATGTACACATAGAACAATGCACTACTTAAGGGATTTATTTCCTACATCCCTGCCCTCACCATCCTGAGAAGTAGAAGGAATTGAAATTGTCCCATGCTCTCCATAAAAAGAAAGAAAGAAGGAAACATTAAAAATGGAGGCAGTGCTCAATGAAACTGTAGGGCAAAGAAGAATGGACGCAATTAACACGCCTTGATAACCAAGTTTGCCCTTATCTCTTATAGACAGGGCAACGCTATAATATTGGTCCTGAAATAACAAGTCAGGATGACTTCTCATATCTTATCCAGGTCATTAATGAGTCAGAGATGTTTCCAGTTATTTTAGAATCAATTTAGGATGCTCCTTTTTATTTATTACCTAGCTTTACTGGGCCTGACTTTCAAAGTGACTTTGTTTCAAACCTTCATTTTCAAAATCTTTGCTGTGAAGAATCACAACCAAGGTGGCCCAAAGATGGCTTTGCTTCTAGGATATTTGAATGAAGAAAGAACTTAAAATACCTTCTGTTTATCAGCAGCCAAAGCTAATTGGTGAGAATAATCAGTCTCCTCTGCTTTAATTCCTCAACTTGAACTTGCTTTCATGGGTTGGAGACAGCTACTATTCCTAGGTTCTAAGATGTTTTCTTTAAACATCTACTTCTATGACTATATCTCAGGCATCCCCACTAGCATACTTCCTCTTAAAAATTCAACAGTAGACATAATTACCATTTACTGAAAGACATTTTCAAAGATAGCGTGATAAAACAAAAAGTACAAAATATTTCCTGCAAAAACCTGGGAAATCCTCTCTTCCAAATGCAAACAATATTGATCAAAAAAAGAGAACACAGCACATATGAAAGAAAGTTAGCGATGCTGAGGAACTGATGTTCAAGTCCCCTTACTCCTTTAATACTGCTTAAAAGTCCAAGTCCTTTCTTTCTTAGGAAATCTCTACAAAGTTTCCTCCTGACCACAAAATTTCTGCTGGTTTGGTTATTCAAATGGACTCCAAGTGTTTGCTCTTCTCTACAATTCAACTCCTCCTTCAAATATTTTTTGAATTCATTCAAATTAACTTTACAACTACTAGGTTCATGTTTCTATCTGAATGAGTAGATCTGCGAGATGGGGTTATATCCAGTAGCGAGGTATGGTAAGAGAGAAATGAATCATCTGTTGTTTATAAACTTTTAGATGAATGACTTCTTCCTCTACTGCTGCTTCCTGGACTTGGCAATTTAAAAAAAAAATTCTAAATTTGTTTTAAGGACAAGGGTGTTGGTGGTTGGAGGATAGTAAGCCTATTTTCTCCCCATTTGGGGGCTTCCCCGATTTCACCAAGAAATTCACATTTTCTAAACACTTTGACATTTAGGGTTAGTTCAAGCAAATTGTTTTAAGAAGGAGTATACCTCCTACAGGAGACATTTTTTCTTCCGCCCTTTAATAGCTTGCTCTCTCTTCCCTATTAAAAAAAATAAGACTTCAGGGAAAATTTCAAGATATTTTAGCCAATGGATATGTCTACCTCAGGCATTCAGGAGATAATGTGGGCAATGGTTTATAGTGCAGAAAGTAATGATGAGACAAGCACGGTAATTAGCTTCGTTTAACTGTATTAAAACAACATGTGAGATAAGCTTAAAAATCAGAACAGATATAAAGGCCTTATAAAGGCCTTGAATGCCAGGCTAAGGTGTTTGTGATTTATTGGTTAGACATTGAGTAGCATTATTAATTTTAAGCGAGGTGCAGTCACATTCTGATAACTATTGTTCTTTTTGAGGTAGAGATAAGTGCTAACTGGGAGTCAGGAAGAAAAAAAATACATTTGAGGTATAACAAATATTTACAGTGACAAAAACCAAATAAATACTATAGCTCTTAATATTTCATAATTTGGGGTATTAAATGACTTTAAAAAAAGGCAAAAGTAAGTCAAGCAACAAACATTCACTATTGACTTTAGTGGGTCTTGTGCACAGTAAGAGAAAAAAAATAAAGCAGTTTCTGCCCTATTGATGGAGCTTTTCTTAAAATGATAAATAGTATCTATCTAAAACCATGGTCAGACATTATCTGTAATTAGGATAAACTAGAAGCCTGGCCTATAAGATCAGGGTTGAAGCCAGGATGACCATTATTGTTCAATATTATACTAAAAATGCTAGCTTGAACTATAAGACAAGAAAAATAAAATGAAGGAATAAGAATAACTAATATGGAAATAAAACTATCACTCTTTGCAAATGATATGATGGTACACTTAGAGAACCCTAGAGAATCAGTTAAAATACTAGCTGAAACAATGAACAAATTTAGCAAAGTTGCAGGATATAAAATTTACTCATATATATATCATCAGCATTTCTATAAATTACTAACAAAATCCAGCAGGAAAAGATAGAAAAACATTTTCATTAAAATAACTGCAGACAATATAAAATACCTAGGAATCTGCCCATCAAGACAAATCTAGAGATCTTATGAGCACAATTACAAAACACTTTTTTCTTTCTTTCTTTCTTTCTTTTTGGCAGGGCAATGAGAGTTATGTGACTTGCCCAGGGTTACATAGCTTGTAAATATCAAGTGTCCTGAGCTGGATTTGAACTCAGGTCCTCCTGAATCCAGGACCCAGTGCTTTATCCACTGGGCCACCTAGCTGCCCTCACAAAACACTTTCATGCCCATAAAGAAAAATTGAATATAATAATATAATATAATCATATTGTAATATAATCCAATATAATAAGAATGACAGTTACATCTAAATTGATTTACTTAAATAGTGCCAATCCAATCAAACCATCAAATGATTATTTTATAGATCTAGAAAAAAATAACAAAATTCATGTAGAAGACCAACATATCAAGAATATAAAAGGAATCTAATAAAAAATGTGAATGCAGTCTTGCAGTACCCGATTTCAAAACACATTAAAAAATAGTAATCTTCAAAACAATCTGATACTGGCTAAGAAATAGCGTGGTGGATGAATAAGATAGATTAAATACACAACACAAACTTTTAAAGGACTATAATAACTCCATGATTGATAAACCCAAAGATCCCATCCTTTTGAACAAAAAAATCACTATTTGACAAAAGAAGCTGCTAGGAAAACTAGAAAACATTTTGACAGAAACTAGTTATAGACCAACAACTTACACCATATACCAAGATAAAATTAAAATTGGTACATGATTTAAATGGAAAGGGGATATCATAAACAAATTAGGAGAATATGAAAAATTTTATCTGTCGGATCTATAAACAAAAAAGTAATATAAAGGATCACAGGAATTATAATGAATAATTTTAATTATGTGAAATTTAAAAAATTGTTTTGCACATACAGAACCAATGCAGGCAAAATTAGAAGGAATGCTGAAAAATAGGAGAAAAAGTACAGCAAATTTCAGCGGTGAAAACCGCATCTCTCAAGTAGAGAGGAGACAGTCCAATTTATATTAAAAAAGAGAGTAAACAAAATTAAAACTATCTTTTTATTGTTCAGTCATTTCTGTTGTATGTGACACTTTGTGACCACATTTAAGGTTTTCTTGGCAAATATACTGGAGTCATTTGTCATTTCCTTCTCCAGTTCATTTTACAGATAAGGAACTGAGGTATACAGCGAGAAGTGACTTGTCAATGGTTATACAGCTGGTGAGTGTGTTAGGGTAAATTTGAACTCAGGAACATAGGCATTTCATTTCTCACCAGGCCTCACTACAATGGGGTTTTCCTGACTTTCCTTTAATGCCCTTACATCAGGTACCTCCTCCTCCCCTCTCTCTTTTACTTTCATTTTGTCTTTGGTCTTTCTTCATTACATTGCAAAATCCTTCAGAGCAGGCACTTTATTTTTTCTTTCTACTTTTCTTTGTATCCTGAGTACTCAATTCAATGCCTGACCCACAGGAGATACATTGAAAATGTTTATCGACCATTAACTACCCAAAATCTTTCCTTTATCACCACTACCAATGATGTGTAAAACTTGTTTTGGTTTTGTCATCATATCTCAGCAGTTAGGAGTGTATAGCTACCACTTAATAAGTGCTTTGGGAATCAAATTGATGTAATAGTGGTATCCTGTTTTCTGATTGCTGTAGTTATTGACACAAATTGATAGAAGTAGAGATTATGAGGAAGGAAGAACTTTGGGTGTCCTGTAGACATAGTCAAATTTTACAATAAGAAAATGTGTGTGTGAGAGAGAGAGAGAGAGAGGGAGAGAGAGTTTATGTGACTTTCACACTTTGACAAGGTCATACAGGTCATTGTAGAGTTGGGAACAGGAGTTAGGTTTTCTAATGTCATTTTTAGTGATTCCTCCTGCGTATGGTCTGTATGAATGAAAACCTAAATTCAAATTATAACACAATCATTAAAGTACAATGCAAAATATATATTCTTTGTAAATATATCCTTACCTGCCAGAAAGACTTCAGATATGGAAGTCTTCGTTTTGGTAGGCATAGCCAATGTACATTTTCTTCAAATTATTGTTGTTATAATAAGTCATAAACAAAAAAGACAGTTGGCACCTCCCTATCCTTGTTAATTTTTCTTTTTTTCCTTTTTAACAATATTTTTACATATTTATTTCTATAGCACCTACATCTTTCTATGTGTCATGGTGTGCAGAGCACTCAAATCCATTCACTATCCCAAGACTGGATAGCTATTACCTATGTTCACCACCCCCAGGAATCAGGCTTCTAATATGGCAGGTTGAAATCATGGAGAGATTTCTACCTAGGCAGGAAGACCTAAGTACTTACATGTTCCTGCCTTCATTAAAATATGTGATCCTTTAAGGGAAGACCTTTTTCTATTTTCTTTTTTAATCTTCCTTTGTATCTCTGGAGCTTTTCAAATGGCCAGAAACATTTTGATAACATTACAGTTTGAATGTTATATAAATAACATATTAACAAATGTGAAAAACTAATACAATGTCCAGGCCTTCAAGAAATTTAAAGTCTTTTTGGGAAGAGAGAATGTACTCCCTCATAGGAAGTAGTCAAGAAGCCTTCAAATTCTTTTCACAAATGATTTTATGTTTTCATTAGTACTAATTAGACATAAAGAACTAATGAGACTTGAGTGGGGTTAATCAGAAGGAGGTCAACTGCAAGTGGATTAATGAGTTCCTAAATAATCAAGCATTTGTTTAACTAATTTGAACACTAGCTTTAATAAAATTCTACTCATATTTACTCTGGTACCTTTTGAATTTTGCAAGAAAAAAGTAGCTGAAGATGACCCATATCTCCTACCTACCCAGTTTAGCCCTGAGTCTGTGAAGGGAAGTGCAGCAAAGGATATGTTGACAACCTTATTCAAGACATGTGCTGGGGCAGTTAGGTGGTGTAGTGGATAAAGCACTGGCCTTAGATTCAGTAGGACCTGAGTTCAAATCTGACCTCAGATGCTTGACACATTTAGCTGTGTGACCCTGGGCAAGTCTCTTAACCCTCATTGCCCTGCAGGGGGGAAAAAAGAGACATATGCCTAGTGTCTTTTCCTGGATCTTCCTGAATGTCTCAGTGTTGGAAAAAGAGAATTCCAATGGAAATTTTACTTTTGAAGGGGAGTGTTTCCTTGAGACTTTGCCAACCTCTCTGTAAACAGATTGATGGATTATGCCAGCCCAGTAGAGATTATGTGGGGAAAGAAGATTGCAAATCAGTTCTTCAGATATCCCAGTCTCATGCTATTTGAAGGTCTGATATCTGAGGGTCAGAACCTCGAATAAGACTCTGTAGTGAATTGGCAGCTAGTTGAAAATCCAGGGCCAGCCTCTTTGGCCTATTGCCTATCTTTCCCTATTATGAAAGAGAATGGAGGAAAAAATGTGTTGCTTATTGATGTCAGGGATGTTGTTTTTCTTTGTTGTGTGTCTCACACTGGAAAAGATAAATGTTTCTCTATGTGTAAACTGTAGGACAAGAAATTAAATTTATAACTGTAGTATGTTCCACATGATGCATTTTTTCTGAGAAGTCATTTATTGTTTTCTTTTGTAATTTATGGTATCACGCTAATGTTTGCTTCTGACATTGAATGTCTAGAAAAGAGAAATTTAGTAGAATTTTTCCAGTGAATTAATTTTCATTGTTACAAAAAATAGCATTTGAATTAGTTAATATTAGGAAAAATGTTTCTTTGAAATGACTGTATTTCACACTAAACTTTAAATTCCTTGTCTCATTCCTGGATTTTTAGTAACCATCCATTTTCCATTAAACAAACATTTATTAAAGTCTTAAGCTACTTCTTTCCAAAAAAATAAATTAACCTTAATGCTATTTTCTTAGAGATCATATCAGGTTATAAATCATATATACTACCACCTCAATCTCAAAAGAAGAAGAATTTGAGGTGACTTTCTCTAGGTAATTTTATAAACTGTCTTTCATTTGTTGAACAGTCTGGTTCTAAATATTTCCCAGGTTAAATTTTATTTTGCCTACAAGGATTTGGTCAAGTCACCTTCAAGGGGAGTGCCCTAGAATGTCACTTCCCTGACTAAAGAGACTTGTTTCTCTGTATCCTCAGCCTACTACAGTGCCTTCTTCATAGCAAATGTTGAATGACTGCTATTTAGAGTGACCAAGTGACACCTTGAACTTAATCTGTCTTTCATGGAATTTTCCTTTGATTGCAGTCTTTAAGCAGTACAACTTGATTGTTTGTTTAAAAAAGACAGAAAATAGATATATTTTATACACTTTCTGGTAGGCAAGATTTTCATTTTCATCTCTGATCATGAAAGTTAACACCTGCCGAATTCATTCACTTAATTCATTAAGTTCAATATGACCAGATAAGAAATCAGGTTGGTAAATAAAAATAATTGTATTAATTTCAATTCAGTTTCCCTTTTAACAAGTATACTATTATACAATCGTTATTACCAGGACCAATATTAAGTTCAAGGACTTTTTTACTTTGGTGTGAAATAGCCATTTTCCAGCTGGTAAATAAATCCTATCCTCAAATTGTTTGAAAAACTTCCAATATTTATGATTTTGTCTAAAAAACACTAATTATTGATTTATCATCAACAACAGTTAATCCTATGCAGCATAAATTTACATTTGTTTCAGCAAGCATTTATCAAGTACTACTATATTTTTTTAAAAAATCAGTACGGTAGGAATTTGGGACACAAAGGTAAAACAAACAAGGCAGACCTGGTGCTTTCTTTAGTATAGGAAAGTGCTTGGTGAAGAAACTCTCTATATCAAGGATTAAGATCACCTCTGCTACTGATAATCGTAAAGAGTTGCCTAGACTTAAATTACTTGCCCTAAATCACATGACTACAATGGGACATAGAGAGGACTTCATTCTAAATGCTGTAAGTTTGGCATAGCTCTCTTGCCATGCTGCCTCCCATAATGGATAATATATAACTTTAATGTTTAAAAAGTATGCCCATTGTCTCATTTTAAACTCACAATAATTTTGTGAGGTGCGGTTAATATTTTGCAAATAAGAACTCTGAATCTAAGTTATTAAGTCACTATGTTAATAAGTGTTGGAAGTGCTTTTCAAACCCAGGTATTTCATAACTACAGACACTCTATGTTACTGCTTTTCAAATGAAAGAGTCTTGGCCACTGAGGAACTTACATTTTATTGCAGAAGTTCATGGTTATTATTATTATTAACATTTTTTCTTGGCTACCCTAAGCATTAACATTTCTGCCATCAGTTGCTATCCAAGGATAGGTAATAACTCTAGCTCATTATTTTTTACCAAAACAAAACAAACAAAAAAGAACTTCAAATACATGAACTCCATTTGATTATTACAGCCATATAAAGGAAATAAATATTGTTATTCACATTTTAATAGATGAGAAAGTTGAGGCACTGAAGCCACTTGGTCAAGTGATTTCTCCAATATCACACAATTCTAAGGTAGGAAGTATTAATTTCAAAAGAAACTTTGATTAACTTTAATTTCTGAATTTGCTTTTCTCATATATTCATCTAGTAAGATATCTATATTATGTAACACCTGCTAAACATCCACTGTATTAAGGTAATCAGAGAGAAAAAATAAAACATAGTTGCTGTTAGCCTTTACTTACTCTGCTGGAGTGGTCATGGTTGGGTGTGGATAAAAAAGAAGCAGCATTAATAATTACTTCCTTGAAGAACCGTCACCTTAGTTGCAGAGAACAGATTAAAGTATTTATATGAGGTAATAGGGATGCAGACTAAGAAAAAGCCTTGTGAGCTGGTATTCACAAAGGCATAAGGAAATAATTACACTACTTGCAAAATGTGCTAGTAGATAATTCATTGTGATACATAAAATTAATCATATCTCACATACATGCACAATGCTATTTCTCCAGAATACGTTTGTTTTTTTTTGTTGTTTGTTTGTTTTTAGCAAGGCAATTGAGGGTTAAGTGACTTGCCCAGGGTCACACAGCTAGTAAGTGCTAAGTGTCTGAAGCCGGATTTGAACTCAAGTACTCATGACTCCAGGGCCGCTGCTCTATCCACTGCGCCACCTAGCTGCGCCCCCCACTGGGCCACCTAGCTGCCCCCAGAATATATTTAAAGGTCCGCTCCCACCATGTTACATGTGGGAGACAACATTGCTACATTAGAACATGACATCTCAGACAACACAGAGTTGTCCTGAAAAATCAAAGGTCTTCCAATTTAGAAACTGCACCAGAAGATGCTCTAAGTTTTTTCAACTTAAATGTAAGATTCTATAAATAAAAACTACTTATTATTAGAGAATATGACAAATAGAGGTGTTCAATAAATGTCTAACCAAACAAACAAAATATCTAAGAATTATTGACAGTGAAATCTCTGTAGCTATTCCCACTGACATCCCTTCTCCTATTCCAAAACATCCTAAAAATCCACATAGTAGGTATATTAAAACTGGATCTTCTTCTGGTCGCCCTGACAATCACCCTGCTTCTACTGAGTACAGTAAGTTTATAAGTAGCTAGTATAACGCAGCAATAGCATGATTAAAAAGGGGAACCTGGAAATATAAATATATATAAATATATATATATATACATATATATATATATATATATATAAATATAAATATAAACCATCCCCCAAAATCAAAGGAGTGTTATTTAGAAACGTTTTTATTATTTATTTTTATTTATTTATTATTTATTGTTAACCAAAATGCATGGTGAATCAGGGGAAACCATTAGGTACTTCTGTCAGGGTTCAGGTCCTATGATATGTAAATACTAGACAAATTCCTGATCTCCACAGTTCTAGAATAACGTAATATCAAAAGGTGTTGATAACTTTAGATGATTTGGATCTGTTAATTACCCCTGTGAGATTTAAAATTGGATATATGAGCATTAAACTCCCCCTTTTAACTTTTCCCTTTTATATCTCCCAGACCACTACGAAAAAGAAGCCTCTGAGCTTTAATCAGTGAGGGATTAGTTTTTATTGCTTGGGAATTAATTATACAACAAAAGGTGATACCAATTAGGGAAATAGGAAAGTAGAAATACAAATGAATAATCTTAGATCTAAGCTTAGTCTATATTCCTTTATAAAACTCACCAAATCCCAAACTGCCCAGCAGGCTGAGAACCAGCACCGAACACCAAACACATGCACTGCCATGGCTAAGCTGAAAAACCAGAGAGAGAGAAAGAGAACTTCTGTTCCTCCCTCAGTTTTAAGCTGGCTTCCCAAAAGTTCGTCGAGGACTCCTCCCCAAAAGGGCAGTCCTTCAAAAGTCGTTTCAGTAGCATGCACTCAACTCTCAAATGATTCAGCTAAAACTTCCATTTTTTACCACATTCCCACCTTTGTTTCATTTGAAAAATGAATGAGTTTACTCAATGAAACAGCCAAAAATAATATCGTATGCTAACTAATATGTTAATATCAATATAGAAAAAGGGAGAGAGAAAAATTTTGTCTAGAGGGGCAGTCCCTCATGAACGGGACACTTTGACATTGGTCTTGCAGAGGGAGGGCCTTTGCAGAGAGTACGTGTTACAGATGGTATATAATAACAGAAGGAGATAACAAAAACTAAGAAAACAAAACTGTTCATAAAAAGGCTCTGAGTTCTCTTGTCTTCTTGAATTGGTAAGATGTCATCAGGAGGAAGCTGGATACTGGTCTGGAAAACTGGACTCTGGACTCTGATCTGGAAAACTGGATTCTGGACTCTGGTCTGGAAAGCTGGATTCTCTTCTTTAAGTGTTTGAATTGCTGGATTTTTACTAAACCTTATCATAGCATTGTCAATGATCAAATTAATAAATTCCATGACTCCCCCAAGGTAGTACAGATAAGAGTTAGTTTTTTTTTTTCCCAAATGTGGTAAAAATTATTTGTGGTAAAGATTGATATCAAATTTTAGCTGAATCATTTGGGAGGGGCCACACCTGGCCCACCCTGAAGTTACATATGCTACTGAGGTCAGAAGGAGAAATCTCCATAGGCAGCTTTTGAAGGACCTCCCCTTTTGGGGGAGGGGAGATTGAATGCTCCCTGAAGGGAGGCAGGCTGCTTCCAGAATGCTAGGTGTCTTCCGGAACACAGTTCTTTTTCCTTCTTGGCCCTTGCATTGGTGGTGTGTTCGCTCTCTGTCTGGCAACTCATCTTGCAGTAGCATGTTGGTTGTTCTGATGGCACAAGCAAATGTAGACTTTCAGGATTAGTGAGCTAATTACGGAAAACCCTAAATTCCTTTGAACTAGTTTAATTAGGAATGATCTGGGCAGTGAATAGGTTAAGCTTAGAGGTAAGAATATTTATCTGTATTTCTATTTTCCTATTTCCTTCTTTTATTTTTATTAGTTTCACCTTTGTTGTTTAATTAATTCCCAAGTAATAAAATTTGATCCTTTTGTGAACTAAAGCTTCGAGGCTCCTTTCTTATTGGCCTGGGAGATATATCTAAAAAAGGCAGTTCAGAGCAGAGGGAGAACCTAAAAGGTCCCTCATATTTCTGGGACCCCAATTTTAAGGCGAGTCACCCAAATAATGCTCCATATATCAAATTTTGTCCCTCATACCCCCAACACCCCATAAAAATGAGAACTCAAATACCTGTGCACCCTCTTCACAGCCATCTTCCATCTCCTTTGAGTTTACCCTGTAGAGTGTTCCCTACTCAAATTTACAGTTACATGAGTGATGCCTTTCCCCATTTTCCCCTGCTACCTTGCCTCTCTTGACCATTCTATTCCCCAGTCTTGCCATTTACTGCTGTATTTCTTTTTCTTTTTCTTTTTTTTGCTGGGCAATGGGGGTTAAGTGACCTGCCCAGGGTCACACAGCTAATAAGTGTCAAGTGTCTGAGGCCAGATTTGAACTCAGGTACTCCTGAATCCAGGGACTCTGCTTTATCTACTGCACCACCTAGCTGCCCCTACTTCTATACCTCTTACCAATTATCTCTATACCCTCTATGGTTATCCATAATTTCAAAAATTAATTATCAATTTACTAGGTATCTGAGACCTTCTTTGGTGTATCATTATTTTTGTGAAATTTCTATCTACTATGCATCATTGAATTAAATCTACCCAATGATTGATGCCCTTAGAGAAATTCTGAAAACTTTCTCTACTTCAGATTCATTAATTTCTTGAATTTCCTGTGAGATGTCTTCTTTTCTATTAGAATCTGGACATGAGAGTAGCCATTCTTACTATATTCAATGGTTATCTAGAAAACAGAAACAAGAACAAAAACACTTTTCTTGCTACTGCATGATTACATGCTTTTTACTGATGGATTTTAAGACCTAGAGTTTTGTATTTGCTCTTCATCCAATATTAAAAAAAAAAAAAAAAGGTCTATCTTGTCCAAGGTGAAAATAAAGCACTGATTCAGCAACTATTGGCAGGTGTAATGACCCTTAAGGGCATATGTCAGGTGGGCTGTACCTTATGGTATTATCTTCTCTTGGTTTTATAGAACCTGAATGTTGGCTTTCAGGGCATGGTGAGAAGCCCATCTGTTTACTCAGGCTTCGTTCGGCCTGATGGTGTGGGAGGATTGGCAAACGGAAGCTCTGCTGTTGATGCTTTTTGGTATTGTAATTGGCCTCACATATCAGCCCAGAGGCTAAATAATGAGCACATTTTAAAATGCAGATAATAGCACAACACGAGATTAGCTTGCTTAAGCTATCTCTGAATCCCCATGGGTTGGATGTGTTCCTCCAGCCAAATTAGAGTAAGGAGGTTGAAGACTACCTTGATATAGTGCTGAAGGAAAAAAGCCAACTTTCCAGTTGGATGCAGATAGCTGGTAGACTGGTTTCCATTTCTGTCCGCATAGGGCCAGGAGAGCCCTGTGATTTCATCTGTAAATTATAGTTGTTGTTGTTTTTCTTTTTCATAGATCTTCTTTATTTTACAATTTAAGCAGATAGAGGGCTGTGCTTGGAGTCAGGAAAACTTGAATTGGCATCCTGCCTCAGTCGTTTATGTTTACAAGATGCATGACCTTGAACATGTCACATGACTTCTCTATGATTTAATTTTTTCATCTGTAAAATGAGAAGATTGTACTTGATCATCTCTAAGGTCACTCCAAGTGCCAAATCAATAGTCATATTATTTATGTGACAATGGACAAGTCATCTAAAATCTGTGAGCTTAAGTTTCTTTACATGAAAAATGAGGATAATATTTTCATATCTCCCTTACAGCCTTATTATGAGGATTCAAAGGGAAGAGATACATATATAATGCATACATATATAGATACATATATGCATATGCACATATTTACATACATGTCTATATATGCATATATATTTCATATACAACTGAAAGTCACATATAACTTTCGGTTACTTTATTTATGTCCTTTCTGGATATATTGTAATAATACATTGACCCTTAAAATTGTCTTTATAAAAAACTCAAAGGCAAAGTACATTTTATATTAAAAAAAGTTTCAAACCCTCATTTCTCCTCATCCAAGAATCAACTCTTTTCACTATTCCATTTCATTTTACCTTTTCTTAAGGTCTTTTCTCATGGTAGTTTGAAATAGAGATATGGCTATATCTATGTATCTATTCTATCTAAAACATATTTCTATATCAATGTCATTCAGATTAACATTATTCAGTATAGGAGTGGTAATTGTTAGCAAGTTCTTTGGGGGGCTGCTGATTGACTGATGTGATTGATTTAATATAGAAACTATAGTTATACTATGGTTTATGGAGAGCTGGGGAGGGGAGCATAATTCTGAGGAGGAAGAAGCCAAACTTGACTTCCAAAAAGACCCTATGTGCTGGGACTGGCATGAGAATTCTTAGATAAGGTCAAAACAAAACAAAACAAAAAAACAAAACAAAGAGGGGTGGGGTTGGGGAACAGAATAATCCTCTAAGGGACCTGGCCATTAGAAGACCTGAAATGTACATGTCTATGGTCCTAGTAGATCATGAACATAGTGATTGCAAATATTCATCTTCGTATGTTCTGCTTAGATATCCTAGTGTTTCTCAAAATACATTTGAATTTGTTTTTGGCAAGGTAATTAGGGGTAAGTGACTTGCTCAGAGTCACACAGCTTTTAAGTGTCAATCATCTGAGGACAGATCTGAACTCAGTTTCTTCATACTCCATAGGCTGGTGCTCTATCCACTGTGCCACTAACTGCCCTTCTTGCTGTTTTTTTTTTTTAATACATACACACATTTGTGTGTATTTCCATATTTCCATATATACTTTTATTTTACATCACACATCTGTGCTCAGAAATCAGATCAGGCTATCTTTTTAGGTATCTCTGGGACTTCACTGAACACTGAACCCTAAAAAAAAGAAAAAGTTGGGGAGGAATAATTGAAATGCAATTGTGACCAGGAAGCAGACCATGAAATTGTCACTATAGCCAATTATTTGTAGGACTTTCTTAGAAGTGGAAATTTTTCCCCTTCCATGTAAGAAAAAGTGTAGAGTAACCCTGATTTCTCTCCTGACTACAGCCTCATATTTTCAACTGCCTATTGGTCATTTTGAATCATGTGCCATATAGATATCTTAAACTCAACATGTCCCAAACTGAACTCATTATTTTTCTTCCTGTTTCCAAAACTTCCCTTATTCTTTAAGTGGGTGGATGCATTGGATAGAACATTGGCCCAGGAGTCAAGGGGACCTGAGTTCAAATTTGACCCTGAATAAGTCACTTAATCCCATTGGGCCAACTCTAGTCAACCTAATATATTGCCACTGGACCCAGAAGGTTCTTGAGGAGAAAGTGAGGTTGGTGACCTAGCAAGCTATCCCTCACTTAAATCCAATTCAGTGCAAGTCATGACATCATCCATGCCATGGTCCTCTTTGAGAATGAAGGACAAACAACCATTCTAGACGTCCATATTACAGATATGAAAGTCCCACCCCACCCCCTTTCTATCCTGCTGGACAACTGGGCTTACAACTTAAATATCATCATTGACTCCTTATTCTCTCTCACTCCAGGTATTCAGTTTCTAAATCCTGTTTTGTCTTGTTTTGTTTTGTATTACTTCTATAACATCTCTTTTAATGCCTCTTTATCTTCTCTAACCCTTGCCATCACACTGGTCTAGGCCCTCATCACCTCAAATCTAGACCAGCCTCCTCTTTGGCTTCCCTGCCTCTTATCATCCTACTCTAATCCAGCCCCAACTAAGCTGTCAAATTGATCTTCCTAAAGTACAAGTTTGACCAGACACCTCCCTACCTGATTCAATCAATTCAGTTTACTCCCTATTGCCTCAAGGATCAAATATAAAATCTTCCATTTGGTGTTTACATGATCAATTAACTAATTCCTCCCTATTTTTTTTTTGGTGGGGCAATGAGGGTTAAGTGACTTGCCCAGGGTCACACAGCTAGAAATACTGTCAAGTGTCTATGTCAGGGTTTATACTCAGGTCCTCCTTAATCCAAGGCCAGTGCTTTATCCACTGCACCACCTAGCTGCTCTGCTTTCCACTCTTTTTGACACCTTCCAATTTCATGCTCTGTTATCCTGTCACACTGCCATCTTTCCTGATCCTCATACTGGGTACTGTATTTCCTGACTCCAGACATTTTTATCCCCACCCCTCCC
The DNA here is from genome assembly GCF_019393635.1 of Dromiciops gliroides. Taxonomy (NCBI): domain Eukaryota; kingdom Metazoa; phylum Chordata; class Mammalia; order Microbiotheria; family Microbiotheriidae; genus Dromiciops; species Dromiciops gliroides. The sequence continues at coordinate 24,909,896 of NC_057863.1, forward strand.
CAAACCTGGAACTCTCTGCCTTATCAACTCTCCCCCTTAACTTCCCCAGCTTCCTTCTAGTATCACCTAAATTCTCACCTTCTTCAAGAAACCTTTCTCAGATTGCCTTAACATTTGGGGCTTTCCTCTGTTGATTATCTGTAGTTTTATATTTGTATATCTTGTTTGTACAGTTATTTACATATGGTCTCCCCTAGTAGATTGTGGGCTCCTAAGATTAAGACTGTTTTTATTTTGCTTTGTGCTCCAGACACTTAGCTGAGTGCCTAGAACATAGCAAGTGTTTATTAAATGTGTGTTTGTTGTTGGTTGACTGACTAGGCTCAGAATAAGGAACTCCATGGAACCAAAACATTCAAAGGAACATCTGAGTTTTGTCTTTTCTAATAACTAGCTCTAGGAGCTTAGGTAAGTTACTTCTTCCCACCTGGGGATGAGGTCCAGGTAGATCAGCCTCTTCACACAGAGAAGGAAGAGAGACTTGTAAAGAGAAAATGCTTCTTACTTAAATATACATTAGTACAGGCCTTGGCTCCAAGGATAATCTATCAATTACCCTATTTGTATTTATTTGACTTATTTATGATTGTATTCTTTAGAGATAGCTTGGATTTCTTTATTTTAGGATAGAATATCCAATTCCTTTTTTCCATCTTGATATAAGATGAGCCCCATTCTCTTAACATCCTCAGACAAACCAGTATCTAGAGTCGTATGAATGGAGTTGATTACCTTAGAAACAGTTGCAGATGTATATAAAGCTTTCTTAACCAAAGGAGTCCAAAGAAGGGTCAAAATGAGTCCAAAACTACCCATCTTTTATCCTATCTGCATGGGTAGGAGTTCCTCTAGTACTGTGTATACTAAAAAATAACAACACTGTCATTACATCAACTTCATATGAATTACTTTTATTATTCCTTAACATTTCTGACTGTCTATCACCTTGCGCCTTCATGCCGCTATAAAAGGAAGGCATAGGACTGAATGATTTCTGAGATTTCTTCCATCTCTGGCATTTTGTGATTCTATTATCAGCCATACTGATACAGAATAATTTAGACAATATTTACTCCTATAAAAAGAAGGTAGGAACTTTGTTTTGATTGCATTTTTATTCACAGCACCAGGACAAAGTATCAGCAATTAAATTAAGAATTATTTCAGAACATTTGGCATAGAATTTGGATAGTCAGCAAAGTTGAAAACAATTTTAGGGCCTTTTTCTGTTTTGAGGTTTGTTTGCAGTATATAAAATGAACTGTATCTGCTTTTATAGATGCTGACAAGACAGGGACATGGCCCCAGACTTTATGGTACCAAGGCCTTCCGGCACCTCCTGGGTTGTCTCTTAATTTGCTCTCTTCTATTTTGATCTCTACAGAGCTTCCTGTTGACTGAGAAAAAGAAAGCACAAACATTGTTTCCCCTCTCGCTTTCTGCATTAGTCTAATGACATACTTAACTAGTCATTTTGTGCAATTCAGAATGATTTTAAGAAAGAACAATGGACTCCCTAGGAATTTTGCCTATGATTGCATTGGTATCAGCTCTATTTACTGAATCCTGCTTATATTCATCTTTGAGTAGTCTACCTTTTAAATTTCTTCCTGAAAATCTTTAGGCAATATTGATAATGATAGATAATATTTCTATAGTGATTTAAGGTAAAGCGTTTTCCATACATTATCTAATTCAATCAATGGAATAAAATTTTAAGGTATATAGAGGCTGCAGGAATCATTATTCCTATTTTAAAGATGAGGAAAATTATCTTTAGCTAGGTTGCAAGAATAAAAGGCTAAGACCCATAACTCTATCAGGTCAGGTGAATATTTAACCCAGGGCACTTCCTTTCTAGAGGACACTAACATTATTTGCATTCTTGTAGAGGGATAGAAACAACCCAATTTAGCATTTTGGTAATAAAAATCTGTTGCTGTTGTTGTTTGTTTGTTTGTTTTTCCAAACTGTGATTTCATTTATGAATGCAGTTTCCGATTTTTAAACTCCCTCTACCAAAGCAGACCAGCAAGTAATCTGCGATTTGTAAAGTTATTAAGCAAACAAGTGAGTAACTAACCCAAATTCCAATCCCAAATGCATATATGAGGCAGGGATTGAAGCCGGTATGTCTTCCTGACTCTGAGGCCAACTCTCAAGTCACCTGGTCTTGCTTTCTCTCAGAAAGATTACTTAGGTGGAATGAGGAAGCTATAAGGCCAATGAATATAGGACCTTGTTCAAAAACTATCTCAACTCCCCAGCTAAATCCTTGAACTGAAAATGGAAGAATTTGTGTATCCCAGCAGATTGCATTATGTGTGTCCAGGTACAAACAACTGCCAGTGACTGCTCCTCCAAGAATCACAGAGGCTGTCAGAGGACAGCATCAAACCCAGGTATCTCCTGAGCCTTGCTGGATTCAGCCTACTTTCTACTAAACTTGATTAGGTCTAAATTCTGCTTATGTATAAACAAGTAAAACAAAAAGGTCAAAATTCTAATATTCCTAAAAGTTAATTTTGTCTTAACAGGTATAATGAGATTCTTCCTTCCTTCCTTCCTTCCTTCCTTCCTTCCTTCCTTCCTTCCTTCCTTCCTTCCTTCCTTCCTTCCTTCCTTCCTTCCTTCCTTCCTTCCTTCCTTCCTTCCTTCCTTCCTTCCTCCTCTGTTTTTCTTTCTTTCTCTCTTTCTTTGTTTCTCATCATGCTGCTCTTTTATGAAGAACAGAAGAAAAGATAGTAGCATTAGTCAGAGGGATCCATAACAGCAACCAGATTTCAGGCATGAAATGAATCCTTTGAAGAAGGGCTACATGATGCTCTTCATTATGATGCCATCTGGGCCAATTGCCACTGATGGAGCTTGTATTAACAGAAAGCCTGGGAGGTATTCCCAAGGCATCATTGTATCCTTGTCTCATCAGGCTGCCTGTGGTGCTGTATGCCTCAGCAACAGGACAAGATGGAAGGGAAAGAAAAGAAGATGACTAATCAATTCATTTTTACACACAAAACCATAATAACAACAACATTCTACAAATGATGTAATGCTAGATTGTAAAATACCAATAGGGACAATAGGCCAAGAGGTCAAAACCATTCCATACATCACAATTTTGTCTAGTTAACATCAACATGTAGAAGACCAAGAAGAGTTATCTGTCAGTTCGTTTCAGCAAATCCAACATCAGGAATAAGTGAATATGAGTCATTAGTATATTAAACAAATACTTAAACTTATGTCAGTGACTAAAAACAATTTTATAGTTGTATGATTAAAGGTTAAGACTAGACTAGAAAGAAAATAAGAGAAAATATCTCTCCCTGTACCCTAAAAAAAAAAAAAAGTTGGTGAAGAATAATTGAAATGCAATCTTGACCAGGAAGCAGACCATAAAGTTGTCAAGATAGCCAATATTTATAGGGAAAATAAGACATAAGGAAATAAAATTTAAAAAACCCATAATAGTGAGTAGAGAGAATTGGACTAAAATAAGAATGTTATTAATAGCAAAAATGGTTAATATGAATAGATTATATATATATACACACATATATGTGTGTTTTTCTATGTACATGTGTATGTGTATATGTATATATGCAGATATTTGCATATAATTGTATATATGTATATATGTCTATGTGTATATCTACACATATACTTGTGTAAAATTAGGTTAGAAGTAGTAATGTTGAAAGTAAAATTCTTCATTTAGGCTTTCAACCTGATTAATGAGGCGAAACTCACAACAAAGAGAATTAAAAATAGATTTTATTATAGGTATGTGAAGGTAGCAGCACATTGACCAGCTGATCACTGAAGAGTAGTAAGGGTTGATGATGTGGAAAAAAGTCTTTATAGATAATTTTTTTTTTTTTTTGCGGGGCAATGGGGGTTAAGTGACTTGCCCAGGGTCACACAGCTAGTAAGTGTTAAGTGTCTGAGGTCGGATTTGAACTCAAGTCCTCCTGACTCCAGTGCCGGTACTCTATCCACTGCGCCACTTAACTGCCCCTTTATAGATAATTTTAAAATAATCCAGGTAGTTCACCTCAGCAAAACACTTGGCGCCCTTGAATCTAAGTTCTTCCCTAAGATAGCAAAAACATAGCAATCTTCAGGCAGGGGTATGTTATAAAGAGCATGTAATTAATTAAAAAATAAAATAAAATTGCAGACTTGTCTTCTCTCAAAGCCTCCTGAACACTGATTGATAAGGAAGGCTGGGAACAATGAATATCTGAGTCAACATAACTTTCAGCAGTGTTAGTAAATAGCTCTAGCAGCAGCAGCAGCATCAGTAGAAGTAGTAGTAGTAGTAATGGTGGTGGTGATGGTGGTAGTAGTAGTAAATGGTGGTAGTGGCAATGGTAGTAATAGTAGTAGTAGTAGTAGTAGTAGTAATAGCAGTAGTATTAGTATTTATAAACTCAAGTTAAGGTCTATTATGTAATTATTTATATTTCTTATTTTATCCTATCTTGTTAAAACTTGGGACATAACTAAGATTTTCTTCACAAAAACAAACAAAAAACTTTACTCATGTTTTTAAGATCTGCAAGGGCTAAAATTCTAGCTATACTATCTAAAATCTAATGAGTGGTCGCCAATAAATTATAAGCTTTACAAAGAGTATTTAAGTCTTTAAGTATTTATTAAAGAACATTAGGATCAGAGAGAAAGGTAAAAATCTAACTATTTCTAAGAGATCCTATCATCCGACCCACCATGGTGAGGTCAAGAACCAAAAGGAGAGCAAACCCCTCCCCCAGTGTCCACTTCCTATTTCATGTCCCCTTCCCAGAAATGAGAGGCTCCTCAAGTTGATTGGCTGGTAGCCTTGATAGACAGTACCTATGAGAACTTCCTGACCCTAAGGATCTTGACCACATGGCTTTCCCTCAGAGGCCTTCACCTCATGGCGGAGCATTTCTACAGTAAGTCTCTAGAAGGTGGCATCATTCCAATCATTACAAATCCAAATGAATTAACATGTTTCCAATGAAGCTTCCTATGATTCCTTACCTTTCCCATCCCCTTTAGTAACAATGTTCATTTATAATACTAGCATAGCTCTCCAATGCACCTGTGTATTATCTTTTAAAAAATATTTTAAATTTATAGAATAAAATAAGCATTTCATAACAGTGTAATAAAAAAGATGATTGTACATGAAATTGCAAATCTACTATGCACAATTTGCTATTCCTTTCAAATATACAAGATTATGATGTAAATTTCTTTTTCCTCCCCCCACCCTGCCCTAGAGATGACATAAAATTATTCCATACATACTTCTATTTATTCTTTCTCTGGATACAGATAGCATCTTTCTTCACATGTCCTTTATAGTTAATTTGGGGATTTATAATAGAGAAAATAATTTCCTTAAATTGATTCTTCAAACAATAATGTTACTGTTATGCTCATTTCACTCTTCATTATTTCATACAAGTCTTTCCATGTGTTTTTTTTAATCATTAGCTCATCATTTCTTATAGTACAGTAGTTTTCATCACAGTCATATACTATAACTTGTTCAGCCATTCCCCAACTGATGGACATCCCTGCAATTTCCAGATTTTTTGCCACCACAAAGAGAATTTCTGTAAACATTTTAGAGCATATAGGTTCTTTCCTTTTTTTTACCCTGATTTTCTTTAGAAATGGACCCACTAGTGGTATTGCTGGGTCAAAAGGCATATGGTGTTTAATTGTAATTTGGACATAATTCTAGATTGCTCTTGTTATGCCATATTTAATAATCTAGATACAAATGAGATGGTTAATGAGTATTTAAATCACCTGTATTTGATGGAGCTACCATATTATCCAGGTGGATTCTGTGAAACCCTGGATTAATAGGAGCAAATTGCCCTTTGACAAAAACTTGAAATTGAAGTCATATAGTCCCTATTTACCTAACTACTTTCCCCAAGAGAATAAACAAATTTAAATGTCCCTTTGAAATTCTCATTGACTATCTTCTTTTCCCCAAAGAGTAAATAGATCCCATTGTTCTCCTTATCAACTATCTAGGCTTCCCTGTCTGGGATACAAGCTTTTCTGTTTCTACTTTGCCTAATCATAGCATCTGCTTTAGGTTGAACTGTTAAACTGATTTGTATTGTTTAACTGATTTACATTTATACTATTTGTTTTAGGTTGATTTGTAGCATGCTAATGAAATGGGTGTTACTTTATAACCAGTGAAAGAAAAAAAAAGATTTAAATACTGACAGAGGGGAAACCTTTGAGAACTTTTTTTTGAAAGGTTCTTCACATTTCAGGCTTGCTTGTTATGATGAAATAAATCAGGGCTTAGTTTTCCTACCAATTTTCTGATCTGGCTTTCTGTAATGTGCTTACACCTCTGGAGAGGAGAGGTGGGGATGGCTTTCTCTGATCTGTTTATGTGAGTTTCTTGTTTTGTTCATTTTGTAGGCTAGGTATGAAACTATATTTAATTTTTGACACTCTCTAAAATGGTTGGATCATTTGAAAATTCCACCAACAATGCATTAATGTCCCAATTTTTCTACATTCTCTCCAACATTTGGCACTTTCATCTTCTATCATTTTCTACCATTTTACCCAGTCTTGTAGGTATGAAATGATATCTTAAGGTTGTTTTAATCTGCATTTATCTAATCAATAATGATTTAGAACATTTTATATCATTATAAATTGTTTTCATTTCTTCATTGCAAAATGTTCATATCCTGTTTATATATAAATATATATTATATGTAATATACATATATATATATATATATAATATATATTCTTGCATTATTCTTCATTCCTGGCCTTGTAGATCTGGAGGAATGTGGGTTCAGAATGCTGAACATCCTGTTACATGTGATAGATTTGAAGATTGCTTTTGTTTAAACATTTTTTTATTTTTATATAGGAAAGTCATTAGGACAAATGAATGTGATTTAAAAGCAAAAATCACAAACAAAATGTTAATAAAATAAGTAATAAACATATTCTTGTTTGTGTTATACCTACTTGTATTTGTGTCAACTTTTATTGATTGTGAGTTTCTTGATGGTAAAGATTCTCCTTATCTAAAATTTTTATGACCCCAGCTCCTGGCAAAAGTATTCTTAAGCACTCATAGGAATTAGTGAATACAGTATTAACACTCTAATTATTCAGGTAGCTATCAGAATATCTATTGTAATGATGATAAAAATGTGGTTCTGAGGGATGTCTAGTTAGATATTTAACACCATTCTAAGAAAAGACAGAGTTTTTTGTTTGTTTGTTTGTTTGTTTGTTTTTCTTCCCAGCCTGAAGCTGTTTGTAGACACAGAACAACATTTTTGCAACTAATCCACAAAGCCTTGAGTAAGGCTTCTCTGAATTCAGTGCAAACAATAAATCTTTACTTTGTCAGTGAATACATAGCTTTAGCTTAAGTGCCTAAAATGCAAGTTAGAAATGCAAACTGTTGGCCTTTGTATAAGTCAATACAATGGCTGACCTGGTCTCTGAATTATGGAATAGGCTAAAAAAGAAGGAAAGAAGAAAGGGAGGGAGGAAGAAAAGGAAAACTTAGCTTATTTATATGTCAGATACTTTTAAAAGTGTTAAGGATACAGATACATAAAAAAGCAAGACAGCCCTAGCCATCAAAGAGGTTACATTTGAAGAAAGATAAAACAGAAAAGTGAGTTTGTAGGAGAAGGGAGGTTCAGGAGGGGTCCAGTTTGTCCAGAAAGTACCAACTTTTGAAATTCAGAAGCCAAGAGCAAGGCCAAGAAGGGAATGAAAGCTAGATTGGGTGCATCTACAAAATGGAGTCCCATGAGGAATTCACCAATGGAGAGAAGGAAATGTGCCTTACAGAGGAACTTTCCAGGGTGAAAAGACCCCAGGGAATGGTTGGATGTTTCAAGTCAAGGAAGCTCTGGACACTAATGAAAGCTCCAGGATGAGACAGCAGCAGAGGCATGGATTTGAAGGCTTTGAAGTTTGTGAGCCAATCACAGGGTCATGTTCTGTGATCTGACCTTTTGTTATGGAAATATTTTTTTTTTACCTGCTTCACATTCTACACTTGTCCCCACTGGCAACAACAAAACATCCAAATCCAATCTGTCTTTTTCCCCACTTTAAACAAATGGGAGACATTAAAAATAATACTGGGAACATAATCACTAGTATCCAAATCAAGAAAATATCAAGTTGAAATTTCAAAGTGTATTTGGGGCAGTTTCCTCTGTCTTGGGCAAAATAGTCCATGAAAAGAAACCCAAGCAAAATATGTTCAAATCCATATATTAATAGTCTCATTTTGCATGAACAATTCAATTAAAGACTGACTAATTTCCTAGGCAGGGTAAGCCCCTTAATTGTGAGATTCCAATCTCTAATTATATTGGTTAGTTGTTAATAGAGGTTCTGGCCATTAGAAGCCCCAGAGTATAAAGCTTTATTTTCCTTAATTCAAGCTGTGGGAATATTTGATATTCTTACCGTTGCCTTTGGTGGGATTTAGTTTCATGTTTCCTCTGGAAACTTTGGTAATACTAATAATAGTTCAGTGATGATAACAAAATATTGAAGAAAAATTAATTTTTATTGGATTCTAATAAAGTATTCCCATACATTTCAAGAGCAATCTCCATTATGGCTTTGATACCTTGTAAATGCAGATTCTACTTACAGTACTAGTTATCAGGGAAATTGGTGTGGGGTTTGGGGATGGGGTTTCTTAGGAATTCCTCTTTAAAGAATTACACCGGTCAGCTAGATGGCGCAGTGGATAGAGCACTGGTCCTGGAGTCAGGAGTACCTGAGTTCAAATCCGGCCTCAGATGCTTAACACTTACTAGCTGTGTGACCCTGGGCAAGTCACTTAACCCCAATTGCCTCACTAAAAAAACACAAAAAAACAAAAACAAAAAACCAAACAAACAAACAAACAAAAAGAATTACACCCTCTTGCACACAAATCTAATTAGAATAAAATAATATTTTATTTGGGCACTGGAGAAAGGAAGCGAAGAGAGAAATCCTTGGACTTCTCATGGGGAGAAGGCATGACACAGAGATTTGGTTCATTGGGATACCTGTATCCTTGAGCAGGAGAAAGGCAAATACTTTTATAGTGGGCCTATGGTGGAAGGACCAGATGGGGTGATCATCCGACTGTGGAAAGTTCCCTTACTGGGGACAATCACCTCAGGGAGGATTGTCCCCCACTGATGGTGGGCTGGGGGAAGGCAGGTGAGAGGCAGTTCTCATCTCAGACCCCCTGATGCAATGTAGGCTGCACCCACACCCAATCGACCTATCTCTCCTGCTTCAAGGAGAAGACCCATGTCAGCTGGCCAGGTTAAATGTTAATAGTTCTACCCCATAGCAGTACCAATGTACTTTATCATTCCATTAATTTTACTTTTCTTTATGACAGCACAAGTAACTTACATGAAAATTTTTGAGGGCAATATTATTGTAAAAATAAAAAAAAAATATTTCCTCCTGTGTGTCTCTCTTGATTACTCTCTAATGTATACTCCCCCAATGTTATTATCAAATGACTCCTCTAATCCCTACATTGGTGTCTCGTGGTTTAGAAGTGATGTTACAAAAGCAGATTGGAAATTTCCTGATAAGCCCAGTCTACCTAGGAAGACTTCAGGTGAGCCCTAATGTGTGGAGCTAGACTAATAATCTAGAGAATTTCAAAGAGATTCTTTACTAGAGGATTGATGAGATGAATTGATCTCAGCAAAAATACTTAAACTGTTTACTAAGATAAATCATGAAAAGGTTGTGATACAGTTCAGGAGATGAAGCAAGGCTGTACAATGGATCAGCAGCTAGACTTGGACTCAAGAAGTCCTGAGATCAAGTTGTCCTTGAGACCTGAATAACTATATAATCTTGAACAAGTCACTAAATTTCTCTGTGCCTCAGTTTCCTCATTTGTCAAATGAAGGAGTTGAATTTAATAGCCTCTCAGATCCTTTTAAATTCCTTATTCTAGTTCCTTCTCTCTGTTGATTATTTCTTTTTTTAAATTTCTTTTTATTTTCACATTAGTCATGTTGTAAGAGAAGAATCAGAACAAAAAGGAAAAAAAAAACATAAAAAAGAATAAACAACAGCAACAGAAGAAAAGCAACAACAAGAGTGAAATTAGCATGCTTCAATCTGCATTCAGACTCCATAGTTCTTTCTCTGGGTGTGGAGAGTATTTTCACCATGAGTCTTTGGCATTGTCTTGGGTCATTGTATTGCTGAGAAGAATTAAGTCTCTTGATTATTTCTAATTTATCATATATATATATATATATATTTGTTTCAATGTGCTCATTTGCATATTATTGCCTTTATAAGAGTGTGAGCTCCTTGAGAGCAGAGACCATATTTTGCTTTACTTTGTATTCTCAAACCTTAGCACAGGGCCTGACTCATAGTAAATCCTTAACAGGTGTTTATTGACTGAGCAGGCCCTGTGCTATAAAATAATTCTTAACCTCATGGAACTTACATTTTATCAGGGAATACACCATTTTCATGTAACTACTGAAAGCCAAGTATTAAAAAATAAAATATAAAGAAATTTTATGTGGGCACTAGTGGCTGAAGAGAATCAGGAAAGGGGTTCATCATATCCTTGCTGTGGTATACAAACTTGGCATATCCTCCTATACTGACAAGATTTCAAGGATGGGCCTAGCATTGTTGCTGTTTGGGGGCGATCTTAGCTTAATTTAGAGTGATTCATCCCTCTGTTGACCAAAATGGGATGTGGCTTTTGGACACAACTCTCATAGAATGTCTACTGAGTATAAAATCAGCTATTCTTTTACTTGAAGAATTGAATTATTTTTTTTGTGCGTCAATTTTTCTGCAATTTCAAGGAAGGAAAGGTATCAATCACTTCATAAATACATTTTGTAGATGGCGTAAGACTAAAGGTGTAAAAGAGTTCATAAATTATTTTTTAATGAGGAATTAAGTTAAATAATGTTTCCTACTCAAAGATGTTATATAATCATTGAATACATTTTCACAATACATGTATGTGTCATTTTATGTGTGTATATACATATATAATGAATGTATTTATACATGTCTGTATAAATATATGGATATATCTAATCTATCTAATCTTTTTATGTATATATAAACATATATTTATACATATGTATATATAGACATAAAATGAGTATGTTTCACAGTTGATTTAATTATATCAGGAGAGGTATAATAAGGTATTAATAGATTAAATGAAGTCTTAACATGAAACTATACCTTATTATTCACTAATGAAGTGTGACATGATTCTCTTTTATGGAATTAGAGGGGCAGTTTGCCTTTGAGTGACTGGAGATTGGCCATAGCTGCACTTGGCTTTTAAAAAGCAATCTCATCAGTTGTGAGAAACAGCCATGACAGGAGCCAGTATTGGGTAGTGTGACCCTTGAGCCTCCAAATGAAGGCAATCTCTTTTCTCCCCAGCTCATTGAGTAAGACATTTAGCAATAGAGCAACTGGCCCACTAGAAGACTCCATGCTCAGTAGGAACAGAGAGAGAAAGTCACTTGAGGCCAGTCCACAGGGAATGATTTATGGTTGTAGAGAAGGGAGCCATCAGTAAAAGAGGGAAAGAGTTAGGCCCATTGGTCATGGTAGATACAGAGAAGAGCAAACTTAGGGAAACCAGATAAGAAGTCTGCTCCAGTGCAATGGAGAAAAGACCCCAGGCTCTGTAGAGATAAATACATGAATTACCTTGGTCAAATGTGTTCCCTACATATGAGCCTCACTAAAACATATATTCTTCTCACAGACCCTACATGTATTGGTGAGAATGTATACCCTCAGTTCACAAATACCTAGACCTATTATTTTATTTGTAGAGGAAATTCAGAGTAAGAAATGCTGTCTACAAATGCAGGTTGGCACCTTTAACTCAACTTATGGCCTGGGTCAGTAAGAGGTTAAGAGACTTGTACATGATCACACAGTTAATAACTGTCAAAATTGGGAGTTGACATATTAGCCTTGATGCTGGTTCTCAATGTAGTATACTAAAAACAATCCTAGTGGGGGACCTTAACCTTCTGTTCTCAAAACTGGATAGATCTAAACAAAAATAAATAAGGAAGAAATTAAGGAAATGAATCAAATTCTTGAAAAATTAGATATGACAGATCTCTGGAGAAAATTGAAGATGAATAGAAAGGAATATACCATCTTCTCATCAGTACATGGGATCTACTTGAAAATTGACCATGTATTAGGGCATAAAACCTTATAACCAGATGCAGAGAAGCAGAAATAGTAAACATATCCTTTTCAGATCATAATGCAATAAAAATTACATTCAGTAATGGACAATTGAAAGAGGAAATAAAAACCAATTGGAAATTAAATAATGTGATCCTAAAAAACAAGTGGGTCAAAAAACAAATCATAGAAACAATAGATGACTTCATTAGAGAAAATGACAATGACAACATACCAAAATTTATGGGTTGCAACCAAAGTAGTTCTTAGGGGAAAATGTATATGCCTAACTGCTTACATCAATAAAATAGAGAAAAAGCAGATCAATGAATTAGGTATACAACTAAAAACATTAGAAAATGAACAAATTAAAAATCCCCAATTAAGCACCAAATTGTAAATCCTGAAAAGCAAAGGAGTGATTAATAAAATTGAAAGTAAGAAAACTTTTGAATAAATAAATAAAACTAGAAGCTGATTTATGAAAAAACAAACAATAAAATATATAAATCATTGGTTACCTTGATCAAAAAGAGAAAGAAAAAAACAAATTACTAGTGTCAAAAATGAAAGGGATGAATTCACCACCAATGAAGAGGCAATTAAGCTAATTTTTAAGAACGATTTTGCCTAATTATGTGCCAATACATTTGACAATATGAAAGAAATGGATGAATATCTAGAAAAATATAAGTTGCCCTAATTAGCAGAAGAAGAAATAAAATATTTAAATAACCCAATTTTAGAAAAATAAATTGAACAAGGCATCAATGAACTTCCTAAGAAAAAAATCCCCAGGACCAGATGGATTCAAAAGTGAATTCTACCAAGCATTTAAAGAAAAATTAATCTCAATACTATGTAAATTATTTGAAAAAAATAAGTGAAGGAGTCCTACCAAATTCCTTTTATGAGACAGATATGGTGCTGATACCCAAAGCAGGAAGAGCCAAAACAAAGAAAGAAAAGTATACATCAATCTCGCTAATGAATATTGATGCAAAAATTGTAAATAAAATACTAGCAAAAAGCTTACAGCAATATATAACAAGGATCATACATTGTGACCCCAGGTGGGATTTATACCAGGAATGCAGGATTTGTTTAATATTAGGAAAACTGTCAGCATAATTGACCATATAAATAACAAAAGCAACAGAAATCATACGATTATCTCAATAGATGCAGAAAAGGCCTTTGACAAAAGACAGCCTCAATTCTTATTAAAAACTCTAGAGAGGGGTGGCTAGGTGGCACAGTGGATAAAGCACCGGCCCTGGATTCAGGAGTACCTGAGTTCAAATCCAGCCTCAGACACTTGACACTTACTAGCTGTGTGACCCTGGGAAAGTCACTTAACCCCCATTGCCCCACAAAAACCAAAAAAAATAAAAAACAAAAACTCTAGAGAGCATAGGAATAAAAGGAACTTACCTTAAAATAATAAGTACTTTTTGTCTAAAACATCACCAAGTATTATCTGTAATGGGGATAAACTAAAAACCTTCCCAGTACAATTGGGGTGAAGCAAAGATGTTCATTTTCACCTCTATTATTTAATATTATATTAGAAATGTTAGCTATAGCAATATGAGAAGAAAAAAGAAATTAAAGGAATTAGAGTACATGATGAGGAAACAAAACTATCACATTTTGCAGATGATATGATGTTTTACTTAGAGAATCCTAGAGAATCAAGTGAAAGGTTATTTGGAATTATTAACAACTTTAGAAAAGTTGCAGGATTCAAAACAAACCCACATAAATCATCAGCATTTTTATATATTATCAATAAAGTCCAGCAACAACAGAGAGAAATTCCATTTAAAATACTCTTGGCCAATATAAAATACTTGGGAGTCAACCTCCCAAGACAAACACAGAAACTATATGACTAGAACTACAAAGTACTTTTCACAGAAATAAAATCAAATCTAAACAATTGGAAGAATATTAATTGCTCATGGGTAGGCAGAGCCAATATAATAAAAATGACAATCCTACCAATATTTATTTATTTATTTAGTACTATACCAATCAAACTATCAAAAATACTTTATAGAGCTAGAAAAAATAATAACAAAATTTATCTGGAAAAAGTTCAAGGATATCATGGGAATCAGTAAAAAAATACAAAAGGTGGTCTCACTATACCAGATTTCAAACTTTATTATCAAGAGATAATTGTCGGGGCAGCTAGGTGGCGCAGTGGATAAAGCACTGGCCTTGGATTCAGGAGGACCTGAGTTCAAATCCGAGCTCAGACACTTGATGCTTACTAGCTGTGTGACTCTGGGCAAGTCACTTAACCCCAATTGCCTCACCAAAAAAAAAAAAAAAAAGTGAGAGAGATAATTGTCAAAACAATCTAGTACTGGCTAAGAAATAGTATAGGTAGATCAGTGGAATAGAATTACACTATAGTAAATTACTATAGTAATCTAGTATATGATAAACCCAAAGATCCAAGCTTTTGGAAGAAAATCCCATTACTTGACAAAAACTGCTGGGAATACTGGAAAATAGTGGTAGAAACCAGACATAGACCAACATCTCACAATGTATACAAAACTAAGGTCAAAATGGGTACATGACTTATACATAAAGCATGATACTATAAACAAATTTAGAAAGTATGGAATCATTTAGCTGTCAGATTCATGGGCAGAGTTAGAATTTAGGACCAAAGAAGATATAGTGAGTAAAATAAAATGTAAAATAGATAATTTTGGTTATATAAAATTAAAAAAATAAACTTTTGCACAAACAAAACTAATGTTACCAAGATTACAAGGGAATTATAAAACTGGGACAGAATTTTTGAAACAAATATCTCTGACAAAGGCCTCATTTCTCTAATTATATAGATAACTGAGCCAAATTTATAAAAAAAAAATGTCATTCTCCAATTGATAAATGGTCAACGACTATTCCCAGGAAGTTTTCAGACAAAGAAATCAATGCTATCTATAAGCATATGAAAAAATGCTCTAGATCACTATTGATCATAGAAATGCAAATTAAAATGACGAGGTATCACCTCACACCTATCAGAGTGGCAAATGTAACAAAAACAGAATATGTTGGATGTCAGAGACTATGTGGGAAAGCTGGGATGCTAATCCACTCTTGGTGAAGTTGTGAATGTATCCAATCATACTGCAGAATAATTTGGAACTATGTCCAAAGGGCTATAGAACTTTGCATACCCTTTGATACGGCAATACCACTGCTAGGTATATATCCCAACGACATCCCCCAAAAGAGAAAAAGAACCATTTGTACAAAAATATTTATAGCAGCTCTTTTTGTGGTGGCTAAGAAATGGAAATCAAAGGAATGGCCATCAATTCGGGAATGGCTAAATAAACTGTGGTATATGATGAGGATGGAATATTATTGTGCTGTAAGAAATGACATGCAGGATGACTTCAGAAAGACGTGGAAAGACATGAAATCAGGTATGATGAAGTGAGCAGAATCAAGGGAACATTGTGCACAGAGACAGCAATATTGTTTGGTGAAGAACTGTGAATGATTTGACTATTCTCATCAATACAATGATAAAGGACTATTGATGAAACATACTATATACCTCTAAAGAAAGAACTGATATTGATGGAACAGACTGAAGCATGCTATTTTTCACTTCCTTTCATTGTTTTTTCTTCTAATCAAGTTTCCTTGTACAAATTGATAAATGTGATAATGTTTTACATAATTGTAAAAAATTAGTATACTACTTTGCCTCTATAATTTAAAATTAAATTTAACAGGGGCTAATATAAAATCCTACATGAGTTAAAATAAAAGTAACTATGTTGGACAGATATACAGTAGGGTAAACATGACTTCAGAGAACTTTATATAAAAAAAAGATGTATGGCTCTTATGGGAGACTGAAGTAAGAGACATAATGTGATGTTACAGCCAAAGAAGCTGCTGTTGTATTCTAAAACAACATGAATATCAGAGTAAATATCTGGAACAAGCAGTGAATAATTTTTGCCATATTTTATTTGTGTTCTCGGCATGGCATTTTAGGAATGTCTTCTTCACACTCAGAATAAGTCAGCCATGATATTGAAAATATTTGATTTTATGGAATTGGAGAAACTAGAGATGTTGAATTTCTAAAAGAAAAGCTATTGTGAATTCATGAGAATATCCTTCAAAATCTGAAGGCCTATAGTATAGAAAAGTAATCAATTTTATTTGGCTTCTTTCAGGAGGTAAAACTGGATCCAGTATTTAGAAGTAACATTCAGATAGATTTCAACATAAAATAAGGAGGAATTTCTTAAAAATTAGAACTGTCCGAAAATAGAGTGAGATATCTAAGAAAGCAATGACTTCTCTAATGTTCTTCCATTGTTGCTAAGATGGACAATTATGGAGCAACATTAAGAAAGGGATTCTTCCTTTATGTCTAGATTGAATGGAATCATCTGCAAAGTCAATTATCCAACACACAAGTATTGGCTTTTTGACCATATATTTCTTCTGCAACTGTCATAAATCATTTTTACCTTAATTATATAATTGCATTGCATAATTTCCAAAAGTTATTATGTTTAAAATCCTAAGTCCTACACTCTTTCTATACATTCTTGAGCTATCAGGAAACAGCATTATATAAGAAAGTCCCTGTAACAATTCCTGCATTTGGCTACTATATCTGAATTCACCATAGGCCTTATCCATGTCAGTACCTCTCTCCTTCCTAGTTGTCTTTATCCCCAAACTTTAATAGTATAGGTATTTTAGGGAATGTGACATATGCCACAGTGAGATTGTTTTTCTATGTGACAGTTACATAAATTGCCTGTTTCAATGGTTAATGCTGCTGAGGAGGTGGAACCAACCTGAGAGTACATACTGTGTTTTCATGTCTTGTTTTATTTTCTTTTTAATAAAAATTCAATATTTTATCTGTAAATTTTGAGTTTCAAATTTTCTCCCACCTACCCATCTTCTATCCACTGAGAAGGTAAGCAAAATTATATCAATTAATTAAACATGTGAAATCATCAAAAATATAATCCATATAAACCACATTACATAAAATTTTTAGGAAAATAATTTGCATTCAGAATTCATCAGTTCTCTCTCTGGAAGGAGATAACATTGTTTTCATCATGAATACTTTAGAATTGCCGTGGATCATTATATTGATCAGAGTGATCAACTCTCACATTTGATCATCATTATACTAATACCATTACTGGGTATAATCATTTCCCAGTTATCACTTCATTTTGTATCAGTTCATAAAGATTTTGACATTTTGTTTGTTTGTTTCTTTTTTTTTCTTCTGAAACCACCTCTATCATCATTCTTTATAACACAAAAGTACTCCATGACAATTATCTGCCAGAACGTGCTTAGCCATTTACCAATTGATGAGCATCCCCTTAATATCTAACTTGTTGCCAGTACAAAAAGAGCTACTGCAGGCTTTTGTTTGTTTGTATGTGCTACATATAGGTTCTTTTCCTTTCTTTTTCTCTCTTTTGGGTTACAGATCTACAGTAATTATATTGCTGGGTTAAAGTGTATACACAGCTTTATATCACAGTGGTCATAGCTCCAAATTGTTTTTGATAACGATCTGACCAATTAAGAACTCCACCAAGAGTTTATTTATTAGTTTACCAATTTTTCCTAATGTGCTCTAGCATTTGTCATTTCTGATAGGTATGATGTGGTACCTCATTGTTATTCAGTCATTTCAGTAATGTCAAACCTCCTGTGACAACATTTAGGGTTTTCTTGACAAAGACACTAGTGTGGTTCATCATTTCCTTTTATGTCTCCTTTTACAGATGAGAAAAGAGGCAAACAGGGTTAAGTGACTTACCAGATTTACATAACTAGTGAGTATCTGAGACCAGATTGAACTCAGGTCTTCCTTTCTGTAGGACAAATACTCTATCCACTGTACTACCTAGCTAACCTGTTTAAATTTGCATTTCTTTAATCAAATATTTAGACATTAAAAATGTTATTATAAATGTCTTTTATTTTTCCTGAAAACTGCCTGATTTCATCTTTGATCATTTCCCAAGTGGGAAATTGCTCTCATTTTTAAACTGATATTCAGTTCCCTATATATTTGAGAAATGAGGATTTTATGAGAGAAACTTCCTGTAGACATGTGTATATATGCGTGTATGTACATGCATGCAAACATACATATAGACACGTATGTATTTTCATTGACTATGACAATTTTTTTAAATCAAAATGTAGGTTTTTGGATTATTTCTTTTAAGTCTGATTTTGCTTTTGCTTTGTCTGAGATCATGATGGCTACCTTTTTTTTTTCATTTGTTTTGCTTTTACTTCAGCTGATAGATTCTGCTCCAGCTCTTCATTTAAACCGTGTTTATTTTCTGTTTCATTTGTGTCTCTTGTAAACAACATATTGTTGGATTCTGTTTTCTAACCCATTCTTCTATCTACTTCCATTTTATGGGTGAGCTCATTCCATTCACATTCACAATTATGATTACTGTGTATTTCCCTCTACCCCATTTCTCCTCTCTCTCTCTCTCTCTCTCTCTCTCTCTCTCTCTCTCTCTCTCTCTCTCTCCCCTGTCCTTCCTCAAAAGTCTGTTTTGATTCTGACCCCTGTTTCTCTTAATAAGCCCACCCTTCTATCATTAACCCTCACCCCACTATATCTCTTATCTTCTACCCATCTTATTTCAATATTGGGCAAGATAGATTACTATATCCAACAGATTGTGTGTAAAGGAATATATGCATGCATATATGCATATTTACATATATATATGTATATGTGTGTATATTCTTCCCTCTTTGAACCAATTCTGATATGAGTGAAGTTTTATTATTGCCTGCAGGCTCTCCTATTTTACCCTTCTATATAAAAGATATTCCTTTCAAATGTAAGATTCACATTTATCAACTTCCCATACAGATATGTAAACAGTTTAATTTTATTGAGTCTCCTTTGATGACTCTTTCATGTTTACCTTTTTATGCTTCTCTTGAATCTTGTGTTTGAATGGCAAATTTTCTATTCAGCTCTGGCCTCTTCATCAGGGATGATTGAAAAATTTAAAATTCATTAAATGTACATTTTTCCCTGGAGATTAATATTCAGTTTTGCTGGGTAGTTCATTTTTGGTTGTAATCCTAAGTTTTTTGCCTTCAAAATACATATTCCAAATTTTCTGCTCCTTTTAATGTGGTAGCTCCTAAATCTTGTGTAATTTTGAATGTGGCTCTACAATATTTGAATTGTTTCTTTCTGGATTATTGTAATATTTTCTCCTTGACCTAAAAATCAAACATTGCCTATAATATACCTGGGAGTTTTCATTTGGGAATCTCGGGATGCAAAAGGACATTTATTTTTTACACTTTGATTCTAAAATATTTGGTAACTTTCTTTTATATTTCTTGAAAAAACAATGTCTATACTCTTTTTTTTAAACCAGTCTTTTCATGTAGTCCAATAATTTTTAAAGTATCTCTCCTCAATCTATTTTCCAGATTTGATATTTTTGCAATTAAATATTTCACGTTTTCTTCTTTTTTTATTCCTTTTAATTTCTTTTATTGTTTTCTGATTTCTAATGGAGTCAATTTCCACTTGCCCAATTTTACTTTTTAAGGGATTTTTTCAGTGAGATTTGTCTCTTTACCCATTCGCCCATTTCTGCTTTTTAAGGTGAATTAGCCTTAATCATAGTGCCTCTCTAAATTTGGGTGACCAAAAGACAACTTTAACATAAAATTCAAAGTCAAGAAATAAGTTAGAAAAGTTAACAAATAACAGCAAAAACAAAACAAACAAACAAAAAAACCCGACCATAAAAGCTACTATCATGGCAAGTAAGATTGAGATAAACTTATAAGCCAACAATGTTAAAGCAAACAAAGGCTTTTTTTCAAGCTATTGTTTTCAGTGCTAGTTCTAGGGCCCTTCCAGTTTTCAGTGCTTCTAAGATGGTACAAGAGATGTGATCACCTTCTCTCCTGTAATATAAAGTCCTAGCCCTCCTCTCCTCCTTGGGACTCTGACCATGGCCCCTGATCCATTGTGACCAACCACAAATGTTCCACTCCATCCTGGAACTGTGAACTAGGATGGATAATGGGAAATAAAGTTGCCAATCAGCTTCAGATGTACTTAGTTACAGCAAAGTGTCCCCTGCAATCCTTTTCTGAGCAGTTTTCTAACCCCATTACCATAGCTCAGTTGAGAATTTCTGGTCCTGCTGCCTTTTTCACTATCACAGTCACCTCTTAGGCCTTCTACTCATACTCCTGCTATACCCTATGCTGGTCCTACCCTGGTGTCACAGATCTTGCTGACATCCTCAATAATCTTACACTGGAAAATCTGTCACAACTTTTAATACCTCTGTATCTTTAAAATCTGATTTGAGGTGTTACTTTGAATTTGTTTGGAAGGGAATGTTAGGTGAGTTGGCTACTTACTGCCTTTACTCTTCTATCTTGGGTCCACCTTCCATGCTTGTTGCTTTTGCCTAATAGTCTTCTTCCTCTTCTGTTTTCCTTTTCTCTCTTTTTTTGTTAGTCTTCTTCCTCTTCCTCCTTTTTTCCTCCTCTTCTCTCTTCTTCTTCTTCTACTTGTCTTTTTCTTTCATTATCATTGCTACTTTTATTATAAGGGATAGACTTTCTGAGAAGGGGAAAGGGGAAGGATAAAGGAAAATATAAATATTATTTTTTAAATAAATTTTTTAAATCCATTTAAAATTACCTTAAGTCATTCAAATAAATATTCAACTTTTGTTTCCAATATTTTAATTGAGTGATTTCTTTTTTTAATGTCTATATATTGAATAAATCACAATTTCAGTTGATTCATGTGTTTTTAGGTATCTTCTTGGATTGCCTTTGCTATTTTTTTTTACCTTTAGTGAATATAAAAGCACTCACAAAGTATTTTTGTGATTTTAATTATGTGTGTTATATATAAGTAGATAGTAATTATTATACAATATTTTAAAATTATATATTAATTCTAACAATATTTGTTGAAATAAAACATGTAACTTAAGGATATCATTTCTATTCATTTATAGTGCAGCAAAATAACATTCCATTTGTTTATAGGGTTTTAAATTATTTTTTTTTATTAGTTGTAAGGGTCAAATTTAGTATGGTAACAGTTAAGTGGGAGGCTTGCCATAATACTGTGGTAAGAACAGAAACAGCCTCTTTCAAAAAACAAAACAGGGAACAAGTTCAAAACACAAGCGAGATTAACAGAGCTAGGGAATCTAAATCTCTGGGTTAAAAAGTCCCCAGGCACCCCAAACCTGCCTCCAGCCCAGCTACCTCCAAAGAGCTAGCTTTGCCTCAAAAAACACAAACTCACCACCACCTGAAATCTGTAGCTCTAAGGAGAATTAGCTTGCTGTCTCTTCTGTTTTGGTCCAAAGGTCAAAAACACCAACAGCTCCTCTAACTGTCTCTATTTTCCTTCCCCATTTCTCTCAGAACACTCTCTGCCTCTCCCACAAGAAGGGGATGTTCTTAGTCATGCTGAGTCTCCAATTGGCTCAGCACACCCACATGGGCTATCCCCATTATAATATGGCCAGGTTTATGTGGGCCTGGGGAAGCCACCAGGGAAGACTTAGTTACTTAGTTTCAATAAATGTTTCCTGTGGTCAGAGTTCCTCTTTTTTGTTCAATTATCTCCCAAATTACACACCCATCTTCTATTAGGGTTTTCAAGCTTACATTTTTTTTTTTTCAGTCTGAACATAATGAAGCAAAGATAGGGTTATGAAAACCCCAAATCACAATTAATTTCTTACATAGTGAATGTGTTGCCAATTTGATATCTAGGAAAATTTATAACTTTTAAAAACTATTTGGCATTAGTCATAATATAAAGTATTTTATTTTATATCATTCTCCAAATTTAAGAAGAAATTAGAAAAGGTCCAGTGAAGACCAATGAGAACTATGTGATTAAAGAGAAAGATAGGTTAAGTTATTTAAACTGGAGGAGAGGCTATAGACTGAAGTGGTAACTCTTCCTTTGGACTTTGAAGATGATTTTAAGTGAGATACTCTGATCACTTGCTTTTTTTTTTTTTTTTTAGTGAGGCAATTGGGGTTAAGTGACTTGCCCAGAGTCACATAGCTAATAAGTGTTAAGTGTCTGAGGCCAGATTTGAACTCAGGTACTCCTGACTCCAGGGCCGGTGCTCTATCCACTGTGCCATCTAGCTGCCCCTGATCACTTGCTTTTAACAAAAGTTGAAACAAAAAGAAATAGGTGTAATATGCACTAAAGGAGAGTGTGGGAATTTTTTCTCCATAGGGCAATTAAACAAGTCACCACAATTTAAGGTAGATTACCTATTCTTGGTACTTTTAGGGAGAGAGTCATTTTCTTATGTGGATTCATTCATTCTAGAAATATTTATTAAGCACTTACCATTTTTAAAGTACACTAATGAAGCTCAAGGGGAAATACAATGTTTGAAAGAGAAACAACCTTTGTCTCCAAATAGTTCATAGAAAAATGAAGCCTAACCATACATAGTTATAATTACCAACATGACATGCCAAGTCCCTGAGAGAATCGCAAAATTTTCTTGGAAGAGAAACCAAAATAGGTGATCTCTTAAAGTGTCTATTCGTTCTACGATTCCTTCATATGATCAGAGAATCATAGTTTTAAGGCTGTAAGGGAAACTTTGGGCCATGAAGTTAACCCCTCCCATTTTATTGATAAGAAAGTGAGGCTTAAGGAACTTACATGATTTTCCCAGGGTCACATAGCTAGCAAGTACAAGGGGCTGAATTTGAGCTCAGTTTTTCCTGACTCCCAAATCCATGACCTATCATTGTGTTTTACAGTCTGAATCTTTTACTCAAACACACTTAAAAACAAAGATTGGATCAGGTAAATAGTGCGTGTACATTCATACATGTATATATGCATACATGTATGCATGCATACATAATATACACCTAAACATATATGTATATTAATTATTTCACATATATGAATTATTCCAACATCAAAACCTTCAGAAGAATTTCATTTTGTCCTGGAATGGAGTGCTCAGTAGTCATGTATATTTGCATAAACTACAGAGGCAACTGAATTTGTGCTTATTGAATAATTTATTCTCAAATTTTGTTTTAAGTTAAGGATAGCATTTGCTTATCGATCTTGATGCATTATCTACACCCTGGAAACGACTCAGCAGTTTGTATCTCCTGTGCTATTTCTGAATAATTCAAGAAGTGACGTAAGTCGGACATGTTTCCATTCACTATTTTTTTCCTCTCTCACAAAACTGGTAAACAGTGCTTACAATTGAGAGTGTGTATCATAAACACAGTAATCCTGTTGTGTCTTCAAAGTTTAACAATCCCCAATGTTACTTCTGAACATTTATACCAAATTTCAGTTTGAAACGACCCAAATTCTTATACCAAGACCGCCTTTCCTCTTCCTCACTCTCATTGGGTCCCACGGCAACCAGGCAACAGTCATTACTTTCCGTACCTCACAATTACACAAAAAGGAATAACAACATAAGAATTCATAATGAAGGCATTTCAGTAATCACCAAGGACTCAAAACAACCATTTCCCAATCTGATGCCTTGTCCCTATGTCATGAAAACCTTGTACATTCCCAAATAAACACTTTGTCTTCTACACACAAAAGAAGGAAGCCCATATATTTCCTTCACATATTAGTCAATAAAAAAGATAAGCATCTATAAAAACTCCCCCCTATCACTTCCTGACAGAAAATTATCAAGACACAGTGAAACTCCATGTTTCCCTGCCACTACTTGAGCAGCTTCTTTGCATGTCACTTTAGTAAAAGAGTGCTACAACAATTTAACATTCATTTATCTAGTATATATATATATATATATATGTATATGTTTATATGTATATATATTTATATGCCAGACATAATAACAGTTATGAGGCAAAAGATAAAATGAAATAATCCCTATCCTCAAATAAATTATACCCCACTTGGTTCAAATATATGTATACTATACAGACACGTATATGCATGGGTTATATATGTATATATATATGTGTATATATATATATATATATATCCATACACACGTATATGTATGGAAATGATAAATAAGTTATCCTGATGATGATGATGATGAGTGACAGAGAGAGAGAGAGAGAGAGAGAATGAGAGAATTTACCTGACAAGCTGGAATGTTTTTATTTTCATTTTGGGTTTTTTTTTTTTGGTTTGTTTTTCTGAAAGTAGTGACTGTTCATTGAACAAAAACTATATTAAATTTTGATGAGGCAGAAATCAATGTTCATGAAATAATTTTTCTCTATTTGGCCCAGCACCTCATGGTGCAGAAACAAAGCTCCAAACTCATTTGATTTAACTTTTCCTGAAAAATATACAAAGTTATCTGATGTCAAAGGATGCCCAAGATCTTCACGACCCTTTCATTTACCATCCTTCCATTAGCAGATGTTACAGCAAATACCGCCCCTATTTCTCTGGTTTTTTTTTTGGGGGGGGGCAATTGGGGCTAAGTGACTTGCCCAGGGTCACACAGCTACTAAGTGTTAAGTGTCTCAATCTGGATTTGAACTCAGGTCCTCCTGACTCCCGGACCAATGCTCTATCCACTGTACCACCTAGTTGCCCCACCACCCCTATTTCTAATGACATGCTATATTGAGGTGGCCTATGGCAGCTAAAATTACTACTGTTGTCTAACCAGGAAATCATAGAAAACTAAAGCCTTAAAAAAGAAAAAAGAAAAAAAAACTAGCAATCTATATATGATAAACCTACCACTGTGGGTGCTTTTGATCTACCATTCAAAATTGGCTAACTTAGGATAAGCAAAGGGGTTTCTAGAATACATTTATTGCATGGTGACAATACTAACAAACACCTCGGTAATCTTAGATGTTTCCCTTCATACATTACAATTTTTCCTTCTTGAAAAGAGGGTGTTAGTCTAATTGTAATAAATTGGTTTGGAAGAGTAACTTACAACTTTCTTATTTTTACTTGAAATACAAACTCCTTTAAGGGAAAAAATAATAAACATAAACAAAATTCAGGAATATATTCAGAGTAAGAGTTCACTCATCAAGAATGTTGTGGTTTACCTGTCCCATGATATCCACACCTCTACAATAATGTACATCAGATGGGGCTTCAACAGGTCATGATCTATGATTTGGTTACTGTGGCTTCCCCCTGAAGAGATACACATCTAAATATTGTATTTCAGTAGATATATTATTATTAATTTATCTGGAAGGAAAAAAAGAAAAAAGAAAAAGGAACCTTCATCCCCCTAGCTAAAGGCAAACTAATGCAACATTTTTCCTAGCTAAGATGCTGGATACGAAGATGATAATCACAGCATCTATGAACAACCCCAAATTCAAAGTTGTCCATATTTTGGGGACTTATCAGAACATGTTTTCAGTCATTTATTCAATGTTCATGATAAGTCTTGTCACTGCAAGCGTGTTTAATAAATATTGCACCTTAACTAACCCATGTTAAATATTGAGTAATGTATTATTCCCCCATTTGAAGTGAATTAGACATAAGCCAAAACATCAGGTTAAAGTTATTGCTGAGGCAGTAAGGTGAGGAAAAGTGAGTCTCGATTTAAAGGATGGATTCTCCCATTTGGGATTGTGTGCAGGGGTGAAGATGGGGGAGGGGGACTCAGCATTAAAAGAATGTGCCAGGCCCTGGCCACAACCATATTTCATGTGATGCTTTGTTGATGAATTATACCATACTTTTTAAGTTAGAAATTGATTTTCAGGAATCTAAAATTTAATTTAGGAAAAGTTATTGACATTTGCAAGAGATGAGAAGAAATGATAGATAAAAATTATTTATATCCAACAATAAATGG
Organism: Dromiciops gliroides; assembly: GCF_019393635.1. Taxonomy (NCBI): domain Eukaryota; kingdom Metazoa; phylum Chordata; class Mammalia; order Microbiotheria; family Microbiotheriidae; genus Dromiciops; species Dromiciops gliroides. The sequence goes on from NC_057863.1 coordinate 24,936,085, forward strand.
TTTTTAATTGAACTGTATAAAAATGCTGGGCTACTATCTATGAATCAGTTATATTTCCATCTTGTAAATTCATATATTAAGAAAAAGATAAAAGAGTTTTTGAAATATTAGTTTTTAAAATTACATTTTATCAGTATTATGGGGAATGCCAGCTCTATGCATTTAAATTTGAAAACATTGCAATTTTCTTATTTTTTATATAATCATAGGAAAAGGGGAGTCAATTTGAAACCTTAGTAAATTATTTGTGATTTTGTTTACCCTGCCTAAAGAGTACTGCCTCATTAGGACTTTTCTGCATAATGCCAAACATCCAAATGAGAAATGGAAATTTCTGGGAAAATAGAATTTCTTACAAGCAAACAGAGTGACGTTTTTTCCTCTGTAAATATAGTTGTTTTTTTTTAATTCTAGACAAAATGTTAATATGAAAAATAGTGGCATTCAAAGTGAAATTTCAAAACCGTTTATTTTTGTTCATTTTTTTTAAATGAAAGAGAGCTATATCATCTCCTGTAGCTTTAAGATTATGGGCTCTTAGAATTCATATTCTGTTTTAAGAGATGGAACTGTGTTAGGACAAGGTCTTTACATTATTACAGGTATTTATAATGCATTAGATGTACCTCCGAAAAGATCTATTTCTCTTACATGCAAAGAAGAATTGATCATTTAAACTCTTATAGCATGTAATCTGTACAACTCACATGCCATTTATCAAATTCTTTTTGTGTCTATGGTGTTGTATCAAGTGTCTGGAACCAAAGGCCAGGGATTCAAACCTTACTTCTGAGACTGACTACCAATAAGACCTTAGGCAAGTCCCTAAGCTTTCTGGAATATCAGGTTTGTTTGTTTTTTTTCTTAAAATGAGGTATTGGAAGATATAGCCTTTCAGTTTCTTCTGCTCCAAGAGCCAGGATTCCATGATCACCTAGCATGTTGCAATTGAGAGAAAGTGGAGATTCCTGGATGTCTCTTTGGTGAACAAAGAGTCATTGATTACAAAATGATAATTTAAAAAGCCTGTCTTGTAAACAAATATAATGTGGCCTCCAGATTGGCAGCAGGGATGTGTTAGTCCACAGACTTTATATCTTGTCATTTGTTGTATTATTAATTGCTTAGTTTGAGTTATTCCATGTGTAGCTGAAGAAAATTTCATTCAAGTACTTTTGGAAATTTCTAATGTTATGGGTATGAATATCACTGTTATTGAATATGTGTTGATGGAGTGTTCATCGCTTTAAAGTAAGAAATAGCAAAAATTGCATAAATATGAACTAAAGAAATATTAAATTTTTCACAATTGTAAAATATGTGACAATATTCTGAAAGTATAAAGTGTATTAAGATGAGATAGTCATTAAAATATATAATATATTATTATAAATATGTACATATATATGTATATGTAATAAATTACTATATATTCCACATAATTACATATCTAAGTGTATATGACAGTCAAATGGAAAATGTAAGTCTTTTATGGGAAGGAATTGTCATCTATTTATCTTTGTAAGTAACCTGACCACCAAGTACAGTTTCTTGGACATAGTGGATTCTCAGTGAATTGTTGCTTTATTCGACTGGTCTCTTAAAAGTTCCAAATCTACGGTGTATATCTTTTTGTTCTTGTTGTTGGGTGTGGAAATGAAGGTTAAGTGACTTGCCCAGGGTCACACAGGTAGTAAGTGTAAAGTGTCTGAGGTCACATTTGAACTCAGGTCCTCCTGAATCCAAGGCTGGTGCTTTATCTACTAGCTGCCCATATGGTGTATATCTTAAGAAATAATATGTCCTAATGGAAAATACCTCAATTGGCCAAGAACACATTGTATTCAAGTTGATTTTCAAATAGATTATATAGATATAGAAATCAGGTATATATGTGTATAGGTATATGTATATGTGTATAGATTTATGTGTGTGTGTGTGTGTGTGTATATTCCTAAATTATAAATTATCAAGAGCAGATTATGTGTTCATATAATTTTGTTTCTCTTCTTAAAAATTTTTAGAAGACAAATTAGATCATAAATATCAGTGATAGAAATATTTTTAATAATCATGATTATCACTGTTCACTTTTTGTATTCCCAGGATGTAACACATGAGAGACATTTTTTTAGTGCTTGTAGATTGAATATTGGTGTTATTTTAAAATATTTACTGTCTAGGATAAAGGTTAGCTCTCTAAAATCATAAAAATATAGCCCTAAAGAAATATAATGGCACCAAATGAGAATGAACAAACAGATCAAAAACAGAAAACAAAGCATTTCCTGTTCTCAGTGAGATTATAGTCATTTGGTATAAGGGTGCCATGTGTACAAATATGTGAATATGACCAATATCCAAATTTATACAGACAATATTAACAACAACTGTAACTGAGAAAGGAGTCCAGTAGTATGTGGTGACATCTGAGCTAGGCTTTGAAACAATCAAGAGATTCAATGAGATAGATGTGCGGAAAGAGAACATTGCAGGTATAGTGACCACTAATGAAAAAGAATGTATCTGTGAAGCAGGTCAATGATTGTAGTAGGATTCAGATTTAAAAACTCACTTAATGCATGATCCCAGTGTGTGCTGTGATGTTGCAGCATTTCTAGCCTCTGATTTATGTTACTGCTACAATAAAGATTTTTTCCCCTCATACTTTTATTAATTCATTATACAGCCTTTTATAACTTATAAGCCAAAGATAACCTTTATATAACAATTCATTTTAAAATCCAATATATTAAATTTAAACTGTATTATATGGTGTGCTCTAAAAAATTCAGGGTTGTTTCATAACACAATGAAATTTTGATCATTAAGAATAGCTACAAGTATTGCTTACTCATGGAATATTTTTAAGCCAAATTTACAAGCTATAATAGGACAGTCATTTGGAGGTTCAGCACGGAACTTACTTCCTATTGAGGGACCTAATTACCAAATATTTCTCTTCTCATTTTCTCAAGGTTATAATTAGGACATATTAAGGAACCAGCAAATTCAGATCTAAGTGAATGCCGAGGCACAAAGGGTGACAGAAGGTCACCTCCAAATTCACAGGGCCACAGTCATTCTGTATCTTAATAATTTTTAGATCAAAGCAATAGCTTTGTGGGAAGTCATTGTACAGCAAGGCAGAAAGAAACCTGCCAGGAAAAAAAAATGAGGTCTCCTTAATTATGCCTACAATATTCTAGAAATAATATGAAAAATGTTAGGAAAAAGAGTTGAACCAGCTAGAATTTTAATAAATATAGTGGTTTCCTACTATACTAACTATACCAAGTTGAAAAATGGATTTTGCTGAGCAATGTGTTACACAGATTGAGATGTTTTAGATGGGATAAAAAATTTAGCCTATCAGCCAATGAACATCAATACACTGATAATATTGATGACTTTTTAAACATTCAAGAAAATTATTTGTTAATTGTTGCACAGAGACCCAAGGACGTGGAAAAGTCTAATAAAATATCTGTTGTATTAAAGAAGCTTTATTGTCAAGCATCCTAGTCAGTAGTCAAAATAAAGGATTTTTATCATCAGTGCCACATGGATGCCCTTGTTTCACCTAGTAGTCAATATGAAAGAATTGCTCCAGGCTATTTAACTCAGCTCCGGATATTCAAGACCTTTCCAACTCCCTCAGGCTTCTCTCCTCTCTGATTGGAAGGCTGGAGGGTGGAACCCTAACCTCATTACAAAGCCTTTCTTCATTAAGGGCTGAAATGTGACCCCACAGCTAACTTTCTGTTTTTCATCTGTAATCTTCTGGGTTTGAATTCCAATGAACAAGATGCCCTTACTCTGGGTACATGCTTGATGCCAGGTATCCTCTAAGAGATCCTACCCAAGGCCACCTCTCCCTTTCTGCTTTCTTTTGTTTGTCGTCTTCCCCCATTAGACTCCTTAAGGATAAATCCTGACTTTGTTCATTCTCTTTTTTTTTTTTTTTTCCATTGAAGCAATTGGGTTTAAGTGACTTGCTCAGGCAGGGTCACACAGCTAGTAAGTGTTAAGTGTCTGAGGCCGGATTTGAACTCAGGTACTCCTGATTCTAGGGCCCCTGTTCTATCCACTCTGCCACCTAGCTGCCCTGACTTTGTTCATTCTTATTTGCACCCCAAGCACTTAGCGCAGTGGCTTGGAACTTAATAAATGCTGGTTGAATTGAATTGAAAAGACCACCCATGTGCAATACAAAATTCAGGTTAACAGATTTATACAGATTCTTACTGCCCTTAAAGAGCTTATGGTTAGAAGTGAATTAAAGAAAAAGAATAAATTTCAGCATAGGATAATAAGGTCACATCATAGATGTGAAGATGAAAGAGATCATGGATTTGTTTTGTCCAAGTTGATTCATTTTCCATATAAGGATAATGAAACCCAATGAGCAAATGGGACCTGCCCAAGGTCCTACAGTGGTAGAGTTGAGACTTTAGCCTATGCCTCATCTTCCCTAATCCAGCATGATTGTCAGTATATCATGCCAAATAATATGTAATCTATAGACTATTCTACAGATTAATGTTTAATAAGACAATATAACTATGCTATATCTATAATGATCTATCAAATCAGAGAAATGCCAATTAAAATTACTCTGAAGTATCACTTCCTATATAACATATCAAATTGGTAAAGATGGAGAAAGTGGGGCAAGCAAAATCTTAGTGTGGCTGTGGAATAATAGTCACACTTATATACAGTTGGACCTCTGAGCAGGTATACCCTTCTGGAAAATAACTTGACCATTTTTGTGAGGAAAACAATTATAAAAATCTTCATACTATTTGATCTAGCAATCTCATTGCTGGATTTCTACTCCAAGGAGAGTGATTGGTTGATTGCTTATTGTCTTTCATTTTTGATGAGGACCAAAATTACATCATTATGTTAGATTCAAGTTACAGTATTTTCTGACTGTGGCCAATCAGACCAATATGTTCTCAGAATGCTTTGGCACAGGTAGGGCATACATAATCCATGTGAATATTTGCAAGGGATTATCTAAGTTTTTGCATCTCACATGTCTTTTGAGCTACTTCAATTCTAATTTACCCATAGAGCACAGAACTTTCTCTGATGAGGAAACATCATGCTTGGGTGGTCTTGTGCCAGTATCTCCTATATCATGCAATCAATACCAAAGTTCTTGAGACCTTAAGAGTTCCCTTATATTGCTTTTTCTGACCACCATGTGAATGCTTGCCTTCTCTTAATACTCCATAAAATAATCTTTTAGGCTAGGGTATATTTGGCATTTGAACAATGCAGCCAACCCATTGGAGTTACATTCTTTGCAGCAGTTTGAAGGCTTGTGAGTTTAGCTGAAAAGAGGACCTCAGTGTCTGGTATCTCATCCTGCCCAGTGGTCTTCAGAATCTTGCTAAGACAACTCAAATGGAAGAGATTCAGTTTCAGGTCATGGCACTTGTATACTGTCTAGGTTTCAACAACAGGGTCAACACAGTGACTCTGTAAACCTTCAGTTTAACACTCAGCCTAATAACTCTTTTCTCCCACTCAGAGCCTCCCAAATACTGAGCTAGCTCTGGCAATATGTGCCTCAACTTCATTATCAGTGTGTACGTCCCTGGAGAGTATACTGCCAAGGTAAGTGAACTTATCCACGGTACTCAGAATTTCTCCCTTTGCTGTAACTGATGGTTCCATGGATGGATGGTTTGATGCTGGCCTATGATTGCTTGGTATCAATTGTTAGGCCAAAATGATCAAGGAGACTAAAGATAGAAAGAAGGTCCTCACATATACAAACATATGCTTAAAAGCATTTGTAACATCAGTAATATAGTACAAAATATATATCCAATAATCAGGAAACAGCTAAATGAATTGTGTGTGGATATAGAAAAATATCCTTGTTACATATGGACTTATTTGTATAAATATTTGTAGAAATTTGGATATTGTTCTATGAACTGATGCAGACTGAAGGAAGTGTGACTGCAGCAACATTATGTAGAATGATGACAATAATGTACTTGAAGCAAAAAACAACAGAAGTCACCCCAAATCTTGTTTGTAATTGCTAAAATTAAAATACTTATGCTTCTAGTCTTCTAATAAATTGTCAATTAAAAATGCAAAGTTGCATGTATTCTCTCTCAAAATCAGTAAATTAGGTACTTCTGCTTTACTCTTTCTATTTGAAGACACTGTGGGGAATGTTTATTGGGATGAGTCAAAATGATCTTTTTTTTAAATGGCACATGGTGAACATAGTAACTTCTAATACTTTAAATTTAGAAGATAACTGAGCCTTTTACCTGCTACTACCGATACTAGGGGAGCATTTTTTTATTGTATTTTATTTTATTTACTTTGGATGCCACATTAACTCTTATGAGCCACCAAAGTAACATTTTCTGTACTGCTAGAGGTCATTTACCAAATAGGCTGTGAACTAAAAGAGCAGACACATATCCCAAATGTGAAATTTTACTCCCTTCTTCCAAATAAGATCAGGACTATTATATTCCCTGTTTCAATTAATGCAGCATTGCCTTTGGGTGATAAGAACACTTAGTAATGTTCATTCATTTTTTTTCATCACCTAGAGCAAGTTCCACTGACAATTGAAATTACACCTTCCATTTTGCAATTTATCAATATAAAATATGAAGATATTCTTTATGTAATGAATATTTTAAGAGCACTTCTTACTCTTCTGAAACAGGTGCTAATCATTACAAAGAAGAATAGTTTAGTAAAGGTCTCATCTAAGAATTTGTGGATAATTTAAAAAACATAGGAAAGATATTTAATACAATATCCATTTTACTTTTTTTAGTGTATAAATTGGAAAGTTGATTCTTGTTCCCATCTGGAGATCTTGGGTAAGAAGACATTGCTACCATTCATTAAAGTAGGATAAACCTGATTTTGCCATAATTTTGACCAAGGAAGAGTTGATGGATGATATTTAATTGAATTGCTGTGTTAAGTTTAACTTAGTCTAACTCTTCTGAATTCTGATCTGAAGGTATCTATCTCATCCTCAACTCAATTTGGGGTTTAAATTCACTAACATGACAGCTACTTGGTGAACGGTTAAACAAAGTTTGGTACATGAATGTTATTGCATATTACTTTGCTGTAGGAAACAAGGACACTACAGAGGAACATTTGAAGGCATTACATTTTTTAAAAGCGAAATCAGAAGAGCTAATAAAACTGTATACAGAATGAAAATAATCCTTTCCTACTCAAGGATACCTCTTCATATGTTCTCCTTTATAAATATTATCTGTTTCTTCCTCGTAATGAATTTCTGATAGGATGAAACTTCTAAAGCTTTGTCCTATTCTTTAATCTCTCCCTTTCCCCAAAAAATATGTAGATCAGTCTTTCCTGCTTCTGATCATCTGTGTGTATGTGTATAAATATGTATTTATGTTTATATGTATATGTGCATATATAAACACATACATGAGTACACACATATAAAGAAATACATATATGCATATAAAATATGTATGCAAAAACATATGTATAAGGCAGCTAGGTGGTACACTGAATAGAGCAGTAGGCTTAGAATCAGAAAGACTCAACTGCATGAGTTGAAGTTTGACCTCAGATACTTGCTAACTATGTGACTCTGGGCAAGTAACTTAGCCCTCTTTGCCTCAGTTTTCTTATCTGTGAAATTGGCTGGGGAAGGAAAAAGAAAACAACGACAGTATCTTTGTCATGAAAACCTTAAATGGGTTCACAAAGTGTTTTACGTGACTGAAAATAGAACTGAAACATATGAATATATGTATAAATTAATGTGTCTATATGTGCACATATATGTCTATGCATGTATACATGTCTATGCATATGTATGTGTGTGTATATATATATGTATCTATGTATCTATGTATCTACCTTCACTCATTATCTTCCATTCTCTGTTCTGTTGACATATAATCCAATAAATAAATATGTATTAAGGGCTTACTATGTGCCAAGCGTTGTGCTTAAGCACTAGGGACAAAAACATGAGAAAAACATGCTCTTGAGGAGCATACAATGTAATGGGAGAAGACAACACACAAAGGAAGGATGAAAAGTGGGAGGGGAGGAAGCAGGAAGAAAGCAGTTGTAGCCAAGGTTTGTAAAGAAGATAAAGAAGTCCAAAATCAGTGCAGCCAGGTGGTAAATGAGGGATTATCTGAAGATTATAATTGTGCACAAGAAGCGTCCAGGTAATAGTAGAGAGACAGCTAGCTGGGGAATCACAAAAGAATGTGATTTCAAAGACGAAAATAAAACCATTCCTACCATCAAAGAGGTAACATTTATAGCAAGGAAACAAGGGAGGAAGCAAGAATGTATTAAACACCAACATTGTGTTAAGCACTGTTCTAAGTGCTTCAGAAATATCATTTCATTTGATCCTCCCAAAAGTTCTAGGAGGAAAATGTTATTCTTATCTCCATTTTATAATTGAGGAAATTGAGACAAACAGAGGTTAAGTATTTTGCTTAGGGAAACCACTGAGTATATGAAGTGAGAACTGAACTCAGTTCTTCCAGATTCGAGCCCAAGGGCTCTATTAGCTGAATGAGGGCTTCCCAGAAACTAGTGCTTACAAAACTGAGAAGAGAGGACATTTCAAGCATGGAAATATGACCACCTTCACAGAGGGATGGAGACAGCAGGTACCATGGTGATCCTTTGGAATGTTGAATAGGATATAAATAGATGGGTTCTTGAAAGATGCTTTCAACAAAATGAAATATAGGATCACCAGAGATCTATTTTATTTGTAGCTCAAAATAACAAGCTTATTTCTCTTTTTTGACAATTGTAGTCTTATTTATTGTACCTCCATATATCTTCTCATGTATAAGTATGCTTCTTACTTTGTAAATTCAACTCATAAGACTGCAAAGGTTTATCTTATTTGAATAGTAATAATTTCATCATCATAATTTCAAAACTTAAAAAATCAACTTCTAAAGTTTTCCAGTATTTAGTAGGAAAGAAACATTTTCCAATATTTCAGACATTCATGATTTCACTCATATGGATGTTATCTTCTTCAGTGTATAGCAAATCCTTTACAATTTTAGTAAGTTTCCAGAGCTGAAAAATCCTTCCCATTGGGCAGTCTAATTTCTAATGGCTTGCTTAGGTAAACTTTATTGTTCTTGGAGACTCAGCATTCTCTTATTTAAATTTTAGTTTAAGTTTGATATGGGGATTAAATGAGGCATTCATATGCAATTGAACATTTAGAAAAAGAAATTCATTTTGCCCTGAGTAAGGACATGCAGTATGGATAAAGTTAAATTTAGTTTCTATGGCCACTTCCTCCCTTTTCTCTATCTAGAAATATATCTAGTCAGTAGGTCATTAGGATATAGTGATAAATGTAGTCTTCAGCACCAAAGAAATCTTAGAGGACCAGAATCCCCGGATGATCAGGGATCTACATCAGGGAAATCAGGGCTGATTCTATCCCAAAGAGTTTTGGTCCTGTGCCTACAATATGATGCCTAGAGAAGAGGGGCCAGGGAAGGAATTTGTTTTGGGGAAAACTAGGACAATCAGGCCCTGGGGGTAGCTTTGTCTCCTTTTTTGGTGAAGTTCCTCTGTTATGTTGGGTGGGATGAAAGAAATTACCTGTGAGGAACACTGGTATCACAAATATATTTAATCACATTGTAATTATTTTTTATATATCTGTTTTATAAATAGATATATGTTCATGTGTACCTGGATATGGAAGCAACTCTAGGAATGGGGCCATTCACAGTCACCTGTAACTCTTCGGGGTTCACTTTGTCCCCGTCCCAGCCCTCTCCAAAATACCTCCCTCCCTCTTCCCGGTCATGTGAGCTCTGGGACAATGACAAACTACTTGAACTCATTCTTCAATGATTTGCATATTTCTAGCCCATTATCCCCACACTATCCAGCAATCGTGAATGCCCAGGTACCATCATTCAAATCTTGATATCTTTTTTCATGATTTCTTCATGATTTTTATCTTCCTCAAGACAACTTTTCTTCCCTCCTGCTCCTAACTTTATCTTTAGCTCCACTCTTGGGATATTTGCTTCATAGATAACAAATTAGATTTTATCTTCAACCTATTATTTTCTTACTCTCTCCATCTACTTGTACTCATTGAGATCTAATTTCCTCCTGTTCACATAGTTTTACTAAAAGTTCTTTCCAGTATTGCTTGTCATTCTACGCATTCTACATGGTCACTGGTAGTGGTTCAAAAAATGGGTTACATCTTGATCTCCAATGCCATTTCCGGATTCTCCCTTTACTCCATCACTAAATAGTCTTCCTTTGAATATCTTTCAACAATAATACATATAGATACATTTTACACACATGTATGCACACACATATAAACAAATACATATATATGCCCATAAAATATGTATGCAAAAACATATGTATAAGTCAGCTAGGTGATACAATGAATAGAACACTTGGCTTGGAATCAGGAAGAAGACTCAACTTCATGAGTTAGTTTGACCTCAGACACTTACCATCTATGTGATTCTGGGCAAACAACTTAGCCCTCTTTGCCTTAATTTTTTATCTCTAAAATTAATTGGAGAAGGAAATGGCAAACCACTATGGTATCTCTGCCAAGAAAACCTTGAATAGGTTTACAAAGCATTGAGCATGACTGAAAAATAGAAGTGAAGCATATACACATAAATGTAATTAAGTGATGTTGTTGTTTAGTCATGTCAGTGGTAATTTCCACCTTCATTTATGTATTTTGTATGTACCCCAAGATCACCTACTGTATCCAGAGCCAGTTGTCCTGACTTTTGTCTTGCTACTGAATTTCGATGATTCCAGAAGAGAGTGAGGCAGATGACCTTGTTCTACCCTGACTCCCTTAAATGCAATTCACTCACAGGTTAAAACATTAACCTGTAGTGTCATTGGTCCTCTTCAAAAACAAAAGACAAACAGTAGTCTACACAGGATTTGAACTAGTTTTAATGAAGGTTGGGCATTCTAGCCATAAGAAAGATGCAATTTTTCAACAATATATTCATGTATATTATTTTCAAAGTTTTATAATTAGATTCTTAAATGGATAATTAAAATTTAGCTGACAGTTACAACACTTAAGGAAATTTCCTTTCAAACACTGAATGATTAGTGGTATTAATTTTTGGTTTGACCTGTTGTTATTTTGTTGTTGTTAGTGTTGTTTAAGGTGCTGGTAATTGGTTGTGGTGAATAGGATCTCTGATTTCACTGTTACAAAAAATTCCTAGTGGAAAAGGTGCAAAGAAATATTGATAAATGTTTAATAACTTTTCCAATTATATATACAATTTTAACTTGTGGGTTATTATTATTATTATTTTAAAATAATAAACGTTTTTATTTATAGTTTTGAGTTCTGAATTTTATCCCTCCTTGTCTCCCTCCCTGAGGTGACAAGCAATAAGATATGGGTTATACATGGGCAATTACATAAAACCTTACTATATCAATTACTTTGTTATATGTGAATTTTTAAACATTTAAAAATTTCTGAGATACAAATTTACTCTCTTCCTCACTCCCTTTCTTCCTCATTAAAAAGGCAAGCACTTTGATATAGGTGATATATTTATAGTCATGTAAAACAGATTTACATGTTAGTAATTTTGTGAAAGAAAACATGGACAAACAAAACAAAAATAAAACAAAAAACAAAAAATCACAACATCCAAGAAAAATAAAGCAAAAAAAAAAAGTTTTCTTCAAACTTCATTCAGGCTCCATCAGTTCTTTCACTGTAATTGTATAGCATTTTTTTTTGTCATAAGTCCTTTAAAATTTTCTTAGATCATTATATTCCTGAGAATTGCCAAGTCATACATGTTAGATCATCAAATAATTTTGCTGTTATTGTGTAGACTATTCTGGTTCTGCTCACTTCAATTTGTATCAGGAGTTATAACTCTTTCCAGGTTTTTCTGAAAGCATCCTGTTTGCAATTTCTCATAGCACAATAGTATTCCATCACAATTATAGACAATAAATTATTCAGTCATTTCCCCAATTGATGGGCCTCCCCCTAGGTCCAATTCTTTGACACCACATAAAGAGGTTTTATAAATATTTTTTGTACACATAGCTATTTTTCATTAAAAAAAATCTCTTTCAGAAACCAACTCAGTAGTCATTTATTTGGATCAAAGTGTATGCAATTTTATAGCTTTTTGGACATTGTTCCAAATTCTTTGCAAGAATAATTAGTTCAGTTTAGAACTCCACAAAGAGGGCTTTAGTGTCCCAATTTCCGCCCATCTCTTCCAACCCTTGTCATTTTACTTTTCTATCATATTAGACAATCTGAGATATGAAGTGGTACCCCAGAGTTGCTTTAATTTGCATTTTCTATGACTATAGATAGCTTCAATCACTTCACCTGAAAACTGTCTGTTCATATCCATTGATCATCTATCAATTGGTTAATGACATATTCTTATAAATTTGACTCAATTATTTAATATAGTATTTTATATATATAATTATAAAATTTGACTCAGTTATATGACTGAGTCAAACTTATAAGAATATTATATCATTCCCCAATTGATAAATGGATTACACACATGTACATATATATGTATATAAATATATACAGACACAGATGTATATATGTGTATAAATATATATATGCATGCATATACACATACATATCTGCACACAGTGAATACATATAAATACATACATGTATATATGTATGCATGCATAGGCCACCCCATGTGTATACACAACATATTTATACATACATATGTGTATATGTATGTGTGCATACGTGTACATACATACATGTGTATCCCTCCTTAAAAGTGTTTTACTTCTGACCACTATGTTCTCTAATCCACTCTCCCTTCTATCACCCCAATACTCTTATTCCTTAACCTTCTTAATTAGCTTTAAGGTAAGATAGATTTCTATACCCAGATGAGTTGTGAATGTTATTCCCTCTTTGAGTTAATTCTGATGAGAGTAACTGTAAAGCATTGTCCACCACTCTGAAACCCCATCTTCCTCTACACTGTAAAAGCTCTTTTGTGCCCTCTGTATGTGAGATAATTTATCGTATTCTATTTTTCCCTTTTCCCTTCTCCCAGTGCATCAGTCAGTATTTATCACCCCTTAATTTTAATTTTTAAATGTGATCCAATTGTAGTCAAATCACACCTCTGTGTCCTCTCTCTATGTATACTCCTTCTAACTGCCCTAATAATAATAATGTTCTTAGTACATACCCGTATTGTTTTACCATGCTGGATATATAGAATATAACTTTATGATTTATTTTTCTTTTTAATTTTATATGCTTCTCTCAATTCTGTTCTTTTTTATCAGGAATGCTTGAAAGTCCTCTATTTTATTAAATATTCATTTTCCCCTCAAAATATTATAATTGGTTTTCCTGGGTGGGTAATTCTTGGTTGGTAGTGGCAGCTGGTGACATAATTGAAATATTGCTCTAATTCTACTTTTCAAAAAGTTCCTTCTTCAGTGATTTTTTTGTACCTCTTTTTCCATTTGGCCAATTCTAATTTTTAAGGCATTCTCTTCAGTGAATTTCTGTGCCTGTTTTATTATTTGGCCTATTCTGGTTTTTAAGTTGTTATTTTATTAAGTAATTTTTATGCCTTCTTTACTAATCACTTTTTATTTAAAGGATTTTTGAGTTCTTAAATGAATTATTTTTTCATAGTTTTCCATGAGGCTTTGTATGTAGCTCTTTTGAGTTTGTTGTCTTCTTTTTAGTTTATTATTTGATCTTCCCTTTCTATGGTCATATTCTTTGCTGGTTTTTGTTGATATTGTTGTTGTTGTTGTTGTTGTTTTTTAATTTTAGTCAACCTTTAATTTTTTTTTTCTTTCAACTTGATGTTACATTTGGGATCAGGTCCCAGGATTGACAGGGCAGTGTCCCCAGCTTCAGGTTTTTCTTCTTGATGTTTTCAGAGCTAGTTCGGGAGCTCTGTGAGTTTTCAATTTTTTCAAGGTGGTATGATTTAAGTAGTGGTGTGCTAATTGCTCTGTCCTGTGTTCTACTATTTGAGCAACCATAAGCACTCTTTGCCCCGTAGAACTGTGACAAGGACCCAGATTTCCCTAGGGTCCCATGCTCTAGTGTGCTAGTGCTCCTCTTTGACCTAAGACTGTGACCAGAACCATTTATTGTCCATGAAATAGAGTCCTACACCCAGTGTCAGCAAAAGGTCCTCTGAAATCTCTTTCTGACCAGATATATAACCCCACTTCCATCTGTAGTCTGAGAGTTCCTCTTCAGTTGCCTCCTGCTTTTGACCTTTCTGGCCCTGTGATGAATTATAATCCACTCTCACCCCAGTAAGATTAACCTTTACTGACAACCTTTGAAGTTGTCTTAGACTAGAAATTTTTTCAGCCCTTATTTTTGTGTGTTCTGTACCTCCAGAATTCATTTGGAGGTGTTTTTAAAGCTGTTTGCTGGGTGAGTTTGAGAAACTTAAGGGGAATCCCTGCCTTTACTTAATCATCTTGACTCTACCTCCACCTCATAAAGCCTTAATAAGTTCAATTGAGTTTAATCTACATTATTGTTATTTTCACTGTCACTTTCTTAAGACAGTTCGATTAAGAAAACAACAAATTAAGCCTTGTTTTGTAATATTTACTCATGGTATAAACATTCATACTGAAAATTTCACAATAGGCTCTTGTGATCTAGCATACCCCTGAGAACTTCCTTCTTTTCAATGCATAGGCACATGCTCTTCAGTTTACTGAGAACTTGATGGCTGTGGTACCAGGGAAATATGTATTTGACTAGAGTCATATAGCCATATCAGAGGCAAAATGTACAACTAGTTTTTTTTTCTTAAACCTGAGAATAGCTTTCTCCCCATTATGCCATACTTCTGTCTTATTTAAAAAAATCTCTAGACTTGTTCATCAACTATACACATTCTATCATAGATTTTAAGAAAAGAAAGAAATAGAGAAGTTAGCATCCTTGTCGATGTTCCAAGAAGAAAAATATACCTTACAGGAAAACTACGAGCTCATTTCTTATTCAAGATTTGATGTGTATGGCTTGTAATGTTATTAAACTGGAGAAAATGCTGATTGGGAGAGTCTGCAGGCAAATGCATTATGCATATTCACCTAGTTCAATTATGAATGATCCTCTGAATGTTCTTCATAACAAGCTTAGAATTTGTGACCCTCTGTCAGATGCAGCTGCAGTGATTGATACAAATATTGTACCTATAGATTATTTAAATAGACAGTATTGGGATTAACTTCAGTTAAGAATGTGATGGCAAACTATGTCAGGAAATCTTATTTTTGATTTACTGACTTATTTACTATAAAGGCTGCTACTGCAATAAAGGAACACATCTATCAATAGAGAGTGATTCACTTGTGAACAAAATCACAAACTTCCAAATTCCTGTATTTGAGCTTTCCAGCTACTTCGAGGCCATCTCAGATTCTTCAAAAATATTTTCCCCTTATGATTTCTATTCTTTTCTTTTCTGTGTCTTTTTTACATGAAGGGACTGGAGCTATGATTTCATTGGTGTGAGTAACTCCAATGATGAAAATTCCCTTCACTGATGCATATCAACCATTTAATCAAAATCCTGGTAGCCATTGTCTACAGAAATCCAGTTCACTCCCCTTTCTTACTCAATGAGTTTAGTACCTTGCTTGTACCTGGTGTATAGCGTTTTAAGGGATGAAAAGCATCCCTGGTATGAGGGCTTGCTGAGCCCTTTTCAACACTGGTCATCTGCCTTTGGTATCCATCTCTCACCCAACTTTCATCTGTGGTTTCAAAAAGATGTAGCATGCACAGCAGCCATGCCATGGGAAAACTGTCCAGCAGAATGGCTACATCAGGTTGAGGATAAACAACAGACCTCACACTCAGGGAGTTAAGGGAATGCTTATTTTAAGCATATACAAACTTCTCTTGTTGGAATGGGAAGATGAGAACTATTTGTTCCATTGGCCATAGCCGCTAAAGCAGGTTCTGTGGAGTGCTTAGAATTTGGTCAGATATTGAAGATGTCAAGGTCATCGTATGCATCCCAGGACAGTGCCAGTCTTTTTGACCTTTGTCTTGCCATCGGACTTCAGTGGCTGTGGGGAGTGAGAAAGGCTGATAACTTTGTACAACTCTACCTCACTTAATTCCAATTCATACATCAGTCAAGCCATCACCACCCCATGATGTCCCTGGTACTCTTCAAAAACAAAGAATGAAGAACATCACCTTTTTTCTTTCTCAACTTCTGCTGTCATAATTGGGGACTTCAACATAGATATTGACTCTCAAATACCCTAACCTTACAGTTCCCCTACCTACTCACTTCTCATGGCTTATTCCTCCACCTCATTTTCAGCTACATGCAAAAATTAGCAAACCCTTGATTTTTTCATCACACACAAATGCACCACTTACATGATCAAGAATTCTGATAACTCCCTAGCTTTTGGATTTCCCCTTTTAATCTGATGTTCCTCATGAATCCCCCTTCTATACCATTATCTCCAGTCCCTTGATCCATTAGTTTTCTCCCAGAGTATCACTCCTCCACACCCCACTCTCTCTGCTTTTTGCCACCTTGATCTCTTGATGAATCAGTTCAACTTTACATTGTACTTCTCTTGAATCTCCTGATTGGTTTATCATTTCCCAGAATACACACTGCCAGTCCTCCAGTGATGCAGCTTTGAATCACTCCCACCATCTGGTGCCTATGAGGCTACACATGTGCTACTAAATGAAGGTAGAGGAAATCATGCCATCATTCTGACTATATCCACTACAGTCTTACATAACACAAACTCAACTGGCCACTTACATATTCTAGGTGAATTTATAATGTCTCTGTTATCAACTCACAATTCCAGACTCCACAATTGATTTTCTTATCATTTTCATTCCTCTTTCTACTCCCCATGGCTTTCCTTTACCCTAGACTCTCCACTGAGAACTGTGCTTCATATTAAAAAAAAAATTGGGGGAGAGGGCAATGAGGGTTAAGTGACTTGCCCAGAGTCACACAGCTAGTAAGTGTCAAGTGTCTGAGGCTGGATTTGAACTCAGGTCCTCCTGAATGCAGGGATGGTGCTTTATCCACTGCACCACCTAGCTGTCACTGTGCTTCATAATTTACCAAAAAATGATTAATTTCTCTGAAGATTTTGATACTGTTTATCACACTCTTCTTCATACTCTTTTTTCTCTGTGTTTCTGGGACATCAGTCTCTCCTAGTTCTTGGCTTATGTATCAGAACGCTCCTTTTCTGTTTCCTTTGATAGATCGTTTTGCAGACCATACCCTCTAAACTTATTTATTGATTTGTTTTTTTTTTTTTTTTGGTGAGGCTATTGGGGTTAATTGACTTGCCCAGGATCACACAGCTAGTAAGTGTTAAGTGTCCAAGGCCACATTTGAACTCAGATCCTCCTGAATCCAGGGCCAGTGCTCCGTCCACTGCACCTTCTAGCTGCCCCCCTCTAAACTTAATAGAACCATCAGGTTCTGTCCTGGGTCCTCTACTCTTCTTGCTCTATACAACTTCATTTGGTATTCTCATCAGTTCCCATGGATTTCATTATCACCTGTATGCTAATGACTCTCAAATCTAACTTTGATATTTTAATCTCCTTGTTATCTTACATCTCTAACTTACTTCAGACATCTTGAACCAGATGTCCTTTAGACATCTTAACCTCAACATGTCCAAAAATTAACTCATTATCTTTGCTTCTGAACCCTTCACAAAACACAACACACACACACACACACACACACACACACACACACACACACACACACACACACTGATTACTGTCAAGGGCCATAACATTTTTCCAGTCCCTCATACTTGCTACCAAAATGAATGTTATCCTGGACTCCTCTCTATATCTTATTCCTCTTAGTAAATAATTTCCAAGTTCTATCCATTTCACCTTTGCAAAATATCTAAGATATATTCTCTCCTTGGATATTGCCACCACTGTGATGCAGGCCCACGTTATCTCCCACTTTGACTATTGAAACAGCCTGCTGGTGAGACTGTCTGCCTTAGATCTCTCTCCACTCCAAGCCATCCCCTATGAATGAAAGAAATTTCCATAAAGCTGAAATCTTACTCAGTAAACTCCAGTAGTTCCCTATCACATGTAGGGTAAATATAAAATCTTCTAGAATCCAAAGCCCTTCATATCCTACCTACACCCATTCCCTTCATCTTTCTTTATCTCCCATCCAAAATATACTCTTTTTTCCAAGGAAACTGGTTACTTCACAAACAAGACACTCCACATATCAGCTCTAGGTATTCTCTCTAGCTGTCCTCCATACACGAAGTGTTCTCCATCTTCATCTCTGCCTACTGACTTCCCTGGCTTACATTATGTCTCATCTAAAATCTCAGCTTCTATAGGAAGCCTTAGCTAATCCCTCTTAATTCAAGTGCCTTTTAAAAAGTATTTTACATAGCTGTATATAGCTGATTGTATTTATTTGTTTGCTTACTGTCTATTCCATCATCTTTTGAACTTCTTGAGAATAGGGACTTTCTTTTCCCTCTTTTTAAACTCCAGCCCTTATCACAACGCTGACAAATATTAGGTACTTAATAAATGCTTATTGATGGACTGAATCAAGTATAAGTTAATATTAGAGCTGTTTTCCTGAGGCACTTAGTGATTAAATTGATTGTGAATGCATAGCTAGTATGTGTGCATCAGAAATAAGACCTGAGCCTAGGTTTTCCTGAAGCAGAAGCTGGTCTTCTTTCTAAGATACCCTAATACCTAGGAGGTAGAAATAATCACTGTCTCCTTCATTCATCATGATAACTCTTGGAGACATATGATTCAAATAGTTGTACACATTTTGTCACTATTACCTGGTGGGATATGTTTTCTGCACATTTATTATACCTTATAGATAAAATTTATTATTATTATTATTGTTATTACTATCAAATTGTATTTGTCTATTCATGAATTATAATAGCACCCTATATACATTTTATTTTATCACCACAGAAATAGATTAATACTAACCAATTTCTGATATTTATGTAGTGCCTTAAGAGAAGAAAAATACTATATAATTTATTAAATTTTACTTTCACATATATTTTTTAAATTTCTTCACAATGATTGCTGAGGTTCTTATTGAAGATATCATTATTTATGTTTTACAGATGAGAGAAACAGAGTATTTAGTTACTTGCAGTAGGTCGCACATGCATTTTTGGATATGAACAATGTGGAAATTGGTTTTGATTGACAATGTAAATTTATTATAAGGTTGGCTTATTTGTTTTTGTTCTTTCATTTTAGGAAACTTGAGGGAGTTGCTTCAAAGATAAAATAAATACCTGTTACCATTGATCATTTAATGACCTGAGGACTGTTTCCTCTGAATATTTAATCTGAATATTTGATCTTTATAATAAAAAATGAATGTACTATGATTTTCATTTTACAAATAAATAAGCTTATATTGAAAGAAATTATATGGCTTTCCTATGGTAACACATCTAGTAAAAGTGGAAGAACTAGGATATTAATCCTGCCTTTATATTCCAATCCATGTAATTCCCCCTTCCTTCACTGTCCCATAGCTTTCTTAAATTAAGGAATATTACTTTAATATATTATGACTAATAAGGTCAATATATAAATTATCCTACATACAGATGACTATAGTGATTTTTTTCTTGATTTTAAAATTAATTAGTCATCTGTAGAGATATTTGTGCACCAGAAATAAACTGCTTTAGGATAATATAAAAATTGCTAGGAATCAGTGTTCAAAGTAATAAAACATAATACTGTGAGGAGGAATAAGTTGAAACATTTGAAAATCAGAAGCAATACAGTTAACCCGGGTATTTTTAGAGTAGTAAATAAATGAAATGCCTATCTTGGAAGTCTGAACTGTCCATCTACAAGGGAGTCAACAGTCAAGGAAAAAGATGAAGTCTGCAAGGAAAATTAAACAAAATCTGTCAAAGATCACTGTGTGCTTAGTTCATGAATAATTTGGTCAATTTCAAGCATGTACTTGGCACAACACCAGCAAAAATAAATGTATACAGAAATAAGTACAATTTGTACACAAAAAGAGGATACACATACATTTTTCTTGCATGACACATCATAAATATTCAGTAGATTCAGGCCTTTAGGCCACAAACATGCATCTTTTGGTATCAACTCAATGAGCTTTGCCTATGTACAGGGATCAAAGTTCCAGGAAAACAAGTCTCCTGTCAGTGGAAAAATGATTTTTAATTACGAGTATTATTTTTATTTTGTTGTTGTTGGTATATGTATGTGGGAAGAAAAGCTTTACTCTTGTTTAAAACACTGTCTACCCTGCTATGGTTAGCCAAACACTGCATTATTGCTTGAGTATTCTCTGCTCTGGAAAGATGACATTTGTCATTGATGTGAAGCCAGAGATTGCCTGAATTATTAATGGTAGAGGGAGATATATTTGTTTTACCATGTGCACAAGCTCTTGACACCCACCTTAGCTAGCAGCAAGGGTACAAAGTAGTGTTAATCTACTATTTTTATGCACCCTGTCTCATTAGCTTTTGTTATCTCTGAGATACCCTTTGATATCCCCTTAACAACTGCCTTAATTCCTTGGTATTTTTAGCTTCTAATTGTCACTGAGAAAAGAACTTAGTTCCATTCATTGTTTTTATTTCTCCTGCTAAGATATGTAGGTAGCAATGTCATCATGTAATCATAACAACCACAATAGGGGCAGCTAGGTGGCACAGTAGATAAAGCACTTGCCCTGGAGTCGGGTGGACCTGAGTTCAAACCCAGCCTGAGATACTTGATACTGACTAGCTGTGTGACCCTAGGCAAGTCACTTAACCCCAATTGCCTCCCAAAAAACAAACAAACCCAACAAACAATTTTATATAGCACTTGTGTGTGTGTGTATGTGTGTGTGTGTGTGTGTATGTGTATGTGTGTGTGTGTGAGGTAATTGGGGTTAAGTGACTTGCCCAGGGTCACACAGCTAGTAAGTGCTAAGTGTCTGAGGCCGGATTTGAACTCAGGTCCTCCTGAATCCAGGGCCAGTGCTCTATACACTGTGCCACCTAGCTGCCCCTATAGCATTTTAATATTTGCAAAGCACTTTATAAATATCTCCTTGTATCTTCATAATAACCTTGGGAGGTAGTAGTAGTAGGCTTCCGCCAGTCACAGATGACCTTGGGTCAGCACCTTGAAGAGCCACAGGCCACAGTGTGGCTGTGCAGTCCGATATGGGAGCCTCAGCTCCTGCCGCAATGAGGACATCAGAAAACTGTGCTCTCTGTTGCCCCTTGGTTGCTGTGTCTCATTTGTTTTTTCTTCCTCCAGAGCTTGGGGGTCCATCTGAGCTGCTCTGGCTCAGGCATGTGCACCGCATGCAGGAAGGGTGCATTCCTAAAGACCTACTCTTTGTTGAGTTAGCCTCAGGCCAAAGACCTGCTGGATGCCCCCAGCTTCTCTACAGAGATGTATGCAAGCGAGACTTGAGGACTTTGGGAATAGACACCAGCAGCTGGGAGGAGATGACCTTGGGAGGTATGTGCTATTATTCTCTAGGCAGAATGGGCCAGTCAGTCAGTTAATTTACATTTGTTAAATTTCTACTATGTGTCAAAAACTGCAGCAAGTGATAATATACAAAGTAAGACAAAATACATTCCCAGGCTCAAGAAAGTCACAATCTGATGGGGGAAGACAGCAAATAAGAAAATGCTGAAATTTTTAAAAGGGGGTAGGAGCATAATGAAGCATAGAATAGTGAAAATCAATGATTAGCTGGCTACCATGGCTCCACTTTTTAAAAGGAGAATCTAAAAGGAACTCTCTACTATCTACTATCCATTCTCCTTAGTAACAAGGATAGTGCCCAATGGCTAATGACAATGAGAAATTATGAGTTTCTTGGTCAATATAATCATAAAGTGTGTTAAACTATTCAATGAATGACTACTGAATTGAATTTTTTCCCCATGGACAACAATCTTGTCCCCACTGACTATATCTATAGATGTCATATTAGGGCCAGACTCCTGTTATTTTCAAACAACTGGTTGATTTGTTTTCACACTCGGATTCTGTATCTAACTTCAGCAAGTATTGGAGTGGCTCCCTTTTATGGAATATTAAGGGGAAAAAATGAAAGTTAGGCATAATAACAAGATATCTAAATCATTGTCATAAAAATGATCATCACCCTCATCTTCCTTCTCATCACCATCATTTTCTTTTCTTTTTTTAATTTTTCTTTTTGCAACAAATATTTATTTTATTTTTTCCAGTTACATGTAAGGGTAGTTTTCAACATTCATTTTCATAAGATTTAGAGTTCCAAATTTTTTCTCCCTCCCTCCCTTTTCTCCCCCCTCCACAAGACAGCAACCAATCTGATATAGGTTATATATGTACAATCCAAAAGTGGTCTTTTTATCAGTTCTTTCTATGTGAGTGGATAGTATGCTTCATCATTAGTCCCTTGGGATTTTCTTGGATCATTGTATTGCTGAGAGTAGTTAAATCATTCACAATTGCTCATGGAACAATACTGCTTTCACTATGCACAATCTCCTCCCAGTTTTGCTCACTTCATTACACATCTATTCATATGAGTCTTCCAAGTTTTTCTGGGATCATCCTGTTTGTCATTTCCTATAGCACAATGCAATTTCACTACAATCATTTACCACAGTTTCTTCATTCATTGCTCAATTGATGGATATTCCCTTGATTCCCAATTCTTAGCCACCACAAAGAGTTGCTATAAATATTATTTATAGAATTTCCACCCATTTTCTCTTTTTCATGATTACTATTGTTAACTGTTTCCCTCCATCCTATTCCCTTCCCCATGATACTTATTCTATTATCCATCTTCTTTCACCCTATCCTTCTTCAAAATGGATTTGCTTCTGTCTGTTCCCTCCCCCAATCTACCATCTCTTCTTTTGCCCCTCTCTCTTTATCCCCTTCCCCTCCTATTTTCCTTCAGTCTTAGATGACTCTACCCAACTGAGTATGTATGTTAATAACCTCCTTAAGCCAATTCTGATGAGATTAAGGTCTATGACCTAATTCTAATGAGTGTTAGGCTCATTTACTGCCCAGATTAAATAGATTACTCCACCCAGTTGTGTGTGTGTGTGTTAATCCTTCCTTGAGCCAACCCTGATGAGATTAAGGACTTTTTTTTTTAATCTGATGAGTGTAAAGTTCATTTACTGCCTTGGTCCTCCCCCATCTCTTCCCCCACTCCATAAGCCCCTTCCTGTTTCTTTCATGTAGGATTTCATCCCATGCTACCTCTGCCCTTCCCCCTCCTTCAGAGAATTCCTCTCACCCTATAATGTCATCGTGGGGCAACTAGGTGACAGAGTGGACAAAGCATCCACCCTGGACCTGGGGGGACCCCAGCTAAAACCCAGACTCATACACAAGACATTCACACACTGCATGATCCCAGGTATGTCCCCAACTACATTTTTTTTGTGTGAGGCAATTGGTGTTAAGTGACTTGTCCAGGGTCACAGAGCTAGTAAGTGTTAAGTGTTTGAGGCTGGAATTGAATGCAGGTCCTCCTGAATTCAGGGACGGTGCTCTATCCACTGTGCAACCTAGCTGCCCCCCAACTACACTTTTTTATTGTTCTCTAGGATTTTATATTTGAAAGTCAAATTTGCCATTCAGTTCAGGTCTTCTTATCAGGAATACCTGAATGTCCTCTTTTTTCATTGAAGTACCATTTTTTTCTCAGAGAGATTATACTCAGTTATGCTGGATAGGTGATTCTTGGTTGTAATTCCAATTCCTTTGCCCTCTGGAATATCATATTCCATGCTCTTCGGGCCTTTAATGTAGAAGCTGCTAGATCTTGTGCTATCCCAAGTGGGGCTGCACAGTACTTGAACTCTTTCTTTTTCACAGCTTGCAATATTTTCTCTTTGACCTGGGAGCTCTGGAATTTGTCTATAATATTCCTGGGAGTTTTCCTTTGGAGATCTCTTTCTGGAGATGATCGGTGGATTCTTTCAATTTCTATTTTACTTTCTGACAATTTCTTGGAAGATGATGTCTAACCTCTTTCCTTGATCAGGGTTTTCAGTTAGACCAATTATTTTCAAATTATCTCTCCTGGATCTATTTTCCAGGTCAGCAGGTTTTCCAAGAAGATATTTCACAGTGCCCTCTATATTTTAATTCATTTGGATTTGCTTTATTTTGTTTTGGTTTCTGATAAAGTCACTAGCTTCCATTTGCTCAATCCTAATTCTTAGGAAATTCTTTTCATCAGAGAGCTTTTCCATTTGGCTTTTCGAACTGTTGACTTTTTTTTTCATGACCCTCCTGCATCACCCTCATTTCTCTTTCCATTTTTTCCTCTACCTCTCTAACTTTATCTTCAAAGTCCTTTTTGAGCACCTCTATGGCCTGAGACCAATTCATATTTTTTGGAAGCTTTAGATATAGGGGCCCTGACGTTGACATCTTCCTCTGAGGGTGCACCTTGATCTTCCTTGTCACTCAAGAGACTTTCTATAGTCCTCACCTTTCTCTGTCTCCTCATCTTGCCTTTCTTTTGCTCGACTTTTAGCACCTTAAAGTGGGGCACTGTTTCCAGGCTGTACTTTCCCAAGCTTCAGGACATCCCAGGGGGTATGATTTAAGGAGGGGCAGGTTCTTAACTCACCTGGCCTATTCCCTGGTCCATAAATGATCCCACATCAACTTGCTAATAAACCAATTTTGTGTGCTGTGGTTGTCAGCTCTGATGAGCCTATGTCCCTCCCCTACCTGGGCCACTGCTATTCAAGCCTGCCTCATGATTCCCACCAGGGGTGAAAAACCCAAGTTCTACCTCAGCACCAGCACAGGCCCCTGTAATCTCCCCCCTGCCAAGGACTCAGTCCTCTCACCAGACTGTGAGGTTAGTTCCAGATGACACTGGTGCTGCAGCTGATTCAGTGTCTCTTGGGGTCTCTTTCTCTGGCAAGGCCTTCCTGGGATTGGATCTGTGTCAGTGTGACTGTGGGGTTGAGCTCCACTCTTGACTCAGCACAGTAGCTCCCGCCTTCTTCCTTGGATTGGAAAATGATCTCAGCACAGTCTTTGGATTTTGTTGCTCCAGGAATTGTTCTATGAAATTATTTGGATGTTTTTTGGAGAGACTGTGGCATGAGTTCAAGAGCTCACTGTCTTTCCTCTGCCATCTCATCATCATCAATAAACATTTATTATGTGTTTACTATGAGAGTGGAAGAGAGAAAAAAAGGGCAAGAACACGATCTCTGTGCTCAAAGATCTTATATTCTAATGGGCAACTGTGAAGCTCTGAAAGGTCTTCAAGAGAAGTGAAAGGAATTAGATATTTCAATGATATTTTCTATGTACCTGAATTGGTGGTCTATGAAAAGACAGAGAATCAAAATATGTTCTCAATCACACTGCTGCTTTCTGTCTCTTTTTTGTGAGAAAAACAATATGTTTATTTTTTTAAAATAATGAACATTTTAATTTAAAGTTTTGAGTTCCAAATTCTATCCCTTCTTCCTTCCCTTCCCTACCCCCACTCTCCCAAAAGGCAGTAAGCAATCAGATATAGGTTATACATGTACAATTATGTAAAACATTACCATATTAGTAATTTTGTATAAAAAAACTTGAATAAGAGAAAAAATGAAAGTGAAAAATAGCATGCTTCATTCTGTGTTCAAGTAATATCAGTTCTTTCTTTGGATGTGGATAGTCTTCATCATTAGTCCTTTGGGATTGTCCTGGATAAGAATAGTTAGGTTATTCACAGTTCTTCATATTGTGCACAGTGACAACAATATTCTTGTCACTGTGCACAATATTCTTATGGTTTTCTCACTTAAATATACATTAATTCATATTCTTTCCAGGCCTTTCTTAAATCATTCTGCTCATCATTTCTTATAACATAGTAATAATCTATCATTATCATATGCCACAGCTTGTATAATCATTCCCCAATTGATGCATATTTCTTTGATTTCCAATTCTTAGCCACAGAAAAAGAGCTACTATAAATATTTTTGTACAAATAGATGTTTTTTTTCTCTCTTTTTGGGGATGGCTTTGAGATATAAACCTAGCAGTAGTCTTGTTGGATCAAAGGGTATGCGCAGTTTTATAGCCCTTTCGGCATAATTACAAATTGCTCTCCAGAATGGATGGACCCATTCATAAGTTCACCAACAGTGAAATAGAGTCCCAGTTTTCTCACATTCCCTCTACCATCTGTAACAATTGGAATGATGCCACCTGCTGGAGACTTACTGTAGAAAAGCTCTGCCATGAGGAGAAGGCCTCAGAGCGCAAGCCATGTGGTCAAGGTCTTTAGCGTCAGGAAGTGACGTTTGCTTGTGGGTACTGTCTATCAAGGCTACCAGCCAATCAACTTGAGGAGCCTCCCATTTTCTGGGAGGTGGACACAAAGTAGGAAGCTGATGCTGGTGGAGGGGTTCTCTTTCTTTTGGTTCCTGACCTCGCCATGGTGGGTCAGATGATAGGGTCTTTTAGAAATAGTTATATTTTTACCTATCTCTCTGATCCCAAATGCTCTGTAATAAATACTTAAATACTTAAATACTCTTGCTAAAGCTTATAATTTATTGGTGACCACTCATTAGATTTTAGATAGTATAGCTAAAATTTTGGCCCCTTACACATCCAATATTTTCCTTTTTTGTTATATTAGCCACTCTGATAGGCATAAGGTGCTACTTTAGAGTTGTTTTAATTTGCATTTCTCTTATCAGTAGTGATCTAGAGCATTTTATTTTCACATGATTGTAGATAGCTTTGATTCCTTTGTCTGAAACCTGTTTGCTCATATCCTTTGATTATTTATCAACTGTGGAATAACTTTTATTTCTATAAATTTGACTCAGTTCTTTACATTTGCCTTTATCAGAGATACTTGCTTCAAAAATTCTTTCCTAGTTTTCTGCTTTCCTTATAATCTTGATAACATTAATTTTGTTTGTGCAATTAAAAAAATTTATATAATCAAAATTATTTATTTTACATTTTTGCATTGCTGTCTATATCTTATTGGTCCTAAATTCTTCCTCTGTCCATAAATCTGATAAACTATTCTATGATCTCTTAATTTGCTTATAGTATTACCATTTATATGTGAATCATATACTAATTTTAATCGTATTTTATTATACATTGTGAGATGTTGGTTTATACCTAGTTTCTGCCATAATATTTTCCAGTTTTTGCAGCAGCTTTTCTCAAATAATGAATCTTTGTTCCAAAAGCTTGGCTCTTTGGGTTTATCATATACTAGATTACTATAATCATGTACCATAGTGTAATTTGTATCTATTCTATTCCACTGATCTACCTGTCTATTTCTTAGGTACTACCAGATTGTTTTGATCATTACATTTTGTACATGTCTGCTACCTATTATTATTAGATATATTAGATTCTTTAATTTCTTATAATGGCATGAAGATAATTAGGCAGATGCTGCAAAATGTGATGATACAAAGATAAAAATTATTTTCTAAATTAATATCACAATTGTCTTCTCAATTTATTCTCCATGGGGGAGTGTAGTAATATTATTTTAGAGAAAGTTTCAATTTTTTGTTTTTATTATATGTTTCATGAGTAACAACTGGACAATAATTGTACGATCCCTAAAACATTCTGAATTTCCTTAGACATGTTTTTCAGAACTCTCATTGTTTAATTTGATTATTGGCAATGCTATTTAAAGTTGTCTTAAGGGAAATTTTGTAGGAAACTTTCCCAGCTGATTACCAGTATCTGAAACACCTGAGAGACTTTATAATCACACTTGAAACTCTACACCTGAGACTTGTTAGTTGATTATCAGCACCCACACCTGAAAGACTTCCTTTCTACAACTACACCCAGAGGACATCCCAAGCATCATCTGAGAAAAGACTTCCAACAACTTAAATGGACATTTTCCTGTTTTCCTTTTCCCTATTGTATACACTGTTTATAATGTCCATTTACTAAAGGGGAGTGCCTCCTTTAGCTTTTCTGTCACCCAATTTCTTTTCTCTATTTTCATTCCCTTTACTTTGTTAGTCATAATATCTGTAATGTTATTGCTTCATTAAGGAAACAATTGTTTCTTAAACAAAGAAGGGGGGGCGAGAGTAATAAAATAATGGAATTTGTCAGACAGACCCCAAATGAAGATTGATTTGGAATTGATTAAATTGGGTGAGGCTGAGAAACTGACTGAGAACCTACTTAAGAATGATTAAATTGAGACAGCTAGGTGGTACACCAGGCCCTGGATTCATTTTTTCCCCTTAAAGATTATATTTAGTTTTGCTGCTTAGGTGATTCTTGGCTGTATACCCAACTCCTTTGACTTCCAGTATTTCATATTTCAAGGCTTGTGGTTCTTTAACTTGGAAGTTGCCAAATTCTATGTAATTCTGAGTATAGCTCCACAGTATTTGATTTGTTTCTTTTTGACTCCTTGTAAAATTTTCTCCTTCATATGTGAGCTTTGAAATTTGGCTATGATGTTCCTAGGAATTTTCATTTTGGGATCTCTTTCAGATGATGATAGGTGGATTCTTTCCATTTACCTTTTGTTATCTGGCTCATATATCAGGGCAGTATTTTTTGATAATTTCTTGAAATATATTTTACAGGTCATTTTTTGTTTTTTGATCATGGCTTTCATTTAGTACAATAATTCTTATATCATGTCTCTTGGATCTATTCTATAGGCCAGTTGTTTTTTCCAATGAAAAATTTTATATTTTCTTCTATCATTTTTTATGATTTTGATTTATTTTATTTTATTGTATCTTTATGTCTCATAGAGTTACTTGTTTCCATTTATTCAATTCTAATTTTTAAGGACTTATTTTCTTCTTCTTCTTCTTCTTCTTCTTCTTCTTCTTCTTCTTCTTCTCTTTCTCCTCCTCCTCCTCCTCCTTCTTGTTCTTGTTCTTGTTCTAATTGTTCTTGTTCTTCTTGTTCTTGTTCTTCTTGTTCTTCTTGCTCCTCTTGTTCTTGTTCTTCTTGTTTTTGTTCTTGTTCTTGTTCTTCTTCTTCTTCACAATGTGGGCTCAGTGACTTGCCCAGGGTCATAGAGCTAGCAAATGTCAAATATCTAAGGTTGAATTTTAACTCAGGTCCTTCTGAATACAGGATCTGTGCTTTATTCACCATGCCACCTAGCTGCCCCCTTGTACATCCTTTGCAATTGGTAAATTCTGTTTTTTTTTCTTAGGGAATTATTTTCCTCAGTAAATTTTCGTATATATTTTCCTATGCTATTGATTCTTTTTTCATGATTCTCTTGCAATACTCTCATTTCTTTTCCCAATTTTTCTTCTACTTCTCTAATTTGATTTTTTTTTTTTTTTGGTGAAGCAATGAGGCTTAAATGACTTGCCCAGGGTCACTGTAATTTGATTTTTAAAATAATTTTTAAGCTATTCTAAGAATTCTTTTTGTGCTTGAGACCAATTTACATTTTTCCTTAAAGCTTTATTTGTAGCAATTTTGGTTCTATTGTCATCCTCTAAGTTTATGCCTTGATCTTCCCCATCACCATAGTGACTTTCTATAATCAAGGGGTTTTTTTGTTCATTTTTTTTTTGCCTTTTTTGTGATTTGGGGTTTTTTGAGAGAGTTGGGTTCTATTCCTACACTGTCCAAGTTTTTGTGCTGAGGCTTTAAGTCTTACTGGTGGCTTTCACCAGGCTCCAGGGCTTAGCCTCTTTCTTTCTCTGTAGGGTAAACTTCCCTTCTGACTGGTATTAAGAGGTTGGTCCTCCTTTTTGGTCTCCTCCCGATGTGGACTACCTTTCTCCAAGGGTGCTGCCCTGCTGCTGGGTTGCTATGTTAACAGGCCTTCTCTCTTAGGAGGGCCTAGAAGAATAGTTTTGTAGCAAATCTGTCAATTATATATTTAGTATTTCTGCATCTATGCATATGTTTATGAAGCCTTTTAACATTTATATTTATTCTCTGTCTCTGTGTATTTCTTTCTCTGTTTTTCCATTTTTATTTTTTGTCTCTTTCATCTAGTTACTTAAATATAAGACTTCAACTTGAATTCTAGTTAGTGAATCCAAGATCTTTATAATAATGCTACTGAATATACTTAAGTGGTCATAAATAAGAGGCAATATTTTTCATTAATAGGAAAAATATTGAAAATTTTAATGAAATTATACAAAGGTGATCAAAGTTGTCTGATTCTGTTAAAATGAAAATCCCAATGGAATAGATCCACTAAAAATATTCTAATAATAATTATTGGGATATTTTAATAAACCACATGTGTAGCAGAATGAGCTTGTTTTGATTCTTCATAAAGGGAAAGAAAATCTAATTAGCCTGATGAATGACTTAGGTTTGACTTATGTGGTTTTGTCTCATTAATTTCACAATACAGGTGGTGAGAATGAATCTCTTGAAGCATAGCCGTGTTTTTTCTATGCCCAAATGAACCAGATAGAACCTTCACTTCTCAAATAAGGACTGATGTGTGTGCATTTTTAAAAAATGCTAGGCAATAATAAAATAAAAAAGTGTACAGCACTTGTGTATCTACAAATGCCTTTCCACATATACCTCCATATATATATATATAGATAGATAGATAGATAGATAGATATATGTGTGTGTGTGTGTGTGTATGTATGTGTATTTCCCCATTGGGACTTTCTTATACTGAAAGAAAACACTTGATTAAAGGAGAGGAATGAGGGAAGGAAGGAAGGAAGGAAGGAAGGAAGGAAGGAAGGAAGGAAGGAAGGAAGGAAGGAAGGAAGGAAGGAAGGAAGGAAGTTAGTGGCGTGATGTTTAAAATCTAAATGTGTGGTTGCCTTAAATTAGAAGCTTTAGCACTAGTCTTTGGACATTAAACATTTATTAAAGCATACCAGGAATTAGAAAAAAGAGAACACGTGGAGTTAAGAAAAAGCCTATCTAGCGTAGAGTTCCTTCCTGGTCTGTTTCTTCCTCAAGTCCTCTGCCACAAGCCTGCTTCAACCACAAAGCCCTCTCAAACTGATTGTAGAAACTTTTTATAGGTCTGGAGCAGAGACAGTCCTTACACACTGCTTCAAGCTGATAGGTAGGCATCATCCAAATCCATTGATTCACTGAACTTGAAGGTGGTCTCTAGTTGAGTTCAAAGTCCTTAGCTTCTGAGAACAATACCTCCTTAAGGGTTAGCCAGGTGTAGTTACAATCTAATTAACTTGAAGTAGGCTAATCAGTAAAGTCAATCACTCTCACTTAATTCAATCAGTTTAGATTAATTTCCAGGTGAGCCTTTGAGTATTTGTAAAGTCCCATTATTTTCTCACAGTGGGATATAGTGGACTTGAGTCAGCTCAGACTCTGAGGCTGGAGTCTGGAAAGAACCCAGCCCCCAGTCCCAGTTATTGCTAGACCATTCTGTCCATATTCCATCCCATGGATGAAACACATCTCCCTCTTCCCCCTTGTTCTTTGGACAAACCGGGTATTGTCCTGAGAGAAACATATTTTGCCTTTGCTAGTGCAACTCCACACTGGTACCACCCTTCTTGCATTCCAAAACCGCCTATTTCCTGGTACCACCTCTCCCTTCTTCCCCCTTTCCCCTTTTCACACAGGTGGAATGGTTCCATAACCACTTGTCCCCTCCTTATATGGTTGGAGTGGTTTAGCAACTACCTGCACACTTTCCCCCTCCTCTTCCCCCAGCTCTTGAACCTAGCTGGGCATCCCTCCATACCCTGATCATGAACTGCTCAACACAAATACCAGGTGGGACAGGTAGATGTTAGATTGTGAGCCCACCCTGTGCACGATGGGACTTCACCTTCAAACTTCTATAAAAACCCAACTCCTCAGGTCATCTCTGCGCTCCTCATTCCTTGCATAGGGTCACCATTCTCACGAGAATGAAATTAATCTGTCTCTGCTTGACTCGGTTGCCTCCTTGAATTGATTGGGTAAACTGAGGAAATTGTTCCATACAGAAGGAAGAATGGAATGAAGGAAAGGAGGGGTGTATGACATAAAGAAGGAAGGAAGGAAGGAAAAGAAGAAGCAAAAACAAAAAAGGAAAAAGAAAATGAATTAGAAAGTGGGAAACTGAATCTGCTATAATCTCAGCAGAGTTGGCCCTAGGGGATCCTCAGGTTTCTAAGTCAATTTCTGGGATAGATATGAAGACAATCTATCAGATAAGAATTTTGATTTCCAAATTTGATCATTAATATAATCATATCCTGCCATTTGAGGAGATGAGACTATGAGGGGTGTTTGTGCTTGTGTGTGTTTCTGTGATTACACAAGTATGCTTTCCAAGCCCAAAACACTCCAAAGATTAGACATGCATAGCCAAACCTAGTATGAATGGGAAGAAAATTATCTGCATAGTTCCACCAACATAAATTCCTTTTGGTCTGGATTTCCAAGTTTTGATTTTGTTCTTTATACCAGTACAGTTTTGCTATATATGTGCATACCTCAATTAATTGCATCAATAGAGTACTAAACTATAGTTGGAAAATGCAGACCATCATCCTGGTGTGGGATGGCAAACCCAATTTCCTTGATTAAGTGATTTCATCTTAACTGAATAACAGCATATTTGGATCCCAGTGTGACCTGTTATAAGCAGGGAGTATAGCTTTGCTCCAGTTGGCTAGCAGATTCTAATTAAAGTAGTAATGAATTTGTTTGTGGGTAAAATGGGGAACACATGTGCTCATTTTATCAAGGCCAAGTGACTAGGACTATATGCTCAGATAAAAACTATGCTTTCCTGGAAGTGTCTTAGGATTTAAGGAAAATATTTATGTGTGCATGGACTATTTAAAGAATTCTAGCAAATTAGGTTTTTGTGCTAATCAAAGTATACATTTAGTTCTTTTGGACTGGAAGACAGATTGGATGACTACCTAATATTCATCTAATTAGATCATGTGGAATAATTAATAAATTTTTATTCTTTCTGGGAATATTAAGATATGAATTATTAATCAATGTGCCCCCAATTTATTAGAATATTACCCTCAAAAACTATGCTTTTCTTATGTTAAATAAAATTACCTTTGTATCCTTATATTCAAATATATTATTTGTTTACAGTCCAATGGTTTAAGCATTATCATAATAGTTTAGAAGAAATCAATGTCATGATGTAGAACACTCATTTCCTGCTAGGAATAGGCAATGAATAGAAATAGTTTTAAAAAGTTAAAAAGTGGAACAAAAATAGATTTTTGCTTATGCACTTTTGATAAGGTCTGATTATATCTGAGTGATTGGTCACTGAACATTTATTCCTCTCTTTTCCTAGGAAAGTGATGCAAAAATCCAAACATGAAATGACAAAAGGTTAATGAAAATCTCAGTAAAAGCGGTTATCACATTGTAGAACCAAAATATTAACATAATTTGAAAATTTTCTGAAAATTAAGATCATCATTGATCTCTTGAAATAGTATGTCACAAAAGGTCTCCTAAATCTGCCTGTGCACTTATTTTTAAATGACTGATTCCCAAATAAATAGCACAAAAGTGTCATAAGTTTTCTTTTCCCGGAGTGTTATCAATTTAATGTCTGTTGTCCCTTCCAACATGATATGTGAGTAGTAGAGTCCTTCCAAAAATATAGGGTGATCAACAAAGTTTTTTTTTTTTTTTTGCATGGGCTTCTGAGAGTGTAATGAAGCCCATGGATCCCTTCTCAGAATAATGTGTTGGCCTTTTGTTTTACTTTTTCATTTATTTCTTAACATTCCTCTTCAAAAATTTTGAATTGCCTATTATCTCCTTCATTCTCACCCTTCCCCTACCCACTGAGAAGGCAAGCAATGTGGTATCATTTAGAATAATGCTTATGAATGTTAAACAAAACAAAGAGAAATACTAGGAAAATCAGAAATTATTGACAATAAAGTTCAAATTTTTCAATCCAAAATCTACCCCTGGACCCCAGGTGGAGAATCCCTGACCTTGAGAGTCACTATCAACCACAAAGTTGCATGGACTTTTACATGGTCACTCAGCCATCTTTCCCAACTCAAAACCCAGCCTTCATCCTCTAGACCGGAATAATACAGAAAATGTCAGCAGCTATCATCAGCAGCACTTTTAATATAAGTAAGAGAGGCCCAAGAGTCAATAATGGTATATAGTTGGCTTGATTGGAAGGCTCAACAAAAGTACATAATTTTGAAATTGAAGTAACCCTTAATTTCCAAGAAGTTGACAGTTTCTAAGTTAAGGAAATTAGGGGATTTGAATTGAGAGCTCTCAGGCAGTCTCACAGTAAAGTGACTCCCTTCAGATGTCATGTGCCCTTCCACAAGGGAGAAGTTGGTATCCCTTTGTCCTATTACCCAAGTGTCTTCTTGCCTGGAGTTGCAGATGATTGTGTTATTATTATAGGTATTGAGGTCCGGGTTAAAGTACAGAGCAAAATTAAAGTCATCCTTGTTCAGTTTCAACCTAAAGCCCCAGAGACAGAGAGATCACAACTTTGCCAAACTGTTAATTCCAAACAAATTTGTTCTTCGTTTGTACATATGAGCTACATATAGCATTGTGTTACAAGAATTATTATTATTGTTCCAAATGTATGTCCCACACTGAACTGTGTGTCACAGTTGACATCTTGGGCTATTAATGAATCAGAGATAATAGATAGCCAAATGTATATGAGTGTGTGTGTGTAATGTAATATAACACTCACAAATACATTTATACTTAGGCACATCCCTAATACACAAAGCCTCCTGGAAAACAAATGCTCTCTTAAATGAAGTTCTTCTTTTACCATAACTGTGTCAAATGGGCATAAGATGTTTATTTTCATTCTGTATCATTTGTTTGCTTCAGTTTTTAAGGGCTGAAGGTTATTTGTATGGACCGGAACTTTGAGCCATGATGATCTTGTAGTCAAGATTGAAGGTAGGTTGGTTTAACCATCCACTCCAGCATGGAAGTCTTGATAAGCCAAGGAGTTTCATACTTGAACCCCTGTAGGGTGGGGAAGGTTTCATTCAAAACTGGGATGATGCCCTACAGGAATTGAACTGAACAAAGAACTTAATTCTGTTCTTATCTCCAAGGGACTAAGGTATAAAGTGATAAGGGGGGAGGGAGGGGAAGGGCAGACTGTGCTTCCCAAGTGCAGTAACTTTACAAGGTTATGATTACACCTTATGAAGTAAATATTTCTTTGTAAAAGCTAATCTGACTTTAAGGGGCTAAGTAGAATTGGGATACAGGGGACCACTTTCTACAGCATCAGTGGGGACTATAGACATTTGAAGGAAGCCTAGAAAATTTAGGTACTTGAGAGCTCTGAAGAATAAAATAGATTTGGTTTTCCAGGCTGCGAGGGAAGAGTAGTCAGTGTTACATATGTATTTGAGCACTGAAAATAAACTAAAAATAACAAACCTAAAACCAGCTTCTCTATAGAAATATACCAAGTTATTTTTTTCTTTTCCTGTATAGAGCTTTTTAAGTATATTTCATCAAATCAAATGACTTACTGTCTATGTAAGCTCTGTTTAAACTTTAAGTGCTATATGCATGATGGTTACTGATATCATTATTATTCCAACCAATATATTTATTTATTTTTCTCATATGTAGTATTTCATCACCATCTATTTCTTTGCATAAGCTGTCCCACATATCAGGAGTGCCCTCTCTTCTCATCTCTACTATGTAGAATACCTACTTCCTTCAAAGTGCTGTTCACATGCCACCTCCTACATCTGGTCTTTCTTAGTTCCTTCAGTAACAAATGTCTCTATTCCCAAAATAATTTTGTATTTACTTTGCCCACATTTTGTATCTTTTATACACTTTTATATCTATGTGTTATTTTCACAAATACTAAATTAGCTTTTTGAATGCAGGAACAATTTGTTTTTTATCTTTGTATTCTGAGCATCTAGAACAATGTCTTTCAGATATTAAGTTCTTCATAAATAATGGTTGAGTATATTAAGGAATGAACAAATAAGGGATAACTCTGTAATTACACAATGTACCTTCCCTAATGATGAGTCCAGCAGTCATAAATAATTTTGTGAAAGTGGTACTGTATTGGCTGATTAGAACAAACACATTCTATATAAATAAACTGTTCAAGCTCTATACTATGGAAGGAAATACAAATGTAGAAAGTCTTAGAAGATACTTTAAGAGCTATGTTTCACCAAATGGCCTTGCAAGTTCTGAGAATTATAAGAAACTACAATATCTCATCTAATCTATAAACCTCTTTCTGTATTTACTTTACACCAGGGCTCCTTAACATTCTCTTTCTTTCTCTCTCTCCGTTTCTCTCTCTCGCTATCTCTCTGTCTCTGTCTCTCTCTGTGCCTCTGTTTTTGTTGGTCTCTCTGTCTCCCTGTGTCTCTCTCTGTCTCTGTCTGTGCCTCTGCCTCTGTTTCTGAGTTTGTTTCTCTGTCTCTCTGTGTAGGGTGTGTGTGTGTGTGTGTGTGTGTGTGTGTGTGTGTGTGTGTGTGTGTGTGTGTGTGTGTGTGTGGTGTGTGGGTGTGTACGTGACAGAGAACTTTGTCAGTCAAGTAAAAGTTCTGGACTACTTCTTAGAATCTTGTTTTAAAATACATAAAGTAAAATACATAGAATTTCAAAGGAAAACAATTATATTAAAATAGAGTTCCTAGAGAGGAAGGCTACAATTGCATTCAGTTTAGAGGCAGATCTAATAATTATTGTGAAACAAAGATTTTTTAGAACTTTGCAAAAACTGTAATATGGTATGGACATATCTGTCCTATATCAAGGGATGGCAAATTGTAGGTACTGTGAATACTATTGCTATTTCTTGCCCAAATCCATAAAGGAAGGAATTACTAAATTTCAGGAAGAGGTTAGTATACATACACATATACATATGCGCATATGCATACACATACAATTACACATAAACATATACATACATATACACACATACACATATACATATAATATCATATATATATATATATATATATATATATATATATATTTTTTTTTTTTTTCCAGTATAAGTTCATGAACCTCCTAAAATCTATCCTTGAACTTCCTTAAGCCTTAGATTTGAATCTATGTTCTTGCCTAGGAAAATTTTTCCTCCATTGTTTGCATCTTGAAAAGAACTTAACAACTTACACCTAGTTAATTCTTAATAATAGATTGTTGAAAACTAAATGAAAGAATGAATAAAGACCCTATCCTTCTCCTCCTCCAGTATTTAACCTACTATTCTATTGCTTTATTTTTAACACTTTCTACCCCTGAAAAATAAATTAAATCACTACTTTTTAAATATTATCTCATAGGATGGGTAAGCTCACAAGAGCAGAAACAGAAAGAAGTAAAACCAACTATAGAAATGCTCCTTCTATTAGATGGAGAATAATTTGGGAATGAAATAGAGCTGAAAAAGATTGGGAAAGGAAATGATTGATATGCACAAGAAATTTGCAATGCAGACAAGCTGTATATAGATAATTGGAATTTGACAGCATTCCCATGACTCATATAGAATTTTGGGAAACAGAAACTCTGCAATTAGAATTTGCAATATATTCTCCCACCACTATGGTCTTCCCCCTCCTCCCCATTTTTTAGTATCATCTAATAAATAAATTTCTTCAAACCATCTAGCCTTTTTCCTGATTTTGTTAGTAATAGGATTAAATAGGCCTTTTTTTTTCATTTGTGATGTCACTAGAATAAAGAAGAAAAATGGTGCTAGATTATAGGATATATATATACACACACTTACATACATACATATTTACATACATACAATTGTATATTTGCATATATATTTTCTTTCATTCAGTTTATTTCAAAAATGTAGATCGTTATTAACTATTAAAGGAAGAGAGAAACAGAATGTGTGCGTGTGTGCGTGTGTATATATGTAAAATGTTGGCTGTTGTTTCAAGGAATGTTATCAGTCTGAAAAGAAAAGTTATAAAAACATTCAACTGATGTTACAAGGGCAGTACCTGTCAAGGTAGAGGAGATGACTGAGAAATGGGTTGAATGAAAGAAGCAAATATTTAAGAATACTGTTACAGCAATGAGTTTTAGGGTTCAATTTAATCCTCTTCCCACCCAGAAATGTTAGGACTCTTTAAAAAATGTCCAAAAAGATATCCACTGATTATTTTTTCTCTCAATAATCATAGTCAATTATGTTCAATAGAGTGGTAGAGATGTTTGAAGGCTTTTAGGTCATTTGTTGGTATAATGCAAACATATAGATCTATCATAATAATGAGGAATATAATTATCTAGTGCTTTATTTCAAATTGTTTTTCTTACACAATCTTGTGAGATGGATTGTCTAAGTAGTATTTTAATTTTATAGATGAAAAAAATAGAGGGCATGAACAAACTCTCTGGGCTATTAAATGCCTGAACTAGTATTTCAACCACTGCTTTATCATTCTAAATCTAGTTTTCTTTCCAAAATTCCATACTGCCTTGCTATAAATTCCAAGACAAAGACACATTTTTTTGGCCAAAAGTATGAAGTTATTTTATTTTTCATGGTGCTAGCTCTTAGTCTGCCCACTAGAAAAGGAAACTAAGGCTACTAAAAAGAGATATCTGTTCTCACATGAAAGCTGTTCTATTTGAGTATTCTCCTGTACCTGCAAGGAAAAAAACATACATGTCTTTCTTAAGATTATCTACCTGGTTTCTGGGTTGGTCATATTCTAGTCAATTATTGGTTTGTTTGTTTTTCTTCTATTCACCTGGCCATCTAGTTCAACCTTCTTATTTTTGAGGGGGTTAAACTGAGGCCAAGAAATATTGTGACTTGCTTAAATCACTTAGGCTTATCTATACAATACCAGAAATAGAATTTATTCAATCATATTAAATCTTTCTAATTATGATATTATACGACTTTAAGTTGCAAACTATATATCATATTTATGGAAACAGTTTGGATCTAGACTTGAATGGGGATTGTGAATGACAATTGTATTCAAGTCCCAATTCCCTATTTTTTGTGGGGTGTGGCTGTATTTAAGAGGATCCATCTCCTTTTCAAGTCTTTATTGAGTAGTCATAAAGGAAATCTCTTGCCCAAGTCTTCACATTACTAGAAAATTAACTAGTAAAGGTTTGTGGGGAAATGTTTTGTTATTTGTTACTTATGAAAATTGCTTGAGTGTTACTTATTTAAGTTGTTTGAATTGCTTTATGTGGCTAGAAAGTGTTTCACTGAAACCTTGCCTTAGATGTCAGACTCGCTTGAGAAACAGTTGAGGGAAGCTGAAGACAGCTTCAGAGATTGCTTAGATCCTATCGAGATCTTGCTTTGGGTCTAAAGAGGTCTTGAGTCCACAAGAAACTTTTGCTTTGGGATTCCCTAAATAGTTTGAGTTTTGAGCTGACCAAAATTTTCTTGAATGTTTATACTTACCTAATGGCATACATCTTAAGTAACATTACCTGGAAACTGTTGTTTTCTCTAAAGTGCCTAACTGCTATGTGCTGGTCAATCAATTGCTTGTGCTTATGCAGTTGTTTGAACTCTGTATAATTTTTTTTTTGTGTGTGTGTGTGGGGCAATGAGGGTTAAGTGACTTGCCCAGGGTCACACAGCTAGTAAGTGTCAAGTGTCTCAGGCCAGATTTGAACTCAGGTCCTCCAATCCAGGACTGGTGCTTTATCCACTGTGCCACCTATCTTCTCCCCCGCCCCCCGAACTCTGTATAATTTAAACCTCACCAATACTCGTAAGAGGAAGCAACATGTTTGTGCAGCACTCTCTCTGCTGCTGAACTGAATTAATAAAATTATTTCTAAAATTTATTCATATATTAGAGTTTGCTTTCAACTAAGAAATACTATAGATGTACCATTAACTATACATTTTTCAAGTGATTTTTGTGTGTGTGACTACAGTGCTATGAATTTATAGAATAAGCCATGAGTGTCACAGAGAAAACAGTGAAAGGATGATGAGAATATCCTCTTACCTCAGGTTCAGTCAGTTACTGATTTGGAGTCACTTGCTCCCCTCCCCCTCTGCCCTATAGTGAGCTCTCCTGGAGACTTTTTTGGAGAATAATTGGAAAATAATGATAGGACATGACTTAACAGACAGTTTTCCAGGGGCCAATATGACAAATATCAAGTGAGGACATCTTAAGGAAGTTTCATTTTTTGATTATAGGCATAGCAATAACTGCTGCCACCCATAACTTTCTGGACTCTGCATAAAACAAACTACATTTCTAGCAGCAGATAGAACTTTCTAATTATATGGGTGGAGTTGGTTCAAAAGACAGTGTAGTGAACTGTATAGCAGACTAGAGTTTGAAATAAGGAAGACTTGGTTTCAAATCTTTACTCTGATACTAAATAACTGAAATCCTGAAAAAGTGAATTGACTTTGCTTTTCTCAGACAATTTCCTAGTACTCATACACCAATTTATAGAAAGACTTTGATGCTGACTAGGGGAGCAAATTGCCTAGGCTCAGGAAATCATGGTTCCATCAGGAAATGTTCATTATTGTTTCATGTGATTTATTGTCATATTTTCCTTATTGTCATACCAATTGCTTATTTTGATTTCTATAACACAAGCTTTTTGAAGGGAGGGAGTGGGGCAATGAGGGTTAAGTGACTTGTCCAGGGTCACATGCTACTAAGGGTCAAGTGTCTGAAGCTGGATTTGAACTCAGGTCCTACTGAATCTGGGGCTGGTGCTTCATCCACTGTACCAACTACCTGACAAATACAAGCTTTTTGATGCCTGAGACTGTTTC
The DNA here is from genome assembly GCF_019393635.1 of Dromiciops gliroides. Lineage (NCBI taxonomy): Eukaryota > Metazoa > Chordata > Mammalia > Microbiotheria > Microbiotheriidae > Dromiciops > Dromiciops gliroides. The sequence goes on from NC_057863.1 coordinate 24,977,013, forward strand.
ATTTTTCTGCTATGTCTTTCCCCTAGCACCATGTTGGGTACATAGTACTTAACAATCCTTCTTAAATTGGATTGGGATGAATATTCACTTGAAACATGGTTAGATATGTTCTGGGTTTGGGAAGGAAAGTTATTTCTTTCTTCTTTAAAAAGAAAGCTGTGTCAAGGTCAAAATTATCAAACACAAAAAACAGCTGACCTAGAAGATTATATATAAGCTGATGACATGAAACTAAAAGCAAAAAAATGTATGAAGTCAGGGAGCAGTCAATATGGAACAGTGTCAGGAAAAAAACAAAAAAATAAACACAAACCAACACCAATGAAAGCTAGACTTCTTTATACTGATTGCTAACAATCCACCTCTCCCATCCAGCTCACATGAAGTAAAACCATCAAGTTCCTGTTAAAATAAACAAACACAGAAATGAACAAATAAACAAATAGAAACATAAATGAATGAAATGAAAGGGAAAGTTATATTTTTAACCCTTGAAGCAAATTAAAAAAAAATAATGAAAATTTAAAAAAAAATAAAGCCCGAAATGTGGCTTCCCCTTTAGAAGGTAAAGATTATGTTGTTTTGTTTTTGTTTTTACTTTTGTCTTGTTTCATTTTGTTTTCTAATACATTATATCCCTAGAACTTATCAAGGTAAATTGTAAGGAAGAAGATGCTTAATTAATATAATACATACTCAATGACTGCTCTGAGGGTCCATTATGGATCTCATATCCATTAAACTGTATTAGACAGAACTTTTAAAGCCATAGATGTGACATTTGTAGAAGAGCACCACTGTTTGAATAGAAGAATTGATTTAAAAGAGCGCACTGATGGGGGATTTTGAGGGTCAAATGATATAATAAATAGAAAGCACTTTGAAAACCTTAAAGCACCATGCTGTTAGTGTTGCTGCTGTGGTGGTTGTTATGGTTATTGTTCTTAGCCTCTAGGTACCAGGACTCCAGTCTGGTGATAACTTTATTCTTTGAACCTTTGATTATACTCCTACTGAGCAAAAGCAGTGTTTACAGAGCAATACAGAGGTGTGCCCATCAAATTTTTACAATTGGGTTCAGAGTAAAAAAATGATAATGATAAATGCACACACACACTTTAAGTTTAATGTGTATTATTATTATTTTGAGAGAGAGAGAGAAAGAGAGAGAGAGAGAGAGAGAGAGAGAGAGAGAGAGAGAGAGAGGAAGAATGTGAAAATAAAGATAGAACCAACCTGGCCGCAGGGCAATGTTCTAAGGGAAACTCATTCTTAGGTGGTGAGGGACAAATAATGAATCAGCAAAATGAGTTTACAAGGAGGAATCAGACATACAGGAGAGAAAGCAGGTCGTGGATTGAGAAAAAACGGAGCTAGGGCAGATGTGTCCTTAGAATAGTCTGTTTGAGTTATTAGTAATTAAGAAATCATTGGTAAATTTGAAGTTTCAGGTAACAGGGAAGCAGAGGAAACAAATGTACACTACTTTTCTTAAATGTTAAGCACTGAGAGGTGAAAAGAGCTTTAAGAAATGAGAGTTTCAAGGTGAGTTTGTTTTAAATCATAAGGGAGACTTGAGGATGTTTGTAGGTAGTCGGGAAGCAGCCACTAAGTAGCAAGATGATAAAGAAGAGAGAAAGCAGTGATCAATGTGCCAAGTGCCAAAAGGACTTGGAGGGATAGTGTAATCAAGGGTAAAAGTCACACATTTAGGCTTGGAGAGAAGAGCCACCTGTTTTTCTGACACTGGAGAAGAGGAAGATAAAAGGAAAGAGAAAGTCAGCTTTCATGCTATGAAGCCTGATTTATAAGGACATTCTGTTAGGTGGCCTCCTCCATTTCTTCAGGAAAGTAGGACAAAAGTCGTTTTCTGAGAGAAAGCAGCCTGAGAAGGTGGTGGCACTGAAGGCTTAAAGATAGAAATTTGGAAACTGACATTGTGCTGAATTTTAGAGAGATTCAGAGATACTGCTCAGAAAGAAGTGAGAAAAAAAGTGTTAGACTTTTAAACATAAATTATATATGATATGTATGTATATGTGTGCATACATATATACACACATAAACATATACAACACAATACATACATATGCAATGTACATATTCGCCACACATGTACATATACCTATCATACATATAGATATGCACATGCATACACATGCACATATAGATACATATACATACAATATGCATGTGCATATACCTATACCTATACCTATACCTATACCTATACCTATACCTATACCTATACCTATATGATGCTACTTAGCAGCTTATTATCTATAACATTCTTATGGATATGAAAAGTAGTATGGCATGGTGACTAGAAGATTAGACTCCTAGTGATGATGTGAGTTCAAGAATCAAATTTGAGAGACATTAACAGTGTGAATCAAATCACTGGACAAATTACTTAATCTCTTACTGCCTCAAGAAATTCTTTAATACTATAAATTACAAAACAGATGCTAAACTGGATACCTGAATCAACAGAGGGAAATTCCTTGCCAGAAGTTCCCTACACAGATAAAAGCACTCATGTACTGTATATGAGTGCATACATGTATACATATATACATACCTGTACAGATATATATCAAGCCTTAAGCTGCTTTAGTTAATAACACTCTTTTTTTGGTCCTAAATATTTGGCCAACCAGTTCTTAAGCCAATTACAAGTTAGTTATTCCAGGTTATGATTTTACTCCATTTGCTGAAAATAAAAGATGAAAATGTGACAATGTAAATCATATGTAGTAGAGAATAAATGGGCTGAAAGCGTTAAGAGAAAGAAAGAAAAATACTCTCAGGGGTAGCTTATGAAATCTTTATGAAAATATGTCAATTGCTATGAGCCTGGAAGTATAAGATTTGGACATGTGAAGAGAAAATTAGTAAATACCGAGCTTCATGTTTCCTGAATTCAAAATATGCAACATGAGAGTTCTCATGAGATTTAGGATTGGAAGGAGCCATAGTGATCTTTTGGCTCAATGGATAATTTCTATATGTGAGAACACTGAGACCCAGAGGGGTAATTTCACTTTGTCCAAAGTCATAAAATTTATGAGCAGCAAAGCCCTTTCAATCATTCCATTCTGGTTTTATTTGAATTAATCACATTTAGTTATAGATGGTTCAGTAAAATCCTAGAACATCTTTTTTCTGATGCTAACTTTATCTTCTAAAGAAAGTTGAATGATCTGAAGGGCATGGCTAGGTAATAAAGCTGAATTCTAGATTTTTGCCAATATCTCTGAAGTTAAAGATATTAATTCTGAAGTGAAATGACAAGCAGATAACCAGCCAGAGCTAATCTTTTCTCCTTCTAATTGATTTAGCCATTGATGAGCATATTTGAAGTCTTGGTTATCCAAGAGGCTAGAAAATTAACCATGGTAATGGTTTTACACCTAATTTCTCCTCAGATTTATTTAAAATAAAATGTGATAATTCAGAACTGCCCCTAACTTTGATGGAGATTGTGGTCTTCTAACTGGTTACTTATCCTATTGCACTTGATAAATTTAACTTTCTCAACCTCAGTTCCCTTATCTATAAAATAAATTGTTTGGTGTTCATGATCTCTAAGATCCTGCTTAACTCAACATCGTATGATCTTAAAATTAATTCTGGCTAAAGGGTCCTATGAGCTCTGTTTCAAAGTATTCAACTAAGGCAAGGAAGTCAACATTTGAATAGCAAAAGCTTAAAATGTTAGCTAATTTTACCTTCCCCAATAAACTGATCTCATTTAGCATCATTATATTTGCCTTATGAAAACACTAGAGAACAGACAACCACAGGAGATCTTCATTCAGATTTTTTACTTTTCATCCTTGAAAATATATATATATATATCCTTGAAAATATATATATATATATATATATATATATATATATATATATATATAACTAGAGATAATTTCCAAGGCAGAAGGGAAAAAATAATTCCATGTAATACAGACTGAGAAAAATACAGATTCCAATGCCCAACATCCATTTTCTTTGAACATCTACAAGCTGAAGACTAGGATGTTATCCTTAATGTAAATTGCCTAGAGACTTGAAAGTAGAATGAACATGTTTTAAACAGAATCCTCGTTAAATTTTGGTGGTTTTAGCATTGCAAGCTTACAGGATAACTTCAAGCCAAAATGATAACTAATCCTCATTATATATTTTGCTTAACTTCCTATAAATTATTCAGAATTATTCTTTTTTAAGACAACATATCTATTTTATGTCTTGAAGAATTAATTCACAACATAAATCACATCAAACTGAATTTTTATGTATTGGTCTTCTTGCCATTCTTGCTACACAGTAGTTTAGAAATGCTTAAAACAAATTAAAGTCTACTTCCTGATGCGCACTATGAACAATATTTTCTAAATTGTAAATACAGAATCATCAAATTTGTATAGTCAAATGAAATTAACTTTGTGTATTAAGGACCATCTTTATAAGTAAAATTTTCTCCCAGTATTCACTACTACCAAAAGGTATTCTCTGTAATAAAGTACCGAGTATCAGTGTTTCAAACCAGATCTCAGGAATTCTTTATAATAACTAATGCTCCTGTATGAATGTCCCTAGACTCTGCCCAGAGTCTTTCTATATCACTAACAATTATTAGATGATATTCTCCATGCAAGGTGAAAAGTAGTGGGGAAAGGAGCCTTGAGATATTTAATCTAGGAATCCTATTTTCTTCTGACCTCTCCTTCCTATTTTACAACATGTACTAGAGAATTTGAAATGCCTCACCAACTCCCTTTTAAAAAACAAAACAAGCAAACAAACAAAAAAACCCAAAACACCATATACGTAGTCATTTCTCATTTATAAGCAGCTAGGTGGTACAGTGTATTAGGCCTTGAGTGAGAAGGACATGAGTTCAAACATACCCTCAAATAATTACAAATTAGGTGACCTTGGGCAAGTCATTTAACCTCTATTTGCCTCAGTTTTCTAAACTGCCAAATGGATATAATAACAGCACCTACCTCTCAGGAAAGATTGTTGTGGGGATCTAGTGAGATATTTGTAAAAGTCTAAGCCCAATGCCTGACACATAATAGGATTTGTACAAGTACTTATATACAATTCATGTATGTATCTAGGTATATGTAGTGATAGTATTATTTACATGTATATCATGTTTATACACACAAATGTTATAGTGCACTTATGTGTTTATATGTATACACACATGTAAAATACACTTTATCCCCTAAAAAATCCCCAGCAGACAACTTGTTTAGAACGGTAGAATGATTTATTTATTTCCACATCATTTCATATGATTCCTATAAGATGAAGTAAATTGAATGGAAAGAAAATGCATATCCCAAAGGAAAAAAAATCAAAGTCCCAGGATGCCTGGAAGAGCACTTCAATGGACCAGAGATGAATCCTTTATGAAACTCTTATTTATAGACACGTTGAGAAGTTCTTCTGTAAATTAAGCCTGATAAATTAAGCCCTTCTTCTATCCCACCTACTATCCCTGGGTCTTTTCACAGGCTATTTATCAACATTCCCATAATGTTCTCCCTCCTCACCTCCATCTGCTAGAATCTATAGTTCCTTTCAAGGATTACCTAAATTATCATCTTTAAAAGGTCATTTTAGATTCACTAAGTCATCAGTGACTTCCAAATTCTATTCTATTTTGTACATGTTTGTAGACATACATACATGCATACATACATACAAACAGACATACACACATACAAACAGACACACATACAAACACATGCCAATTGATCCTCATAGAATGAAAACTCTTTAAGGACAGGGACTGTTTCAGTTTTGTGTTTTAGCATGGTGGACAGCACTTGACTCATAATGGGTGTTTGTGAAATATTTGTTGATTGATTAGCCCTAAAGATTTCACGGGTAGAGAGGGAATCAAATGGTGGATTTGGAGTCACAGGATTTGGGTTAAAGTTTGGTTTTGATGCATGTGAACTTAAGGCTTTGTTTTTAATCTCTCTGGGCTCAGTTTTCTCATATGTAAATAGAGTGATGATAAAATGAAAGTGTTCAATAAAATGTCTGAGGGCCCTTGTTGTTCTAAATGTATGGGAAGATTAAAATGACCATCTTGGTCTCACCAAAGATAGTATCATGGCAGAATTAGCTTATTACACTGGAAATTGACTCCTAGGTAGTCAATAATTACATCTGCTCCCAGAAATACATATACATGTTGCTCCTCTTCTCCAGAGCTTGACAGTTAAATTTATTTGCACAGCTTTATACCAATACCATTAGGGCTTTGGGGGCACATGAATAAGCTTTCTTTCAAAATAGAAATTGTTGATTATTAAGAAGTCTAAATGACTGGTATCCCATCACTTTTTATGCTTGAAATTCCGTATATCTTCAGATACTTAAAAATAAAGGAAAATAATTGATGGTATATTGACCATTTATTTTATATAAGCTATTTAATGTACTTTGTAATATAACATTAAAGATGAAACAGTGAATGACAAAAAATTCATGAATAAAAATATTTCTCAGGAGAACTCATACACCTTCTAACAATGGCCAAGTGACTAAAGCTGATGAATTTAGGCCAATTTATCTTTTTTCTTTTTTTGGTGAGGCAATTGGGGTTAAGTGACTTGCCCAGGGTCACACAGCTAGTAAGTGTCAAGGGTCTGAGGTCGGATTTGAACTCAGGTCCTCCTGAATCCAGGGCCGGTGCTCTATCCACTGTGCCACCTAGCTGCCCCTCCAATTTATCTTAATGAAACTACTTTTATGAATTTAAAAAAAATCATTTTTCATTTAAAGTCATATCAAATCTATGTCTAATTGCTAACAAGATTTTTTCCCCAGTAGAAGTTTGCTTTAAGGAATAGATAACTAATATACAATTAGAACCATTCCTTTGCATACAGATAATTTGTCATTCTAAAAAATACTCATAGTGATCCCTAAAATGTATTAATTTATGTAATCTTCCTCTTAGACTCATTTCTACAGTTTGATGTACCAGGATAGTATGAGGCTTTGAGGCCATGCCTTATGAAGATCTAGATTAAGGAACTGAGAATGTATACCTAGGAAGAAATGAGATTTAGGTAGGAAACTATAGCTATTTTACTTTATATAAAGAGATATCACAAGGAAAAAAGGATATGATTTGTTCTGCTTGGCTGCAGAAAGCAAAGTTGGGAGCAATGGGTGGATGTAGCAAAAAGACAAAGTTAGATTTGACATCAGGGAAAACAAACACATGCTCCTTTCTAATAGTGATACCAGAAGTAGAATGTCTGCTTCAGGAGCAAGTGACCCTCACTCATAGTCTTCAAAGAAAGGCTTAACATCTTTTTGAGGATGATATAAGTATGTTTCATTTTCACGTATTGTTTGGCCCTGATTTTTCTTCCCTACTGTAAGATTCTATAAATATTCTTATAACAATAATGATAAAAATATTAACAACTAACATTTAAATAGCATCTATTATGCTCCAGACATTTTGCTAATTGCTTTAGATAATGCTGTTCTATTTGATCCTCACAACAACCCTGGGATGTAGGTGTTGTTATTAGTCCCATTTTACAAAGCAGGAAACTGAAACATACAGAAGTTAAGTGATTAGCCAAAGGTCACAAAGCTAGTAAGTTTCTGAGGTAGAATTTGAACTCAACTCCTCCTGAATCCTTGTCTAATACTCTAACCACTTTATCATCTGTACTTAATAAATCCACTCAACATGGAATGGCATGCCCCCTCCAAGATCAAAGGATCATAATTTATGAAACAGACCAAATCTCTGATCTAAATAATGCAATGTTGATGTCATAATCCCTTGTACAGTGAACACAGAGACTTTGAAATTGTGAAACCCACATACTGTGTTTTAATTCCTAGCCTCACCTCCTTTAGCTTATGTTTATCTGGGCAAAAAAATAATAATAATCATAATCTTTCATCACTTATAGAACAGCAACATCTATGACCAAAACCTGCTTATAGTAAAAATAAAAATGACTATCTTGGAGTCAGACAGTTGGTAAGCACCTGGGGCCCTAGTTGAACTCAGGTCTTCCTTACTGCAAGTCAGCATTATTTCCACTGAATCACAAAGCTACCTCCAACAGAATATGATATTCCATACCCATATTACTGTAACCATTTAAAGAAGATCAATATGCCCATTTTCTCCTCCTTTCTTCAGAGGGGAAAAAATGAAAAAAAAATAACACCTACAAACCAAACAAAACTTGATCGTTATAATTACACAACGTTGTTTCTTTTATGTTCTGGGTTTTCCCATTTTCACTGCAGTCATCATTTACAATGTTTTCTGGGTCTTGCTGGTGGACTTCCTGACTGAGTCTCTATCTACACACTAAATCATGCTGCTTCTCAGTGTGAAATGCCTTCCACTAACATCCTACGGTGTTGGCTAACTGTGGCATGGTGGTAATGCAGGCAACAATGAAATGTTTAAGTATGGAACACAATATAACCATTGAAAAACATATTTTGTGCTTTGTAGTTTAGCAACAATCCACATTTACACCGAGGCCCATAACTATACAAAAAGAGAAAAAAATAACCTCACTCAAGGAGCAATACCCTTTGTCCTGCTGTTAAACTATAACCAGGAGTTTATACTGCGGTCCCAATGAAACGACCACTCCATGGTGAGAAAGCATAAAGGGCAGCTTATAAAGAAAAGGGCCCAGATTCCAACATCTTCATGTTAACCAACCAAAAGATTCCATAAAAGCAATTCCACTGAGTATAAGGCTTTTGAATACAAGTTTATCCTCTCCTGTGTCCTGGGGCACCTCAGGGAACCTAAATTGAGAAATCTAAATGTCTATGGGCAGTCAAGTTATATTTAGGGCTTTTTTTTCCGCCTTGATTTTAAATGCATACTGATTGCAGGAACAACAACCAAAACAAACAAAAAAAAAATAATTCCTGCAATTAAGTGGGTTGCCTAACTTGATAAGTACCTATACAAATCTGCTCGGATTCCCAGGCCTGGAATAGATTATGTGAGCTTAATGATGTAGGCCAGGCTGAATATTGTTTCATTTGCAATCAGCATCTCTTGTATAGGATGAAGGGAAAAGAGAAAGAACACTTACTACTGGTGGGGACGGTGTTAATTTGTAAACCTTTCTTCCTCTGTGACTTACAGCTGATAGATGCAGACAGGACTTTCACACAGCATTGTGCAGCTGAAATAGGACTTCATGGTGTGTCTCTTAAGCAACCAATCTTCTAACAATTCCTGTCATTTGCAGGCTCAATTAAGGAATGGGAAGTCAAGATGAGTCTCAAACAGACCCACAACAGAATTTCAGTAGCAGTTATAACTAGATTCAAATGTTTAATTTCATAATTAAAATGTAGAAACGATAGCTGCCTAGTGAATTGTATCTCTATGTGCCATTAATAATAATGCTTTATGTTCGTATTGACACTTATAGGTTTTCAAAGTATTTCATATAAATTTTCTCTTTTGTCGCTCAATTAACAGTCTATTATAAGTGTTGCAAGTAGCAACATCTCTGGTTTACAATTGAGGGAACTTTACCTCCTAACCTTTGTATAGATGGTGCCCCAAGTAACAAATCCAATCCTGTCCCAGAGTCCCCCATGATACAATTTGAATGCCACCTCCTACAAGATAAATTTTTTGTTCTGAAATCCATTATTCATATCCCCTTTCTCTTTAAGTGATTTGGTATTATATTTTATATACATTAAATTTAATGATCTGTGTACAATTTGTATTCCCTCAGGAAAATATAAACTTTTTTGTAGGCAGGAATGAATATTTTTGTCACTGAATCTCTTGTCAGAACAGTGCATTGTGTATTATATGCCTTCAATAAGTGTTTGGTGAATTGAATTGAGATCCTGAGAAATTTTATGACTGGCCCAAGTTGAAATAGCAAGGAAGTCATTTTGATGGATACCAAATTAAATGCTAGGAATATAATAAGGGGTGTTGTGGAGTGGTGACATTACACTAAGTAGTATTTGTCCATTAAAGGACCTTACATTTTGATGGAGGTAACAATATTAAAAAAAAAAGCCTTCACATATAAGATGTATACCATATAAATGGAGGGCAGATTCAGCAAGAGGGAGCTAGTGTCAGGGGGAAGCCTCCTATAAAAGGTGATATTGGAAAGAAAGGAAAAAAGGAAGGGAAAGAGGGAAGGAGGGAGGGAAGAAGAAAGGAAGGAAGGAAGGGAAGAAGGGAGGAAAAAAGTATTTTAAGGCCTACTATGTGCCAGGCACTCTGCTAATCCTGTTACAAATATTATCTCATTTATCCCACAATCTTTTTCAGTTATGTGTTGTTTTTATCCACATTTAACATTTGAGAATATAGAGACAGAAAGAGGTCAAGTGACTTGCCCAGGGTCACACAGCTAGAAAGTTTCTGAGGCTAAATTTGCAGTCAAGCTTTCCTGAAACCAAGCTTAGCTCTCTATCCACTGCCCACCTTACTTGATATATCATATGTTTTTTTTTTTTTTGTTGTTGAAGGTGGGGGTAATTTAATTAATTTTTGTGGTAAGCAAATTATATTTTAACCTGATAGACTATCAATTTCAAGTAATACTCTGCTGAATGCTTTAGTACAGTGAACATCTTAAATCAATCCAATCTGTAAGTCTGATTTCAAAAAGACTGGGTACAATTAAAACCCAGACCACCTATCAAAATCAGTATGCCAATTTCCTCAACTCAACACAAAGACAACCTTGGATTCCCTTAAGTCTTAGAGAATTCCCTGAACCTCAGAGATTTTAAATATCTTTTTGGGGTCACAAAGCTAATGTCTTTAGTTTGCTTTTAAATCCACATCTTCCTGGGTCCAAGCAAAGCAATATATAGGCTATCGTTCTCTAGAACAGAGATAGAATTGTGGCCCAGGGATTTGGATAGGAGAAAAAACATTTATTTTTATGTAATATACATGCCAGGGCAAGTCACTTAACCTCTTTCTATTCAGTTTCCTCATATGAAAAAATATGAATAATAATAGCATCTATTATCCAAGGGTTATTAAGGGGATAAAATTATGTATTTGTAAAGCACTTTGTAAAACTTAAAATGCCATGTAAATTTAGGTCACTATTATTATTGCTACTCGTAATACTACAACTATTTCCCCCTAAATAAACACTGTCTTCTTTTTAATCCCAGGAATTTTGGTTTATCCATTAAAAAAAAAATCCAGGGGCAGCCACATGGCACAGTGGATAGAGCACCTGCCCTAGATTCAGGAGGACCTGAGTTCAAATTCGGCCTCAGATACTTAACACTTACTGGATTTGTGACCCTGGGCAAGTCTCTTAACCCCAATTGACTCACCAAAAAAAAAAAATCTAGAAGGTCATCTATAGGTTTCATTAGACTATTAACAGGCCCATAACAGAAAGAAAGTCAAGTATTTTCAGGCCCCTTGTTCTAGAGTCAAAGTGTCAGATTTGGAGACAGAAAATGAAACAAAATAAAAAACAAATAAAAAATTAAGCAAATGAGGTCAAATCCAATGTCAGACACTTACTAGGTATATGAGTTTGTAGAAGTCACTTAACTTTTTTGAAGTTCAGGTCCCTTTTAGCTAAAACAAGCATTATTGTAATGCTAGTGCATACCTTATAGGGTTATTTGGGAATCAAATTAGCTAATTTATTCAAAGGGCATTTCAATCCTCAAGTTATTATGTTGAACTATCATGTTGTATTCCCTCTCAATTCCTTTTTAGAAGTAGAAGTTTTAATAAATGATTTTAATATAATTTATTGTTGTTTTAACATAGGTATATATAAATATTTTATGTGAATGTGTATAATTGTTTTCAATATAAGTACATAGAAAGAGCCACATGACATGAAGAACTTGTACTAAATTCTTGCTCAGAAGTATTAAACACTTGACTTGCTCCACAACATATTGATAATCCCTGCACATTATTATTTTTTAATTGTTCATTTATTTTATTTTTAATTTATGGAATAAACAAGCATTTCTATAATAGTATAATAAAAAGATGATTGCACATGAAACTGCAAATTTAATATGTACAACTTGTTATTCCTCTTGAATACATAATAAAGTTATAATGTGTGTTTTTTCTCTTCCTTCTCAGCCTCTCAGCCCTTGAGATTGCTACCATTAATTAGAAATACACATGCATGTGTGTATGTAAAATCATTGTATGCATACTTTTATTTATCAGTTCTTTTTCTGGTTACAGATAGTGTCTTCCTTCATTTGACCTTTGTAGTTAATTTGGGTATTAATAACAGTTAAACTGAATTAGTCACTCAGTTGTTGTTTTTTTTTTTTTTTTTGGTCAGGCAATTGGGGTTAAGTGACTTGCCCAGGGTCACACAGCTAGTAAGTGTTAAGTGTCTGAGGCTGGATTTGAACTCAGGTTCTCCTGAATACAAGGCCAGTGTTCTATCCACTGTGCTACCTAGCTGCCCCACTCAGTTGTTCTTAAAACAAAGTTTTGAGACTATATGCAACATTCTGTTGGTTCTGCTCATTTCACTCTTCATTATTTTGTGTAGTGCTAGCCATGTTTTCCTAAGATCATTGAGCTCATCATTTCTTACAGCACGGTAGTATTCCATCACAGTCATATACCACAACTCGTTCAGACATTCTCCAGTTGACAGGCATCCCTGCAATATCCACTACCAAAAACAAATATTTTAGAACATAAACGTGTTTTTTTCTTCCTTTATCCTTAATCCTTTCTGGAAATAGAACTACTAGTAGTATTTCTGGGTCATAGTGTATAGGCAATTTACTACCTCTTTGGGCATAATTCTAGATTGCTCTCCAAAATGGTTGGATCCATTCACAATTCCACTAACAATAAATTAGTGTCCCAATTTTAGCCAATCTAATAGGTGTAAAATGATAACTCAAGGTTGTTTTAATTTGCATTTCTGTAATCAATAATGATTTGGAGCATTTATCATATGACTATAAATTGTTTTGTTTTCTTTATCTAAAAACTTCTAGTTCATATCCTTTGACCATTTATCCATTGGGGAAGAACATATATTCTTAAAGATTTTACTGAGTTCTTTGTATATTTAAGATATGAGACCTTTTTGCTGATAAACAATCTATAATCACCCCTTGCCACCTCCCCCAATTCTCTGCTTTCCTTCTGACCTTGGGTATATTTGTTTTATTTGTACAAAACATTTTTAAATTTAATATAATCAAAATTATTCATTTTATAACTCATTCTGCTTTCTATATCTATTCACTACTCAATTGGTATTTAATACAAATTAGAGAAATAAAAAGCCAGGAGCACCAAGCCTGTTACAATGCTTATTCTCATGCATTGTGTTCAAGCAGCTGTGTCTCTATTTCCCCTTCTCTGTCTGCATTCATGTTCTCTCTTATAGGACATGCTTTAGAAAGCAGAACCAAAAGTCTATAACATTCACTGTTGAAACTATCAGAACATGAGCAAATTTGCTCTTTTATATTAAGGTTTGCCAGCTTCTGGCAGATAACAACCAATTATCCCATCTGGGATGCCACTTTTAGACCACTCCTCTGGCAGAGTGCTTCCCCAACTCTTGGGTGCCACAAATACACCAGCTACCTTTTCTATCCCAAGCTTTCAGATTTGTTTTAATTTGCATCTCTCTAATCATTAGAGATTTAGAGCATTTTTTTCATATGGGAATAGATAGCTTTGGTTTCTTCATCAGAAAACTGCCTATTCATATCCTTTGACCATTTCTCAATTGGGGAATGACTTGGATTCTTATAAATTTGATTTAGTTCCCTATATATTTTAGAGATGAGGCCTTTATCAGAAGTACTGGCCACAAAAATTGTTTCCCAGCTTTCTGCCTCCCTTCTAATTTTGGATGCATTGCTTCTGTTTGTACAAACATTTTTTAATTTAATGTAATCAAAATCATCCATTTTGCATTTTATAATATACTCTATCTCTTGTTTGGTCATAACTGTTTTCCTTTCCAAAGATCTGATAGGTACACTATTCCTTTCTCTCCTAATTTACCTATGGTATCACCTCTTATGTCTAAATCGTGTATCCATTTTGACCTTATTTTAGTATAAGGTGTAAGATGTTGGTCTATGCCTAATTTCTGCCATACTATCTTCCAGTTTTCCCAGCAGTTTTTGTCAAATACTGAGTTCCTATCTCAGAAGCTGGAGTCTTTGGGTTTATCAAACACTACATTACTAGTGTTATTTACTAGTGCATTTCCTGTGCCTAGCCTATTCCATTGATCTACAACTCTACTTTTTAGCCAGTACCAGATAGTTTTGATGACTGCTGCTTTATGGTAAAGCTCCAGGTTTGGTACCGTTAACCCACCTTCCTGTGAATTTTTTTTTTCATTATTTCCCTGGATATTCTTGATTTTTTGTTTATCCAGATGAATTTTGTTATTATTTTTTCTAGCTCTATAAAATAATTTTTAGGTCGTCTGATTGGTATGGCACTGAATAAGTAAATTAATTTCGGCAGTATTATCATTTTTACTATATTAGCTCTGCCTATCCATGAACGATTGATATCTTTCCAATTATTTAGGTCTGATTTGATTTGAGTGAAGAGTGTTTGGTAGTTGTGTTCATAGAGTTCCTGGGTTTGTCTTGGCAAGTAGATTTAATTCATTTCTTAATGCTTACTCATCTATAAATGAGTCTTGTTTATTCATTTATTTAGTAATATATCTACGTATTCATTTATGTGTGTATGTATTGATTCATCCAATTATTCATTGATTTATTTGTTTATATGTCAAAGGGCATCAAAGAAGGCACCAAGGAAAACTGGATCCAAATCTTTGATTCAAGACTTTTGAAATACAAAATGATGGCAAAGGTGTTTAACCTCTCTGAAACTCAGGTCCTCCATCTGTAAAATGAGGCCAGCAATGTTTGCACAACTTACATAATAGGGTTGTTATGAGTAAAGTGCTTCATAAAATTACAATGCCCCTCCACTCATTGCAAAGGTGGAGAACTTTGTGTGCAGAATGTTGCATATACTGTCAGACTCAGTTAATGTGTTAATTTATCTGAATTTTTTCCACTCATTTTCTTTTAATGCTTTCTTCCATGTTCTGGCTCTCTGGGTAGTAGTGGGAAGAAAGACATATTGGAATATGAAAGTCTTATCAAAAGAAAATATAAATTTTGGGGGAAAGAACGTTAAAGTGATCAATAAAAATAAGTTATTATTATTTCAAAGCAATTATTTATAACACAAACAGGAACACAGATAAACAATTTTTAATGAAACCCTAACAACTATAATGTACAGCAATTGACCAACCAAATCAATCTTTTCAAAGTGCTCCAGAATCTATCCCTCACTGACATTTCATATCATGCAACATACTCGTCTGCATTTGGGCACACATGCATATATATAGACACAGGCACACAAATGCTTTCATATTTATGTGCATACATATATATAAAACATATATGTACATTTAATATATGTGTATATATAAAATTATAATATGTATATATGTATATATGTAAGTGTGTATATATATATATATATATATATATATATATATATATATATATTTCTCCTTCAAACTTTCTCCACTCCAGTCAACCTTACTTTCTCCTAATAAGTTCGGATGGAAGGTAGATGTTATTATTAGCCCTTTCTTTACTGATAAAGAAGCTAAAGCCGGGGGAGATTAAGGGAATTGCCAAAGGTCACACAGTTCTGAAATATATGATCCGGTTGGGACCAATGTTCATTGTGCCACCTATCTGTACAAACCTATTAAATGAGAGACTTGGACAAGATGGCGCATCTGATCACTTCTATGTCTGCAGTTCTATGATCTTATGAATTTTGGTGAATTGTAACTAGTCTCCATTAGTTTCCTTTGAGGCATTGAGAAACTTTGAAAAGAATACTTGTTTTAGAGTCAATTGATATCAGTTAAAAACTTAGCAAAGTCTCTTAATTTCTGTGTATCCTTGGAAAGCTATAGTTGTAATGGACTCTAAAGATTCTTTCAGCTTTAAATCTATGATCTTATAACAAAATACTTATACTTCTGCTTTCTAAACATATATCAAAAAACTGTAAGATAGAATAAGTTTTTGTAAGATACAAGGGGGTTATAGTCCTTGACAAATTTGGAAGATGTTGGGAATGTCTACTTGCAACCAGGGGATATATAAAGCTCTGAACCTTATATTATTATTTTTTTTACAGGGGGTGACACCGTAGAATAAAACCTTTTGTTTTCCCAATTATGCTGAACAAACCTGAAGTGTAGTTGACATGTTTAAAAATCTGCCATGTCATTAACATGATTAAGATAACTATACTGTTTTTTTGTTTTTGTAAATTAGGGGACAGATCTGTGCCATGGTTGCCATAAACATATGCTTATCTTTATTTTATTTCTTTAATACACCCATGATCCCTTCTATATAAGTCCTGTATGTCAACATACAGATGTCATTCCTCTCATACCTTCTCACCCTTAGTGGTGTTCTACCTTACAATAAATGACATGCCTAGGAATTTTAGTACTTGTCTAGGTAATTGTATAAACCCTCAGGCTACCTGTCTTTTTGTCATTTTGCATTTTTGTTACAATTTGACTGACTTAGTTCTTTTTCTTATACCTTTTTGGGGAAATATTTTGCCCTCGACCTCTTTTCTCATGGTATAATTGGTGATAGCTTTCCGCATACTAATTCCCATTATGCAACTGTCTAATACCTTTAGATTCCATGTTCTTAATTCAAAGATCATGGTACTCCACAATTAATATAGGAAGCCATCCTATCAGCTTCTGGACAAACACATAGGACATAGGAATGAAATGACTTCCACCAGATATGGAGAGAGGATTCACAATACCTGTACTTCTTTAAATCTCCAGAAGCATAATGATTCACCAGGTGGAACAAAGAATAGGGTAAGGTTCTAAAGATGAGTTTAAAGTAAAGCATCTCATTGTCTCTTCTTTGTGCTCCTTTCTTGATAATAGGTGACAGGGTATTGACCTCAGAAGTTATGTATTCATGCAAGGAAACAACCCCATGATTTGGCCTGGAGATCCTTGATCCAGTGATTACTGCTGGCTTTCAACAGAGTGAGTACTTTATGAATTAGAAAGAATACCACTGGGGAGCTAGGCAAAAGAGAGCTCAACCCCTGGCATAGACCTGGAGGAATGTATTTGGACAGAGCAGGTGAAATGTCAACATGTTTAAGTAGAGAGCTAAAAATATGAGAAAATGAGAAAATGAGCCCAAATCCTCTAAGTACAAGATCCCTCAGTACCAAATCCAACAATCACCTATAGGGATCAGGGCAGAAGTGCCTTTTAGTATCACAGGAGAGAATGCAGCATCACACAAACCTAGGATCCAAGAACAGTTGTAATGTTTTAATATATATCACCAGGAAAAATTTTGCATGTGTGTGTGTGTGTGTGGATGTGATTGTGAAAATTTTGGGGGGTTGTTAAAGAAGGGTTGGGGGGGGTTGATAAAAGCACTGGACAATTTTTCAAATATTAGTTTTTCATCATCTTCAGTACTAGGGACATCGTAGTCTATCTAAAGTTCCTTTCTGATGTATTCATATGCTTAAGGATTAAGTCCAACAATAATGCATTTGTATACCTGTTTTCCCACAGTTCTTTCAACATTTGCTATTTTTAGTTTTTTTGTCATTTTTACCAGTTTGAGAGATGTATCATGGTACCTAAAATTTGCTTTAATTTAAATTTCTCTATTATTAGAGAATCTTTTTTTCCTAAGACTGCTTTAGCTTGTATTTCTTACTTAGGAGACTGCCTATTCATATCTTTTGACTATGTATTTGAGAGCTCCATCAATTTATATTCTCTTTCTCTTCTTTATTCTTCCCTGATTTGGGATTCTGAACCATATCTATCCCATAAAAACAATATTGTTGAGTGCCTTCTTTTTTAACTATTGGGAATATTATTTTATAGCAATAGCATAATTATTCATTTTCATTTGTAAATGATTCTTGAGCCATTTTGCCCCAGTCCTGTCCCTTCTTCCCCTGATGCTTGAAACTGGTTGTTTATTTATGGTTTGTTTGATTTTCTTTCTATTTGTCTCTTACCCCTTCCCTGTACATCTGTATGGAAGAATAAAGTTCAACACATTTCAATAAAAAAGAAAACTGGATTGAGTCAGAGATTCTGAGTATTAACTTCAGTTCTACCACTGATAGGACTTTGTACAAGTCAATCAGCTTCTCAGGGCCTTGTTTACCCTCAAGTAAAATGAAGGGGTGAGATCTGTAAGGTTTCTTACACATTTAAATTCTATGACTTATTTTTGACCTTTCTACCTGATATTGGACATTTCCTCTGATCCCTTGTTCTACTTATGGTTTCTTGGTGTCTATAATCAAAGTGTTGGCAACTATTTCTTCACAAGGTTTCACAGGATTACTGAATTCCAGAATTGGAAGGGAACTCAGATTTCATTTTTTCTAACCCCTATTTGAACTCGAAGCCTTTCTACAATACCAATATGAGAGAGCCAACTGAGATTTACTTGAAGTCTTTCAGTGGTGATGATACTGTCCCCACCAAGAAATACCATTAGACTTTTCAAGAGCTTGATTTAGTAGTTTGGTAGGAATTTTGCTTCATTTTATTAATTTTTCCTCCTTACAGCATGGACTTTTTGTTGTTGACTCCTTTGGGGTTTTCTTGGCAAAGACACTGATTCATGATTTCCTTCTGCATCTCATTAAAAAGATAAGGAAAGTGAGGCAAACAGGATCAAGTGACTTGCCTAGGACAGATTGAACTTCACGAGATGATGCTTCCTGACTCCACTGTGCCACTTAGCTATTTAGGAGTACCACTACTCTTGATTTTGCTTTGGATTCAAACTAGAGTCTAATGCCTATTTCACATGGGAGTGCTCCAAATATTTGACTATACAGTTCTTTCTCTTCCTACCTACCCCCATGAACCTTCACCTTTAGGAGGAAATCATAGAATGATAAGATCATTGATTTAGAAGTAGAATTAATCTGTGTCCAGGATTCCACATCCCTCAATATTGTGTATAAAAACTGAGGTCCCCAAAAGCTAAATAATATATCCAAGTTCATATAGGGAGTAAGGTAGGATTCAAATTCAAGTCCTCACTTTGAATCCAACATGCAACTATCTTAATAGTATTTTCATAGATTCACAGGGAGAGAGAGAGACAGAGACAGAGACAGAGAGAGACACAGAGACAGAGACAGATAGGGACAGGGACAGGGAGATGGAGACAGATATGGAGAGAAAGAAAGCCTTTTTAAACTACAAACTATCATTAAAAGGCATAAAATGCATCCATATTTTAATGTTTCTGAAAGTAAGCATTTATTTGGCATGTTTTTTGTTTTATTCTATCATGGTTTTTCCCTCTACATAAGTTACAACATTCATAATCATTCCCAGAATATCAAAATAGTAAAATATCACTCTAATCATTTATAACCACAAAGTGAAGGGTAATTTAGGGTTACTACTTAAGAGATTTGCTTGAAATGTATCAGTGAATGTTGATAGCCACCTCTAAAGTTTCTGTTCCAAATCAAAGAAAATTCAATTACTTCCTATAAAAGTGATTTCATCAGAGTAAAGCTTTTCCTAAACCACTAACTCAGTCAAAGAGATGCCTTTGGATGGACCCATCAGCTTAGATTAAATTATATACTTACGTTTGACCTTGGTTTCTCCTACACTGAAATTTTAACTTATGCAAGAGATCCTGGATATAGCTACTTCTCTGATTTAAGCTGTCAAACTTACATTTCTAAAATATATTATGAACAACACCTCCTCTGTTTTTCCCCCTATTCATTCACATTTGATTATTCTGTTATCAGTTTCTTTCAGCTAACTTCCAGAGAAGTGTCCCATCCTTCAATTTCTTGGCTGGATAAGAAATACTATGCTGCACTCAACATTCTGTCCAATTGTACATTTCTATTTTCTCATAATAAGAGGACCTATTCACAACATTATTTTTGTCAAAGAAGGACAGAGAAAAATGTCGGAATAAAATAACCGACTTTAGATGGCCCCATCTATCTGATTCTCATTCTTTTTTCAGACAGTTGTTGATAGATACAATCTAGCTTATATTTATGACATTATTCTAGTGTTCTCAGAACCATATTAACATGTCCCAGGATCAGAGGATCATATTTCTACATTTCAAAGGGACTCAGAGTCCATCTAAACCAAACCTCATTTCAGAGATGAGAAAACAAGAGTTTAAGTAATCTGATCAAGGTTATATGGGTAACTGGTGTTCACAGGGGGATTAGAACTCATATAACTTCTTATTCAAGAACTATTTCTCCTTCTATTGCACCATGAATTCTTTTGCATCCATTTCTATTAATATATATATATATATATATATATACACACACATATTTTTTTTCTTTTAGTTTCTAATATATACTTCTTTCACATTTGGAGAAAAATAACTAAATACTAGATAATTTCTCCATCATTATTTATGACAGTGTGATTGAAGGTGTTATGGTTTTCTTCCACTGATGGAGATGATAGATTTAATTTTGTAAAATTCTGCTTTCCAGGGCAGGCTCTCAGCCAGGGAATTTTCAATATTTGTGACTTGCCTTTCCTAACACAAAGATGACCTACATGAAAAATACATATGGAGCAAGCCAACCACAAATGTCTAGTCATTTCATGAGGTGGGTCAAGGATGGAATGTGATTGTGGAAAAAGGATATGATTGTCATAAATTGCTAATGTGTTTCACCCTTGAAATATTTAATAGCTTTTAAAAAACTCAGTTTTTTTTTTAGTTATGACTTATTTTGAGATAGAAATTAATTTGAGCTTGGATGCCTTTCTGACTGGCATTGGCTTCTCACTACTACAATTGAGACCTGAGTGATCCAAGTTAAGCACAAAATTTTCCTGTTAAATATTATTAAAAATGTTTTTTTTTTTCTTGATAGGTCATAAAGTTTAAAGGAATAAATTTGAAAACTTACTTGGAAAGGAAAACTTGCTTCTGAGATTTTAATATTTTTCTATATTTATTTCTTTGTTTCTTTTCTTTCCCTTTTCTTTCTCTTTGCTTTCTTTTTGCTTTTCTTCCTTCCTCTTCCCTCCCTCCCTCCCTTCCTTCCCTCATTCCTTCTTTCCTTCCTATCTTCCTTCCTTCCTTCCTTCTGTAATGAATGGAATGATGCCACCTGCTGGAGACTTACTGTAGCAAAACTCCACCATGAGAAGAAGGCATCTGAGGGCAAGACATCCACCTCCTTGGCATCAGGAAGTGACATTTGCTTGTGGGAGGAAGAGGGGGTGAGGCTGGGGCTCTCGATCTCTTTCGTCAGGACTCTGGTGGAGAAGGGAGCTAGAAATGTGCTCTCCCTTTAATAGATAGATGAATCTAGGCCTTTCTCTTTCTCTTCACCAATTTTTTATTCTCCTTAATCAATGCTTAAAAGTCTAACTCTTGCTAAAGTTTATAATTTATTGGTGACCACTCCTTCCTTCCTTCCTTCCTTCCTTCCTTCCTTCCTTCCTTCCTTCCTTCCTTCCTTCCTTCCTTCCTTCCTTCCTTCCTTCCTTCCTTCCTTCCTTCCTTCCTTCCTTCCTTCCTTCCTTCCTTCCTTCCTTCTTTCCTTCCTTCCTTCTATAATATCTCCTTAACTGAAGGACAGACAATTCCTTGATTGGCATCAATGAACATGATAAATGGTGCTCCAGCTTTAGACTCAGAAAATAGAATTGAATTCTTGGCTTACTCTAGGCTTGGAAGGTGGTCTGGTTGGTAAGCCCTCTCCTATTAAGGCAGTATAGGTAATGTAGTGCTTCTGAACTCTACTTGGGG
The DNA here is from genome assembly GCF_019393635.1 of Dromiciops gliroides. Taxonomy (NCBI): domain Eukaryota; kingdom Metazoa; phylum Chordata; class Mammalia; order Microbiotheria; family Microbiotheriidae; genus Dromiciops; species Dromiciops gliroides. The sequence continues at coordinate 24,998,955 of NC_057863.1, forward strand.
CCATGTGCTCTCTTTGAGACAATATGGTGCTGGGGGTTTTTTGGCTTGTGTTAAATGCTACACAGTCAATTATTTACTAATATTTAATGTACTTTAATAATAAATACTTACTTCCAAAAATGGGTGCAATGGCCATTAAATTAGAAGTAGAAATATTTTAGAAAAAACTGTCTGCCCCCCAATAATTTAGCTAGACCTCAGTAATTTATATAACACAACATTTAGTTTGAGCTAATATTAGGATGAGAAAGAAATAAGGGAAACTTTTGAATAATTTAAGTTTTGAAGATGGAAATTTCCTTTTTTTTTTTTTTTGATGGGGCAATGAGGGTTAAGTGACTTGCCCAGGGTCACACAGCTAGTAAGTATCAAGTATCTGAGGCCAGATTTGAACTCAGGTCCTCCTGAATTCAGGGCTGGTGCTTTATCCACTGTGCTACATTGCAGCCCCCAACACTTCATTTTCATATGCAGTTCTGGGTCACAATTCTAGGATGAAATGGAACACAAGGGCTTGCACCCACAGGAGAGCAGGGGATGTAGTCACAGTTCCTGGGCCAAAAGGAGTGCTCACACTTGTAGCTGTGGGGGAGCTAGGTCCTTTCCTTGGTAAATGCCAGATTACAGGTCAGGAAGGCAGTGTCCACACTGTTCCTTAGATCATACTGCCTTGGAAGCACTGAAAATGAACAGACTCCAAGAACTATCTCTGGAAACAGCAAAAGCAACAACAAAATCCTGAATTTTGAGACAGTGCCTTCCTTATTTTGGGAGAAATGCCCAATTTTGATATAAAATTAAATGTGAACATATAGTATAGAAAAATTAGGGGGGAAAAGGTACCCGAAGAACCTGACAATAAGAAGTTACCATGGCGGGGGGGAAGATCAGGACAAAAACTCAGAAGGAGATAACAATGTCAAAATATTTACAAGTAAAGCCTCAAAGGAAGAAAAACAATGAATTTGAAACAAGCTCTACAAGAATTCCTGGAAGAGGTTAAAAGGGTATTAAAAATTAAATAAGAGAGGTAGAGCAAAATAGATTGAGGACAGAAAATTTATGTATTATTGGACTGCCTGAAAGCCATGATCAAAGAAAGAGCCTAGACATTATATTTCAAGAAATTATACAGGAAAAATGACCTGATATCATAGAACCTGATGATAAAATAGAATTGAAAGAATCCACCAATCACCTCATGAAAGAGATCCCAAAATGAAAGTTCCCAGGAGTATTGATATGGTCAGTTATGAATAGAGTTTTCTTAACATTGAGCTAGCCCTGAATTCCTGGTAATAAATGGCACCTGGTCATAATGTTTGATCTTTATGGTCTATTGCTATTAAACTCTTTGGTAGTATTTAATATTTTAAATATTCCATTAATATTCATCAGGGAAATTGGTCTGTTGTTTTATTAATCTGTTTTTACTCTTCCTGGTTTAGGTACCAGCACAAATATGTATTATAAAAGGAATTTGGTAGGAGTCTTTTACATTTTATTTCCTATTAAATGGTGTATAGTATTGTCACTTATTGTTCTTTAATAGTTCGGTAGAATTTACTTGTAAGTCCATTTGGTCCTGGGGATTTTTTCTTAGGGAGATTATTGTTTGTTCAGTAATTTTTATTTCTTCCTTTTTTTTTTTACCTAAGTGTTATTTTAGTATTCTATTTCCTCTTCTGTTAGTCTGGGTAAATGATATATTTGCAAATATTCATATATTTCATTTAAATTGTCAACTTCCCTGGCATATGTTTGTTGAAAATAACTTATAATAATTGTTTCAATTTCATCTTCATTGATGGGTCATTCATTTCATTTTATATGCTAGTAATTTGGTTTTTTTTCTTTTTATTCAAAAATTGAACAATGATTTATCAATTTTATTTTTCTTCCCATAAAGCTATCTCTTGTTTTCATTTACTAGTACAAAGGTTTTCTTACTTTCAATTTTATTAATCCTCCTTTGGTTTCCAAAATTTCTATTTTGGTGTTTAATAGGTGATTTTTTATTTGATGTTGTTGTTTTTACTTTTTAGGGTTTTTTGTTTTGTTTTGTGTTTTAGTGTCATACCCAATTTGTTGATCTGCTCTTTTATTGAAGTACATTTTAACATATAAAGTTTCCTTTTTACACTGCTTTGGCTCCATTCCACAAATTTTGGAATATTGTCTCATTGCTATCATTCTCTTTAAGGAAATAATTGATTATTACTATCATTTGTTATTTAAACCTATTATTTTGGATTAGATTATTTATTTTCTAATTTGCTTTTAGTCTATGTTTTCATAGACCTTTAAGAAATATGTTTATTTCATTATAGTCAGAAATAATATTTTATTTCAAAATAATCTTAACATATTAATTAGTTAATTGAGTTAATATTTCTGCTCTTCTGTATTTGGTTGTGAAGATGCCATGTACAACTGAGAAAAATGGCATACTCCTTTATATTCCCATTCAGTTTTCTCCAGAGTTCTATCAAACCATTTCACACATACACACCCAACACCATTTATTCAACCATATGATCAAATATAAAATCGTCTAGCATTCAAAATCCTTCAAAATTTGGCTCCCTTCAACCTTTCTAATCTTATATATTGTCCCTCACACCTCTCCTTCCCATTTACTGTGTAACCCAATGATAATAGGTTTTCTTTTTTTGTTCGTTTGTTTGACGTGTGTGTGTGTGTGTGTGTGGTGGGGGGGGGTGTATGTATGTTGGTGACTTTGAAAACCTTCACTGGCTATACTTTATGCCTGGAATTATTTGCTTTTCTTATCTCAACCTCCTCATTTTCCTGACGTCCTTCAAACCCACAGAAGATCAATTTTCCAGCTGAGTCAAGGATAAGGAAAGACTTAAGGCAGGGAGATGAATCAGTAGGGTGTTGTCTAGGCATGAAACAATTAGGATCATCAGATTTGTGGCACTGTCAGAGGAGAGAAGGGCATGTTAAATGAGAATTCTTTTTTTTTTTTTTTTGGCTGGTCAATGAGGGTTAAGTGATTTGCCTAGGGTCACACAGCTAGTGTCAAGTGTTTGAGGCTGCACTTGAACTCAGGTCCTCCTGAATATCCAGGACTGGTGCTTTATCCACTACACCACCTAGCTGCCCCCAACAATTTGGAATTACTTTTTTGGTGGGGAGTGGGGCAATGGGGGTTAAGTGACTTGACCAGGTTCACACAGCTAGTTGGTGCCAAGTGTCTGAGGTCAGATTTGAACTCATGTCCTCCTGAATCCAGGGCCAGTGCTTAATCCACTATGACACCTAGCTGCCCCTTAAATGAGAAATCTTATGGGACTTGAAATGACAGGATTGAACACAGATTGTATTGTGAAGTGGGGAAGTGAGAGAGTGTGAGGAAGTTAGTATACTTAGCCTCCCACTGGGCATGTCCCTAGCATCTCTTTACTATACCAGTGGCACCAATTCCAGTACCTTATTCCCACCAAGGCAATATGCAACCCTCATTATGACTTTATTATGGTGGGTTGATACCCAGATCCTAATTCTGCAGGTTTTACCCTCATGAGCCTCATGATTTGATGGGAGCTCAAGGAAGATGGTGTGTCACCTTTATGACTCAGTCTCATTTGGTATCATCTCACTAAAGTTTTAAACATAAGACAATAAAGTGACAGTAGAAGAGGAGAAATTAATGACAAGTGAGAGTGTGGGAAAGTAAGGACAATCTGCTGGGGGTGGGCAGAAGAATGGGATAGAGTCATTTGTGCATGTAGAGGCATTTGCATTGACAAAAAGTGTCACATCTTCATGTGGGGTACAAGTGCAGGAGGAGATAGTTGAAAAAAAGGCATTTGAGTAATATAAAATGAAGAGGGGAGAATAGGGAGCTCTCAGTAAATGGTCTCAATTCTTTTTAGCGAGTTATAAAGCATGGTTCTCACATGAGAGGATAGGAAGAGGGAGAATAATGAGAGGTTGGAAAACAGATCAAAATATTTGGTTAAGCAGCTATTATGACTGGGATAATCAATTACAAAAGTGTAGAAGGGTTACCTTGAGTGTTACGATTTCATAATGTGCATTTGTACTGGACCCAGAAATCATAGTTTCATGATTTTCTCCAACTTCATTCAGCAGAACCTGAATAGGAGAGGAGGCAGTGGATAGAGGGAGTTATCCAAGTCTGAGGTTTGGCAAGGCATGATTAGCAATAGAATGAGGCTCTTGAGTGAGGATTGTTTAGAGCTGAATTAGATAATATTGGAGTCAAGATAGAGAAAGGAGGGAGCAGCTAGGTGGTGCAATGGATAAAGCACCGGTCCTGGATTAAGGAGGACCTGAGTTCAAATCTGAGCTCAGTCACTTGACACTTACTAGCTGTGTGACCCTGGGCAAGTCACTTAACCCTCATTGCCTTTCCTAAAAGAAGAAAAAGAAAAAAAAAGACAGAGAAAGGAGCAAAGTGTAACCAGTGTAGGCTTGAGGACCTTAAAAGAACTGAGAATTTGAGGGATCGAGGGCATAAAGATTGTGAAAACCAGGATTTGTTATTGCAGGGCAAAGAGAAAGGTGGAATGAGAACAGATTTTAAGCAGATAAGGACATCTAAGAGTTTATGAACATTGAACATGGAAGTGGTGAATATGTGGGTGACGGCAATATTATCAGTCTTACCATTTCTGTGAAGCTGAAGTAGTGTATAGGATGATGGGGGATTTGGACCCAAGTTCTTCCTGACTACAGGGGCAGGGCAATATCCATGACCCCATATTGCCTCCTTAATTATCCCTCCTCTTACCATAATTTTATTTGAACATCCTTGAATAATATCAAAAATGTTTTGTGCTTATGTGGTATGACATTTCCATTGCTTTCAAAATTAGATTTCCTACAATATATCAATAGTTTAACTTCTTTGAAAACTGGACAATGGCAATGCAGCACTACAGGATACTAACCCAAATAACAAATGGGGAAAATGAAGCATAAATATTGTATCCACATTTCCTAAGTCATTCATCAAAGAGCTGTACCATCAAAATGCCATGGGTAATTAGCTTAGTCACAATGAGCATGTTCTGTACTTTATGGAGATCTATCTGACTTGTTTTCAGATGTGGTCAAATATTCACATTGTCCTTTTTAGACCAAGCTGCTCAGTCCTTACAGTTTTCTGTGCTCATTCATGAATGCAACCAAAAACTTTCAGACGGACACATTTCAAGAAAATTAATATTAAACAAAAAAGCCATTGAGTTTCTTTTTCTTATTATCTTCCTCCCTCTATTCTTCCCTCCTCCCTCCCTCCCTCCCTCCCTCCCTCCCTCCCTCCCTCCCTCCCTCCCTTCCTTCCTTCCTTCCTTCCTTCCTTCCTTCCTTCCTTCCTTCCTTCCTTCCTTCCTTCCTTCCTTCCTTCCTTCCTTCCTTCCTTCCTTCCTTCCTTCCTTCCTTCCTTCCTTCCTTCCTTCCTACCTTTGTTTGTATTCCCTATACCTAGCCAATGTCTGGCACATTGTGGGTATGTAAAAAAAATGATCAAAAATTGGTCAATTCAAAATAGTCAATAGTATTTACACCAATACTTATTATTCACTCATTGTCCTCTAATTTTTATACAGGGAAATAAATGGCTTTCATATTTTCTAGTGGGTTTAGCAAGGAGAGACACCATGCTATAATAGGAAGAGTATTGGATTTAGAGTTATAGGACATGAGTTTCAATCCCTGACTCAGAGACTTATTACTTATTGTGTATTGTACTCATAATTGCATCTCTTTCAGCCTCAGTCTCTTTATATGTAAAATGAGAGAGTCAATTTTCAATGGTAAATCTATATCTTTTTATGGCAATGGGAATAGAAGGCTTCTCTGAGAAAGCCTACATAATGGAGCCAGGAATGGAGGCCCAATTCTTTAAGTACCATTAGTAACCTAAATGAGGGGTTTTAGACTTTTTTATATATTTTTTTCTTATCATGATCTCCTTTGGCAAATTGGTATACTTATGTCCTGTTATTCAGAATTTTGTATCTATCTATCTATCATCTACATATATATTCATATAACTATATATGAAATCACAAAAAGAGCAAGAGCTGCTACAAATATGTATTCATACATATATATTTCTATAAAGTAAGCATTTTTATTTATAGCTTTGAGTACCAAATTTTCTCTCTCCTCTCCCTCTCCTCCCCTCTCCCTGAGGTGGTAAGCAATCAGATGTCTATTATACATATGCAATTATGTAAAATACGTAACATATTAGTCATTTTGTATAAGAAAACGTGAATAAAAGAAAAAATGAGAGTGAAAAATAGCATTTTTCAATCTGTGTGCAATCAATATAAGTTATTTCTTTGGAGGTAGATAGTATGCATCATCATTAGCCCTTTGGGATTGTCTTGGATCATTGTATTGCTGAGAATTCTTGTCATGCACAGTTCTTCATCAAACAATATTGCTGTCTCTGTGCACAATGTGCTCTTCGTTCTGCTCATTTCACTAGACATCAGTTCATAGAAGTCTTTCCAGGCCTTCTGAAATCATGCTACTTGTCATTTGTTATAGCAAAATAATATTCCATCACCATCACATACCATAGTTTGTTTGGCTATTCCCCAATTGATGGGCATTCCTTTGATTTCCAATTCTTAGCCACCACAAAAGAGCTGTTATTAATATTTTTTTACAAATAGTTTTTATTTTCTCTTTTGGGGGGATGTCTTTGGGATAAAAAAAATCTAGCAGTGGTATTGGCAGATCAAAGGGTATCCACAATTCTATAGTTCTTTGGGCATAGTGCCAAATTGCTCTCCAAAAAGGTTGGATCTTTTTACAACTCCACCTTCAGTGGATTAGAATCCCAGTTTTTCCAGATCCTTTCTAACACCAAATATTTTATTTTATTTTTTTACATTTGGCCCTCTGATAGGTGTGAGGTGAGACCTTAGATTTCTTTTAATTTGTATTTCTCTGATCAATAATAACCTAGAGTGTTTTTCATATGATTATACCTATTTTTTATTTCTTTGAAAATTGCCTTTTCATATCCTTTGACCATTTATCAAGTGGTGAATGACTTGTATTTCTATAAATTTGACTCAGTTCACTATATATTTGAAAAATGATGCCTTTTCAGAGATACTTGTTTTAAAAATTCTTTTCCAATTTTCTGCTTCCCTTATAATCATGGTTATATTAGTTTTGTTTGTGCAAAAACATTTTAATTTTATATAATCAAATTATCTATTTTATATTTTGTTTTGCAGAATAATTTTAATAATTTTACATGCATAAAGGGAACTGATTTTAATGAAATATAGTTCATCTATCTATCAATCTATCTATGATCTATCTTCTATCTATCATAAATCATCTATCTTTATATACATGTATATAACAACAACACAGAGATATCCTTTATATTACCATTACAATATGCCAGACAGTCTGTTGAGATATTTATTATTTTTAATTCATTTTAAACTCACAACAACTCTGTGGGATATGTGCTAATAATCACCAATTTACATATTACAAAAGTGAAGGGGAAAAGGGGTTAATTTGTTTGCCCATGGTCAGACAACTAGTAAGTTTCTTGATGCTGTATTGAACTTACTTATTCCTTACTCCAGTCTTTTACTATGTCACCTAGTTGTATTTGTACATGTAAATAATGGATATATGTACATTTATACATATCTCCAGGGTGCAAATGCATGTGCATATATGCATTGTGCATATATTCTATGAACATGTTGTGTATATGTATATGATATGTGTATTTGTATATTGCCTATTGGTATGAAAAGTATATCCATATGTGTATATTATATGTAACATGCACACAAATACATTATGTATGTATAATGTATATGTTTGTACTTATGCATATCCATGTATATATGTCATAGAAACCAGATTATGAACCCTTACAAAGGGTGACAATGAATTTTGCTATGAACAGTTATTTTAGGCACAAATGAAAACATTTTAAAAATTTATCACCTGGTCTGCTCTGAAGGAAAATAGATATTATAACAGAGCATGCTTAGATATCTGTGCTTATTTTTACTTAAATACCTTCACGTCATTACACTGAAAGTGTAATAGCCATCATATCACCTATCTTTATCATTGATGTATATTATCACATTTCTCTGTCTTCATGTATTTACACATAAATTCATATGTATTTCTATAATCCTGCAAATCAACAAGCATCTATTAGGTACTCACTAGATGCCAGGTAGACAATTGATAATTGCTGAAGTTGAGACAGACAGATAAAGAGGGAAAGAGAGAGACAGAGACAGAGAGACAGAGAGACAGAAAGAGACACACAGAGACACAATGACACACAGAGAGAGACAGAGAAAAAGACATAGAGAGACAGAGCCAGCCAGACAGAGAGAGACGGAAACAGAAACAGACAGAGAGGGAGAGGGGGAGACAGAGAGGGAGATGGGTAAATGAGAAGAGGAGAATGTAGTCCCTGCTCTCAAGGAGCTCAATAACTAATGAGGGAAACAACATGCAAATAAACATGTACAAATGAGATATATACAAGATAAATTGGAGATAATCTCAAAGGAGGGCATTAAGATTAATGAGGACTGGGAAGAGCTTCCTACAGAAGGTAGGACTTTAGCTGAGACTTGAAGCCATAAAATCCAGTTGATTGGGCAAAGAGGGATAGAATTCCTGCCAAGGGGCCCAGTCAATATCTATCTCCCCCTTCCCCCAAAACCCACCTGTGGGTTAATCATACTACTTGTATGTTGCAGAGAAGGAACTTGAAACCAGCTTATCTTTATGAGTAGGCCAGCTGCCTAGTAAATATTCCTTATCTTTCATAATAGTATATACAAATATCCCTTTTACTTGTGTATATATGAGAAACAGAGAAGAAAGAAGAGAGGAGAGGGGTGTATTTGCAGGGAGAGGATAGATCTCTTCTCAGTGGCTATAAATCAAAGATCTCCTTGAAAGAATCAGGTGGGGGTCTTGAGCTTTAGCCAGGTGTTCCGTAGCATTGGTAAACCAAGAGAGAAGCCCCCACTCCCATTCCTCATTTGCTGGGAGGCTGCCACAGATGAAGTTTACACTAATTAGCAATCATCTGGAGGCACAGCAGCAGATTGAGGCCTCGGCTGGAAGAGCTTCCTGACAGGTGGTTTACCACAAAGCAACATTACAATTACCTAACACACTGTTTGATTTGTGTAAACCCTCATTACTACTCACATTATTTAATGAACTAGAAGCCTTCACTCACCTCCCTGCAGATTGTAGAGGCAGCAACAGCATTTTCCATGCCCATGCCAGGCTGAAACTTTTGTGGTTTTAACCCATTTGGTGCAATGACAGTCATTCACCAGGCTGGAAATTAAAAATCTAAATATATTGCAAAACAGTGGCAAAAAACTAATTAGAGAAACATGCAGGTTAAAGTGGGTGGAGAGTTACAAATAGAGTCATTAAGAGCTAATTCTTAGTTGTGTATGAGTCTGTGTGTGTGTGTCTGTGTTTGTGTGTGTGTGTGTGTGTGTGTGTGTTTGGACTGATGGCAAAACAGGCAAAATTAATGTTTCTGCTTTATGCGTGCATTTTCTTTCATAAGCTTCTCAAAATTGAATTTAGGCTTTAGTGACACAATTTCAGAGGATGACTGATTCTAGAAGAGTTCAACCTGATGAAGAATGAATGTAGCATGATAAGATAGTTTAGCGAAGTCAACTAGTGTTCCATGAGGGACTCTTCTTTGCCTATTGTTGGGCTGGCTGTTGTGGGAAAGGCAAATTCCCAGTTCCCTGTGCCGTAGCTGACCTGTAACTGATATTTAATAAATGTTTGTTAGTCAGTTGGTTTAAAGTTTACCAAGACCTACCAAAACCCTAAAAACTAAAATGTCTGGCTTCAAGCAAGCATGGAGGGGAAGTGGATTTTGCAATGACCTGGAGAAGTTATATTATGACTGCATTTCTGTTCAGTAATAAATAATGGCCATGGGGGTAAAGGTGGCAGATAGCCTTAGTGGTAGAAGGGTAAGTAGAAGCTTTCAGGAACACATTTTGTCCCTAGATTATCAAGGACTTTGAAGAATTCCTTGAAGGATAGGGAGAATTATCAAGGATAAAACAACAACAACAAAAGACACATGTATAAAATGTTGGAGTATTTAAGAATGTACATGGGGAAGGGAAGAAAGAACTGATCAGTGGGGACTGCAACAGGAACATGAATTTTGTAGAAGGACTTCAGAGTCCATTTAATCTAGCCCATTCATTTTATGTTATTTTATTCTACTTAACAGTATTTTATTTTTCCAATTACTTGTAAAGATAGTTTTGAACATTGATGTTTATAAGATTTTGAGCTTCATATGTTTTTCCCTCTCTTCCTTCTCTCCACCCTCCCTGAGCAACCATGTACAATCATGTTTAACATATTTCCACAAAAAACAAAGCAAAACAAAACAAGACATTTCCACATTAGTCATGTTGTGAAAGAAGAATCAAAAGTGAAAAGATGAGAAAGAAAAATAAAACAAAAAAAGTAAACTTTCATCTGCATTCAGAGTCCATAGTTCTTTCTTTCTTTCTTTCTTTCTTTCTTTCTTTCTTTCTTTCTTTCTTTCTTTCTTTCTTTCTTTCTTTCTTTCTTTCTTTCTTTCAGTGAGGCAACTGGGGTTAGGTGACTTGCCCAGGGTCACACAGCTAGTAAGTGTTAAGTGTCTGAGGCTGGATTTGAACTCAGGTACTCCTGACTCCAGGGCCGGTGCTCTATCCACTGTGCCACCTAGCTGCCCCTCATAGTTCTTTCTTGATGTATATTTTCCATCATGAATGCTTTGGAAATGTCTTGGATCATTGTATTGTTGAAAAGAGATGTCTATCATAGTTGATCTTCCCACAATGTTGCTGGTACTGTGTATAATGTTCTCCTGGTTCTGTTCACTTCACTCGGCATTAGTGCATAGAAGTCTTTCCAGATTTTTCTGAGATTGACCTACTCATCTTTTCTTCTTGCACATTATTATTCTGTTACATTTAATATATCATAATTTGTTCAGGAATTTCCATGTTGATGGGCATCCCCTCAATTTCCAATTCTTTGCCACCACAAAAAGGGTTACTATAAATATTTTTGTACATATTCATCCATTTACCTATTTTATAATATCTTTAGTATACAGAATTAGTAGCACTATTACTGTATCAAAATGTATGCATGGTTTTATAGCCCTTTGGGTATAGTTCCAAATTCCTATCCAGAATGGTTGAATCTGTTTACAACTTCACAAACAAGGTATTACTGTTCCAATTTTCCCCACATCTTGTCTAATAATTACCATTTCAATTTTTGTCATATTAGCCAGTCTGATAGGTTTAAGGTGGTATTTCAGATTTGTTTTGAAATAATTTTTCTAGTAAATGGTGATTTAGAACATTTTTTCATATGAACGTAGATAGCTTAAATTTCTTCATCTGAAAATTGCCTATTTGTATTCTTTGGCCCTGTGTTAATTGGGGAATGACTTGTATTCTTATAAATTTGATTTAGTTCTCTATATATTTGAGAAATGGGGCCTTTATCAGAAACCATGGGCATGTATTTCCCCAGTTTTCTGTTTTCCTTCTAATGCACATTGATAGTGTTTGTCCAAAGCACCTTTTTAATTTGATGGAATAAAACATCCACTTTTTACTTCATAATGTTCTCTATCGCTTGTTTGGTAAAAAATTCTTCACTTCTCCATAGATCTGACAGTTCAACTATTCCTTGCCATCCTAATTTGCTTGTGGTATCACCATTTATGTCTAAACCATGTAGCCATTTTCAACTTGCCTTGATATATGGTGTGGGATATAGATCTACGCTTAGTTTCAGTTACACTATTTTCCAGTTTTCCCAATGGTTTTGTCAAACAATGAGTTTTTATCCAAGAAGTTGGAATCTTTGGGTTTATGAAACAGTAGATTACTATGGTTATATGCTCCTGTGTCTTATGAACCTTACCTAGTCCAATAATCCACCACTGTTTCTTAGCCAGTTCCAAATGACTTTTGATGATTACTGCTTTACGGGTAGGCCATCTTTCTTTGTATTTTTGTTTCCATTAATTCCTTTGATATTCTTGACCTTTTGTTCTTCCAGATGAACTTTGTTATTATTTTGTCTAGCTCTCTAAAATATTTTTGGTAGTTTGGTATGGTACTGAAAAAGTAAATTAATTTAGGTAGAATTATTATTTTTATTATATTAACTTAGCCTACCCATGAGCAATTGATATTTTCCTAATTATTAGATCTGACTTTATTTGTGTGAAAAGAGTTTGGATTGTGGTCATATTGTTCCTGAGTTTGTCTTGGCAGATAGACTCCCAAATATTTTGTATTGTCTAAATAATTTCAAATGGAATTTCTCTATCATTTGCTACTCTACTTTGTTGGTAATGTATAGACATGCTGATTGGTTATGTGGCTTTATTTTATATCCTACAAATTTGCTAAAGTCATTAATAATCTCAAGTTGTTTTTCAGTTGAGTCTATGATTTTCCAAGTACATCATATTATTTGCAGTAATAGTTTCATTTCTTCATTACCTATTCTAATACCTTAAATTAATTTTTCTTCTTTAATTGATAAAACTAAAGTTTCTAGCACAATATTAAATAATGGCAGGAAGAGTAGGCATCATTTTTCACCACTGATATTATTGGGAAAGCTCCTAGCTTATCCCCATTATATTTAATGTTTGCTGTTAGAAACTACTTAGTCTTTTTTTTTTTTGAAAACTCCTTTTATTCCTATTCTTTCTAGTGTTTTTTTTTAAATAGGAATGGATACTGTATTTTGTCACAATAATATTTCAGCATCTATTGAGATAATTATAAGATTTTGATAAGTTTTATTATTGATATGCTCAATTATACTGATAGAATTCCTATTATTGAACCCACCCTGCAATCCTGGTATAAATTCTACCTGGTCATAGTGTATTATCCTGGTGAAAAATTGCTGGAATCTCTTTGCTATTATTTTATTTAAATTTATTGCATCAATATCCATTAGGTAAATTGACCTATAATTTTATTTCTCTGTTTTGTCCCTTCTTGGTTTAGGTATCAGTATCATAGTTCTGTAATAGAAGGAATTTGGTAGTACTCCTTTGCCTATTTTCTCGAATAATTTATATAATATTGGAATGAATTTTTCTTTAAATGTTTGGTAGAATTCACTTGTAAATCTATCTTGCTCTGCAGTTTTTATGTATTTTGGAGACTTCGATGGATTTTCAATTTATTTTTCTAAAATGGTGTGATTTAAGTATTTTTTCCACTTTTTTTAATCTGGGCAATTCATATTTTTTGTAAATATTCTCTATTTCACTTGTTTGTCATATATATTTGCATATTTTTGGGTAAAATTGTTCATAATTATTGCTTTAATTTCCTCTTCATTGGTGATGAATTCACCCTTTTAATATTTGATAGTGGTAGTTTGGTTTTCCTTTTTAAAAAAATCAAATTAAACAAAGGTTTATCTTTATTCCTTATAAAATCAGTTCTAAGTTTTATTTATTAATTCTATAGTTGTATTGCTTTCAGTTTTATTAATCTCTCTTTTAATCTTCAAAATTTCTAATTTGGTATTTAATTGGTGATTTTTAATTTGTTCTTTTTCTGGCTTTTTAGTTGCATGACAATTTATTGAATGCTTCTTTCTCTGTTTTATTCAAGTAAGCATTTAGTGATATAAAATTTCCCTTAAGAACAGCTTTGGCTGCATTCCACAAATTTCAGTAGGTTTCCTTTTATTTTTGTTCTTATTTTTGTTGATGAAATTGAATGTTTCTAGGATTTGTTGTTTGACACACTAATTCTTTAGGATTAGATTATTTAGTTTCAAATTAATTTGATCTATCTTTCCCTGGCCCTTTATTATATGTATTTTTATTGTATCATTATTTGAAATGGATGTATTTATTGTTTCTGTCTTTCCACATTTGATTTGTGAGATTTTTTTGTGTTAATGAGTGATCAATTCTTGTGGAGGTGCTATATCCCACTGAGAAAAAGGTATATTCCTTTCTATTCCCATTCAATTTTCTCCAGAGGTTTATCATATCTAACTTTTCTAAAATTCTATATACCTCCTTAACCTGATTGGTGGATTCTTTCATTTACTATTTTCCTTCTGGTTCTAGAATATCAGCATAGTTTTCCTTGATAATTTCTTGAAAGATGCTGTCCAGGCTCTTTTTTGATCATGGCTTTCAGGCAGTTCAATAACTCTTAAATTATCTATCTTGGAATCTATTTTTCAGTTCTGTTATTTTCTAAGTGAGGTATTTTCTATTTCTGCTATTTTTTTGTTTTTTTTTTTAATTTGTTTCACTTATTCTTGATGCCTCATAAAGTCATTAGGTTCCACTTGCCCAATTCTAATTATTATGAATTGTTTTTTTCAGTCAATTCCCCTCCCCTTTCTTTTCTAAGCTGTTCACTCTCTCTTGCCAAATAACGATCATTTTCTCCAAGTTTATCTTCAACCTCTCTTATTTGATTAAAAAAAATTGGGGGGTCAGGGCAATTGAGGGTTAAGTGACTTGCCCAGGGTCACACAGCTAGTAAGTGTCAAGTGTCTGAGACCGGATTTGAACTCAGGTCCTCCTTAATCCAGGGCCGGTACTTTGTCCACTGTGACAACTAGGTGCCCCTCTTATTTGATTTTTAAAATCCTTTTTGGTCTCTTCTAAGAAGACGTTTTGGTCTTGAGACCAATTAATCTTCTTCTCAGAGGCTTTGCATAAAGGTGTTATGACAATGTTGTCCTCTTCTGAGTTTGTGTTTTGATCTTCCTTCACCATCATAGCTTTCTATGGTCAGGACTCTTTTCTACTTTTTAATCATGTTAGTCAGTTTTTGTTACTTTTAAAGTTTACTTCTGCTGGGGTGGTGGCAGCTTGCCCACTTCCTTCATTTGGCTCTGACTTAGTAGTACCTGTTGGGGTGGGAAGTTCCTGGACTAGCAGTTTACCTTCTGCTTTAGGGCTAGAGAATTCAAATCTGGCCTACTGTGCCACTGTTCTGCTCACCCAGGACCTTAGGGCCTTGTTTGCTGATCTGGACTGTGACTAAGAGACTCCCACCATTTTTCCCATATACTATCTGCTCTAGGCCAAAGCTTCTTAAACTGTGTGTTGAGACACCATATTGAGTCATGTTACTGAATGTTGGGGTTTCAGAAAATTTAGTAATAGTAAAAGTTTATGTGTGCCTCTTTTATATACCTATATACCTGGGGGCCACATAAAAATTTCTTGGGCAAAAAGGGGTCATGAATAGAAAAAGTATAAGAAGCCCTGCCATAGGTTGTGCTTCCTTTTTATCCATGTGAAATAGATCTTTCCTGAAGTATTAAGTTATCCTAAGCTGTAAAGTGGTTTCATTCTGTCTTTTTGTAGGTTTTGTAGCTCAAGAATCCAGTTAGAGGCTTGATTTAACATTGTTTCAGTGGGAAATTGGGGAGACCTCAGGAAATTTCTTGGCTTCTCTCTGCCATCTTGGCTTCTAACACATTTATTTTATAAATGACTACATCAAGGCCCATGGAGATTCAATTACTTGTCCAAGGTTGTACAAGTAATATGTGTTAAAAGGGGAGTTAATCCTAGGACTCTTGGCTCCCAAGTTAGGCAACTTTCCTCTGAAATAGAAGTGTCTACATATCTCATAAGAGAGATTTAAACTCAGGCCTTCTGACTCTGACATCATTTTTTTTTTTCCTCTGAATCACTTTAATTATTGGTAGAATTTCTTGGGGGGGGTGAAACTAAATATAATTTAGGTAAAATAAATCTTGAAATGACAAAAAATGACCATTTCACTGCCTAAGTATTCCTATATGAGAGGTTATCCAGTAATGGTCAGAAGAAGGCATGAGAGGTGGAACTTTGTGTCTTCTTTCTCTGGAGTCAACTCGCCATTCTGGCACAAACAAAAGAAGGGTTTGGTATTTTTCCAGGAATTTATCCAGGACATGATAGGGGACATTTCAAGAAATCTGCCTTCTAAAGATCACCATCCTCTTTGCTGATTCAAACCTAAAAAAATTTTGGAGAAAGATCTGAGGTCAAAAGTATTACTGTCATCAGTGTTGTTATTGGAAATGGAACAATCAGAAGAAAGGGCAGATTTGAGGAGTGAATGACTAGATGAAAAGATAGAATCTGAGAAAGGTATCTCTAGAGCAAAGCTTAGTGTTAACCTGTTGGGCTCTTGGCAATGTAGCATATACAGAAGTCTACAAAATATTATCTGGCAGCCTATGACTGATCAAGAAGGCTTTAAGGGGAAGAGAGAAGTAGGATGAGAAAATATCTTCCAACCTTTGAACACTATTCTACAAAGTTGAGAATAACCTTGTGGAAAAAAATTGAATTGTAACAAAATTGATTCTAAAGCTTTCCCTCTTTGAATAAATTAGAATTGACTAGTCTTTGAATTTCAGGGAGAACTAGTTCATGCAAAAACAAGTACACTTTTGCTGTAGAAGTCTAGAATCCATATGCAAGACACATACATGCATACATGCACACATGCACACAGACAAAAATGCATGCACTCACAAAAAGAGAAATTAACATACTAATAATGTAGGGGTTTGCTGGTCAGTTGAAGGGAATGTGTAAACTATAATGGTTTCAATCACGAACTGCACAAACTGAGAACAGATCTCCTTTTTCAATAGGATTTGATGGCACAGCAAACTGAACTTAACCATTAAATTGGATTATCTTTGTCCCTAAAGCAAAAGAGGATGACAAAATTGTTTTAGGAATAGGAAAACCAACAGGACACTATATAAAATTAATGTACTTGAAATATAAAGGATTAAATTCAAAATAGGCCTGGAGTTGAATTAATTACCTTACATCAAAGTCTCACAAAGCAGCTGTATTCATCATTACCTGAGACAAGGAACCAGCAAATATAGATACAGTTTAGTCAAGAAACAATAGCTGTGGTGCAGCTAGGTGGTGAAGTGGATAGAGTACTGGCCATGGATTTAGGAGTACCTGAGTTCAAATCTGACATCAGACACTTAACATTTACTAGCTGTGTGACCCTGGGCAAGTCACTTAAACCCAATTGCCTCACCAAAAAAAAAAAAGAAAAAGAAAAAGAAACAAACAAACAAAGAAAATCTGTGGGGTAGCTAGGTAGCACTGTAGATAAAGCACCAACCCTAGATTGAGGAGGACCTGAGTTCAAATCCGGGCTCAAACACTTGACACTTACTAGCTGTGTGATCCTGGACAAGCCACTTAACCCTCATTGCCCTGCAAAAAAGAAACAATAGCTGTTTGTTGACTTCAAAATACCACTTCTGAACAGAAATAAGTCTAAAGAAAAAAAAAAAGAAAAATTTTAATGTTTAATATAATGCTGGAGAAAAATGAACCTTTGCTTATTTTTAAAAAGAGAGATATACATGCATATGTACTATTTCTATTCAGTCATTTTTCACTCAAGTTTGGTCTTTCATGACCCCATTTCTGATTAAGATGACCAAAATAAGAGAAAGAAGAAATCTTTGATTCAATTAATGGAGGCATGTCTTCAGTTCACCTTTGATCAAGTGGAAAGGAAAATCTGTGGAAGATGTCACTGAAAAGAAATTCATTGTTTTTAAGAGGAAAAAAGGTATTTCCCAGGGTATTCCAAAATTTAAGTTACTATTACTCTCCTTAAATCATCTTGAATCAAAACTGATGAGTAACTTTGAGCTGAATTTTGTAGCTATCTTTTTTTTTTTTAAGGGAAGGGTGTAAAGTACAGATTATCAATTTACATATAGTAAATCTGTGAATTAGTTTACATCAAAGGGTTGCAAAGGCAGACCTACCTTCCCATTCCTCCTTGAAACATGAGTTAATTAATTGGATCTAATTCCTTTTTACTTGTGTGAATATATATGCATGTGCATAGTCTAATGTGTGCATATTGTATAATATTCATATATGCTAATATTCAAAATTCAGGAAGGGCTGTATGTCTGTCTATGAATACCTATGAAAGTCATTACTTATCTGTCTCATATGTATATGTGTGCAACTCATGGTTATTGATGAAAATATTAAATAAAGCAGAAGTAAAGAGACTACTACAATATATTTTATAATTAAACACTAAGACCAGTTTGCTTTATAATAAAGATTGTTCAGCCTTTTGAAAGCTAAAATGATTATATTAAGACATGAATGGGGCCAGGAGTAATGACATTATTTGATTAAATAAGAACTGATTCAGTTGCAGATTAAAAAGTCAGGAAGACCTGAGTTCCAATTCAGCTGCATATACTTGCTAGCTTAATAATATTGGTTAAATCAGTTAACTTCTGTCTGCCTCAGTTTCATCAACTCTAAAATGAAGATAATATTAACACCTATTTCCTAGGTTTGTTGTGAGGATAAAATGTGATACCCATATATGGTATTACTTTGTTCAAAAAGTCTGATGTAATTTTGATGCATTTTTGTGGGTATTTTATTTTAAGAGAGCCATAAAGCCAAGTTTTACTCAACCTACTAATTTGTTAAAAAAAAAAAATCCATTGGGTCACCTAGATGGCGCAGTGGTAAAGCACCAGCCCTGGATTCAGGAGTACCTGAGTTCAAATCCGACCTCAGACACTTGACACTTACTAGCTGTGTGACCCTGGGCAAGTCACTTAACCCTCATTGCCCTGCAAAAAAAAAATCCATTAGGTGGGTGATTGTATTGTTCATCTTTTAATTATTTGTATGATGTGAAAATGTGGTCACTTTGCAATATCACATATGAAGCCTGTATTTTTTCCTTGTAATATCTTAATAGAAAAAGTCTCTGATGTTTATGCAAAATAATTGTTACTTATAGATTCACAAACACAAACATGAGATATGATCAAGTAAGTCAACAGGTATTTGTTAATGTACTCTGTTAACTTTTTTTTTTGTATGAACAAGAATTGAGGTTGTTTTTTTTTAAACATTTGGTATCCTCCTTCCCCAGATTCCTTGTTAATTAGCCCTTTCAACATTGTGTTGACTCCAACACAGCTCTCCTATATGCATATTTCTAATACAGAAGTTTCCCCCTGTTTTGTTGTTTGTTGTTGTTGTTGTTTGTTGTGGCAGTGGTTGTTTTTTCTTTTCTTTTCTTTTCTTTTCTTTTCTTTTCTTTTCTTTTCTTTTCTTTTCTTTTCTTTTCTTTTCTTTTCTTTTCTTTTCTTTTCTTTTCTTTTCTTTTCTTTTCTTTTCTTTTCTTAATCTTGAGTGTCTAGTATTATCCCTGGAACATAATAGTAAATAAATATTCATTGAGTTGAATTGACTAAAATTATTTTCCAGATTGATATTGAAATACCCTCTAGATGACATTTCTTCAGCTTTTTAAAAACTGTTTTTAACCTTCCTTTCTCTCCCTCCCTCTTTCCTTCCCTCCCTCCCTTCGTGCTCCTCCATCCCTCCTCCCTTACTGCTCATGAAATTTCACAATCCTTCTTTTGAAGATATTGAAAATAATTTGATATTTTAAGCACTTTTTGAACTTTGTTATGATAACTACATATTTAAGCAAAAAAACCCCATATTTACTTCCTTAGGCTATTTTAATGTTTTTGTTTGTTTGTTTTCAGTCTTCTTGCTATGGATGACGGTTGTCTCAGTCCTTTACTTCATTTGTACCTGAATGCATCTTAAACCCTATAAATCTTTTTCCAAACCAGAATCAAATCAGTTATGTCACTGCTATTTAAATTGTGTCAATGTAATACTTTCTGGATCCATGTACCATCCTTGTGCTTTTAAACAAATCTAACTATATAAATAAATAAACTGTCCCTGATCTCTATTCTCTTATGGGTCATTTTCTCCAATTAGAATGTAACTCCAGGGGCAGCTAGGTGGCACAGTGGATAGAGCATCGGCCCTCAAGTCAGGAGGACCTTAGTTCAAATCTGGCCTCAGACACTTTACACTAACTAGCTGTGTGAACCTGGGCAAGTCACTTAACCCCAATTGCCTCACAAAAAAAAAAAAAAAAGACTAACTCCATAGGAAATAACAAGGACCCTCTTTGCTTTTGAACTATACTTAGCATTTATTCCATCATTGAGCTGTGTCTGACTTTTTGTGACCCTATTTGGGTTTTAATTGTCAAAGGTACTGCAAGCTGATTGAGGCAAGTAGAGGCTAAGGGACTTGTCCAGAGTCACACAGCTAGTGAGTGTCTGAGGCCATATTTGAACTAAGGTCTTCCTGACTCCAGGTTCAGCATTCTGGCCACTTAGCTATCTAGCTGCCTATATGCTTAGTATGATTCATATAAAATATAGATAACTTCATAACATTCATAATTGTCATTAATTCATCTTTTCTAATTTTATGATCCTATCAAAGAACATATAATTGCAGAGGTTACTGAAATGAATCGACCACTTATATGTGTGATTTGTATTTTCAGAATTAGTGAGAAATAATTCCAAGTAGGACAGCTTAATTTAGATCATATAGGAATTGAATTCCGAGAAGACTATGGATTGGACTTGATTCTAAAGGAACTAGTAAGCTATTGAATCTTCTATAGCAAGAAAGTTACATGTACTTGGTTTTAATCCTAGGAACATTAGCCTGTCAGTCATAAACATTTTGATTGGAGGATGGAGATCCTATAGACAAGGAGATTACATGTGGTATTTATTTAATTTTATTTTAATTTAAAAAACTTTTTTTAAAAATTATTTTTTAATGAGGCAATTGGGGTTAAGTGCCCAGGGTCACACAGCTAATAAGTGTTAAGTGTCTGAGGTCGGATTTGAACTCAGGTCCTCCTGAATCCAGGGCCGGTGCTCTATCCACTGTGCCACCTAGCTGCCCCATACATGGGATATTAATATAGCAAATTAATCATTAGATCATTATTACCTGGATTAAAATGGTTTCAGAAGGAATGGTGACATCATTAAGGAAAACTTGAAAGTTAAAAATAATACAATCTGGTGATTGACCGAATTTACAAAATGAAAGGAAATGAAGATTATAGGATAATAAATATAAGGGAGGAATAGGCCTCAGAGGCAATGGAAATTCCAAGTTCCCACCAAAGATTAATGCCTGGATAGTCAGGATCATGGATCTCCTAAAAGTAGAAAAACAATTTGGATATAACAGCATTTCCCTCCAAGGGTTATATGTTTTGATTAATTTTGAATAGGAGTAGCTTGAGTTAATACGTTTATTCATATATGAAAAAGAAAAGAAAAGATAAAAAGTAAAGCCAAAAAGCAAACCTTTAGCGTAAAATTTAAATATTAATTCTCAAAACATGATTTTCTGATGCTCTCATTGCTTTGTAATTGGCATGTGAGTTTTCATTTTTTTTTTTAGAAAAAGCAATTTTCTCTTCCCTTTAATTTGAGGAAATGTCAGGTTTCCAATTCCCAGAGTTTTAACTTTAGTGATAATTAAGTCTCTGTCACATAATTGTTTCTTGGCATTTCTTTTCTGAGTCAGTAATGCAGAAGTTATACATGCAAATTATACCTTCTCAGGATGCAAGTGTAAGAAATCATATAACTCAAGCTCATCTAATTATGATGAGTGTGTATTGATACCATGATGCTAAAGTATCTGAGTCCTAGGTTACTTGAGTTTTGCTGGATTTCTTCCAGTTGAGTGGAACTGAAGTACAAGCTGTTTTCCTGAAATAGTCTTTCAAAATTACTCAATCAGAAGATACTTTCTGAATGCATACTATGTGAAAAGTACTTTGCAATGTGATTGGGAGGTATTCAGGTATTCAAATATTCCATTGTCCACCATTTATTCAAAAAATGGAATACTAAGAAAACTCATAAATGTCCTTTCATCAACGGGTCTCATGGATATATACACATATGTGTATATGTATGTATATACATATATTTATATACACATACATACATACATACATACACATATATGGATATGCCTAGGCATGTTATATGCTTATATGCATATATTTTGTTGTTTTTCTTCAGTCATTTCAGTTGTACCTGACTCTTTGTGACCCCATCTGGTATGTTCTTGGCAAAGATAGTAGAGTAGTTTACCATTTCCTTCTCCAGTTCATTTTACAGTTGTGTAAACTGAGTCAAACAGAGTCATACAGATAGTAAGTGTCTGAGATGATTTGAACTCACAAAAACTGAGTCTTCCTGACTTCAGGACTGGTACACTATCCACTGCACCACCTAGCCACCTTTACATAACATGAATTGTAATGGGATATATTATATAAATATGCAGTAATACATTAACTTTAATACACATGCAAAATCAAAAGCTTGAAATAAATGTACCCATCTATCATATTCCACATAGTTATATATTAATTAACATATATGTCTTCATATGTGAACAATGCACATATACCTTCCCAAATATGTAATGCATCTGCTAGGATTTGCATATATGCACATATGTATAGGCAGATGTGTTTATTTATGTCATGAATATATCATGGTAGGATACTATACACATACATATATGTAAAATATAGTTGTATGCATGTAGGCAAACAGAGGTATATAAATATAGACACAGTTATAGCTACACTCTTTAGAGAAGAAGATAATTCTATTTTCTTGGGTCATTGTACAAGTTGGAATAAAATTATTTCATAGTAAATAATTTTCCTTAATCTTTGGATACTGGCACTCCAAGGAAAGCTTGTGGCTCGATTTCGCCACACCCCAAATCATTCATCCTAATTTTTAACCCCCTTAACTCTCTTAATTTACTTCCCTTCAAAACCTGCCATTAGTACAGTGTCTGACAAAGTCACTGATATCTAGGTATAAATTATTATTTTGGGGGAGCTATAAAGATCTTTATCATTCTTTTTTTAAATCATAAAAGAAATTTATTATTTCCAGTTACATGTAAAAATAGATTTTAACATATGTTGTCATAATATTTTCAGTTTCAAATTTTTTTCTCTCCCTCCTTTCCCTCCCCCTCTCCAAGACTACAAGAAATCTGATATAGGTTATATATGTACAATCACAATTAACATATTTATGCATTAGTCATATTGTAAAAGAAGAATAAGAACAAAAGGGAAAAACCTCAAAACATGTAGATACACTATGGTTATCAACAATGCTTATTTCTTCTAGAAGTATGTGCATTTTAAAAGAATACAAAAGGATAAAGCAAAGCAATAAATCTCTATTTGTGAATTTTTTTTACATCACTGTATAGAGAGAAAATAAAGTTTTAGGGACAAGACACCTGATTGGCAACCCTTAATTTATGCTAAATAGGTGCCCTTCAAGATCCTTTCAAACTGTGAGATTTTATCATAGAATGATATAGCAAAAGGATGTGAAGTATTTGGTAAACATGTAAGGATGAGAACAAGAAGAAAGTAAAAGCATGGAAAGAAAGGTAGAAGAGAGTTTACACAAGAATGTGGTGTTTGACAAACTCAAAAGTGATATTGAGATCATATAAAAGGAGGTGTTCAGGTTTAGCAGAGTCAATATTGTTAATCTTGGAAAAAAGCACTTTCAGTCGAGTGCTGAGGTCAGAAGAAAAACTGGGAAGTAAATGAAAGGTGAGGAAATAGAGACAGAATTTCAAAAACAAAAACAAAGAAAAAAAACAACCTCTTCCCCCCCTAGAAGTTTGGCTTTGAAAATAGAAAATTTATAGGATAATACTATGAAACATTTTTAATGGATGGATAAATTAGGGAGAGAATGAAAATAGCTATATGGGTGGTGAGTAAAGATGTTATGTTGAGGGGAAAAAAAAACTTACAAAGAAGACAGAAGGTGTAGGATCAAAGTATAGGTAATTGATTGGCATAAGTAAGGACACTAACCACCAGTTCCTTAACTTTCAGCAAGGAGGAAATATGGGTAATTTAGAACTGGATTTTGTGAAGGAGCAAAGAAAGCAAAATTTAGATAATCACTGCTATTCTAAATAAAATTGGAGATGATGTATACTCCTGTGAGGGAGAGGGTATAGTGATTGAGGAAGAGGGATTAAGGACAGACAAGGTTTACAACAGAAACTAGAGGGAAGTATGATAAATAGTCAATTAAGAAGAATTTTTTTAAAAGTCTGACAGGAAATAAATAGTTAACATAAATTTGTTAGTTAACAGGAAATAATTAGTTAACAGGAAATAATTAGTTAACATAAATTTGTATAGGATGAATGAGGCTAAATGGCATTTTTTATTTCTTAGAAAAGATTCAGTAGCATGAGAATAAGGGCATAGAAGGGACAATAAAGATGCTACAAATGTATGCCCAGTGTTGGAGAAAACAAAACAAAACAAAACAAACAAACAAAAATAAACAATTATGGTGGAATCACCTTCTTTGGAAGGTAGTACATTCTATCATCCTATATATCATACTACAATGTCCAGTTGGGTATACCAATTTGGTATATTGTAAAACTGCTTCATGTTTAGTCATGGATTAACTCTAAGTACTCTGTCATCCCATCCAACTCTGAAATTATGTGTAAATGTTTACAGGCTGGTTACTTACAGATGAAAACTTTGGCCAATTGGAAAAAAAAAATGTTTTAAATTTGGTGCTATTGAGTCTTATTCTTGAACATATGACTTCAGATTCATCAGTCTCACTGTTTGCCCAAACATGAAAACCATGTAGTTGGAATGCATAAGGAGTATGAGGAACAAGATTTCCTGGTGCTAGGGATTCTTCTAGTGCTTTCTCTAAACAGAGGTCAGCCAGCCAGACTGGTTAAGTCATGGAGAGAGTTTGGGGTATTGTGCCCAAAAACAATTTTGATTCTTTGATCATGAGACTTTCTCCATAATTCTGCTGCTTCTGGCAAATGAGCAATTACTGAGAACAAAAGAAGGACCTGGGTGGGTCAGTAACACAACTCAAGGATTACTTGGGTTAAGGCTAAAATTTTAGCTAAATTGTCTAAAATATCTGAGTGGTCGCCAATAAATTATAAGCTTTAGCAACAGTTAGACTTTTAAGCATTTATTAAGGAGAATAAGAATTTGGTAAAGAGAGAAGAAAAGGCCTAGATTCCTATCTATTAAAGGGAGAGCACATTTCTAGCTCCCTTCTCCACCAGCATCCCCAGGAAAAGAGAAAGAGGCAGAGCGCCCGGCTCCCCCTTCCTCCTCCCACCAGAAAATGTCACTTCCTGACACCAAAGAAAAGATCCATGGTCCTGCCCTCAAAGACCTTCCTTCATGGCAGAGCTTTCCTATAGTAAGTCTCCAGTAGGTGACGTCATTCCAATCATTACACTTGGTTACCTTGTCTTCTGTATTTGTGTTTTTTACCGCTGAGGAGACTTTCCTGTGTGTGAGTTCTCCAGGGGGGTGAGTTCCATGTCTTCATCCTATCGATTGAGCTGCTCAGCTCTAGGGGCACAGAGAAATATATAAAGCGATTTGTCTATGATGAATCTGTCCTGCAAGGTCAGTGTAAGCTGTGTACTTCATAGAACTGTCTGGCTCATCTGTCCTTTTCAGGTGTGTTAAGAGGAGCAGGAAATATAACAAACAGCATAAATCTCACATTGTAATTGAGATAGCTATATTTGGCAGATTTATGTCCATATTACATCAAGAGGGTATTATTAAAAATCATTCATTATCCCAGAAGAGCACAAAGTAAATATAAATGATGTGTACAATATATGCGCTGATGATGTGGTGACAGATGATTTCATTCCCCGAAAATAGAGCCCTGTAAAACACAGAATTGTAGCATCATAGATTGTCATGGGTAAAAGAGACTTCAAGATCATCTAATCCAGCTTGTTTTAATTGATAGATGATGAAATTGAGGCACAGGGAGATGATAGAACTTGCCAGACAACCCAGAAGTCAGAGTACCAAAGTTTAACCTTCTGATGATTTCTCCCTGTATGTCCGGGAGCAAGCCACTTGACAAAACTCTCTAGAACTCAATTTTCTCATGTGTAAAATTAGCATGTTGTAATAGATGGCTCTTAAGTCCCTTCCAGCCCTAGTTTTATTGCTTTATAGTATGATCCTCGGGTAATCACATGATTTTTAACGACAACCAATGATTAGTAAAGGTTCAGATGCATATAATGAGAGAGTTGATACACGTAGCTTCTATACTTTCCTGGTTTTCCTAGAATTTACAGCTTTGTAGATATGGTCCTGGTTAATGAAGGAACTAGAATTACTGGTACATTGATCTCAGGAGTTTTCATTCAGTCATAATTTCACTATGGGATATTTCTGCAGTGGCTAGCACAGGGAACTTTTTATTGGAAGAAAATTAAATGGTTATGCAGGAATCAGTATAAATGAGACAGATAGACAAACAGGCAGACAGACAGAAAAAGACAGACAAAGACAGGAACATAGAGATAGGCAAGGAGGAAGGAAGTAGGGAGGGAGGGAAACATTGCTATAGTATATCATGTTTGAGAATTTTGTTTTAAAACAGTCTAAACATGATTGCCCATTTTCTCTAAAGTGATAACATATGGGTTCCTGTGTATTACACATAGTATGAAAGAAATTTCACCGACCTTCTCTAAGCCTCAATTTCTTCATCCTTAAAAAGAATCTAATAATAACTGTAGTATGTGTCATAGGGAAGCAACTAGGTAATGGTTCAGTGGATAGAATGCTGGACTTGGAGTCAGAAAAACCTCAGTTCAAGTCCATACTCACTTGCTCACTAGCTGTGTGACCCTGGGCAAGCCACTTAACCTCCATTTTCCTTAATTCACTGGAGAAAGAAAATATAAACTGCTCTAATATCTTTTCCCAGAAACATCCCCCACAAAACAAACAAAATATAGAACTAAGAGCTTGACATGACTGAACAACAGCCACCTATTCTAAAGGGCTGTCATAAAATTCATAGCAGATAACATGTGGAAAGCACTTTTTATAAAAGCATTCCGTCATTCTGATTTGCAGTTTTGATTATATTATGATAGATCTTTTATCTATGTGATTGCTTCCACCAAGCATGAGTAGTCCCACTCATTGCTGCCTGCTCATCCTGTGCATCTGTTTTTTATGTCCTCCCATAAGTGCACCATATGAAGTTCACAAAAATTGATGGGGAACACTCATCATTTTTGTTGACATTGTAAACATAAGATAAGATCATAAAGGCTGTCCAATTGTCATTCCTTTCTCTGACACTTGGACATGACCAACACATTTTTGCCCATCATTTATTTATTGATCATCATCATTTCTAATTAGATCCATTCAGAAAAGAAGATTAATGTTTTGTGTTAATGAAGATCTTTCATACAAAGGTCACTGGTTATGGAATAAGAGATGGCAGGTTCAAATTCCACCCCTGATAACCTTTGGGTAGCTTGGGCAAATCAATGGTGTCCCTAGATCTTAGATTTCTCTTCTAAAATGACTCACAAGTTTATGTTTCCCCATCCAGCTCAAGATCTGCTATCCTCTGAATCTTTGAACATAAAGATTTTGGTATGGTGAATGTAGAGTCAAGAATACCTGGCAACTGATTCGATATGGGGGTATGCAGACATAGATAGGGTGAAAGAGAGAGAAGAGTGGGATGTGAGTGGGGTGAAGGGGAGAGAAGAGCATCATATGAGTACTCGGTTGTGAACCTGAAATTGTTCTTATCATTGAACACTTTTCAATAGGGATTCATCACTGGAATGATAACAAATCACAAGACAAATTGGTAGCATAGCACATACATGGATTTCGATCAAGAAAGAAACAACTTCTGCCTTCCACATTTGCTGTGTGATGATAGAGAAGTTACTTGATTTCTCTTAGTCCTGTTGCTCTCATCTGTAAAGTGGGATGATAATCCCTATTTTATAGGAGTGTTATTGAGATCTAATGAGATAATATACATAAGGTGTTTTGGAAACCTTCAAGTGCAAGACTGCTGTGATTAAATGTACTCAAAAATAGCTTTCAAAAAGTGTTGAAAGAACATATTTAATAATACCTGTTCATTTATGTAGTACTTTAAAGTTCACAATCTAGCAGTCATCTTGTACTCTTCCCTTTCCCTGACTCCATGCCCCTGACCATAATCAGTCTCCATGTCTTTTTGTTGCTGTCAAGAGCGTGTGCCACATCTGTCCCCTTCTTTCCATTCCCATAACTATCAGCTCAGATCCAGCCTCATCACTGCTCATCTGGACCATGCAGGACCCTCCTACTTAGTCTCTCTGCTTCTGTGTTCTCTCCTTGCCAATCTGTCCTTGATACAATTTTCAAATTATTATTCCAAAACACAAGTTCAGAAACTCTGGTGGCCTTCCTATCTGATATAGGAGAGTATAGAGTGCAGAGAAGAGAGAAGAATCTAGGCAAGTGATAGGTTTTGAACTTCAGTAACTTGTGTTGCCAATTCAATTAATTCCTTGAGATTGGGGCCAGATTCCTACAACAGGATCTATTTTTTTTTTCTGTACCTTCACAATTTTTCTGTGTCTCAGTCCTGTTTAAGTTGCAGGTTTTTCTTCAATCTTAAGGAAAAATAAGATCTGAGCTCATTGTATTTTCAATGTATTATCAAGATTATTTGAAGTCCACATAATACAGTATAGAGTAGTTTGTAGACTGGTTTCTTTTCATATTCACTATATCCCTAAATTCCAAATTAAATATAAGGAAAGTATGAAACATTCTTTCTTTCTTTCTTTCTTTCTTTCTTTCTTTCTTTCTTTCTTTCTTTTTTTTTTGGGAATTTCTTATTCTTTGTAGACTAAAACACACACTCACAAATAGACTTCTGCTAGCATGTTTCAGATACATAAACTATTTCTAAAGAGAAATTATTCTGAGGTAATGGGTAGATATTATGGTAATAAAAAAGTGTTTGGGTACTACATACCTTAAAAAGGTAAGCCTGATAAGTGAATTTATTTTCTAATTAAATTTAAGTAATATAATGGAGAAATATAGTTTGGCCATCCATAATTTTGAATATACTATTTCTACTCACTTAGTCTCTCATCTATTTTTCTCAGCCCTGATTTGAATGAGGAAATCTATTTTTTTTTCACTGAAAGAATTGGGTTTTAGTTAGTTTGGTGAATGAAGAGTGTAATTGAGACCACAAGGTGACATTATGCTAAGCTGAAGGGAATCATTAGATAACATTTTGATAAATTCTTCACTTTATAGAAAAATATCAAATTAAAATAACAAAACCAATATTAATTAATATGGAAAATAAGGTAATAATAACAATAACAATGGTTTGTATCTATCATCTATCTTTCTATCTATCTATCTATCTATCTACATATCTATCCATCTATGTGTGTCTGTGTATGTATACATGAATAAACATTGAAATAAATACACACACACACACACACACACACACACACATATATATATATATATATATATATATATATATATATATATATATATATATATATATATATATATATATATATATATATATACACAAATACAACATATTAAAGATTTCCAAAACATGGAGATGCTAATTTATATGATGCTCACAATTTTTCTGCAAAGTTTATGTTTCAAATATTCCTTCTCCCCTCATTTTATACAAGAGGAAACTGGGTTTCACTGTGCTTATGGGACTTAGCCACAATCACATAGTTAACAGCTATCAGAAGTATGTCATATAGAGGGTGCCAAATCTGCCAGCAGACATATAAGGAAGTTCAGTAGTGGTTTGAAAAAATAGTGAGTAGGTGACAGAGTAAGTGGTTATAATTATGAAGTGGAATTCATGGAAAAACTTGTAAGCATATAAACCTAAGATATCACTGAGGGTTAAAGCAACAATCAGTCAAGTCTGGAAATAATAAAGCTTACTATACCTACATTACAGCGTTTCTTTAGGCACAGAACTCTTAAAACTTTAAAGCATTATATAAAGATGAATTTCAGTTGACAATAATTGTGGGCATCATCATCTTATCTAAAACAAACAAAAAGTAAGGTATCATTAATGGGGCAGAATACAGAAAAAACAAGTGACCTCATAAGTGTTGAAATGTTATACAGCATCAAATCATTTGCCCTAATAGGCTAAAACTTAGTGGTAGAATATGGACATTAAAATATCTTCATTCCATAGATTTGAAAATTTCTTACAGTTTGATTGTGAAAATTAAGTTTTTCTATGTGTAATCTATACAAAAAAATTTGGCAATTTACGGGATTAGTTTTATTCCTTTTTGTTTATAATATTCAATTGTTTAGTCATTTTTTCTGTGTTTCTTGTTTTTAAGACAGGTGCATATCTCCCCCTTAAAATAAACATAGGAACACTTAAATGCATAGGTATAATCCTGTAGACACACACAGACACAGAGTTCATCTTCTTTTATATTTGTTCCTTTTTTCCATGTTCATTACTGGTTGAATCTGAATGAATCCCTTGTTTATTTCATTCCTCAGTAGAGCTGGGGTATTTTGAGAAATACATTTTTTTAAAATCCTCTTTAGAAAAGATCATAGAGGAGCAGCTAGGTGGTACAGTGGATAGAGCACTGGCCCTGGAATCTGGAGTACATGAGTTCAAATCCGGCCTCAGACACTTAACATTTACTAGCACTGTAACCCTGGGCAAGTCACTTAACACCAATTGCCTCACTAAAAAAAAAAAAAAAAAGGAAAATAAAAGAAAAGATCATAGAAAAATGCAGCAATGTGACATAATATTCCCCGGGGTGGGGTGAGGTCAGTCTCATGACATCTAGTAAGTGATCACCTTAAAAATAATGTGAACTTGGGGCAGCTAGGTGGCGCAGTGGATAGAGCACCGGCCCTGGAGTCAAGAGTACCTGAGATCAAATCTGGCCTCAGACACTTAACATTTACTAGCTGTGTGACCCTGGGCAAGTCACTTAACCCCAATTGCCTCACTAAAAAAAAAAATGAAATTAAAAAAATAAAAAATAACATGAACTTGAATAATTTGAAAGGTTAGAGATTCTATCAATGTATTTGCTGCCCATTCCAGGATAAATCTGAACCTGTTTATACATTTTGTTGATACTTTTCCATACTTCTAGAACAAAGAGGTGTTTGCACATGTGCACACAAATATATGTGTATTTACATGTATATATTCATGTGGACATATTTACATGAATTTGTGTTTCTATAAACATGCACATAACTATATGTTTGTACATCTTACTTGGTAGCCAATCTTGTTGTCATGAAGCTCTCTGAAACTAGTGCATAGTCTGAATTTATATATTATTTTATAAACATGAAGAACTAGTCTTTGAATTACAGATATAAAGTATATCAGTCAGCCTATTACCAACATTTTTAATTTTATAGTAAAAATTCCAGGGGGGCGGCTAGGTGGCACAGTTGATAAAGCACCGGTCCTGAATTCAGGAGTACCTGAGTTCAAATCCAGCCTCAGACACTTGACACTTACTAGTTATGTGACCCTGGGCAAGTCACTTAACCCCCATTTCCCCACCAAAAAAAAATTAATATTTTTGCCTTTTGCATAGACTTCAACCACACAAAGTTAGTGAAATGTTTCAGTAAATGATTTTATATAGGTTTAAGTACAAACCATATATTAACCTGTCCTTTTAAAAATGGTAGTGTATTAAAAAATTGTAGTGTATATGTGTATATATCTATACATTTGTACTTATAAATGCATGTATATTGAATAGATGTGTGTTTATATGTATATGTGAATATATGTTTATATATTTTTAAAAATCACAAGAATAGGTACAAATACATTTATTTATCAAGGGGTGCTTAGATAAAAGACATTTATGAACCATTTTACGTGATTAGATTTGAGCTTCTCAGCAACCCACAGAAATAGCTACTGCCATATTATTTATTATCTTCAATTTTCAAATGAAGAAACTGATGCTCCCGGCAGTGCTTCTTTGGTCACCCTGATTTAGTAAGTTCTAGAGATAGAATAACATCCCAGTTCTTCCTTACAACAAGATCAATTCTGTATCTAATTAAGCATACTGCCTCCCTAGGTAGAGATGAATAAATAGCAGACCAAGCAATCTGACAATCTTTAAGTTGCAGGTATAGACAGGGAAATATAAGATAATTGTGAGGCATCAAGATGATTTTGTAAAGGTGCTGTTTAGCATGGGAAAGAAATGCTTTAGTCCTAATTCAATTTACTACTAAAAGGATAATGGTCAGTATAAAAGTATTTTATTCATCAA
The DNA here is from genome assembly GCF_019393635.1 of Dromiciops gliroides. Lineage (NCBI taxonomy): Eukaryota > Metazoa > Chordata > Mammalia > Microbiotheria > Microbiotheriidae > Dromiciops > Dromiciops gliroides. The sequence continues at coordinate 25,031,212 of NC_057863.1, forward strand.
ATTATATTATACAGGGCAATTGAAAGCCTTAACTTTTTTTTTCCAAATATGGTAATAGAATTAATGAAAACAAAATGCTGTTAGTATGTTGTCAAATACAACTTGTCTTAATGTCCATAAAATGCCAGATAGAACAAAAATTATTTATTAGAATCATATTTATGTGGCAATTTTCTAATTGTGTAATTGAAATCATCTGAGTTGTCCTTAAATCATCATAATCATGACTGTCTCTTATTAAATATTAAATGATAGAATTCTACATACATATTTGAATTGAATCCTTTTAGTTCTAGGTTTTATTTCCATGTCCTGCTCAAATTTTCTCTTTTCTTTAAAGCCTTCCTCGCTTCCACAGAGGAATTTTCTGTCTTTTTTGAAGTCCTAGAATTACCGGTCTTCCTGTGTATCTTTACTAATGTTTGCACTACAATGACAGTCATATGTAGCTATTTCCATTTTTCAAAATCTTATGGATGGCTGTCAAATGTCATTTCTCCATGAAGTCTTCCATGGGCTTCCCAGTCCTTGGTCAGTCAATAATAATTCCCTACTGACATGTGTTGGATCATTTGGTTTGTTGCTTACTTATGCTCATACAATATACAGTCATAATTTCCCAGTTATTAGCTACTGTTTCATATATCTTATTAGAATGAAAACTCTAGGAGTTAGGGACAATGTCTTTCATACTTTATCGCTTAATCAAGCAAACACTGATGGCAAAATTGCGTACCCTGAACTGTGTGTACTTCAAGTCAATAAGACAAGTATTTATTAAGCTTCGATATGTCAGGAATTACATTAAGATCCGGTTTATGTGTATAAAAACAGAGAGATAGTCCTTGCTCTCAAGGACTTTATAAAATGAGAGGTTACATTTTAATGCATTTAATAAAAGTTTATATAATTTGAAAATATTTCTACTCCTATAGTTGTGATTATTTTTTAGGTGAGGAACTAGAGATTTCATGTTACTGGCATAGGAAACTAAGCAGATTCCATCTACCAAATGGGAGGCCACATCATATACTGGAAAAAGTGATAGATTTAGAGTCATAGCTCTGGTATCTGAACTTTTATTGGAATTAGATATCCTTGGGCTATTCATTTTAGTTTGCAGTTTCTTCATCTTTGAAATAAAAGTGATAGCCCAACCTTTCAAGCACTGTGCATTAAAGCTAATAATAACAAAAACAACAGCAGAAGAGAATTTGGTATTCAAATAAGAGACTGGAATAACAAAATATCTGTTTCATTAATCAAAGTGCACAGTGCTAAAGAGATGCTCCATAATGGTGTCAATGAGGATACTTAGAAATCAATTTTAAAAGAACAAAATCAGTAATATATATTTTTTCAGGGCAGTTAGGATTAAGTGACTTGCCCAGGGTCACACAGCTAATAAGTGTCTAGTGTCTGAGGCCAGATTTGAACTCAGGTCCTTCTGAATCCAGGGCCGGTGCTCAATCCACTGTGCCATGTAGCTGCCCCCAAAAATTTTTAATAATTTGTAGAAGCACCTTGAGAAATTTGTGGTTTAAATATTGAACGTATGGCTCTAATACTCATTAGATGTGGTTAAAAGTAAAAACTAACATTTGAAAGAATTGTTTGAACCCTAAAATTGCATGAACCATATTTCTCATTTCTCTGGAGCAGATGTCAAGCTTTTTCTAACCAAGTGGTTCTTCCCAGTTTGCAGAAGAAGAGTCTATTAAGCTAGATACATTTCTTTCTCTGCTAGTTTTCAGAGGGAGTCTTCTAAGGTTAATAGGTTCTATTTCCTTAACACTCTTTCACAAGAACCACATTGCTTCTTTCTTTATTCCCTTGTGTTTCTTCCATTTCCATATGTCAGGCTAATGGCACTCTCACAAACAAATTCACATACCCAAAGAATTAAAGAAAATGTGAAACCTCTACATTCCCTTTAAGTATTCTAGGAATTTTTATTTGTGCTTGAAATTGATAAATTGGTTCACAGGCACATGCTTGATCAGTCAGCATTTATTTGCTAAATAACTACAGGATTCTAGACATAAAGGCTAGGACATAAAATCACAAAACCTTAGGACTGGAAAGGACTTTTGGGACTACCTGTGCAAATTTGTACTTAAATCAAGATCACTTCTACAACAGACCCTTCAGCATTGTCTTGAAGATGTCTAGCAAGGGAAAATATTTCAAAGGAATACATCCTATCATGGGATGGATTTTGTTGAAAAAGTGCCTCCCTACAACATCTAGCCATAGGTCTTAGTTCTATTGTCTGTGCCCAAGCATAATGATTCTAATCCTTCTTGCAAAGAACAGCTTTTCAAATCCATAGAGAAAGAAGTTGCACAACACTTATGCTTGACTTTTCCAATATAAATATTAGCAGTTTCTTTGATCTTCCATTATCATTGACTAAAGGCCCTTCAACAGTCCATGAGTACCCTTTAGCTGACTGATGTCTTTGCTAAAATGGCACACTTATGATTGAACACAACCCTCCAGATATAATTTGAATAGAATAAAAGAAGACATGACATTCCTCTGATATACCAGTTTAGGAATTTTATTAGGAAAAAAAGGAAGGGAATTAATTAATTAATTAATTACCAAACCTTAAGTAAGCCATGATGGCCCACTGATAGTCATCGATTGTCTTTTCTAGATGCTCAAAATCCATGCCTTTAGTTATATATCCAGTCCTTCTGGACTAAATTTATAAAAACTTCATGCTTTTCCTCCTCCTCCACCTCCTCCTTCTCCTCCTTTGTTTTTTTTTTCATAACATCCATCTACCTTCAATGTTTTGAACCCTCACTGATTTCCATGATTTTTCAGAGATCGCTGACAGTGACTCAGCAATCAAACCATTTTTCCCCAGTAATTGAGCGAATAGGACTTGTGAAATTGAAGTTTGAACCCAAGAGTAGGAATTTTTCTTTTTTTTCCCTTTCAGAGTTTATTTTGGTAAACATCATAATACTTCTAGATTTAGATCATCATAAATTGATACCTTGAAGAGATCTCAGAAGTCATTAAGTCCAATTCCCCTCACGGAAGATGAAACTGAAGCCCCTTGCCCAGAATCACACAGCTATTACATTTCTGAGACAGAGCTGAAACATGACTCTTTATGATGTTGATCTATTCCTCTCTCCATTTTGCCATTTGGGCTTGTCCTGAATTTGTCAACTGAAATGTGAGGTATGCTTTTTAGCTTTTGTCATCTTTCATTACGGCTTTTTAAATTATCTTTAGCCAAGACATAGATGTGCATTTAAAAATGTGTTTGTTTTCACAGGTCCAAGTAAAGATCCCTGAGGCACTCCACTAGAGAACTTCATTCATGGCATGACACCTTTAGTGATTATTCTTTGGTTTAGGCCATCAAATAAATTATTAATACAGTCAAGGGCACTATTACTTGGCCGATGCTGTTGCAACTACTCTAAAAATAGTATCAGAGACTTGGTCAAATATTTTGCTAATATTTATGTAAACTCTATCCATAGCATTCCCTGTCATACCAATCCAGGAATACTATAACAGACACCCACACACCCACACACATGCTGATAAAAGGAAAATTAAATTAATTTCCCATGATCTGTTTTTTGTTCACGTTTTTATTGTTTGGGGTTTTTTTGTTTGTTTTGTTTTCTTTTTTGCAGGGCAATGAGGTTTAAGTGATTTGCCCAGTGTCACACAGCTAGTTATTGTCAATTTCCTAAGGTCAGATTTTAACTCAGGTCCTCCTGAATCCAGGTCTGGTGCTTTATCTACTGTGTCACCTAACTACCCACCCCCTGCCCCCATGATCTGTTTTGGACAAAGCCATGCTACAACTTTCTGATCTTCATTTCCTTTTCTAGGTCAATTTTAATAATTTACTTTCCAAACATTCTAGAATTTTTCCAGAAATCAAATTCAAATTCCCTAAACTTTCATTGGCAAACTTTCTTTCTTTTTTTTTTTTGAATTTGGATTCTTTTTACTTTTTTCTTCAATTCTATGTCATCTCTTCCATAACTAATGAGAGCTGACATTTGTACTGAACAGGATTCAAAATATTGCTCTAAGATAGCAAATCCATGCTGAATATCAAGAAGAACAGGGTAGGCCAAAAGTCATGATGTTTGAATAACTTTTTGGAAATTATTTCTTCTTTAATTTTTGCTATTTACAAGATTTGATTTTTCATATGTAATATAAATTCATTTTCTATATTTACAGTATATGATTCTATGGTATTGTAAATTAAAAACAAAAAAATGAGTTCTTAAATATTGATACCTCTTCATGACTTTTAGCCCAAACTGTATAAAGTGATATAAATGAAATCCAAAGTGGCAGGGGAAAGGAACAGTTGGAAAGGATGTTAGGAGACATGGATTCTAATCCCAGATATTTTACTTGCCAGTTGACCTGGGTCACTTCCCTAGGCTTATCGCCTCTTCTATAAAATAAAGAATTGGGACAAGTCCCCTATAAGCTCTAATTTCTTATGATTCTCAGCTAGTTCTTCAAAAATGGAAGGAATCATGAATAACAAAAACCCCAAGATTTCTTTTAGTCATGACAAATAATGAATATTTTAGAGAAATAGAAAGGAAAAATAACTATTTCTTGCTAATCCATTTGACTTTGAAAAACACACTCTTGATTATAATGAGGCCCAATTCTTTTGTCTTTGCTTGATAATATTATAAAGCTTTGCTGATTTGCATGAATAATTGGGAAACACATTGTTAATTTCCAAATTTTGCAGATTACATCTATGCAAGGAATTCAATAAAAGACTGAATGACATTGCATTAAAAATTCAAAAGAGACATGAACATGGGCCCCAGAATGTAATGTAATAATAGTGCAATAAATCTCTCTTTGATGATCACTTCTCAGTCCACAAGTCACAACCTCACATGTAGGAAAGGAGTTAGTGGATAATTTGCACTTTTATCAAGCATTCCTTTCGTCTTGACTTCTTTATTACTTTTTTCCCCAAAGTTTAAGGTTTCAAGGTTAGAGTAGTTATTATTTCTAAGCTTTAAATGTCAGGTCATGAGTTCTATTTTAATAAGTAGTGAAAGGAGAGATAATGTTTCATGTTAATTCTACTCATGAAAAGCACAAAGCATAATAAAATATTGATAGATTTTTCTCATAACATATATTTATATTTATACTGCAAAATCATATATATGTATTCATGTATATATATAAATGCACTTATATATGTATAGTCAGATATATAAAAATATATATATAATTTTTATGTAGATAGATAGATACATACATACATACATACATATCTCTGTACATACCTATACAGGAAATCACAGAAAAAAGTCTAAGGAATTACTACATGGCAGGCTCAGTGCTAATATTGGAAAAAGAAAGAAAAGAGCAAAAAGCATATTTCCTATAATCTAGGAGCTTAAATTCTAATAGAGAATATAAAATTATGTACATGTTTTATCTTTATCTATAGCTGGCACTCGGTTAATAAGCATTTATTAAGTGACTTTAATGTGTACCTGAAGTGTGCTAAGCACTGAGAATAAAAAGAAGCAAAAAATATCCCTGCCCTTGAGGCCTTGAAATTATAATCTAATGGGAGAGACAAACATACATGTACATATATACATACATATATACACATACATAGATAAAAATGAGATATGTCACAATAGGGTGGTGGTGTGGCCTGGATCAAATCACAGGCCAGGCCACAGCAAGGCCAGCAGCAGGCCTTGGAGGTGGCTGCAACAATGAAAGTAGGAGCACACTCTCAGCCCAAAAATGGTACGTGGTAGAAAGCTGATCAGAATGAAAATACAGGTAGGTCCTTTCCCTTTTTTATCATCTCTTTGGGATACAGACCTGGTAATAGTATTGTTGGGTCAAAGAGTATGCAGGTTTCATAGCTTTTTAGACGTTATTTCATGTTGATCTACAGAAAGGTTAGATAAGTTTACAACTCTGTCCAAAGCACATTAGTGAACCTATTTTTTTCCATATTCTCAGCCAACATTTTTCATTTAACTTTTTCATCACCTTAGTTAATTTGATTAATTTCCAGCAAAACAGAGATTAAAGGAGGCTATGCTGGGCTGTGAGCAAAGTCCAACCCCACAATAGCACCCCAGGCAGGCTGTGCCAGAGGAACTTACACCCAAGCCTCCAAATCAGCTGCAGCACCAGGGTCTTCTGGAACTAAGCTTTGGGTCAAAAGAGGCCAGGCAAGAGAAAAACCTGCCCTGCCTTAAATCAAAACACTTGAGACCCTCTGAAGGTTGGGACAGTGTAGCTTGGAACTAGGACCCCACTGTAAGAAGGAGTTAAAAGAAATATACTAGCAAAATGAAAAAATGGGGAAAAATGTGGACCCTAGAAAGTTTCTTTGATGACAAGGAAGATCAAAATACACCCTCAGAAGAAGAGAACAAAGTCAAAGCTCTTGCACCCACAGCTTCTAAGAAAAATATGAATTGACCTCAGGTCATGGGAGCACTCAAAAAGGACTTCAAAGATAAGGTAAGAGAGGTAGAGGAAAATCTGGAAAGAGAAATGAGAGAGATGCAGGAAATTCATGAAAAAAGTCAACATCTTGAAAAGTCAAATGGAAAAGGAGATACAAAAGCTCTCTGAATAAAATAAATGATTAAGAATTAGGATTGAGCAAGTGGAAGGTAATCACTGTAAGAAATCAAGACAAAATAAAGAAAAACCAAAGGAATGAAAAAATGGAGGGCAATCTTAAATATCTTCTTGAAAAAAAAAACAGCTGACCTGGAAAAAAGATCCAGGAGAGAAAATTTGAAAATTATTAGACTACCTGAAAGCCATGATAAAAAAGAGCTTAAACATCATCTTCCAAGAAATTGTCAGGGAAAATTGCCCTCATATTTTAGAAGTAGAAGGTAAAATAGGAATTGAAAGAATCCACTGATCACCACCTGAAATAAATCCAAAAATGAAAACATCCAGGAATATTATAGCCCAATTCCAGAACTCCCAGGTCAAGGAGAAAATATTGCAAGCACTCAGAAAGAAAAAAAAAAAATTCAAGCATGGTGAAACCACAGGCAAGATGGCACAAGATCTAGCAGCATCCACATTGAAGGGTCAGAGGGCTTAGAATATGATATTCTGGATGGCAAAAGAATTGGGATTACAGTCATCACCTACCCAGAAAAATTGAGTTTAATCTTTCCTAGGGAAAAGTGGGAACTCAATGAAAAAGAGGACTTTCAGGCATTCATGATGAAAAGAGGTGAGCTGAATAGAAAATTTGACTTTCAAATACAAGACACTAGCGAAGCATAAAAATGTAAACAAGAAAAAGAAATTATAAGGGATATGAAAAAGTTAAACTCTCATTAAAAAAAAAAAAAAACAACAAAAACAGGGGCAGCTAGATGGCGCAATGGATAGAGCACCGGCCCTGGAGTCAGGAGTACCTGAGTTCAAATCCGACTTCAGACACTTAACACTTACTAGCTGTGTGACCCTGGGCAAGTCACTTAACCCCAATTGCCTCACTAAAAAAAAACCAAAAAAACAAAAATTAAACTGTTTACATTCCTACATGAGAAGATGATACTTGTAATTCATAAGACCTTTTTCATTATTAGGGCAGGTGGGTGGAATATATTTAGACAGAGGGCACAGGTGTGAGTTGAATATGAAGGAAAGATATCTTTACAATAATAAAATTAATGGGTGATAGAGGAATGCACTGGCCAAAAAGGAAAGGGATAGGTGGAATTGTTTAAATTATCTCACATAAAAGAAGCAAGCAAAAACCTATGGAGTGGAGGGGAAGTTGGGGGAGGTATGGAGGAGTGAGTGAGCCTTATTCTCATCAGAATTGTCTCAAATAGGGAATAACATACACATTCACTTGGCTAGAGTAATCTATCTAACCCTGCAGGAAAACAGCAGGGAAACAGGATAAGGGGGAAGGGGACAAAGAAGGGAGGGCAGATTGGCAGAGGGGGCAGCAGAAGTAAAATACTTTTATGGAGGAATAGGTTGAAAGAAGATAGAAAAGACAGTAAATATCTTGGGCAGGGAATATGATGGAGGGAAACAGCAATAGTAATTGAAAAAAATTGAAGCAGAGGCAAGAGCAATGTAAGATGATGATGATGATTGATTGATTGATGATTGGATGAAGATGAGGATTGGTGATGATTAATAATGACAATTAAAACATATGGTACTCACTTTGTTGGACTATTGTAAAGGAAATTCTTTGTCAGGTATAAGGTACTATATGAATGTTATCTATTACTGTTGTTGCAATAATCAACCTCATGGGTTTATTGTAAGGAAATCTCTCTTTAAATTACCATACAAATGCAGTTTACCATAAAAAATGATGAACAGGATACTATCAGAGAAACCTGGAAAGACCACCATGAGCTGATGCAGAGTGCCATGTACTGTATACAAAATAACAGAAATATTGTAAGATGATCTTCTGTGAATAACTTGGTTATTTTCAGTAGTGCAATGATCCAAGACAACTCAGAAGGACTTATGAACATTGCAATCCTTCTAAAGAGAAAGAGCTGATGGTATCTGAATACAAATTGAAACAAAATTTTTTTGTTAGTTCCTTTATTTGAAGTTTTGTTTTTCTCAGTTTTCTTTCACAACCTGGCTAATGTGGAATTGTTTTGCATCACTAACTTATGTATAACTTATATTGAATTGCTTGAGTTCTGGGGGGAGGAGGGAGGAAGGAAGAGAATTTGGAACACAACATTTTAAAAATGATGTCAAAATTTGTTTTTACATGTAATTTGGTAAAATAAAAATGCTAAATAAATAAATAAAATAATTTTTAAGAGAAGTATAGGTAACAATTTACCCAAATAAAAGGTGGTTTCACTGCTTTTAGAGAGATGTATAGAATATTGCTATTTATAAAAGAAAATAAAATAGCTTATCTGGAGGGATGAAAGAAATACTTAAAGAGGCTTTCTTTATGGATTTACCCAGTATGCTTACTATGAAAGACAGTTAAATGGCACTACTTTTACCACATCTCTTCCTTTATCCATACCAAAAAAAAAATAGTATCTGAAAGTTAAGAAGCAAAACTGAGGCAATCTTGTGAGAATCTTTTAAGATGGCCATCAGCTATTGTGTCTATAGAGGAGGAAAAAGACATAATTGCCAAATTTCTTTGTCCTCATTCCAACATCAAATGAAAATCACATCATCAGTGAGACTAGACATTGCTGACTTTTATAAAGATATTCTGAAGATAAAAAAGTTTGAAGATTTTTAGTGTCTTACTTTTGTTTCTGCAAACTAAATTAAATACAAATACACATTTCAGGAAAAATATTCTGAGTGGAAATGAGCAAAGGAAACAGTGACATCTACAGTAGTGAGTGTTAACATAACAGTAATGACTATAATCCATCATCAGCTTTATACATCTTTTTCATCTTCAGCCTAGAAAGCAGTAGCACAGATGCTGCTTATATCTTAGTATACTATTTAAATGATGAGAGGTGAATCATTCAAAACCTCCTTAATGTAATGAGAATGGAGAAGTATACTGCAGCGACTGCAAAAAAAAAAAGTGTTGCCTTATTTTTAAGTGATACATAAAATATAGATGGAGTAGTGCTGATTTCTTCATGAGGAAATGAAGGAACCTTCTTCATTACTGAAATGATGTTAGAGTATGTGTATTTTTCAAAATGAAATCTGGGTAAAATGCTTATTTTTTCTAACCTTAGATCTGTTCCACATGTCTTCCTTTGTTAAAAGTAAAACAATGGGGCAGCTAGGTGGCACAGTGGATAGAGCACTGGCCCTGGATTCAGGAGTACCTGAGTTCAAATCCAGCCTCAGACACTTAACAGTTATTAACTGTGTGTCCTTGGGCAAGTCACTTAACCCCAATTGCCTCACTAAAAATTAAACAAAAAAAAAGTTAAAAAAAAGTAAAACAATAGGAAGCCTGAGACCAAAAAAAAAAAAATCACATTCAATATTTTAACTTCCATGAAGTTAATTTGCTCTGATTTCCTCATGGATAAATTAGTAGGCATGGTTCTGCTTCTAACATCTGTCCAGCTACTTCTTGGAATTCATGTATGTTAGACACATACTTCTTTAATATGTAGTCACAACCTTACTTCCCAGACCATTGATTAGAATTATGGATTATCAGGGCAGCTAGGTGGCAAAGTGGATAAAACCCTTGCCCTGCATCCAGGAAGATCTGAGTTCAAATTTGACTTCAGACACATTATACTTGCTAGCTGTGTGACCCTGCGCAAGTCACATAAGCCTCATCACCCTGCAAAAATAAATAAATAAAATAAAAAAATGTGAATTATTTACAACTAGGCCTGGCTATAGCCAGGTTTAGTAACCAGCAGAGTCAGGAAAATGTCAGACTTGGATTGGGGTGGAGATGATTCATCATATCAGAGGTCACCAGAATCAGAAGGCAAAGTTCTAAGCAGGCAGAAGCAAGAAGAGGACAGACCCATCATTGAATTAGGGAAATTTCACATAGATAGCCTATTATGGACAGTTCTGGAGGAGCAATTTGTACTGAGGTTGTGTAATATCAAACTCAAAAGTTTTATCCTACTAGTTCCTGGTCTTTTCAGTTCACTCTGCTTGGTAGGTCTTTGGATCATCTATCCTGAGTTGTACTGGATCTAGAAGTCATCTGGCTCAACCTTAACATTTTACATCTAAGGAGACTGAAGCTCACAAATATAAAATATCTAAGGTTACACAAGTAGAAAATGTAAGGCCTTAAATTGAACATGACCCTTTAATCAAGACTCAGTGCTCTTTCCACTATACCACACTGACAGTGTCATTGATTAATCAGCTTACTTATTCATATTGATAATGTCATTAAGTACATAGAGCACTGACTTTGACATCAGAAAGAGCTGTGTTTGATTCTCTTCTTGTGCACTTAATAGCTATTACAACCTGGGCAATTCACTTTACCTCTCTGCTCATCATTTTCCTTATTTCTAAAATGGAGATAGTAGTATGTGTTAAGAGAGTCACTTGAGGGACAGCTAGATGTCACAGTGGATAAAGCACCAGGCCTGGATTCAGGAGAACATAAGTTCAAATCTGGCCTCAGGCACTTGACACTTACTAGCTGTGTGACCTTGGGCAAGTCACATAACACTAATTGCCCCATGCAAAAAAAAGTCACCTGAAATAATGCTGGTAAAGAATTACTTTTCTTCTTGGAGTGCTTAAAATATAATGGTTGATTCTTCATATGGAGCTCAGAATATATTAATTCATCTTAGGGCTTTCAAGTCTCTTACAAACAAAAAGGCATTGATCATTGAATCATAGGAATGAGAACTGTATGATCATAGAAATCATGAAGTGCATTTAGAGATGATGAGAATAGATCCCTCTAGCCTTATTGCGGGTTCTAGTATCCTCAGTGTCTGGCAGGCCCTTAATCCCTGGGGGTGCTATTTGTCTGGGAAGAGGGCTCCATCTGGGACCAGAATTTGTCATTTACCTCATTGGACTATGATAACATCACTTTGTCTCGAACATTACCCTTGATAAATGCTTACTGAATTGAATTGATTAGATTTGAATTTGTCTTCCACTGTCCACTTAAATGTATAAAGATGTCTTCATATCTGTACCCCCAATGTAGGATTTATTGGATTACAGTTCTTTATATGTTGCTTGTAATTGTTCATAAGTCTGTTTTCAATCATTTATAATAGGAAAACACACTTTACAATAAATTCCAAACTAGTAGAACTGTTTTGGAAGAAACAAACAGGGGCAGCTAGGTGGTACAGTGGATAGAGCACTGGCCCTGGAGTCAGGAGTACCAAAGTTCAAATCCGGCCTTAGACACTTAACACTTGCTAGCTGTATGACCCTGGGCAAGTCACTTAACCCCAATTGCCTCACTTTAAAAAAAACAAAAACAAAAACAAGAAACAAACACACACACACACGCGCAAGTAAGCAAGCAAACAAGTATATGTGAGTATATATATATATATATATATATAAAATTTCATGTTTTAATGTATAGTTTCATCTATATTTCTAAGCCCACTCTTCAGAATTATACATAAATATACATGAGGCATATATGCATGTATATATATATACACATAATACATATACTATGTGTCTATACAAATTAAATCATTTGAAAATTGAAAGTGCATTTTCTTTTCTGGACTCCTATAAGAGATGGATATAAATATATATATATGAATCTCCTATATTATCCTATCTATCAATTGATCGATCAATCGATAGAAAGGATAATATAGGAGATTCATCCCAGAGCTGTCTTCTGTGTTCAAACCATGAGGCAGTAATCTTCTGTTTGAGGGGTAGGAATGCTTTCCTGTCTCTTCATCTTCTCAAACTGTTTTTACAAAGGGAAACATATTTTCTCAAAGATGAAAAAATATCCAGATTATGGAAGAATGAAGAGAAGCATACCTTGCATGTGTTTGTTGTATTTGGCTATTTTTTCCCCCAATCTGAAAGAGGTTTCCTTGGCAACCATGTCATAGGAAGTCCCAAGCAAGGTTACATTAACATAGAATAGGTTCCTCCGTTCACTTCCACAGTTTCTGCATTTCACAAACTGTCACCTACTGAGGTCACCCCTTTTTTTCTTTTTTTTTTCTGGACATTTTCAAACATAGGTTAAAAGCAAACATATTTAAACAAGTTTTTTCTACAATGATCATTTCAGCATTTCATGAATTATGTAATTCTCTTAGATGATCTCAAAGGATTGCTTTATCCTGAATTTCTCTTTTCATTGTAATGTATAGAAGTTTCACTTTCTTTTTTCCAAATAGGAAGAGAAAGTTAGGACTTATGAAAGAGTTATATCTGGTCCTATCCGGTTATACTTTGTATCTTATTCTTGAAGATACTCCCAGGATCCTTTTTCTGTTTAATATGTTTTCATTCCAGGACACTCTGGGCACCACCATGTACCTTGGCTTTATATCCAGGAGATTTCTTGAGAGTCCTATGTGGATATTCATTCTTCTATGCAACTAGATAAAGGGAAAATTTGAATTGATCATACAATCACTAATATAGCACTGAAAGGAACCTTGGAGGCCACTCATCCCACTAGATAGCCTGTAACAGGGGAAAGAGGTGGTGGGGGTTTCTTAGGCATTCCTCTTTAAAGAATTATAACTCTCACACACAATCCAAGTAGGATAAAATAATCTTTTATTTGGGTGCTTAGAGAAAGTGACCAAGAGGGAAATGAAAGACCTTACCTAAAAGGGAAGAGTTATCTTAGAGACATCTTGCTTGTCCAATAGATGAAAGGCAAAAGTTTTTATAGGGGATAGATGGTGGGGGGGGGATGGTGAGGGGGTCACCACCTGACTATGGAATGTTACATTTGGGCATGGGTGGGGAAAGATTCCTGAGAATCAGGGGGATTTTTCTTTTTGAATGATAGTCCTGACCTTTCCAGTTATCTTTGTCTCCTAGCTCAGGGAGTAGCCATGCCTAACTGACTTTCCTGCTGTAGAATTTAATCTCCCCTTATTTCTTTAGGTCTGCCTGTCCTGATAGCTAGTTGGCCAGTTTAAACTTTAATAGTCCCTTAATTCTTGGATATGTCCCAACTCCATATTATAGCCTAATATTATCTTTTTACAAAGAAGAGAAACTAAGACTCAGTGTCATAAACAAGATCATACAAGTAGTGTGGGGAAGAGTAAGGATTGGAAACCAGGTGCTGTGGCTCAACCTGGTACTCTCTCCTAAAGCATTCATTGCTTGGTATTTTATATAATTTTTAATTAGGCCTTGCCATCATAATCAAAACTAAACAATGTCCCAAGGAAATGGTCTATTGAAAGACAGAATTTTTTTTCATTATTGCCAGTAAGATCCAGCTGCCTCAGAGGTACTTTTAGAAAGTAGTTTTCTTCTGTTGTCACATTAGATTAGGAAGGACTTTTCCCTCTTCTGAGGTTTCAATTATGTTTATACAATTAGCTGAAGGATATGTTATTGTTTGTTTGTATTTGGTTTTACAACTGGTCTGAAAGCTATTTATTTCACCCTAGGATTTAGGGGTTTTTTTTTGATAGCTTTATTGTTGTTCTTGTTGTTTTTTTGTTCATTTATTTCTTTTTACTCTAGTTGGTACCAGGCATTAGTGGTTTCCTTTGTCGCATAGAAATGTGTATGACAAACCATAGTAGGTACAAAATAATTATTTAAAAATTCCTAATATTGATTTCTGCTCTAACCCGTGTTTATATTAAAATAATAATAATTTGTTTATAAGAGCTCACCTGGAAATTGATTATTTTGAAATACATATTTTTAAATAAATACATCATGCAGAATAGGTAAAAACAAAATAATGTAGATTAAGTATATTATGTTTTGTGAAAATAGACTCAACCCTCAGCTAGTCACATTCTCCAAAACCATGCTGAAAATCTTTTGAAAATATCAGTTTGACTATGCCACTGCCCTCATAAAAATTCTTTAGTGACTCTTTATTGGGTAAGTCCTCTGTTCACCAAAAAGCCTTTCACTGTCCTACTCTAATCTACCTTTACTGACATTTTACTTTACATTCCATTGTGAATTCTAAATTCCAGCAAAACTGGCCTTCCATGTATTTCCCTACATTCCACTTCCCACCTTGATACATTTTTACAAGCTACCCAGTTTTATATCAAACAGATTGTCTTCTACAATTCTTTAAATCCTTAGCTTTCTTCAAGGAATGGTGTAAGAGGAGAAGGAAGAGAAAAAGGAGAAGGAAAAGAAGGAGAAAAAGAAAAGGGAATAAGAGGAAAAGAAAGAGAAGGAGAATAAGAAATATAAGGAGGAGAAGGTGGAGGAGGAGGAGGAGGAGGAGGAGGAGAAGAAGAAGAAGAAGAAGAAGAAGAAGAAGAAGAAGAAGAAGAAGAAGAAGAAGAAGAAGAAGAAGAAGATGATGATGATGATGATGATGATGATGATGATGATTGCTACTTTTCCTGATATTTCCAGGTAAGGGCTTTTTATCTCTCCTCAAATTATCTTGAATTCTCCTTTCTGTTGGCCTACTGTGCCATGCCTCACAGTAGAAAAAATGTAAGCCTATCCCCAGGGCTCAATACACTGTCTTGTACTAGAAGACTTACTGAGTTAATGCTTAGAGAATTTTTGAAAATCTCAGGTTAAAAAGACAAAAGGACATACTCAAGGAAAACATTATTAAAGGAGGTTCCACAAAGAGTTGCTAAGGTATGTAAACCAGACATCTTGCCAAAGATGTTAGGGACATTAAATCACATGAAGTGTGAATAAAGAAAAACTGAAGATCTTAGTTTCAGCAAAAATGAAGAAGAGAGGGAAAATTCCAGTGTGACATCAGGAGTCTTGCATGGTTTCATTTCTTCCAATATCAAGAAGATCCCCTGCCTATATGAAACATAGGTTGAGATCCCTATAAGAAGAGAAGTTTAAAAGGCTGGGAAACAATGTTCCTTCATTGTCTTGTGGAAAATCAACTGTTATTTGAAAGAACAAAAAATGTTTCTTAAAAAAGACAGGAGGGGGCAGCTAGGTGGCGCAGTGGATAAAGCACCGGCCCTGGATTCAGGAGTACCTGAGTTCAAATCCGGCCTCAGACACTTACTGACTGTGTGACCCTGGGCAAGTCACTTAACCCTCATTGCCCTGCTAAAATAAAAAAAAAAAAAGACAGGAAAAGCATTAATAGGCAAAGAGGAATTTTAGAAAACCTGTATCAGGAATATGGAAGAGGAAAGCAAAAAGAAGGATAAACAAATATTCTATTTTCATATCAAGACTATATCCAGGCACTCCATATTGAAGGCAGAGTTCAATTTTTCATGGAAAAAATTAATTCTCATGATCTAAGTAATTATGATGAAAATACATATGCCCAATCAGGGGGAAAATCATCCATAAATCTGAAGAAAATGTGAATACAATTAAATTCAACCACCAGTAATTAAGCAAATCTCATTGCTAGGGGACATTGGCAAAGCTTTCTTTAAACCTGGAACAAATAAGGTCACTAGCTTTGGAGGATATGAGATATTGGTCCCTAAGAGCCATCAAACTTGATGACCAATACCTATCATTAATGAATACCACATAGCATCAGGAGGGATATAGGAATTGTTATTGAGATTACCAAATTCTGGGAATGAAACTGAAGAGGTAATAATCCCTAGCAATGCTAAAGATTAAAATATTGATGTATTTCAAAGAGAAAGTTGGATTTGGGAAGTAGAAAGAAGATTTTAATTTCTAGGAATATAATTTCAGGTACATTAATTATGGGACTCTTTAGCAGGAATGAAATATCTCTTGCTTGGTCAGTAAAAAAAAAATTAACATAAGACTTGGGAATCTAATCAAATTCCTTAAAATTATAATGAAGGTAAAGAAAAATCTTTGCCTTCCCCTCAGTCTGTTTTCATGTCAAATCATGTACTATGGAAAGTACCAGAGGAAAGAAAAGAATATCATTATAAGAGTTGAGGAGTTTTTAGGAAAAAATATCTAAGAAGACAGGCATCAATAAAATGCATGCCAAGATAATACATCCATCATGCATACATAAATATATGAGTCCACACAAATACAAATACAAAGGAAATATGGCTATGAAATAGAATATCTTATTTTAAAATTTAAAAAAATGATTCAAAATGTATAGTGTAGCAAAACTAGATATTCTTATTTCAACAAATTAAGAATTGTGAGAAAATAATGGGATTTGGCAGATACTCAAAGGCTCACTTGGAGATTAAACTAAACTGATTGAATTAAGTGAGAGTAATTGACTTTGCTGATTAGCCTGCTTCAAGTTAGATTGTAATCACACCTGGCCAGCACTTAAGAAGGTATTGTTCTCAGAAACTAAGGACTTTGAACTCAACATGAGACCACCTTCAAGTCCAGTGAACCAATGGATGTGGATGATCCTAACCAATCAGCTTGAAGCAGTGTGTAAGGACCGCCTCTACTCCAGACCTATAAAAAGCTTCCACACTCACTTTGAGAGGGGAGCTCATGGTTGAAACAGGCGCATGGTGGAGGTCTTGAGGAAGAACCAGACCAAGGTGAACCTCTAGGCTAGATAGGCCTTTTGTTAACTACATGTGTTCTTTTTTCTAATACCTAGTATGTTTTAATAAATACTTACTACCCAAAGACTGGTGCTAAAGCTTCTAATTTAAGAGAACCACACATTAGATTTTTTTAGACATCACAGTTTGATTTTAAACATCACAGAATTTAAAGTGGAGGTGGTGGACACAAACAGTAGAGAACATTTACGTAAAGATAATATATGAAAAAGCAGAAGGGATATTGAGATTGTACTATGGATCTCCAACACAAGCTTTTCAAGAAAAAAATTTTCATGACAGAAACACATAATTTCAATTATGGAAGATAGTGGCCATTTGAAATATGGATGTGAATGCAGAAAGAAATCATCAAATACCTCTTACATTCTGGTGGACAAATTTTAATAAGACCATTAAAAGTTTCTATCTTCCAAAGGAAGATGGACAGTATGTTGAAGACACTCAAGGTAATGTCATATGAGCATCAAGTGAAGAGAGAATGTTTAATCTTGAGGGGGGAAAAATGACTTTGGGAAAGTCTGGAAGTTGCCTTTAAGTTCCTGAAGGATTGAAAATATGGAAGGAGGGACAGATGCCTTATTCTCGTTGGCCTTCTATAAAATTAGAGGGATTGATGAAATAAGTAAGCCCAGCTGCTAAGCACTCCACTTCTGGGGTGCGATCTTAAAAGGCAAGGAGAGAAAGGAAGTGGGATCTCTTGCCTGCTCTCCTGGTCCGATGACTGCGACACACAGAGAGACGCAGACTGGAGCCCGGCTCGCCATTAGCAGCACGTGCTTGACTCGGCTCTCTCCCCCCAAAGGTGGCCTTGGGCTTTTGGTGAGTTTTATACGGAATATAGACTAAGCTTAGACTTAAGACTATTTGTTTTGTATTTCTACTTTCCTATCCCTTTAAGCAACATCACCTGGTAACTACCACACAATAAAAACTCTAACTATAGACCAGAGGTTTCTTCCATTTACTAGTCTGGGAGATAAATTAAGGGAAAGGTTAAAGAGGGGAGATTTATGATCTAATATCCAATTTTAAATCTCACACAAAAAAACCTAAAATATAGTTCTGAATGAAACAAAGGACATCCTTTTTCTACCTTTTATGCTTAATAATCTAATAATATTGAATAATTTTGTACCATTTCCTTTTTTTGTCTTGAGGGCCTTCTCATATTGTAATCTTTTAAGGTCCTAGTATTTAAATATCATGTACACATTATTTTCACCACTTACTAAGGGTCATGGTCTTTCAATTGTTTCTATTCAATTAAATAGTTTGATTCTTTCTTCTTTCTCATTACAATAAACCTGTGATCTACTGTGTATTTATTTCTCTATGATTTTCCTGGGGGCAACACTTACTTGTTGTTGTTGTTGTTGTTGTTGTTGTTGTTGTTGTTGTTGTTGTTGTTGTTGTTGTTGTTGTTGTTGTTGAGGTGTTGCTGACCCTTTAAGACACCATGTAGAGTTTTCTTGGCAGAGATACTGAAGTGGCTTGCTATTTCCGTCTCCAGGTCATTTTACAAATGAGAAACCAGGGACAAACACAGTTAGGTGACTTGTGCAGGATCACATGGCCAGTTAAGTGTCTCAGGCCAGTTTTGAACTTAAAAATGTGAATCTTCTTGACTCTAGGTCCAGTACTCTGTCCATTATACCTCCTAGCTGCCCTCTTCCCTGTTTATCCACTGATAAATGCTTAAACCTTCTTTAATTCCCTTAGCATAAATGATTCTTGTTCCTTCACAACCCTCATTGGGCTTTATTTCAATTTAGAGACCACAAGTAACTTTATTTGTAGGTTAAGACATGAATTCCTCTCATTAATATTTAAAGGCTTCGACAATCTTACCCTTCCCCCTTCTTCTTCACATTTCTTCTTACTCCTCCAATCACAGTGACTTTCTTGATGTTCATCACACATGATGCCCCATCTCCCATCTCCATTGCTTCTGTTATCTGTTTTCTGTCCAGAATCTTCTCCTGCCTCAAGTTCATCTCAGGCTGAAACCTAGTGTTCTTCAATACTTAGCTCAACTCTTACCTTCAAATAAAAAGCCCTTACCCAATTGCCTTGGGCCTAGAGCATTCCTCTCTAAAGTCATGTTCTATTTGTTGTTGTTATTGAGTTCTTTCAGTCATGTCTAACTTTTCATTACCCCATTTACAGTTTTCTTCATAAAGATACTGAGTAGCTTACCATTTCCTTCTCCAGTTCATTTTATATATGAGGAAACTGAGCCAAACAGGGTTAAGTGACTTGTGGAGTGTCACACAGCTAGGAAGTGTCTGAGGCCAGGTTTGAACTCAGATCTTCCTGACTCCAGATCTGGTGCTATATCTACTAAACAACATAGCCACCCATTTACAATGTCAATTTTTATTTATATTTTATATATCTTTTATGCACATAATTTTTTTCTTACTCTTCCCTGTTTAGAGTTTTTGAAGGATAGAGAATATGTTTTTGCCTTTCCCTATCTGATCCTTATCACAAAGCCTGACAAAGATCAAACAAAATCATTATTGACTTGGTCTATTGATAGGCAGCAAAAAAAAAGTAATCAGAGATGACATCAAATAGAAGATACATACATTAATTAGGTAAATTGTATGTGTATATAGATATACAAGTTATATATATATATATATATATATATACATACATAGATATGAAAGTATACATACACGTATGTTTATATCTATATACACATAGACTATATGTACATTTTTAAGATTACTACAATATAGTTTAAATACTATATATTTACTACATATATTTATATATATTATTTACTATATATAGTATTTGCAATATATTATAGTAATCATACATATATAGTTTATAAGTATTATCTTTATATATAAACACATATGTTATATACTTTCATATATACATATATACACATATATTACTGAGAACATGAGATGATTTGGGTAATATATCCAACATATTTGATTTGTTTTTAGGAATATATATGTCAAAATGTTTTTTAAACTTGATTGGTTAATTTAATCAATTTTTCATTCAGTGTTCTAATATGTTTATCTTGTAGATCAATATGTTCAACATCTAGTTCAGTTATTATTTATTTTGTAAGACAATGGTGCAAAGTCATTATTTTTTGAAAACTGCATATGAAGCAAAAATGTGTCACCAGTGATTCAAATCATATAATCATTCGGAATGATAAATTCAAGCAGATGTGACTGCGAAAAAATACCCAAAATTGCCAACTGTGCATGTCTAGGTTTTGATGTGAGTTTGGAAAGAATGTTCCCATTTAAAAGGAGATAGATGGCATTTCAGCAGCATAGCATCCAGAACAAGGAAGGCAATTGTCCTGCTTTATTCTGTCCTTACTAATCACATCTCTGAAACTGTATTCAATTCTGGATGGCACATTTTGGAAAGAATATTGATAAGCTGGGAAGTTTCCAGAGGAGAGTGAACAAGATCGTGAAGGCCATGAAAAGTGGGAATGCTTTAAAGAAACTGGTGATGTTTAGTCTAAAGAAAATTTGATAGATTTGTTGGGGTTCAAAGGAGGCATTAGGGTATAGCTCTATGGCTGTATGTAACCATTTGAAGGGTATCATATGAAGAAATTAAATTAGTTGACCCCAAAAGACTGAATAAAGAACATTTGGTAAAATTAGAAAAGCTACAAATTTAAGACTAATAGAATGAAAATAAAAAAGAATTGCCTCAAAACTAAAAGGTATCATCTCTCAAAGAGTGTTATTTGTTGTCTGTATTTCCTTCTTGAAGAGTACCATGATATCAGAGGGTGATCTCATGACTTGTAGTGAATTGGATTTAAGTGAAGAAGAGATGTGAAAAGTCAACAGTGTCGCTCTCTCCTCCAGAACCATCTGGGTCCGAGTGTCAAAACATGTATCAGTGTGATTGGAGATGCACCTGCCTGTCACGCAGTAGATAACCCCTCATTGACTATGTATAAGTAAAGGTCAGGTAACCACATAGCTGGTATGTTGGAGAGATGACACTCACTCCACCCTGCCCCAATCGGAATATAATAAAGCAATTAGTAAATGGCCAATGAGGTTGGATTTCCAACTGATATACAGTGACCCCTTTGTTACAATTGTCATTAAAGTATGAGACTAGGTCTAGTTAAAAACATTTGAATTTACAGTTGTTTCCTATTATGGACACAGGCATAGCAAAATGGACTTGGGTAATTAATTTGATTTCCTAAGTTGATTCAAGGGTACCTCTGAACCTTTCAAATATTATGCCTCTGGGTCAGCCAAATAATTATTTTAGTAGGCTAATTTCCATAGAGTTGCAGATAAAATATTCCAAAGTGATATTTAATATCTGAGTGACCAGGAAAATATATTTTATCTTACTTGAGTTCAATTTCCTCATCTCCAAAATAAGGGGATTATGCTAAAGGGTCTCTGATATCTTTTCCATCTTTAGACTTCTAGTACTTTATGAATCATAAGAAATAAAATGTTCCTTCTTAAAGTCATTACGGAAAATGTCCCTACTCCCTCTGCAAACTAGAAACTCTTGAAATTATAATGTATTTATTGTATACATATCTAGAACTATCAAAGAAAGAAAGAAATTCATTATTAAGAAAGAGAAGAGGTAAGGAAGTGCACTGAGATATTCCCAATATTTCATTTTCCTTGAAATAATATTAAATCATTATCTCAAAAAACTGGGTACAAGTTCAGATGTATGCATTCTTCCAGTGAGTTTCATTTTCTTTATTTCTTTCTTTGTTTCTTTGTTTTTTCCTTCCTTCCTTCCTGCTTTCCTGCCTTCCTACCTTCCTACCTTCCTGCCTTCCTGCCTTCCTGCCTTTCTTTCTTTCTTTCTTTCCAAGTGAGAGCCTCCCTTGGTATAGGGGCAACTTGGAGTATTTTTTTCACATGTTGTAGATTTAAAAACAAAATGCATCAAAACAACAACAACAAAAAAAACTAAAGCAAGATGTAAAAACAAAATATTTTCATTACTTATTATATACACATGTTTGTATGTTTATTCCTTATTATAAATCCATATATATAATAAAATACAATATTTATATAGCATTTTAAGGTTTTCAGAGCACTTTCAAAATATGATCTCATTTCATCCACACAATAACTATGTAAGATGTGTCATTATTATTTTAATTTTACAGATTTAAAAACTGAGTCAGAGAGAGATAAAGTAATTCATCTGCTACCACTCAGCTAGTAAGTGTCTGACCCCAGATTTGAACTTGTTTGTTTGTTTTTCCCTGACTCCAAATCTAGTATTCTATTCATTGCACCAACTATTCTGAAAATATCTGAAAATGTTACAAATGATGTTCCTTCATGCAAAATACTAATAACAAAGGGTTATTTTGTGATCTAGAATGGTTAATAGTTTTCAAAGAAATAACATGTCAGCTGATAACTTGAATTATCTCACACTCTTTGGGCCTTTCACTCTATTCATATTCACTATTGCCTTCTCCCTCCACCGACTCTCTTCCAAATATTACAGAGTTTCAATGTATCTGTTATCCCATCAAAGCAGGAACAAGCTCCATTTATGCAGATAGCCATCACTCCAAGTCCACATATCTAACATGATCCTTGTCCATATCCTCTCATTGGTTTGCCATTGATATTTTACCCACCATGTCACAAGCCTTGCTGAAGTTCATAGGGTTGGAAAGAACACGTAGGTTTCCATTGATTATTGTTAATCTTGGCTTTTGTCCAGCTTGCCTTTTTAAATTGCACATTTCTTTGATGACATGGTTTGTACTTTCCCATATGTAATTTTTGTATTCTGATATGTAGCTTCTGCTCTTGTGCATCATATGACCTTCAACTACCCTTTGAGAAATCTACTTTGGTTTAGGAACTGTAGTATTCCACTGTTTATGGTCAGAGATCCTCCTAGGAAAGATATATATATATATATATATACACATATATATATATACACATATGTGTGTATATGCATACACACACACATATATATGTATATATATATACACACACACACACACACATATATATACACACACACACACACACACACATATATATATAATCTTTGTTTCAAGAAGCTTGGGGTCATAAAAGACCCTTGGAAATGTCCCTCTCCCCCCAAAAAAAAGAAATGTCCCAAAAGCTCTGTAATTCATCTTCATGCACTACTCTTTAATATTTTATGATGTCTGTTCAAGAGGTATAAACTAACATATCAGCTCTTCGCACATGCCCTAGTATTTGTAGTTGATGAATAGATTCTAGTTGCCTGAGTAAGATAACTATTGGTTTAATTCAATTGATTTTTTTTTGTATTTTGAAAATTGTTCGCAAGGCTATGCAATGTTTTTGAAACCTAAATCTTTTTTATATTTGAATTTTAAAAAAAATCAATGCATGTTCCTTATCTGTATTTTTTAATGGAAATGAGGGGAAATTATTTTTTTTATGTCTGAATTAAAGTCATCTTGAACATGGTCTTTTTATTGCTTTTAGTTACTTTTGTCCCAAGGGACTGAAAGAATAAAGATTTTGCTATCACTGCTTTAATTCTGTGGATTATAGTTATCCAAACTCTAACACTGGGAAGGAGAAATTGTGGACTCTGAGTGGCTATATCAAATGATATGTTCTTTGCATAATCTTTAACAAACATTAAAGAATCATATAAATACCAGAAAGAAAAGTAGATGTTGCATTGTTAGAAGAATATTATACTAATTATACTATTTATAATTACCAGTTATTTTTTTCACAAATAAGTATAAATGAAATTCAATGACTTTTTATTGTAAGCTTATTGTGATATTCAGATCTTGTTGCTGTCTTTTGGTAATGTATTTTTCTGGGGTAATATTGGAAATGTATTCAAGACTTTGCTAAATATCCCCATCCTGGCAGCTGCAACTGCCATCCATACAACTCCCATAATTACCCTCACTAATTACAGTTGGGATGCAGAAGTAGATACCGTGAGCTACATTAAAATTGAAGAAATTAAAACAGAGACATTTTATGGAACTATTATGTTCTTTGGGGGAACCACGGATTTCAGAAAGGCATTAGCTAATTAAAAACACCAGGATAAATCTTGAATCAAACATAAAAGGAAAAGGTTACTTTCACACTTGAGTGGTAGATGTCAAAAAAAATTGTTTGGGGCTGTTTGATAAACTTTGTGGGAAAAAAAAGGATGAAATCTAGAGAATACAAGGAGGCATGTCCATTTCTATAGGTGAATGTTAAATATAGTGACCTAGAAAGCATTATTTTGTCTCCAAAAGAGAAGTATTATGGGTAGTGCCTCATAGAATCCTAGACAGAGCTGGAAGTTATTTTAAAAGTCATCTAGTCCCATTCCATTTTATAAATGATGAAACTGAAAGTGGAGATGTTAAGCATGTTGTCTTAATTCACAAGTCATAAACTGAAGAACCAAAATGAATTGGAACTTAGGCTCCATGATTTCAAGTTCAGTACTCTTTCTACTAAAATCAATTGGAATCCAAAAAACCTAGGTTCAAATTATACCTTTGATAATTAATAGCTCAGTGAGCATGGGAAACTCACTGATTCACACTATAGCAGTAGATTGGTAGTGTGGAAATATATATACATATAAAATTAATTATTATAAGTTCATTTTATAAATTCAATTATATGAAAAGATTTATAACTTCCTAGGACATTGTACATCAGAAAGCATTTCAAGATAGTACATTATGACAGTAGTTCATATTTATATTTTGCTTAAAAATTTGCAACATGTTTTCATTTTCATTATATCTTCTGATATTCCTAATAACCCTGTGAGTTTGTTGTTGCCAAAATTTACATTTATTAGATGAAACTATTGAGAATCAATGAGGTTCAGTGACTTGCGTGGGGTCATAGAGCTAATAGGTGTCTGAGTCAACATTTGAGTCCATATCTTCTTGTAGTAACTCAAACACTATATACACTAAACCATGAATTGCATTATTTCATCAGGGTGGGTAGGGTTCACATGAAAATGTTACAAGTCTTTAATATATTGACTTTTTTTACTTTCATTAATAATGTGTGTTTAATGCAAAAATGATATGCATGATTCACTTTGTCTTTGAAAGAATAATGAATTACTTTTAAAACAAACCACAGAAAGAGATCATGAAAAGGAAGAAACAATGGATTTTTAGCCAGGAGAGCTTTGGATGAGAATCAAAATTCTGATGTGTGGCAATTAAGAAAGCATCTAAAATTCCAGTTGACTCAGTTTCCTTATCTAAAAAATGGTGGGGTTGAGGTAAAAAAAAAAAAAAAAACATGTAATACTTACTATGGAGGATTATTTTGCAGGGCCAAATGAAATAAAGTATAAAAACATAGATCTGATATAATCCCATCACACATCATTGTATACCAATGGTAGGAGAAAATATTTACCACTAGTTTGGCTTAATTAAATAAAGCCATTTATTCTTATTTAGAAAACAGAAAGGCTGCCTATATGAGAGGTTGGTGATAGTCAGGGTCAGAGAAAAGGTAGAGATAGTCACAAAAATGATAGCCACAAAAATAATTGTGGGGTTACGCACATCAATTGGGGACAGGTTGTGGTACATTATTGTGATGGAATATTATTCTACATTATGCTACAAAAATGATGAGGGGTGGTTTCAGAAAAGTCTTAGAAGAGCTATATAAACCAATGCAAAGGAAAATAAGTAGAAATAGGAAAAATGTCATACACAGTAATAGTAATATTGTAAAATTGATCATCTATGAAAGATAGCTACTCTTATCAAGGCAATGATTCAAGTCAATTCCAATTGACTTTTTTTTTTTTTTTTCGGGACAACAAGGGATAATTGACTTGCCCAGGTTCACACAGCTAGTGTGTCAAGTGTCTGAGGTCAGACTTGAACTCAGGTCCTCCTGAATCCAGGGCTTGTGCTTTATCCACTGTGCCACCTAGCTGCCCAATCCAATGGACTCATAATGAAAAATAATATCTACCTCCAGTGTGAGAACAGATGAAATCTGAATATAGATTAAATCATAATTTTACTTTATTTTTATTGCTTTTTTTTTGGCAGGATGATGAGGGTTAAGTGACTTGCCCAGGGTCACACAGCTAGTAGGTGTTAAGAGTCTGAGGCCAGATTTGAACTTAGGTTCTCCTGAATCCAGGCCTGGTGCTTTATCCACTGTGCCACCAAGCTGCCTCCATTTTTCTTGCTTTTTTTTGGAACATAGCTCATATGCATATAGCTTTTGTATTTCACATGCATAATTGATATCACATTGCTTGCCTTTACAATGTTGGAAGACAAAAGAGAGGGTGAGATTTTAGAACTAATTTTTTAATTATTTTTTATAATAAATAATAAAATTCATTTAAATAAAACAATAGCCACATTACTCACTTCTATCTCACAATCATGAAAAGCTCAAACTCATTGCCAATGCCATTGCTTACTGTGTACCTTTATAATCAGTTACCCTTTCCCCTCTTTACTACCTTTCAAATCCTTTTCATTCTTTAAAGCCTATTTGAAATCCACCATCCTTCATGATGTCTTATCTAACTTTTCCATTTTATACTTATTTCTCTACTCTCTAATTTTGTAATACATAACTCAATTTGCACTGAATTATGTATTCAGGTTGGTGCATCAACATTTTTTGTGATTACTGCGTGCAAAGCAATGTGATTGTTACTGGGAAGAGATACAAAATTTAAATAAAACATGGAATTTGTACTCAAGGAGAATTCAATCTTGTAGAAATTTATAGCATGCCCCCAAACTCTTACCATCCTAAAAATTTTTTTTTTGCCAATCATTCATGAAATCTACAACAAATAGCATGTGTTCTATGTCATTGTGGGGTACTAGCTTAATAGTCTTTGAATTAGCCATAAGGGGCCTCAAATTCCAGAATGAATACTAGACCAAAGAACAATAACAATTATATCTTTATGGGAAGCATAAAAGGATGTGGAAATCAATGGTTTATAATGCAAAATCAGAACCAATTTCACTTGCAATTAGTATATAGAAGCCCCAGACTATTCTCTGGAACTCCCACTGATGCTCATTTAAGTTCCTACCATTACCTTGGCTAAGTAACAGTCAGCATATGTTAAAAGTGCGATTAATCCCGTACTACAAATTATTGTATACCCCCCTTCAATGTAGAGGCTATATGGCCCTCTGGTCTCTAGAAGAATTGTCAAAAAGGGTAGACCCTCTTTGGGGCTCTATGGCTTCTTTCCCTGTCTTATTTTATAATTTTGTTTTCTGAACTTTTTTCATGTCATCTCTATTTTGCTGCTTCATCTTGTTAAATTATTACTATGCCTGGCCCACTCAAGATATTTTACATTTTAGAACTACCATAAAAAAACCACAATAACTGGGCCTCTCCATCTGAATCAGGTGAGTAATACTTTCGCTATTTATTGGTCAGATTCCATTACTGATCAGCATAGGAATTTTTACCTACTCCATTTCTAATTTGGAACAGTTCATCATTTTTCTTTTTTTTTTCTTTTTTATTAAATTTCTTTTTAAAATTTTTTTTCATGATTTTTCTTAATGTAGCTATAATAGGACCTGGACAAAGGCCTCTAACATGCTCATTTTCATATGCCAAGGTAATGAAAAACATTGTATAAGATTATAGCCTGAAATAAAGTTTAGGGCAAAGATATTCAGGAATCTACCAATCAATATACTTAGTAAGCACTTACTATATGCCAAACATTTAAATAAACTCTGAGGATGAAAATTCAAATATTAGGATAATTGCTTTTAATATCTAGTACTACCAGCATTGGTGAATTCAGGGATTCTAGGGGAAATAGTGGTGTGTCTGTGACTATAAGTATCAGACAGACCACTATTTCCCCTAATCTTACCCTCACCATAACCCAACCCTAAGTGACCATAAGGGACCATAAGTATCAGAGAACCAAAACCACTGTACCTCTTTGGGGGAACAAGGTGTTAGTTTAGGACTAGGAGTTTCCTCAAGGGTCATACCAACAGAAAGTCCATGGGGGACCAGAGGAAGGCAGAAATAATCTTTCATTTACCTATTCAGACTTTCAAGGATAACAATAATAGCTCATATTAAAATAGCATTTAAATGCCGTTCTTGTATCCAGTGTTTAATACAATGCCTGGCATGTAGTAAGTGCTTAATATATGCTTGTTGATGGATTTATTAAGTTCATTGTTTCCATTCCATATGTATTTGAAATTTTTTCCTTTAGCTTAGATCCAGCTACTATTAACAAATCACTTTAACCTCTTAAGCCAGTGAAAGCAAAGCATGAAAGCATGTTAATATTCATATTAGGAAATCATGAGGCAGGGGAGGGAGTGACAAAATTAATCCTCACCTCCTCTGGGAAAAATTTTATTTGTCTCCTCACAGGAAAGAAAATATTGAAGTTTATTGTCTTATCACTAGGCTCTCATCTCTTAATGTTACAGGAATAGAGGAAGATCCCAGTTATTCATGAGACTTTATAAGAAAGATGATGCTGACTAATTGTTATTTGCTGGCCTTTATTCATGAAGCTGGATTGTGGCACTGCATTCATCCTTGACGTGGTAGCATGGAATCTCATAAAACTCCATCTTCCTGACTTCCCCTGGATTGAACTTTCTTTCTGGCCTCTTGGGAATTCCAACATGTAGAGAAGGTAATAACCTTAGAGATCCCAAGCAGAATCCTGGCCAACAGGATATTTCCTAACCAGCCACAGACCCCTTCCTTCTTCTAAGTTCCACCAATTCACTTCCATGTAATATCTTGAATTTGGCATTCAGGGACTTGCTATATTGGCCTCCAGATACACTTTATTCAACACAGAGACTGTTCTGCTAAAGGAACTATTAGGAGAGCATCACTCAGAAATTCGGGAGCTGTGCATTAAAAATACCATGGTCCCAACTTCTGTGAATATGGGCACTGAGTCCTCTGCTACAGCCAGAGATATCTGCCATGCAATTTATTCCAGAAGTTTCCTAAAGGGAAATGGGTTCTCTTCCGAGTAGTAGCATCATCCATTTACTAAAGATCTTCAAGCAAAGCCAGGACAAAAACTCATCAGGTTTTCTTGGTTGGTGGGGAAGGGAAGGTTAAATAATAAGTTGGATTAACTGACAACCACAGAGTACTCAATGACATCAGAGATTCTATAATTATAACAGTAATCACCAGCATATGTATAGCACTCTAAAGCTTGCAAAGTACTTTACAAATATTATCTCCTCTTATTCTCACAACATGGAGTTAGGTATTGTTATCTCTATTTTACAATGTGGAAACAGAATGAACAAGATTTAAGTGACTTTCCTAAAGTTAGTGAGTGTCTGAGGCTGGATTTGAATTAAGATCTTCTTTTTTTTATTAATAAAGTATTTTATTTTTTTCCTGTTACATGTAAATATAGTTCTCAACTTTTGTTTATACAAGCTTTAGAATTTCAGATTTTTCTCCCTCCCTCCCCCCTCCCCTAGACAGCAGGTAATCTGATATAGGTTATATATATATATATATATATATAATAACATTAATCCTATTTCTGCATTAGTCATGTTATAAGAGAAAGTTCTGAGCAATGATGAAAAACCTCAAAATAGAAAAAACAACAGCACCAAAAACAAAGGAAATAATATGGTTCATTCAGCATCTACACTCCACAGTTCTTTTTTTTTTTCTTGGATTTGGAGATCCTCTTCTATCATGAGTTCCCTGGAATGCTTCTATACCATTGCACTGGTGAGAAGAATATAGTCCATCACAGTAGATCAACACTCAATGTTGATGATACTGTGTACAATGTTCTTCTGGATCTGCTCATCTCACTCATCATCAGCTCATGCAAGACCCTGCAGGTTTCTCTGAACTCCTCCTGCTCATCATTTCTTACAGCACAATAGTATTCCATTGTATTCATATACCACAACTTGTCCAGCCATTCCTCAATTGATGGGCA
Source organism: Dromiciops gliroides (assembly GCF_019393635.1). Lineage (NCBI taxonomy): Eukaryota > Metazoa > Chordata > Mammalia > Microbiotheria > Microbiotheriidae > Dromiciops > Dromiciops gliroides. Next base: position 25,061,391 of record NC_057863.1, read on the forward strand.
TCCCCTCAACTACCAATTCCTTGCTACCACATAAAGAGCAGCTATAAATATTTTTGTACATGTGGGTCCCTTTCCCCTTTCCATGATTTCTTTGGTGAATTCAGATCTTCTTGACTTCATGTCTTTATCTCCTGTACAATCTAGGTATTCACTCTACTACTAATCACCTAGAGATAAGACCAGAAAGGAAATTATGAAAAGGAGTAAGAAAATGCAATTATTTATATTACATGATTGTTAAGGAGAAAATACTGTAGAGTTTATTATGCAACATATAGTCTGCATGAGTTGTATCTATAGGATATTTCTAGAGCAACAAGGGATTATAGAGATAATCTGGTCAAAGTCCTTCATTTATATCAAGAAATTGAGGCCCAGAGAGGGTAAAATATTTTTCCAAGATCATAAAAGTAATTGACAATAAAACAGCATTTGAACTCAAGTCTTCTGTAAAGTCAGTGTCCTTTCCACTTCCAGTAACCTTGATATGCCAAATCTCCCTCAGGGTAGGATCCTAAAATTTTAGTCTTACGTTCAACCCTGAAGGGATTAAGATGAACTGCTTTGGGGAAGAAAACTACAAAATTGCCCCAAAATATTATTAAATAAGAATACTAAACTCATTTTTTTTCCTTTTGAAACCAGAGCTAATTTTAGGTTTACTGTACCTTTCCCCTTTGGTTTATTAATATGTCTCTGCATTTATTGGAAATGAAACTGTTAGAAAACTTAACGAAAGGTTGTGGGCTTATTTTAAAGTCAGCAAGAAAGAAGGGATGTAAAAGTTTTCATCTGGAAGGCATAATGTTATAGTGAATTAAGCATTAGTTCTATGGTCAGGAAGATCTGAGTTTAAATCCTGCCTCTGATAACTAGGCAACTCTGGGCAACTCTGGACAAGACAACTAACCTCTAATAGCTTTACTTTCCTCATCTGAAAAATGGGGAAAATAATACCTACCCTATTGGGTTGTTGTGAAGATTAAAAAGGATTTTACTATCAGAGATGGGTATGTGAATCCTAGGGGTAATGGTGGTGTTTCCATCACCATAGGTATCAGGGAATCAAAGCCATTGCATCTTTTCAGGGGAATAAAGTGGTAGTTAAGCACTAGGGATGTCTTCAAGGGCCAATGCCAACATGATATCCCCTGTAGAACTAAAGGAAGGCAGAAATCGTCTCATTTATTTATTCCTCATTGCAAAGGTAACACTCATAGATGGCACTTAAATACCATTTAAAGTTTTTTGAAAACCTTTACATTCCATCTCTCATTTGATCCAAATAGCGACCCTTTGAGGTAGTTGCTATTATTAAAACCATTTTGCAGATGAGACAAGTGAGGTTATAAAGGTTATATGATAGAACATATATTATACACATTTCTGTATTCTACATACCATGTATACAAATAAAATTATTCCATATAGTCCCAGATTTTGAGGAATATAGATTTTAATTTGGGAAAGACAACACATAGAGGGGAGCTGGAAAAAAAACAGAGTTAGTGGGAAGTGTAGTCATAGTATGGGAATGACTGGGAAGTGTCTGAGGCTTGATTCCATGTAAGCTAAGTCAAAAAGGTCTTTTAGTAGATGTCAATGTTACAGGGGTAGAATCCCAGATTGAAGGACAGGAATGGACATGAGGATAGAGAGAGAAATCACGGAATGAGTGTAGGCAGTTTAGTGTGGAGATGGGCTTGCCTAATGTCCAGTAGCTTGTGTCAGTAGCCCAAGATGATGTCACCTAAATAACTTAGCTTACAATTGTCTTTCCAAGCCTTAATTATAGTCTCAGCTAAATGTACTCCGCTAATCAAATCCAACCCTTTTTCTCTGACGACCAGGAAATTGTCACTGAGAGCCATCGTCTATAACTTAGAAATCTGTGACCCATAGCAAAGAAACATTGATGCATCCTGATATCACACAGAAAGTCTATGAGAATGAAATGTGGGGTATGAATTTTTAAAAAGGCATAAATATTTGCACACATACATGTAAAAAACAGGAATTGAATTTGTATCTGTTTTTCTTTTTATTGAACATGTGTTGCAGGGAATGCCTCATGAAGGTCTTTCCTCTGACATTGCAAACTGGTTACTACTTTTCAACTTTGAGTCTTAAAGAAATTCCTGGAGAAATAAGACATTAATTGACTTGTCTAAGGATGAATGAGATAAGCTGGACTTGAACCCAGATCTTCTGGGCTGCATGTCTATTGATTTTTCCATTATACGAGCCTTTTTCTTAATCTCTGGACTTCATGCTCACTATTTTACTCTTTTCTATCCATATATAACAGTCTACATATAAAAACAAGCCCCCCTGAGATGACCGGGATGAAACATTACTGAAGAGGATGCTATGACCTTCACATTTCAGGATTTGATAAAAGTGTTTAAAATACATATGACTGAATGAAACTTCTACAAAATAAAATTTTGTAATCTTGTTTTTCTTTCATTTGTGTAAGGTTTTCTCCCTTAATTGGGAATATATCAATTTAACAACATATATATACATGCACGATGTTTTCCACTACAGTATATAACTTTTTTTTCTAGTGGTATTGAAACAACCACCACCACCACCAGAACAACAAAAAATCTTGGCGATTGTTGAAAGAGTTGTTTTAAAATATTTCATTAACTTCTCATTGTCTTCCTCTTGTTCTTATCAAACCATTTAATCTGCCTCTGAGAAAACAGATTAGAAATGCTGCATCATTGTCACCTTGATCATTAATTTCTACTCATGGAACTAGATTCTTCTGGGATATAATCTTCACCCAGGCAATAAATCTGAAAGGTGACAGTCACTCTTTCAGGAGACTGGAATTCCATTCAGTCTATGTCAACTTCCCTGAACTAAACTAAATGATAGTTAGAGAATGATGGAACTTCAGAATTGGGAGAGAAATCTTAGAAATCATTATTCCAACATGCCAAACTTGGTATATAGATTAGAAAACCAATGTTCAGAGTGGAAATGGGCTTCATTGGTCATATATACATTATCTTGTCACCCCTGCCTGGATCAATAATCTCAGCAATTGCAAAAAGTTGCTTCATGGACAGTAGCCAAAACTTGTTCATTTTCTGATTCTTTTGGATGGTCCTGACTCCCTCAACTGGATGTCTTTGCATGATCTCAAAACAACTTTATAACTCTTCATTGAGTTTTCATGCTAGAAACATGTGGTCTCCAGGTTTCCTCTAACATGTAAACAATGTTATTTTTGAAATGAGAAGATTAAGGTTCAGATTCTGTTTTGAGATTTACTATGCATGAAACAATGGGCAATTTTTTCCACTGTTCTTGGTTTCATTTGTGTTATCTCTCAAAGCAGAAAGTTGAGTCCAAATGAGCTTCGAGGTTCCTCCCAGCTCCAGATATCTGATGATATGATTAGATTCTACAATAGTATCCTTAGGGTGGCATACAAAAATTTTCATTACTTGGTCACAGTCTTGACTCTTGCTCTATGACACACACTTGCACTAGGGCCTCTATACAACAGCCTCACTAGAATCTGCACTGTTCCCTGCACCTGCTTTCTCACCTCCATGATTTTGCATATGCTATTGTGTTACTTAAAATAACCTTGACACTGTTTTCAACAGTTCAGTGAAGCTTAATTCAAAGGTCCACCTGATGACTTACAAAGCCTTTATTGATTTTGTCAGAGAGAAGAGAGTATCAGAGGGAAGATTTGATCTATATTCCCCTCTCTGCAGATTTAGTGTTCCTTCCAATCCTGACTTCTCAGCATTTATTTCCTCTAAAATATGCTACTTTTGGGGGCAGCTAGGTGGCAGAGTGGATAAAGCACTGGCCCTGGATTCAGGAGGACCTGAGTTCATATCTAACTCAGACACTTGACATGTACTATCTGTATGACCCTGGGCAAGTCACTTAATCCTCATTGCCTGGCCCCAAAACAAAACAAAAATACAAATATGCTAGTTTTGAGGTGAAAATTAAGAGATCATTTTATTCACATTGTTCTTATTATTAATGATTTGGTGGTAGCACTGTGATGTTGTAGAAAGAATATGGAACCTGCAGAGATAGAAGTGTAGCTCAAAGCTTGCTTCTGATACTTTCTATTATTGTTCTTTTGTTTTCATTTATTATTATTTATTATTATTTGTTTTTTGTTTTCAGTGACTTCACTGGGTGCTGTCTTGACTTGCAGGTGAACAGATTTAAGTGACGAAGAATTACATGAAACACAGGTGTTAGGCTCACTCTCTCTTCCAGAGGCATTGAAGTCCAATGGCAAGACAAAAGTCAAGATGACTGGAAAAGGCTTGGAATTCAGTTGATGACGTTGGCATCTTCAAAGTTTGACCAACTTCTAAGTGCTCCACAGTGCCTGATTCAGCTGCCTTTCATGGTTACTGGAACAATTTGTTCTCATCCACCCTTTCCACTTGGGAAGGTGGTCTTCACATACTTGGGGTAGTCATTCCCCCTAACTCATGGATAGGCCAGAGGTCTATTCATTACCTTTAACCTTATTTAGACTGTCTGCTGAGTCACTTTTACAGGAGTGTGGCTGCTGCACATGCAACAGCTGCTTGAAACCACAGGTGAAATTAGGGTATAGATGGACAATATTTAAAAAATAAGGACTTTGTATTAATGTTTCATACAGATCAATACCCACAGTATTTTTCCATATTATGAAATGTTTATAAATCTATTGAGAATTGATAATTTATATTATTTGTTCACTTATACATTGATTTTTTTCTTTTTAAATATTTGGTTTGGTACCCAAGGTATATTGGACATCAGATATTTATCAGAGGTATTTGATGTGAAGACATTTTTTCCTAGTCTTAGTTTTATAGTAAGTGCAAATACATTTATTTCTCTTCTTAGCCATAAGCCTAGATTGGGCAACTAGATAACAGAGTGGATAGAGTGCCAGTCCTAAAATCAGGAGCACCTGAGTTCAAATTAAATCTTAGACACTTAGTAGCTGGGTGATCCTAGGCAAGTCACTTAACCCTGTTTGCCTTAGTTCCTCATCTGCAAAATGAAATGGAGAAGAAAATAACATACCATTCTAGTATCTTTGCCAAGAAAATCCTAAATGAAGTCACAGAGAGCAGGACATGATTCAAACAACTCAACAACAACACTAACAATTTGACAATTGAAGGGATTTTCATGATCATCCATTCTAACTCTTCCATACTGCATATGAGAAACTGAGATGCAGGAAAGTTAACTGATGCAACTTAGATCACACAGGAAATTATACCTTTTTAAAAATGATCATTTCTATCTTTAATTTATAAAATAAGACAAACCAAAAATACCTCCCCACATAGCTGTATCTATGAAAGGAAGCAAAACTACTTCTTTACTATTATATTTTCCCATATATTGTATCCATTAATATTCAGTTTTACGTATCCACTTTGAGTTTGGTCATACATTACTTCAGGACTTAGGATGCAACTAAACAAAAGGAGCAATCAGACAGACATTGCACAAACCAGTCAATAGAATATCAAAATCTGGATGCATACTGGAGAAAAACCCTATAAATGTAATAATTGTGAGAAATCCTTTAGACAAAGAGGACACCTTACTGATCATCAGGAAATGAATACTGGAGAGAAATCCCAAAAAAAGCTGGATGCAAACCTAAGAAAAATGCAAAAAATGTAAAAATATCAAGAAATTGTGGGCTAAGAAAAGACCATCAGAGTAAGCAATTATGAAAGTCAGTTACCCTGTGTCCAGCTAGGTGGCGCAGTGAATAATTCACTGGTCCTGGATCCAGGAGGATGTGAGTTCAAATACGGCCTCAGACACTTGACACTTACTAGCTGTGTGACCCTGGACAAGTCACTTAACCCTCATTGTCCCACCAGAAAGAGAGAGAGAGAGAGAGAGAGAGAGAGAGAGAGAGAGAGAGAGAGAGAGAGAGAGAGAGAGAGTTAGTCTCATGGAAAAGACTAGTTTCAGTGTAGTGGTATATTGAGATTTCAAAGGGTTGAAAAGTGGGTGAGAGGTTTGTGACATGAAAACAATGAAAGGGGTTGTCTTCTAAGAATTTGTATTTGGCTATGAAAGTGAAGATGGATATGGAATATGAATATGGAAATGATATGGTATTACAGGTTGATAGAGTGACAGAATCAAGGAATAGTTTTACCCTTTTTAAGAATGGAAGATTTTAGGGGAGAGAGAGAAAGGAGAGGCTGGAGAGGTTAGGGGAGGAGGGAAGGATAAGAAAGAGGAAGTGGGAGATCAGAAGGAGAAGTACTGGCTTGTCATTAGGTAGGGCGATTTAAACATCAGAAATAAATGATAGCCTTATGAAGGAGCAAAATGACAACTTCATCAGAAATTTTATAAAAGGAGGAAAAGATACAGGGCATGGAAGGGTTTTAAGGTGTAAAAGATGGTACTTGGAAATGACCAATATTGTGTCAAAAAAGTCTTTTTCTGCTGAGAAGGGCGTAGGGGTTTTATATCAAACTAAAGAGGAATATAGATGTTTTAGAGCAACTGCTGGAGAGATTGTGAAGAAATTCAATTAAAGAACAGAAAACTGTTTATGTGGTAGAGAAGAACTAGCTGAAATTAGACTATGTAAAGTACTGCCATTTTACATGTTGGGAATCTTGGGCTGTGTTTTCTATCAGGTGATTTTTCCACTGTCATGTATGAAGCAGATAGACCAACCATTCAACATTTATCAACAAAGATTGTGACTGATAGATAATTTACAGTGTCAGAAAATTGTTTATGGCACTAGGACATTAAGTATTCTCCTTAGGGTGACACAGTCAGCAAGTGTCAAGACTAGAACACATGCCTTCCTGAATCCAAGAACAGGTCCCTATTAATAATGACACCCAATGGGCCCTTTCATTTTTGAAGTCATTTTTTATTAAAGTCACAGGGTCTCAAAGGTGCCCTGTTCACTTCAGTCTGAGTGTCTGCATAGTCATGGACCTGCCTAATTCATGAAAGGAAATTATATGAAGCATCTACTTTTTTTATAATCTAGATGGCAGGGATGCCATACTTAATCTGAGGTACAAATGAATTCTTATAAATATTTTACATAAATATTTATGTGCATTTCAAAAAGACCATAGATGTTTCTTATTCTGAAAGGCTGTCTTTTTTAGCCTATCTCAGCTTCACTAATTTATTTTTATTAAACACCTATTTTTAAAAATTCATGGGGGCTAGGCAAGCAGAGTTTATCATTGCAAAGTCACTCAGGCCAACGTAGTTCATTTTCCTCTTTCTTAACTTTTTGTCTTTGGGAATGATCACTTGAATATTGATTGAGAGTAACAATATACCTTAATAATTCTTAGTGAGATGTACGTAAATATTTCATATTTCTTCTAATACCACCAAATTCTTGGAATTCTTTGGGTATCATTTGTTGCAGTTATTTTATTTGTATTTGGTTCATCTTGGAGATAAAGTTATCTCAAAACAAAAAGTGCTCCTCCCCTGCCCCCACTCCAATTATTTGTGCCTTCTCCTCTAAGGGTACATTCAATATACTTTAGATTTGATCTGCCCAAACAAATTTATGTATATAATCATATTTACAGAATTTTGACTCATGCTAAAAGGTCTTTCCATTGTACTTTCAATAGATGTCATTTTGACTCTTATGGAAATGGGATCTCTATCCTGTCCCAGATGGGGAATTTGCATTGAGATCAAGCTTTGCACATGTATCACTCCCTGGTTACAATCTTCCTTGTTAGAACATTTTGCTATCTTCAGCAAATCATCAGAGCTGGATCTTGAACACTGTAAACAAACTTATCCTCACTCCAGAGCATCCCTTTGGGATCCAGGATTGGCATAAGTATTGTCCTTTCAATTGCTTTTACAGTGCCATATGAGATAGAGTCTTAAACCATCTCTAATGCACACTCTTATTCAGTACCCATGTACAGATGAAAATCATAACTGTCCCTAAGTTTTAAAAAAGGTGTTCAGATCCATTAAAGACGATTTCTCAGAGTTTACCCAAGATGAATGCTCTGCTCCCAACCTCAAAGTTTACTTGTTGGATCAATTCTCAACAAACGATGGTGCTTGGAAAGCCAGGGTTACAGTGAATAGAAAAGGGTTATTCTGTTGTAAACTGAGGCCAGGTACAGCATGATGCACGGGAAAGAGTGAATGATGGATTTGGAATCAAAAGATCTGGCTTTGGTTTCTGGCTCCGCCGCTTACTAGCTGTGTGACCCTGAACCCGTCAATTAAGGTTTCTTGACCTCAGTTTCCTCATTTATAAATAAGTCCAGTCAGTCAGTAAGCAATGAATAAGTTCCTACTACATACCACATGCTGTGCTAAGTTCTGAATATGCCAAAATAAAGAGGTACAAGAAAGTCTCTGCTGTTAAGGAGATCAAAGTCTAATTGAGTAATGGGGCTAATAAACCTTTGGACTTTAAATATACAGGCCAGTGAGAATGAAAGACCTAGCTCAGATGACAAAAAGGGTAAACCCTGGTGCATTCCTTTTATCAATTAAGATGTTCAGCACAAATAGTTCAATCATTTCACCCCATGGAAAGGAGTCCTAGTATTGATTAAGCCTTAAATTAATATTAAGGCTTAAACAGTAAGGCACTATTACATTTGATTTATGTAAACATAGGAGCTTACTAAGTCGGGTAAAGCCAGGAATACTGAGTCTTTAGAAAATGGGTCTTCTAAGTATGTCTCTATGCCCCATAGTTTATCTGCTGGAATGTTAGTGGGATTAATATAGAATTCATTTTTAAAAAGAGACATTGAAAGTCATTTGGAGTGATGCAAAGCAAGATTAAGAAGAAGATCAGAATCCATTTTTCTTTCAACTCTAATTCAATATTTCAAAGATCTGAAGGATCCCCGTGTACAGCCTCTCTCCTCACTGACACAGATCACAGCCCTTTAATGGCTTGGTCGATTGTTTTCAAGAGTTACTGAGTATGAACAATTCATCATGTTAGCCTCGACCTAGTGACAGACCTTTCCAACATAGCTAGTTTTATCCTCAGATGAAATACTCTGTCACCAGGCCTATACTTGGAAATAGTCCAGCTTGGTGAGTGTGGCAGACCTTGGGCCCTCTGCTATAGCCTACATGTGCCCAGAGTGAACTCCATGCCACTCTGAAACAATGATGGATGATTTATTAGTGGACTGCAATAGACACACTTGTACTTTTTGCTCTATATCTCTTCTTTCTCTGGTGTGGAAAATTTCTAGAAAGTGAAGTTCCTCTTTTGAGGCAGATTGACAACTCTTATGTAACTTATCATAGAGGTGCCAGGGGGCCTGGGACATTAAGAGACTTGCTCAGAGTCACAAAGCCACCAGATATCAGAAGCTGAAATTGAACCCAGGTCTTTCTGTCTCTAAAAGTGGCTCTGTCCTTGTTTATGCTGCCTATATATCACTGTTTTTCATCTAATTTATCTTTTAATAAATATTTTTCAAAACCTGTATCTCTGTCATCTGTTTTATCTATGTATCTATCCATGAATCTACGTATCTGTCTGTCTGTTTATCTATCTCTAATAGGTTATAAATTGTTTACAATCTTAGTTGACACAGTTTCCACATTAGTTATTTTCCATATGAAATAAATTGTATATCAGTCCCATATTTGCTAGAAGTCTCTAATTCCTTCTCCTGACCATTCTAATTGCCATCATGGAAACCTTGCTCTCTAGGCTGCACTTTGCTTCATTGGTGGGATGGCCATTTTAGGGAGGATTTCAGACATGCTTCACCACAAAGTCTCCTGGACACTCTGGACTGGCACATTGTCATGTTCCTTTCTTTTCCTACTATCTACTTCTATATTTATTTCAACATGTATAGTGATACATAGATTTAATCATGCTAGAAACAATTTAAATTGAGAGATTTGCACAGAAGACCTAACATGTTTTGTTTGATTATTTTGTTTTGTTTCCTAAAGTAGATTTAGAAGCATGAAGTGAAACCTACCATACACATAAGACATTTGATACTTAATAATATTACTCTCAAAATCCTCAGGTGAATCTGTGATTTCATCAATGTGAATGGTCCCTTGCATAATTCAGACTTAAACCTAACCATTCCACCCTGTTTTTCCTCAGAAAATCTTGTCCATATCATCCCTTATCTTCCATGACACACTCATGTGCTAATACAGTAGAGTCTTTTACTCATTCTCTTGAGATGTCTGGGATAACAGAGAGTTAAAATAAATATTACCAAGGACTAAAAATTATGATTTATTTCTATATCAACCCGGTATAAAAAGAAAATATTTGAACAATTCGAATATAATTTTTAAATTATAAAGTGCCTAGGGTATATAAGCATGTCTTCTTGTAGGAGGAGGTAGTTCTACTGACATGATGTGAGATGAGGATTCAAAGGGCCAGAAAGAAAAGAGAATCCAATCCATATAGTAACCAGTCCCACCACAGAAATCCCATGGAAGGAAATTTGATGTCAAGTTCAGTGTAGTTAAAGTAGTCCAGTTTAGCTAGAATATAGAATAGCTAAATGAGAATAAGGTGCTAAGTCCAAAAGAGTGGATTGGACTTAGTCTCTGGAGTTTACCGGCAATTAAGGCTCACATCAATAACTCAAAGTCCTGTAATTTCATTAGTATGATGACTTACTCCAAAAATGAATATTGAGCCTTAGGGGATATCTGATTTGTTGTGACCAAAAAAGCACTATTATCTGTGCGAACTTCTTCTGGTTATGGATGATTCTCTTGGGATGTACCTAGTTTGTGTTTTATATTACAAATATATAGACCATCACTTCACTGAGCCTATCTAGCTTCATTGGATCATAAGTCTAGCACTTGAAAGGACTTGGTTCAGGCCAGTCATTTTAGAGGAGGAAACAAATGCCTTCTTAGGTGAAATGACTTACACATGATTAAGCAAGGGGTAACTAACAGATGAATGAATTGAACTCAGAGCCTCCAATTCTAAATCCAGTTACCCACCCAACCCTTCCACATGGTCTCCACACACAGGACCAAGCTGCTTTCTGTTGGCAAGACTGATTTCGAACTTGTTTTCTGAGGAATAGAACTTGAGAACCTAGAAATACATCACAAATAAAGTGAGGCAGCATACTAAAGGTTTAATAAAGACAATTTAGACATTAGACATAAAACCATCATTGTAATTTTATTTTTAGAGATTTTCCTCATCAGAAACTTCCTTATATCACTAAAATCCCCAAATCTGGTCAAAAATAACTAAATAAAATGAAAACTAAACTAAATTCTTCTAAAGTAACTAAGTCCATATGCTAAAACAGGGTAATCTCAGAATATTTATCATCATCATCATCATCATCAATAATAATAAGAAGAATACATATTGAACAAACTATGGAAGTGATCCATTTTCAAAGGAAATGGTGATTCTCAAGGATCAATATCATATTAAAGACTCATTTGCCGTAAGATACATTTAACAAGCTTCATCACAAAAATTTAAAAAAAAAAAGGCATTGGTAATTTCAGAATCCAAAAGTTTAGAATGATTAACAGAGATGTGATTTGCCAAACTGCCTAAAATATGTACTAATCTCAGAGAATTGGAAATATCTATATCATATGATTTCATTGCAAGTATTCATCAATAGCTTTCCACTGCATTTATACTTAATTTGCATTTTTGTTTGTTAGGATGAATAAGCTAAATAAAGGGTAAATGCACCTTAACTGCTTCATAAAGCCTTTCAATTAAATATTTTGAAGCAATCACATTGCTGCCGTGCTTGGATTAGGAATAGGATGTTTAACTATATAGTGCATTACCTCAGAGCTTTGTAACAGGAAAAAGCGGAGCAGAATGGAACTATTGAAAATGAGATTCGAAGTAGGTATTGAAATCGAGGCCATTTGCAATGTAGAGGAGAGAGTCGTGTGAAAAAGGGGGAAGCAAGGCAAAATTGATTTTGTTTGTGGCTTTTGTTCATGGTGTTTCTTCAAGAGACAACAGCCCTCTAATTGAAGTCAATGGAAGCGTTGTAAGCTCTCAGGCTGCAGGATTGGATCCTTTATTTACTGAATCAATGAACTAGAAGAAGGAACATTAAGTTAGATGATGACCTTTTCTGCTGATGAAGCTCTTTGGGAAAAAAGATAGAAGAGACAGAGAGACAGAGAGAGACAGAGAGAAGGAAGAGACAGAAAGGCAGACAGAAACAGGCAGATGGAGAAAAGGAGATAGACACAGAGAGATATCTAGAGTCACAGAAAAAGAGACAGGAAGAGAGATGCACAAAGAGACAGGGACTGAGACAGAGAGACAGATGGAAAGAGGCAGAGACACACAGAGACAGAGGCACAAATAAACCGAGAGAGAGAGAAAGAGACAAAGACAGAGACAGAGACCAACAGAGATATTTGAATTCCACAATTCAAAATTTCAAAAATGTAAGTGAACAATGTGTGATTTCTACAATAAATCATAGAATATAAGAAGAAACAGTAGAATTATAAATTATGTTCTCTCTTTACCGGTTTTGGTTTTGTGACAATCAATTCTTGGTTCTCTTTCTGATTTAGGTCAGTGATACCATGGGATTGTCAGAGGACTTGGATTTAGAGTATATTCTGGTTCTTATCACCTTTACAATCTTGGGCAAAACACTTAAACTCTGCAAACCTTGGTTTCCTGTTCTTTGAAATGAAATTTGATTACATTTTATAATCCATATATTCCCCATGTACTCTATAATCTAAATGACATTCTGTAATCCATAATCCTATGGTCCTAGCAATATGAATTCTAAAAGGGGGCAGGAGGGAAGATGACTTTATTACAATTAGAGATGTGTATAACAACTTTATAAGAACTATACAAAAATGGAACCAGATGCTGTAGAAAGTATTAGTTTATTTCTTATTGAGGATTTTTCAGATAAAGTCTGACTTACCACTTGTCATGGGTTATTGTGTGTGTGTGTGTGTGTGTGTATGTTTTTCTGTGTATATTGGTAGTTGTGGGTATTTCAGGAATGTGAAGGGCTGGATGAGCCCCAAAAAGGAAACTGAATTTTCAAAAAGTTAAAAGAAATGACTCTCTTTTGTTCCCGACTATACGATTAACCACTTTCTGATCCTTGTCAGTGGAATTCTTTGCTGTATTTGCTCAGCAAGGAACTGGCATGAACCTTGTCAAATGAACTGACTGGAATAATATATGATCATATACCCAGAGTCAGAGAATAAAAGGAATCACCCTAATTAAGTTCAATTAAAACCTCCTCCAGGTCAAGCAAGTGATTCTGGAAGGTTCCCCTCTATGCTTTCATTTCAAAGGATCTTTACTAGGGCTTTCCCCCCCTCCTATTAGAAACAGAAGCTTACAACCTTTAGTAACACATAGTAGTAGTCTTTGCTGCCAGTTTGTTCCAATTGTCCCGCAAAACACCTTCACCCCTTCCATGTGCTATGGTATCTGAGGTCCTGGCTAATTTTGTAATTCTTTGATTTTTGCTCCTTGGAGTTCACTATTTAAAGATTAGCTCTTATGGAATTTCTCAAAGACCATTTGTTTTTTTTCCCTAAAATGTTTGAGCAAATGGTAAAGATGGAGATAAGAAGATATCCTCAGATAGGAAAGATGTAGTAAATTTCAACAGGGATGTTGAGCTACAACTGGACATTCTAGCATCATGCAGCACTGTGTGGGAATTTCTCATTCTAATCCAATGTCCCTCAGAAGAGGAAATACTCAAAGAAAGCTACCAAAGTCTTATTAACAATTACAGTTATTTCTTCCACAATTGTGATTTTACCCTTCATTTTTTTGATATATTGCACACTGGAATAAGAAATTAAATGGAAATTTTGGGGAAGTATTGTAGAATTCACAGATGGCATGCAAAGCTCAGTAGACCATGCAGAAAAGGTTTAGAAACTCAGAAATGCATGAAATATATATATATATATATATATATATATACACACACACACATATATATATATATATATATATACACACATACATTTATGTATACATATATATATATATATATATATACACATTTGTATATATGTATTACATATAAGATATATTTTATGGAAGGGATAACTGTATAATGATTCAAAAATGAATCCATATCCTTATCTATGTCTGATTACAAAAGTAAAGGCAATATAGTATATGTGATAGTATTGAGACTGGACTCAGGAAGATCTGGGCTCAAATACTGCCACTAGAATTAACCATGTGACTTTGGGCATTTCATTTCAGTTCTACGTGGCTCAGAAAATTCTATGGAACTACTGTTGTTGTTCAGTCGTTTCTGTCTTGTCCAACTCTTCAGGACCCCATTTGGAGTGTTTTTTGGCAGAGATAATAGAATGGTTTGCCATTTCCTTCTCCAGATCATTTTACTGATAAGGAAACTGAAGCAAACAGTTAAATGACTTGCCCAGGGTCACACAGCTATTAAGTGTCTGAAGCCAGATTTTTATTCAGAACTTCCTGACTCGAGGCCTGGCTCTCTATCCACTGTGCCACCTAGCTACCCATGGAAATACTGAACTAATTAATAACAAGGTGTATGCAGTCACTTACCCACCATTCTCTATTCTGATTATTCAGCTATTTTTAGTGAATGGAGTGCTAGAAAACTAGTACATTTTCTTTAGTTCCTTATGGGAAATGATCAAAGTTAAACAGAGGAGTGGATAGAGCTTTTTACTTGAGCAGAGAAAACACTGGGGTCAGTTACTGTCTATTTTATCAGCTTTAAGCATCTGCTAATCATCTGGGAGCTGGCAACATTTAGAAATAACATCTTAATGGGACATCCAACCCGAGGTGCTGAATAGGAACAAAGGTTCCCTCTTCTCCTGGTGCTTAGAGGAAGCAAACTTGAAATACCTAGGCTGAAAAGTAATAGAAAAAAAAAGTAGTGGTTCACATTTAGTTGCATAGAAAGTTGGCCACATCTTTGAAATAAACTTTATAAGAATTAACAATGGAAAAGGAACTCATGACCATTCAGACAGTGCAGAACACATCACAACATAAGAGTGGTGGTTTTCCTGCAATAATACTCATCAGCACAGAAACAAGCCTCCTGGCTTCCTTCAACTCTGAACTAAAATCTCACCTTGTACAGGAATCCTTTCCCAATTCCTTTTAATTCTGGAGCTGTGCTCTTTTAATTATTTCCTATTTGTGCTACATTTTGTAGATACTGATTTGCTGGTAGACTCCCCAATTAGGTTGTGAGCTCCTTGAAGGCAGGGACTGACCTTTGCTTCTTTCTATCTCTCAGTATTAACACAATGACTGGCAAATGATAGGCACTTGACTGAGGGAAATTATCCTAGCAAAAGTTATCGATGGCTTATTATATAGTCATATATTACATTAATATTATAAGATTATTTTTGGATTGCTATAGGATTAAATTAAGTAGTAGTACTCAAAAAGTTTCTGTGGCACAATTGTATGCCCCTGTTTGACATTTCAAATCACTCAGATGCCTTCTATCATTATTTCTTTCTTCACTCCTACTGAAAATGAAGAAATGTATTTCTCCTTGCTAAGACAAAGTCTTTTATATTCCCAGTGTAAAAAGCGAGACCACACTATTCAAAACTATAATCTCCTACTCAAGCACCAAGATTCAAGTTTCAATAACTCACAAACAGCTAAAGGGGTAGGGGGGGGGTCAGAGAAAAGTAATAATGAGTAGTTTTGCTATCATAGGTATATTTTGATTCAAAGGCAGCTTGGTGTATCAGTGAACAAAGATATCCAATCTTGGAAGATGGAATAAAAGCTTTTGCTTTGGGGGCAGCTAGGTGGTACAGTGGATAAAGCACTGGCTCTGGATTCAGGAGTACCTGAGTTCAAATCCGGCCTCAGACACTTGACACTTACTAGCTGTGTGACCCTAGGCAAGTCACTTAACTGTCACTGCCCCACCACAAAAAAAAAAACCACAAACAAACAAACAAACAAAAAACTTTTGTTTCAAATAGAACAGGAAACAGATGTCATTACTAGATATTGGCATCCAGGGATAGAGGATATATCCCAGGATGTACTGGTTACACTCCTAGAGAAAGTTATCTATTGTATTTATCCCCACTGCCTCTTCTCTTTAAATCTTTGAAGTCTGACTTCCATACTCATCATTCAACTGAAATTAGTCTTTCAAAACTTATTAATAACCTCAATATCGCCACATCTAATGATTTTTCCTCAATCTTCATCCTTGCTGACCTCTCATAAATCTTAGACACTCTCTGTTTCTTGATACTCTCTTCTCTATTGGTTTTATTGATATTTCTCTCTCCCAGTTCTCTTCCTAGCTCTGTGATTGCTTCTCTGAATTCTTTGTTGGATTTGTGTCCACATTCAGTAATAGAGGAGTAACCCTAAGGCTCTGACCTAGACCCTCTTCTCTTTTTCTCCTGACTTCACTTGTTGATTTCATCAGTTACCATGTCTTTAATTAACATCTTTATAATAAATCTCAGGTCAAGTTATTCAGCCCCACTATGTCTCACAACCTTCAGTCTGCTATCTCCAAACATCTTAAAGCTTGATCTGTATATCCTATAAGACATCTTAAACTCTACATGCCCCAAAATGAATTAATTATATTTCCCCAACACCTTTTCTTCTTGCTAAATTTCATTATTATCAAGGTTATCACCATCCTCCCAGTAACCTTGACTCTTAACCTAGAAGTCATCCTCAACTCCCCATTCTCTCTCACCCTCACATTCAATCAGTGGTCAAGTTCCTTCATTTCCAACTTTAGAGTGTCTCATCAATGAAGACTTCTTTTCTCTGGCACTGCCAACCTCCTAGTGTAAGCTCTCATCACCTCATGCCTGGACTATTAGAATGAACATATGGTCGGTAACCCTGCCTCAAGTTTCTTTTTTTAAAGTAATAAGTATTTTCTTTATACTTCTGGGTTCCAAATTTTATCCCTCCTTCTCTCCCTCTCCTCCCTCCTCCTTGAGGTGGTAAGCAATCAGATATGGGTTATACATGTGCAATTATGTAAAAAAAAACATACTATTCATTTTGTACAGGAAGGCTAGAAAAAAAAGAAAAAAATGAATGAAAGTGGAAAATAACATACATCAATCTCTGTTCCATCAATATCAGTCCTTTCTTTGGAGGTGGATAGTATGTTACAGCAATAGCCCTATGGGATTTTCTTGGATCATTGCATTGCGGAGAATAGTTAAATCATTCACAGTTCTTCATCAAACAATATTGCTGTCCCTGTGCACAATGTTCTCTTGATCCTATTTACTTCACTATACATCAGTTCATACAAGTCTTTCCAGATGTTTCTGAAAACATCCTTCTTGTCATTTCTTATACCACAATAATACGCCATCACCCTCATATACCACAGCTTGGTTAGCCATTCCCCAATTTGTGGGCATTCCTTTGATTTCCAATTATTAGCCACTACAGAAGGACTTGCTCTGAATATTTTTGTACAAATAGGTCTTTTTCTTTTTTGGGGGATGTCTTTGGGGAATAAACCTAGGGGTAGTATTGCTAAATCAAAGGATATGGACAGTTCTATAGTCCTTTGCTGCCTCAAGTTTCTACCCATTCTAATCCATCCTCCACTTAGCTTTCAAACTGATTGTGAAATGGGCATCTGACTATATCATTCACACATTAAATAAGCTATAGTGGTTCCCTATCACTTCCCTAATCAAACATAAAATCATTTATTTGGCTTTTAAATCTCTTCCCAACATTGATCCTTCCTTCATACTTTACCAGTCTTTTTGCATATATTTTACACCCTCCACCTATTTTGTTATCCAGTGACACTGGCCTCCTTGCTGTTTTTTGAACAAGGCACTCTGCCTTTTCAACAAATTTTCACAGGCTGTCCCAGGTGGCTGGAATGTTATTGCTCCTTACCTTTGTTTTCAGGCTTGTCTAGCTTTCTTCAAGTCTCAACCAATTTTCTAACTTCTGTATGAAGCATTTTCCAGTCCTCATTAATCTTAGTGCATTTCTTCTGAAAGCATGTACAGTTTATCCTGCATGTAACCTGTTCAGTCATAGTGGTTTACATATTCTCTTTCCCCATTAGACTGTGTTTTCCCTGTTAAGAGAGACTACTTTATATTTCTTTCTCTTTCTTTGTATTCACAGTGTTTTCTTGATTGCCATGTATAGATGTGATATTTAATAAATATTACCTGAGTTTCTGTGTGTTTTGTTTTTTCTAGGCATTTTCCCCTTTCCTCATGTGGTGAGACTTCTACATTTTCACATTATTTACTTTCTATCCTCAGCTGCAGTCCGGTACCTAATCTTCCTGGATTAATGTGAAGATAGTCAGAAAGGCATTGTCTTTAAATGTTCACACTACTACTCATCCATCTACTGTGATTTCTGTGGAAGTAAAAAAGGGAATGAAAAGAGTGAGGGAGCCAAGAAAAGAAAGTAGAAGCATGGAAATTCAAGGTCCAGGTAATGAATTTTAAGACCCAAATGCCTAGAGATTTTTCATTGAAGCCAACTTTATCATTCTGTATGCAAGGAGATGATTCATCATAGCAAACAAAACTTCCATGAGGGTAGGGGAAATAAAGAAAACAAAAAAGTAAACAAACAAGATAAGATTGAGAAGAATCTTTTGATTAAAAACAAATAGCAGCTTTAAAAATCCTTCAAATCTCTCAATATACTTATGAAAGAACAAGAAGATCTCAATGGATATATTTAAATACAGATAAAATGGCCAAAGTCTCAAAGATATTGATGATGGTATTAATACCTTCAGATTTCAGATTTTTACTAGGTATTTACTAAAGTCCCTTCTAGTTCTCTGACTCTCTTCTTTTGGGAAATAATGGTGAGAGAGAGAGACTGACACAGAGGAGTCTACATTTCTCAATAGGTAGGATAGGAGAGAGATGAAGGGTGGGGAGAGGAACAGAGACAAAGATAGAAGGGAACACTAAAGAATTTAATATATTCATGTACATAATTAATTTACATACATATGTTTAACATATTTAATATATAAAATAAGTAAATAAATATTAAATTATTCATTTATGGGCAGACATGATACCAGCAAAAGTTGCAAGGAAACATAGGTGTATTTTGACATAATCATCAATAATATTACATTAAATATAGGAGAAATGCTTTTTCTCTTTATTGCATTATATTTTCATTACTATATTATGAAGCTTTTCTGTACATACCATTTTTGTAGTAAAAAGTCAGAATTCTATTTACTACAACCCAATGTTTTAACAACTTTGTTGTAATCAACAGGAATTTAGCCAAACACACATGCATTCCAATACTATTTCTTATAAATATCTGCATGAAAATAAACTATGAAACATTCTCATTGCTATATGACTCTCATTCTAACTATACACATTAACACAGACACGCACTCACAAGACTGTCTGTGAATTTATAAGTTAACTTTCTCCTTAGTTTAGACCTTGGTCATAAATCATCAGGTCTACTAGAGTAATACTCTTTTAGTCTTTGTGAATTGAATCTCTGACATTTTGAAAACATCCTTCACACAGTTGACAAATTACTATTTCTAAAGTCCAAGTATGAACATTTCACTTTCTGCCCAAGAATATTCTGCAGCTACATTTTATCTGTAGAATAAGATGGAGGGGGCACCTAGGTGGTGCAGTGGATGAAGCATGGGCCTCGATGCAGGAGGACCTGAGTTCAAATTTGGCCTCAGACACTTGACACTAGCTGTGTGACCCTGAGTGAGTCACTTAACACTCTGCTCTGAAAAAAAAAAAAGAAGAAGGTGGAATTCCCTTTGTTTGCTATTTGAAGTCCTATTTGAATCTAACTCGAGCAAACTGATCTATTACAATTTCATGCTACTATTCACCCTCCTCCCTACACGTGCATTTTATTTTTCAGCCAAATTGGTGATTAGCTGTTTGCCATACATGATCTATCATCTTCAATGACTTTTCACATTTTGCAACAATTGTGGAATGTCAACCCCCCTTTCTCCTTACCTTTTAATATCCCTAGTATCTTTTAAAGTCTTAGGCAAAATTCCAACTACTTCATGATATTTCTCCATATTTCCCTACATTGCTATTTCAACACACCAAGCATTATTTGGTGTGTGTGTATGTGAGTGTATATATCTATATATACACATATACATTTATACACAAAACATGTATACATACACATGCACACACAACATGCATGTGTTCATACATGTATGCATATATTCATGTGTGTCTGTATATATTTTTTCAACTGATTTTGTTGAATTTTGGTGTGGTAGAAAGAACCATTGATTTTGAATCAGGGGACCTGGCTTCAAACCTTCCTCAACCTTATTAGTTATTTCACCTTGGTCAAGTCACTTAACTTTTATAAAATTCACTTTGTCTTATTGTAAAATAAAATGGTTGAACTAGTGTGCCTCTAATGTCGCTTCCAGCTATAAATATATGGTCACTATTGTCCTATGATTTTATGATTTATGTGCATCATATTTCCTTCAAAAGATTGGCAATTTCTTGAAGGAGAAACAACTTTTTCCTTTGTCTTTGTATCCTAGAACCTAGCATGAAAACTTGTACAAAATACGGCCTTAAATTTTTTTTTAACGTCTACTTTCAAAAACCTCTAAGGGTATTGAGATAAAGAATGAAGTCCCACCTTTATAATTCTAATTCCAATTTTTCTGAGGCTATGGGTAGAAAACTTTTTAATAATGTGATTCCATATCTTATTTTCATTTATATTTGTCTCTAATTAACCCTGATTTCTTTGTTCTTGAGACAAAGTTCAGCTTTCTAAAAACCTTTTCCATAAGAAAAGGCATAAAATTGATACAATATCTGTGAAGAGACACAGGGAAGGGAAACTGGGGAGAAAGCAGATCTTTTTCCAGAAAATTCTATTTTTTTTTAGCAAGCGAATCGAAATTGTTTCTTCTTTTCAGAGATGCTTACAGAGCTGATGGTTTTCCTCACTATCTCCCTTCTTTAGCATAGTTCAATATCACCTTGTCCTTTCACTAGTCACCGCTTGGCTTTGAATACTCTCTAGATCAAAGTTTTCTGACTCCCCATACCCCTTACCTCCTTCCTCTTGACTTACAGACCCTCATAATCTCTATCTGTTCCAGATAATTATGTTTTAAAAATAGAAATTCTGTAAGGCATGAGCAATTCTCTCATGAAATTGCTATGATTGATTCAAGGAGTCGTACAGATTCTATTTTCAAACTTGTTTTTGACTGATTAATCAAGAAATGGTTTTACCTTAAAAATGTAAGTACTTTCAAATGAGACAGGATAATCCATGGAATTTTGACCTAAAAAATGCACTAAAGCTAAATGGATGTAACACTTTTACATTGATAAAGTATTTCAAATATTGTATGTAATTTGATCTCAAAGCAACCTTGTGAGTTAGATATTATCAGGCTAATTTACAGAAGAGAAAACAAAACTTGAGAATTGTTAAATGCTTTACCCAGCTCCTAGCTCTTTGTGTTCACATGAGATCTTTTAAGATCAGTTAAGATAAGATTTGTGGGGGCAGCTATGTGGCACAGTGGATAAAGCACTGGCCCTGGATTCAGGAGGACCTGAGTTCAAATCCAGCCTCAGATACTTGACACTTACTAGCTGGGTGATGCTGGCCAAGTCACTTAACCCTCATTGCCCCACAAAAAAGATAATATTTGTACCAAAATGCTTAGAACAGTATCTGGAATGTAATAGGTCCTACATAAATGCTTATCCCTTTCCCTTCCACTTTAAGTGTCCTAAACTGAATTCGAACTAGTTGTTTTTCTTCTGAATCCAATCCCATGTTCTCCCCACTCTCTAAAAAGCTGTCTTTTATGAATGAATAATTGATCTCTTCCAGGATTTGACAGTCTTAAACACACATGAACATGCATGTATGTGTGTATACATATACATATATATATGTATATATATATATATATACATACATACACCATTTAAATGTGTTGTTGTTGTTTTTTTGCTTAGAACAATATTTAAGAAGAAATAATAATGGATTGATGATACAAGAAGGCAGATTTAGTCTTAATAATATTCCTAATAATTAAAGCCCTCCTAAGGATTATGAACTTAAATGGATGGCCAGGGGTTATACCTCTTTCAAATTGTTCAAGAAAAATATTGATGGATTCTTTTGGGGAATTTTACAAAAGGAAGTTATCATTAAATACTTATTGAATCAAAGGACATTGGAGATACTTTAATCTCTGGATTTCTGAGATTCTCTAACTCAGTGCATTTTAATTTAAAAATCTATGCAAATATAAGGAAAGGGATTGAGGAAATGGATGGTGACTTAACTGACTTTTTATCTACTCAAGTATCTAGACTAGAGCTATGAACACAGTAACTGTCTTAAAAATTGTAAATGAATTGAGTTTACTGTATAGCATTCTACTGTCAAGAATTCAGTATCATATATAATATTAACATATAAAATGCAGATATATGCACCTATAGATAATGCAAAATTTCCTACTGATGTTTTGAGAAATGAAAGGAGTTTGAAAGTTGGAATAATCCTGATATTATGCTAGTATTGTATTTCACACTATTGGATAAAGTCATAATTATGTGAATTAAAGGAAATTCTGAGCAATCTAAACATTATAAGGGGGGAAGCTGATGAGAAAGCATCAAGTGCACAAAAACTGAGTTCTCAAAAACTGCAGTGCTGCCTGACCTTATTGATGGATGCCAGATCTTTCAATATGGTTGTCATATTGAATTTTGGAATGATACCATCAATTCCACCTCAGCCCTATATTATGTGTCAGGTGATGAAGAAAGTCCTATCATACAGAAGTTGGAATTGTCAGGTGATTGTAAAGATCTGCTTTTGAGATAGCTTGTATGTGTAAAATGTTCCTCCCTCCCACTCCCCAACCTCACATATAGACCTAAACCATTTCTGTAGTGTGTAAGGGAGGAATTGAAGTGTATCCTGCTCAAGATCACTGTACCTTGAGCCTCAGACTTATGGTGATAAAAGTTTAGCTCATAGCACTTAGAAAATTGTCAAGAACTTATCTTCAAACTCTATCAAGTTGAGTGATATTGTCGGATTCTGATACCCTTGAGATCTGATCAGTAGTGAACCCCTGAGTTCTTGTCATGGTACTAAAGTCAAACATATATACATGGACATACAAACACACACAATTCATATGCAATTGTCTCCATTTTATTCAGGAATTCTTAAAAAGATATATGTTCTATGCATAGCTACCATAGGAAGAGATGTGGCTGTTTTTCCTCCTACCTTCTTATATGTGCTAGTTCATTGGGTTGGGGTAGAATAGGGACAGTACATATCCCAGGCTTATAAAATATATGATAATGTGCCTGTCTCTTTTATCTAGGCTATTTTATAATGTTCATTCTGCCCTTTCCCCTATACCTCAGTCACTACTTTGAACTTTCCATATTTTAGTAGACAAGAAGACTGAATGTTACCTTTGTTTCTGACTTCTACATTTTGCCCACAAAAGTTTCAATTTCTTAGCTGATCATAGTCTTTCTTAAAGAAGAGTCCTTTTTTCCCTTATAAATTTTTTTATGAAGAGAGCTTTTAATTGTGCATATGTAGCTATGTATGTTTACGTGAATTCACACGTGAGCAATAGATTTCTTTAGCAGTTTGATGAAGGGAACTGGATCCTTTACAGAATGGTGCATTATATGCATGAGATAAAATGCATGGTATTATAAGGAAACCAATTATTTTAAAGTAAGGATGAATTTTTAAAACTTATTCAAGTTAATGGATTTACTGAGCTATATCCACAGACTTCTTGCCATTGAGTGAACTCAGATTAAAAAAAAAAGACAAAAATTGCTTTATAATAGTAGGCCATTTTGGCAGTATGTCAAAAATATTTTCAATCCATCAATAACTTTACAGGTAAATTTCATTCACATATATATGTAATGATCGGAATGATGCCATCTGCTGGAGATGAGGAGAAGGCCTCTGAAGGCAAGGCCATGCAGCTTTTCTTTGGCATCAGGATGTGACGTTGACTTGTGGGAGGAAGAGGGGGCAAAGCTGGTGCTCTCGCTCTCCTTCCTCGGAACTCAGGTGGAGAAGGGAGCCAGAGAGTTCCCGGGGCAGAGCCAATATGACAGAGAGAAGCTAGGAACTCTTCTGAGCTTTCCCATATTTCCTTCATAAATAACATTAAATAAAGCCTCTAAACAGATTCTGGAACTACAGAACCTACAAAAAGACAGACAAAATCCTGCTACATGAAATAATTTAGAAGGCTTCAGAAAAGTTCTGTCTCACCTGGGGTGAAAGGGGAGGGAGACTCGGCATCCCAGCTGGCAGCTCACCTAAGCGGAGCTCAGCTCAGCGTGGCTCAGCACAGCTCATCTCAGCTGGCAGCTCACCTCAGCATGGCTTGGCTTGGTGGGCAGCTCGGCACTATTGCAACTCAACATGGCTGAGAGTGGGGCAGCCGAGAGTGGGGTGGCTGGGAGTGGGGCAGCTGAGAGTGGGGTGGCTTAGAGCAGTGGGAGGCTTGCAGCCCTGGGCCATGGGCCTCAGGAGCAGACTTCAACTTGATAAGTTTAAAAATAGTCTACAACATGAGCAAGAAACAAAAAAAGGACCCTTACCATTGACAACTTCTATGGTGAAAGGGAAGACCAAAATTCAAACACAGATGAGTTAATCAAAACACCCACAAGTGAAGACTCAAGAGGGAAGATGATCTTGTCTCAAGACCAAAAAGCCCTCTATGAAGAGCTCAAAAAGGCTTTTAAAAATCAAATAAGAGAGGCAGAAGAAAAAATGGAAAAATAAATGAGAGAAATGAGAGTTACACTGCAAAAAGAAGCACAAAAAATGACTGAGGAAAACAATTCCTTAAAAAATACAATTGGGGGGCAGCTAGGTGGCGCAGTGGATAGAGCACCAGCCCTGGATTCAGGAGTACCTGAGTTCAAATCTAGTCTCAGACACTTAAAACTTACCAGCTGTGTGACCCTGGGCAAGTCACTTAACCCCAATAGCCTCACCAAAAAAAAAAAAATACAATTGGCCAAATGAGAGAAAAAAATTAGACAGAAAAAAAAGTGCAAAAGCTTACTGTGGAAAATAAGGCCTTAAAAATTAAAATTGAACAGATGGAAGTGGATAACTCCATGAGACAACAAGAATTTGATGAGCACAATTAAAAGATGGAAAAAATAGAAGAAAATGTGAAGTACCTCATTGGAAAAACAACTGACCTGGAAAATAGTTCCTGGAGATATAATTTGAGAATTATTGGACTACCTGAAAGCTATGATCAAGAAACTAGTCTAGACACCACATTCCAGGAAATTATTGTGGAGAACTGCCCTGAAATTATAGAATCAGAGGATTGAAAGAATCCACCAAACACCTCCTGAAAGAGACCCCAAAAGGAACACTTCAAGGAATATAGTAGCCAACTCCAGGATTATCATGTGAAGAAGAAACTACTCCAAGCAGCCAGAAAGAAACGATTTAAATACCATCAAGCCACAGTCAGGATTGATCAGGACCTGGCAGCTTCAACATTAAAGGATCACAGGGCTTGGAATATGATATACAGGAAGGCAAAGGAGCTTGGATTACAACTCAGGATCAACTACCCAGCAAAACTGATTATTCTATTTTAGAGGAAAAGATGGACATTCAATGAACTAGGGTACTTCCAAGGTTTCCTGAGAAAAAGACCAGAAATGAACAGAAAATTTGATCTCCAAATACAAGACTCTAGAGAAATATAAAGAGGTAAACAAGGGGGAGAAAAGGGTTGTTCAATGATGTTAAACTGCTTGAGTCCATATGAGGGAGGATAATATTTTAACTCTTGAGATCTGTATCTCTGTTAAGGTATTGTTATTAAATCAACTTTGATGTGATGATATAAAGAAACTAAATGGACAGAATAAAAGAAGACTAGGGGGAGGAGAGGAAGGGAGAGGTGGAAGGTGTTAATTATATCATAGGAAGAGGCACAACAAGAACCCATTACAACAAAGGGAAAGAAAGGAGGGGTGGGCATTGTTGCAACTTTATGCTCATCAGACTTGGTTCAGGGAGGTAATAAAATATACTCCCATTTGTATAAAGAAACTTAGCTTACTCTGTAAGGAAACAAAAGGGTAAGGGAGAAAAGGGTGATATTGATAGAAGAGAGGGCACAAGTGGGGGGAAAAGGGGCAAGAAAAAGAAAGGCAGCTGATAAAAGGGTGGGCAGATTGAGGGAGGCAGTGGTCAGAAGCAAAAAAAAAACAACTGGTCAAGTGGAATACGGGGAAAGAAGGGGGAAAATGAGTACAAAGAGGAAAAGAAGATGGAGGTGTGGGGACCAATTTTTAATTGGGGAGTGTTAGCTAAGTGGCTCGCCACAATATTGGGGCAAGGAAGGAGACCGGGAGCCTCCCTCAAAACAGAACAGGATTTATTTTAACAAGAACGAACTTAAAAAAAGAAAATAGACACACAAATAGGATCAGTAGGATCAAGGGAAAGGAAATAAAATGGGGAAAGGGAAATTATACAAACTGAGAAAATACCACCACCAAGGAATCAGCTGAGAATAAGCAGCAGAATGCCTGTCACCTTCCAGCTTCCACCTAGAATGCCCAATTCACCTCCTCCAATCCCAGAAAACCCCATACAGCCCCAGCCAATGGGATGGCCACTCTGACAGTCACATGACTGCCCTCACTAGGCTTCCAATCATTATAATTTTGCCAGGTCCATGTAGGTGTTGGCGAGTGCTGATGATATGAGGTGCCAGTGCCATGGCAATGGCTACAACCAGTGGGTGGAACACCCTGTGGTTTTCAGAGTCCCAGGCCAGTGCGAGGAGGCATAAAAACCTCAATTCACAATTAATTCTTTACAGAGGGAAATAAACAGTTAAAAATTTTAACTGTGAATGTGAATGGGATGAACTCTCCCATAAAAAAGAAGTGAATTACAGAGTGGATTAAAAACCAGAATCCTACAATATGCTATTTACAGAAACACATTTGAAGCAGAGAGATACACACAGAGTAAAGGTAAAAGGCTGGAGCAGCATATATTATGCATCAGCTAAAGTCAAAAAAGCAGGGGTAGCAATCCTTATCTCAGACAAAGCAAAGGCAAAAATAGATCTAATTAAAAGAGATAAGGAAGGAAACTACATCTTGCTAAAAGATACTATAGATAATGAAGTAATATCAATATTAAACATGTATGCACCAAGTGGTATAGCATCCACATTCTTAGAGGAGAAGTTAAATGAGTTATAAAAGGAAATAGACAGTAATACTATACTACTGGGGGATCTGAATCTTCCCCTCTCAGAATTAGATAAATCTAGCCACAAAATAAATAAGAAATAAGTGAAAGAGGTGAAGAGAATACTAGAAAAGTTAGACATAATAGATGTCTGGAGAAAATTGAGTGGGGATAGAAAGGAATATACCTTTTTCTCAGCAATACATAGCACATTTTCAAAAATTGTACATGTATTAGGGCACAAAAACAACATAGTCAAATGTAGAAAGGCAGAAATAGTAAAAGCATCCTTCTCAGATCATGATACAATAAAAATTACATGTAATAAAGAGCCATGAAAAGGTAGACTGAAAATCAATTGGAAACTAAATAATTTCATTCTAAAAAATGAGTGGGTCAAACAACAAATCATAGAAACAATCAATAACTATATCCAAGAGAATGACAATAATGAGACAACATACCAAACTCTATGGTATGCAGTCAAAGCAGTGCTTAGGGGAAAATGTATAGCTCTAACTGCTTACATGAATAAAAAAGAGAAAGAGGAGATCAATGAATTGGGCATGCAACTTAAAAATCTAGATAAAGAACAAATTAGAAATCCCCAATTAGATACTAAACTAGAAATCCTGAAAATTAAAGGAGAAATTCATAAAATTGAAAGCAAGAAAACTATAGAATTAATCAATAAAACTAAGAGCTGGTTTTATGAAAAAACAATAAAATAGATTAAATATTGGTTAATTTGATTAAACAAAAGAAAGAAGAAAACCAAATTACCAGTATCAAAAATTAAAAGGGTGATCTTACCACCAATGAAGGAGAAATTAAAGCAATGATTAGGAACTATTTTGCTCAACTGTATGCCAATAAATTTAACAATCTAAATGGAATGGATAAGTAGTTACAAAAATACAAACTGCCCAGATTAACTGAAGAGGAAATAAAATCCTTAAATAAACCCATATTAGAAAAAGAAATTGAACAAGCCATTAATGAACTCCCTAAGAAAAAATCCCCAGTCCCAGATGGGTTTACAGGTGAATTCTACTAAACATTTAAAGAACAAGTAATTCCAATATTATACAAATTATTTGGAAAAATAAGTGAAGAAGGAGTTCTACCAAATTCGTTTTATGACACAAATATGGTGGTGATACCAAAACCAGGAAGAGCAAAAACAGAGAAAGAAAAATATAGACCAATTTCCCTAATGAATATTGATGCTAAAATCATAAATAAGATATTAGCAAGGAGATTACAGCAAGTAATACACTATGACTAAGTGGGATCTATCCCAGGAATCCAAGGCTGCTTCAACAATAGGAAAACTATTAACATAATCAACCACATCAATAAGAAAACTAACCAAAATCATATGATTATCTCAGTAGATGCAGAGAAAGCTTTTGACAAAATACAACACCCATTCCTAATAAAATCACAAGACAGCTTATGAATAGGTGGAGCTAATAATAAGCAGTATCTGCATAAATCCATCCACAAGCATTTTATGTAATGGAGAT
Organism: Dromiciops gliroides; assembly: GCF_019393635.1. Lineage (NCBI taxonomy): Eukaryota > Metazoa > Chordata > Mammalia > Microbiotheria > Microbiotheriidae > Dromiciops > Dromiciops gliroides. The sequence continues at coordinate 25,090,305 of NC_057863.1, forward strand.
AAGTTAGAGGCCTTCCCAATAAGATCAGGGGTGAAACAGGGATGTCCATTATCACCTCTATTATTCAATATTGTACTAGAAATGTTAGCATTAGCAATCAGAGAAGAAAAAGGAATTAAAGGAATCAGAATAGGCAAGGAGGAAACAAAACTATCACTTTTTGCAGATGATATGATGGTATACTTAGAGAATCCTAAAGAATCAACTCAAAAATTACTTGAAACAATTAAGAACTTTAGCAAAGTAGCAGGATATAAAATAAATCCACATAAATTGTCAGCATTTCTATACATGACCAACAAAGTCTACCAGCAAGAGATAGAAAAAGAAATTCCATTTAAAATAACGGTAGATAATATAAAATACTTGGGAGTCTACTTGCCAAGACAAACCCAGGAACTCTATGAACACAATTACCAAACACTTTTCACACAAATCAAATCAGATCTAAATAATTGGAAAGATATCAATAGCTCATGGATAGGCAGAGCTAATATAGTCAAAATGACAATTCTACCTGAATTAATTTACTTATTCAGTGCCATAGCAAACAGACTACCTAAAAATTATTTTATAGAGCTAGAAAAAATAATAACAAAATTCATCTGGAAAAACAAAAAGTCAAGAAGATCAAGGGAAATAATGAAAAAAAATGCACAGGAAGGTGGGTTAGCTGTACCAAATCTGGAGCTCTACTGTAAAGCGGCAGAACTATCTGGTACTGGCTAAGAAATAGTGGAGGAACAATGGAATAGGCTAAGCACAGGAGACACAGTGGTAAATGGCATTAGTAATGTACTGTTTGATAAACCCAAAGACCCCAGCTCAGAAAAAAAAAAAAAGGAACTGTGGAACATAGATGCTGATTGGATCATAATATTTCTTTTGTTTTTGGTGCTGTTGGTTTTCTGATTTGAAGTTTTTCCTTTGTGCTCTGATCCTTCTTGTATAACATGACTAATGAAGAAATATGTTTGATGTTATTATGTATATATAACCTGTATCAGATTGCCTGCTGTCTAGGGGAGGCGGGGAGGGAGAAGATGGAGGGAGAAAAATTTGAAATTGGAAATCTTATATAAACAAATAATGGAAATTATTTCTACATGTAACTGGAAACTAATAAAATAATTTTATTTAAAAAAACCCATTAAGATCAGGCAAGAGGAGGCAATGGCCCTTATTATATCAAAAGTAGGCAGGTAGTATAATTTGTATTTCTTAACCCTTATCATTTAAATTGATTTTTTATAAATAAACTCTGCTTTGGTTATTTAAAAAAGAGAGAGAGAAGGCAGCTAGAAATGCACGATCCCTTTAATAGATAGATGAATCTTGGCCTTTCTCTTTTCACCAAATTCTTATTCTCCTTAATAAATGCTTTGAAGTCTAACTCTTGCTAAAGCTTACAATTTATTGGCGACCACTCATTAGATATTTTAGACAGACTAGCTAGAATTTTATCCCCTTACATATATTTTTATATTTTTAATTAGCATAGAGATAGTAATGTAAAAATTTTTTAAAAATCTTAAATCAAAGCATAAAATATAATAGTTTTTTTAATTAATTAGCAGTAGATATATGGTATAGTATAGATGGGATCATAGCATCATCTATTTAGAGGCTGAAGGGATTTTAGCTGCCTCTTATTATAGTTAAGGTGACCAGAGACAAGTGCCTTTTCCAAGGTCATATTGGGTAAAAAAGTACTAGGATTGGTATTTAAAATCAAATCTTGTAATTTCAAATCATGTTGACTCCCATACTCTTTCCCAATTGCCACACTGTTGGATCTAGTAAAAAGACCTAGATTCAAGTGAGCTTGTGATAATTTCTAGGTGCGTAGCCATAATATACATTTTATTTCCTGCAACTCATTTTTCATTTCATAATACTTGTATGTGCACACATAAGTAAAATAGAAGTCCCTTGAGGATAGAACCTGCATTATTTAGCTTGTCTATCCAGTGTCGAGCATAGTAACAGTCAATAAGATTTGAGTAATACATGCTTATTGAATCAAATTGAATCAAGATATTGAATTAATTAAAATGAAGTCAGTTCTACCCCACTTTAGTGGGGAAGGTATAAGATTCTTCTTGGGACATTTTGCCAAAATGTTTATTTAGGAAATTTGGGTCTTTACAGATGAAAAACTGAACAGGGCTTTAGAGTCTACCTAATTCCAGGTTCTTATTTTGCAAATGAGGAAACTAAGGCAAAATGAGGTTAAAATGGCTTAGATATAGGGGAATGTGCTAATTAGCACTTAGGCTGAATCAGCTTTTGAGTTAGGAAAAAGATGAGATCTCAGCTCAACTAAAATGGAGGACCCATCAGATTTGTAGGGACATTTCCGTAATTTTATTGGAAACAAGCTGAAAACCAAAGACACATTGAGAAACTGACTTCCCCTATGTTTGATCCTGTAAGATTGCTTTTCTATTCCTCAAATTGGAAGTTGTTTCTGACTGGACCCAAATGTGTCTCAGTCAAAGTAGGAATGAAGATTGTCTTTTCTCTTCCCATATCTCAATAAAACTCTGCCTCTCACACAAGCACACAGAATTCCATCTACATTCTTTTCACTAAAAAAAAAAAAAAGTCTCATGCAAAATGTGAAAGGACCAGATTGAAACCTGGACTTCATTGATTCATAATGAGATTTTTGTTTTTTTGTATGAAGAAAATTCCCATCAATCATTAGAAAATAATAGTGAAAATGAATTGTGAGCATTTAGGATTTTGCATGGAATGCCACATATTTATGTCTATGTTTATGTTCTTCCAGACTTCCTATTTCTATGTAGAGAGCTCCATGTGGGAAATCAAACTTAAAATTCTAAATCTCACTTCTGTAAGAACATACTCTGTGTACATTTTTTTAAATCATTAACATTTAAATTATAATTGGTCATTATTCAATACTCATTAGATTTTTCAATCATCACATGGCTTGTTGAAGATGGCATTTTTATATAATTGTCCCCAGTGTTAACAACAACAATAAAAAATATCATTATTTATAATAAGATAAAAGATGTGGCTCAAACCTTTAAGGAGTGAAACATTGAAATGATCTACTAATTTCATAATATTAAGAGATGTTAGCTTTTAAATGTTTTTAATTATGGAAAGTTTCAGGAAAATATAAGTCATTAAATATTAATGTTGCTGTGTCATGTTCAGACATCAAATTATTTTTAGCTTGTCCTAAGAGAAACCATGAAGTATTAAAAATTTGTGGTGAGAGAGAGAGAGAGAGAGAGAGAGAGAGAGAGAGAGAGAGAGAGAGAGAGAGAGAGAGAGAGAGAGAGATTTCATGGAACTAGAACTTTTCTAAGTTTACTTTTTTTTTTTTTTTTTTGGTGAGGCAATTGGGGTTAAGTGACTTGCCTAGGGTCACACAGCTAGTAAGTGTTAAGTGTTTGAGGCCGGATTTGAACTCAGGTACTCCTGACTCCAGGGCCAGTGCTCTATCCACTGCGCCACCTAGCCGCCCCTTAGTTTACTTCTTTATTTGAAAATTAAAAAAAAATTCTCAATCAACATAATGGGTTCTGTGTACTTTTAGGGTACTTCCATGAGTAATGCTTCCAGGATATATTTTTATAGACATGCTCAACATTAAAAATTATATAAATGACATTTCTCAGAACTAACTTTTAGGATGCAAATCTCAAAAGACTTTAATAATCCTATTCCTTTAAAATTATTTTTACTTTTTATTTTGTCTTTTTTCCCAATTACATTTAGAACCAATTTTTAACATTCTCTTTTTGAAATTTTGATGTCCAAATTCTCTCACTCCATCTCTATCTCTCCTCACTCCTCCTTGAGAAAGTAAGTAACTTGATGTTATACATGTGCAGTCATGCAAAACATTTTTCCACATTAGTCATGCTGTTAAAAAAAAAAACACACAACTTGCTCCAACACCCTAAAAAATCCACCAAGAAAAATAAAGCTCTAAAAAGGATGCTTTGATCTGGGCTCAGACCCCATTAGTTCTTTCTCTAGAGGTAGATAGAATTTTTCATCTTGAGTCCTTCAGAACTGTCATAGATTAATGTATTGCTGAAAATAGCTGAGTCATCCACAATTAATCATTGTACAATATTGTTATTGTGTACAATATTCTGGTTGACTCCATTCTAAAATATAAATGTATGTATATATATATAATACATTATCACTTCTCTGCACATAGTGGATATTTAATAAATGGTGTTGAATATTTTGCAAAGATTACCTCTTAGGAATTGAGTTCTATACTTAAATACATCAAATTACATGTGGTAATCAGCAATATTTTGAAGAATTAGTGAATTGAAAAGCACTACACTAATTTCTAACTTAGCTTGTTGTAATCCTACAAACATGTTTTGGTGCATGTAAGAGAACATCAAACTGAATAATAGATAGTATAACTTCATTTAGTGAAAGGAACCCCATTTTTGGAAATTTAACATCCCTATGAGAAATGCAAAGCATTTAAAAAAGGCTAGGTTTTTTTAATTCACTTTTTCCATTTACTGCAAGACTAAAAAGTGACGGACAGTTGCTCCAATCCTTTGCACTGCACTGAAGTCATTCTTTTGATAAAAAGGAATGAAATGATAAACTTTTCATTTAAAAAAAAATGACTGAAATGTCTGTAATAAGGGAAATCAAAGAGATTATATCTCTTAACAAAAGGTGGTCATCTAAAGTGTATTTATCAAAATGAGTGCGTGCAGATGTCCCTTTATTTTTTTTTTTGAATTATGAATTCAATTTTCTTCTTTGTACCGAGTGAGATATCCATTGTACACATTGAGAGAAAATAGCTTTCTCTGTGTCCTGTTTAAGATCTTTCTGCAGTCATATCATGCCAAGGCTACAATTTGGGCAGAAATGTTGTCTTCTACCTATTGAGCAGCATCTGCTAGACAATTTACTTTATAAAATGCATGTAGACATGACTTTTTCGTTTGGGTTTGGCTTGGTTTGTTTTTTCCTGAATGTCCTCACTGGCCCATAACCCAGGGATATGATGTAGGGATGATGGCAAGGGGAGTTCCTACTACCTCTTATGACCCCTGAGTGCCCAGAGAAAGGAACTATTTTCCCTTATTTCCATTATGTGTCCCCCCCCCAAAATCTAAAAACCTTTCTTGGAAAAAAAATAACACTATATGATTTGTTCACCTACTCCCCCTGACCCTTAGATGCTCCTCTTTTTTGCCTTTATTTATTTACATTTTTCCCCAAGTCACATGTAAAAAAAATTCACATCAATTTTAAAATTCTCTTGTTCCAATTTTTTTTCCTTTCTCCCTCCCCTAGTCCCCTTAAGAACTCAAGTAATTCAATATAAGTTATGCAGTCATGCAAAACATTTCCACATTAGTCAGGTTGTGACAGAAAACAGACAAAAAAACTTTAGAAAGAAGAACTAACAAAAACAATATACTTCATAGATTCTCTGTTTTAAAATTATATTTTCTTTACAATTTTTAAAAAATATATTTTACACACATTTAAATATGTAAAGCCTGAGATAAAGCCAAGATGTTGGAGAGAAGACAGGAACTTGCCTGAGCTCTCCCAAAATTCCCTCAGAAACAACATTAAAATAAATCGCAAATGGATTCTGGAGTTACAGAACCTATAAAATGACAGAGTGAAACAAACTTCTGGATTAAGATAACCATTAAGGACTTCAGGAAAGTTCTGTCTCACTTGAGTAAAAGGTTAGCACAGCACAGGGCAAAGCATGTTTGGGCAAGCCAACAGAAGACTCTTAGCCAAGTAACAGATCTGAATCTGAAGCTTCTGAGTACTGGCTTAGCTGGCAACTGGCACAGCATGCCAGCTGTGAGGCCCAAGCTTCAACTCAGAAGGCACTCTGCCAGCTGGAGCATCCACTACATAACAGATGCAACTAGGACAGCCACACCAGTGAGGTGAGGAAGCCTCAAGCTGCTAAGGCCTCAGAGCTGAAAGCCAGTGTTCAGGCCCCTGATCCCCAGCAAAGAAGTGTGCAACACTGGCCCCTGAACCCCAGGAACAGACCTCAAATTTAAAAGCCATGAAATAGGCTAAAATATGAGAAAGAAAAAGAAAATTACCTTAACCAAACCTACTATAGAGCCAGGAAAGACAAAAACACAAACTTAGAAGAGGACAACTGTCTAAATGCCTAAACAAGAAGGCTCAAAGGGGAAGATGAATCACTGCAAGACCAAAAAGCCCTCTTGAAAGAGCTCAAAAAGGATTTTATTAATCAAATTAGTGGCATAAGAGAAATTGAGGAAAATGAGTTATAGAAGAGAAAGACAATAGCTTGGGAAAAGCAGGATAGAAATTAACTGAGGAGGGGGAAGCTGGGTGGTGCAGTGGATGGAGCACCAGCTCTGGAGTCAGGAGTACCTGAGTTCAAATCCGGCCTCAGACACTTGACACTTACTAGCTGTGTGACCCTGGGAAAGTCACTTAACCACAATTGCCTCACTAAAAAATTTTTAAAAAATTAACTGAAGAAAACAACTCCTTAAAAACACAACTGGCCAAATGGAAAAGGAAGTACAAAAGCTTACTGAGAAAAAATTAATTCCTTAAGAATCAGAATTGGACAGATGGAAGCTAATGACTCTTTGAGACATCAGGAAGATGTTAAGCAGAATGAAAATAATGCAAAAATAGAAGAAAATATAAAATATATCTTTAGAAAAACCGATCTGGAAAATATATCGAGGAGAGATGATTTAAAATTATTGACTACCTGGGTGCCATGATCAAAAAAAGAGCTTGGGCAGCATATTTCAGGAAATTATCAAGGAGAACTTCCCCAATGTCTTAGAACCAAAGAAAAAATAATTATTGAAGTTTCCAACAATAATACCCTAAAAGAGACCCTAATAGGAAAACTCTAAGGAATATTGTGGCCAAATTCCAGATTTATTAGTGAAGGAGAAAATACTGCAAGTAGTCCAAAAGAAATAATTCAGATATCAAAGAGCAACAATCAGTATTACACGCAACTTGGCAGCCTCAACATTAAACAATCAGATGGCTAGGAATATGATATTCTGGAGGTCAAAAGAGCTTGGGTTGCAACCAAGAATCTACTACCCAGCAAAATTGAGCACAATCTCTGGATGGACATTCAATGAAAGAGGGGAGGTTAAAATTTTCCTGAAGAAAATTCCAGAGATGACCAGAAAGTTTGATCTCCAAATACAAAAGTCAAGAAAACATAAAAAAGGTAAAATAAGGAAAAGTGTTATTCACTAAGGTTACAATGTTTACATCACTATATGGGAAGAAGATAGTTGTTACTCTTGAGAAGTCTCCTCTATTAGGGCAGATAGAAGGAGTATACATAGAAGATGTAGATATAAAATGATTTTAACATGACAAAAAGGAACTGAGACTAGCTCTAAATCCCAAAGAAAGCATAAAAAAGGGAAAATGACGCACATGTACAAAAATATTCATAGCTGCTCTTTTTGTAGTGGCAAAGAATTGGAAATTGAGGGGATGCCCATCAAAATGGGAATGGCTAAAAAAGCTTTGACATATGAGTGTAATGGTATAATATTATGATATAAGTGTAATGATTGGAATGACACCACCTGCTGGAGACTTACTGCAGAAAAGCTCCACCATGAGGTGAAGGTCTCTGAGGGCAAGACCATGTGTCTTTTCTTTGGCATCAGGAAGTGACGTTTGCTTGTGGGAGGAAGAAGGGGGAGCCTGGCATTCTGACTTGCTCTCTTTCCCGAGGACGCTGGTCTAGAAGGGAGCTAGAAATGCACTCTCCCTTTAATAGATAGTTGAATGTAGGCCTTTTTCTCTCTTTACCAAATTCTTATTCTCCTTAATAAATGCTTAAAAGTCTAACTCTTGCTAAAGCTTATAATTTGTTGGCGACCACTCATTAGATATTTTAGACAGTATAGCTAGAATTTTAGCCCTTTACAGTGTGGTAAAAAACAGAAGATTTAGCTTAATCATTTGAGAGTTGAGTGCGTGCTACTGAAGCAGTTTTTGAAGGACCACCCTTTTGGGGAGAAGACCGTGATGAAGAGCCGTGTGCCTGCTGCTGCCTAGAGAGCTGGCCAAGCATGCCATGTCCTAGGGCATCAACTTCCAGAATGGCAGTTTAAAAACTGAGGGTGGAATGGAAGTCAGCTCTTTCTCACTCTGGTGTTTTCAGCTTAGCCGTGATGGTGCATGCTTTTGGTGTTCGGTGCTGGTTCTCGGGCTGTCAGGTAGTTTGGGATTCGGTGAGTTTTATAATGGAATATAGACTAAGTTTAGATCTAAGATTATTAATTTTTATCTCTACTTTCCTATTTCCCCAACTGGTATCACCTTTTTGTTGTCTAATTAATCCCCAAACAATAAAAGCTAATCTCTCACTGATTAAAGCTCAGAGGTTTCTTTTTCTTAGTGGTCTGGGAGGTATATAAGGTAAAAGTTAATGGGGGAGTTTAATGCTTGTATATCCAATTTTGAATCTCACAACAGATGGCTGAGCATGAAGAGGAAAGCTGAACCTTAGTCTTCAGATCTTTTGGTTGGGTAAGAAATTTCCCCTACCCTGTCCCTTTAAATTGCTAAGTACTGGCTATTTTTTTTCCTTTAAATTTTCAAATGGGTTTTTTCAACTCGCTAAATACCTTATTTCTGATTTTACTCTGTTTAACCAGACAAATAGGGGATACGATCATGTTAATGCTTTGTTTTTGTGGATTTTCTATTTTTATTTTTATTTTTCTTAGAAGAGCCAGTGGGGGCAGCTAGATAGTAGGGGGTGGCTAGATAGTACAGTGGATACAGCACTGGCCCTGGATTCAGGAGTACCTGAGTTCAAATCTGGCCTCAGAAACGTGACACTTACTAGCTGTGTGACCCTGGGTGAGTCATTTAAACCCCATTGCCCCACAAAAAAAAATAGATTTTTGGGACAGCTAGATGACACAGTGGATAGAGCACTGGCCCTGGATTCAGGAGTATCTGAGTTCAAATCTGGCCTCAGACACTTAACACTTACTAGCTCTGTGACCCTGGGCAAGTTGCTTAACCCCAATTGCCTCACTAAAAAAAAAAAAAAAAAAAAAAAAAAAGAGCCAACACAGTGCTCACAGAAGAGAATATAAATATGCCCCTCTCTCCCAACCATGCTTTTTTCAGAGAAAACTCTGATTCCTGCAGCTTTTCCAAGTTCTAACACACTAATTGTTGCTGTAATTTTGCATGCCTGGAGGCTTCTCTAGAAGCTTTTAATCCCCTAGAAGCAGAGGAAGGGGAACTCAGGACTGAGTTTGATTCCAGGGCTGTGCACCTTGTGGGAGAGGTGGTCCCCTCCCCTTCTCTAGGGACCCCACCTCCTCCCCCTCCTCTCCTTGATTCTCCTGACTGAGAGGTCATGAGATCTAATTCACCTTTCTCAGGTCCTGATCTTGCTCATATGCAGCTTTCTCTACCTGCATTTTCAGCCATACCCCAGCTGAACTGTGATTCTGAGACAACCTTAGAAAACCCTTTAAATTACAGATAAGCTTTTTTTGTTCATAATTTTGCTAATCTGCTTTTGTCTTTAATTAGTAACCTTCTAAAGCATTTGTATTATGAAATGACCAACAGACAATATAGAGGGGTTAAAGAAGAAAAACTTAAGATGAATAAGAATGACAATCATCATAGTTGAAGACTCCTTCTTTTGCCATGGAAGGGTATATATTTTACAGAAATGTAGAAGTAAGCAGCAAGGTATTGATATGAGTATTGGGGATTTTAGATACCAGAATCAAAAGTGTTCTAAATTCATTCAGGGTAAAAGTATCAGTTCAGAGGTTACATAGGATTTCTATGCTATTACATCTACATTTTGAAATTAATGGTATGGGTCTATTTTCCTAGAGATCTTTATGCTTTTGAGATTGTGTTTTATAATTAGTTTTTTTTTTAAATGAGAATATTTGTAAAAGCTTTTAATAGTCATGTGATCAAGTTTATATTTTATAATACTCTTATTAATATTAAGTTCATATTCATTTAGATTTCCCTAGTTTGAATTTCATTGTTTTTCATTGTTCCATGTGTATTTTCTTCTATTCATTCATCTATCTAATTTTGAAACATTGCAAGATGGTTTTGATTTCATAATACAATGTTAATTCTGGGAGTACTGTGCTCCCATATTCTGAGTTGTTTGTTTTGTTATTTTTTTCTCTCAACTGCTTATTTAATCGAACTCTATAAAGCATTTCCCTGGCAAATCGGTTGCCATGGCAAGTGTAAATTGATTCTCAAAGTATTATTATTATTATTATTATTATTATTATTATTATTATTATTATTATTATTATTTTAGTGAGGCAATTGGGGTTAAGTGACTTGCCCAGGGTCACACAGCTAGTAAATGTTGTCTGAGGCCGGATTTGAATTCAGGTACTCCTGACTCCAGGGCAGGTGCTCTATCCACTGCGCCACCTAGCTGCCCCTCAAAATAATATTTTTGATAAGCATTTTCCAAAAAGTAAAAAGAGAGGAACATTTGTAAAAGTTTTCTTTGAGATTGTGTTGTGCTTTAACTTGTATTTAAATATGTTCCTGATTTTTCACAAAAGTAATTGTATACTTAGTAAAAAAAAAAGGGTATTTGAAATTGTTGTATAATTATATATTATATTCTGAGTCAAGATGTATTCACATTTTTTGCAATCATTTATTATCCTCAATTTTTAAATCCATATGAGACTTGGATTATGGGAACTTAACATTTAAGACATTAATTGCCTTTATGCTAAGTTATCAGATGCCAGTTGGCCAAGATGCCAACCAATCATAAGAGGAATACATGCAAGAGCAGACATTGAACTGTCACTTGAGGGGAGACATGCATGAAGTCAAGGTATAGCCGAGGGAATGGCTTTTGACAAATGTTGAGGTTGGATTCTCTTGGTTTAATATTTTATTTTCTTTTTTCCCCACAATATTGTACAGATGGCTGGAAAAATTCACCCCACCTATCTCTTTCTACACCTGGCTTCTATGCCCCCTCCTATATGCCTGATGTCATGGACATCTCAATCCCATGGATCTGGTTAAGTCTGATTCAGTTTCCTCCAATATGTTCAGTGGCATGGATATATATTCCATCCACCTATTTAAAGTCTGGCATACTGCATGGGCAGTATATATTGTGCAAGTGTGGGAATGCTCATATCCCACCATTTCTCTGTTCTTTTATGGTAACCCCCATAATTATCTCAGAGGTCATGATAAATACAGTGTTGGATTTGGCCTTGACATCTGTTACCAATTATATTAGATTTTTTAATTTCTCATAATGGCATGAGGATAATTAGGCAGATGATGCAAAAAGTGATGAAACAAAGATTAAAATTATTTTAAAAAATTAATATCGCAGCAATTGTCTTCTCAATTTACCCTCCATAAGGTGGGACTATAGTAATATTAAGTTTTAAAGAATGTTTCAATTTTTGTTTTATAATATGTTTCATGTGTAACAACTAAGATTCAGCATTCCCTTAGATATGTTTTTGAGAACTTTCATTGTTTGATTTGATTATTGACAAAGCTATTTTAAAGTTGTGTTAAGCTCAATTTTGTAGGAAATTTTCCTGGCTGATTACCAGAATCCACACATCAACCCCTGAAAAGACTTCCATTCAATAACTAGACCTAGAGGACATCCCAAGAATCATCTAAGAAAAGACTTTCAAAGATTTAAATGAACAGTTTGGTTTTGTTGTTTCCCTTTTTCTCTTTCTGTTATAAGATACACCATCTGTTACATGGATTCTCTGCAGAGGCCCTCCCTTTGCTAGACCAATGTCAAAGCACTGGTCCATGAGGACAAAAAATGCACTTTTGGACAAAACTTTCCTCTCTCCCTTTTCTATATTGTTATTAACATATTGTTAGTTAGCATAAGATATTATGTTCTGTTATTTTTTACTGTTTCATCAAGGAAACACCCTGTTTCTTGAAGACACAAAGGGGGGAGTGTAATGATTGGAATGATGCCACATGCTGGAGACTTACTGTAGAAAAGCTCCACCATGAGGTGAAAGTCTCTGAGGGCAAGACCTTGTGTCTTTTCTTTGGCATCAGGAAGTGACATTTGCTTGTGGAAAGAAGAAGGGGGAGCCTGGCATTCTGACTTGCTCTCTTTCCCGAGGACGCTGGTGGAGAAGGGAGCTAGAAATGTGCTCTCCCTTTAATAGATAGATGAAGATAGGCCTTTCTCTCTCTCTTTACCAAATTCTTATTCTCCTTAATAAACGCTTAAAAGTCTAACTCTTGCTAAAGCTTATAATTTATTGGTGACCACTCTTTAGATGTTTTAGACAGTATAGCTAGAATTTTAGCCTTAACACAAGAAATGACGAGTAGGTAGATTGCAGGAAAAAAAAAAAAAAAAAAAACAACCTAAAAAGACTTACATGAATTGATGCAAAGTGAAGTGAGCAGAACCAAGAGAGTGTTATACACAGTAATAGCACCATTGTGTAATGATCAACTTTGTTAAACTTAACAATATTCCAAAACAAGTCCAAAAGACTCATAATGGATGTTTTCCACATCCAGGAAAAGAAAAAGAACTATGAAGTCTGAATGAAGATAAAAGCATACTAATTTCGCTTTTGTTGATTGTTTGTTTATTCTTTCTTGTGCCTTTTCCCTTTTGTTTTGATTCTTCTTTCATAACATGACTAATGTGGAAATATGTTAAACATGACTATAATGTATAATCTATATCAGATTGATTACTGTCTTTGGAAGGGAGGAGGAAAGGGAAGGAGGGAGATAAATTTGGAAATCAAAATCTTATAGAAATGATTGTTAGAAACTATTTTAACATGCAATTGGAAAAATAAAATAAAATAAAAATAAACAAACAAATTAAGGAGTAGAAAGATAAAAGATAATAAAGAATTAATAGATAGATGGATTGATTTAAAAAAAAGAATAAAAATAAATGGGTGAGTGAATGAATATGCATAGCTTTTTTCCCCTCCACAATAGACTATGAGGTATCTGAAGGTGGGGAAGTTTTTGTTTTGCCTTTTTAAATATTAGCATCTAACCCAATATCTGGCATAAAAGAACAAACTAAACACTGCTTTAATTAATTGATTAATATTGTTACACTAATATTTTTATTAACAGTGAAAATTTTAACATTATTTGATTTCTACTTTTGTTATATCCACTTTTTTTGGTAGTTTATACCATAAGGAGGAATAACATTGTGCCTTAAATTAAGATACCACTTTTAATTATTATTGTCATCATATCATAGATGGAGACACTGTCTGAGGGATTAAAGCATACAGCTGGAAATTACAGGATCTGAGCCTCATAGAAAGGTGGTCTTTCAGAACATCTCATGCTATGATGCCAGGTAGCCTTATCAATGGTAATTTAGAGTGGGTAGAACAATTTTAATACCCACTGTAAGAAAAAAGAGGGCATGATAGAAGCTCTCTGAAAATATGTGGTGAGAAAAATGAATCATTTGGAGTGATCTCAGTTGAGGGAATAGAAGAAAAAGAAGATGAAAAAGATGTGGTATCTGAGCACATCTATTGATTTTTCTTATACTGAGGAGAGTTAATTCAATTCAATTAAAAAAGCACTTATTAAGCATCATACCTTGAAGATATTTCATTAATCTGATCATTATGTTATATTTTAAGAAATGGGATGTTAAGAAAATATTCAGTTACTGCTATTACTATAAACTTTTGATCTCCCCCTTTCATTTTTCCTTCCTCTCTCCCTCTCTTCTTTCCTTCCTTTACTTATCTCTTACTATTTTTCTCTTTTTAATTCACATATTAGCAAATAACAGTTTTGTATAAGCAGTGTGTACATTATTGATCCATTCTACTTTCTCATATTTGCCAAATAACTTTACTAGGTGTTGTAGGAGATGGGAAGATAAATAAGACATACTATTAGTCCTCTTGAAGGACAAACAAAAGACACTTTTTCAGTTTTGAAATTCATAGACATCTAGAGTATCAACTTCACCTTCAAAACTTGATCATGGTTAACTTCTTTGCAAAGGTAAGAAAGTAAAAGGCTGGGGCCTTTGGTTGACCTTGATGGTGTTTCTCCAGATAGTATAAGCTCTGGCCTAGCTATCCCAAAGACACAGGTACTAGCAGGCTGTGTTTCCCATTCATAAGGTAAGGTATCCTTAAGGAGTTGGGGGGTTTTCTAGTACTATAAATATCCACATGTTATATCTTGTCCAAAGCATTTGGTCAGTTTTTATTTCCTTAGTATCACCTAAGTTCATAAATCAATAAACTTGAAAAAATGATATCTTTTGAAGAGGTAGGGCTATAGTCACATTCTTAGAACAAATGGAGAGAAGTACAAGAAAAAAGAATCTGGAACCAACAAGCATTAAGTGACAGAGCTAGAAAATAAAGGAATAAACTGGTGTTGCATTTCCCTCATATCAGGAACTAAGAGGGGTATGAAGATTTGAGAATGGAGATTGATGCTATAAAATCAAATTTATTTCTTATTATTTTGAAGCAGAAGAAGCTCAAACTGGAGAGTGGTATAAAAATAAAAGTGAGGTGGCCACTTGGTGGCACAGTGGATAAAGCACAGGCCCTGGATTCAGGAGGACCTAAGTTCAAATCTGACCTCAGATACTTGACATTTACTAGCTGTGTGACCCTGGGCAAATCACTTAACCCTCATTGCCCTGCCAAAAATAAATAAAGAAAGAAGAAAAAAGGAAAGGTAAACATAAAGATCCCTGGAAAGTGGGATTCATGTGAAGAGAGGATTGAATATCCATCTAGTGATCAAAGTTATGAAGGAGGGCCAAAGCCTAGGGAAATCTACAAAATATAGAAACACAGAAGAAAGAGGAGACTTATCCTAACTGATTTTACAACATATTGATAAATATATATTTTAAAATTTCTATTTACTGTTGGTTCAACTAAAGGGGGAAGTGAATATGCGTTTATATAGCATTTACAATATGACAAGTACAGGGTTGAGTGCTTTATAAATATTATCTCATTTGATTCTCAGAAAAAAATAAAACCTTGCAAGCTAGGTATTGTTATTATTCTCATTTTACTGTTGATTAAATTGAGACAGATAGATAATAAATTGCTTTCCCAGCAACACAGCTTGAGTGTCTGATACCAGCTATGAATACAGATCTTCTTGACACCATGTCCAGAGTTCTATGTCTACTATACCATTTGTCTGTCCTGTACTTGATGTATTATTATCCTGAACACATTAGTGGAAGCCAGGAAACGAAGCACTATTTTTTTTTTCTGTAAAATAAGGGGTTTGCCCAGAAAGGAGGGAAAAATGTGGTTGGCAATTTGAATTAAAAGGAAATTCTTCTTGTTAAAATATTATCTTTGTTTTATTTTGGTGAGCAACACCCATAATTCAACCCAGTCCAAGTAAACATGTAAATCCAAATCCTTCCATCTGGGCTATGAATTGATTTTTTTTTCTCACTAAAACTTTAGAGAATTTAAATACGCTATACATTTGAACTATTTTACTTCCAGTGATTTAATTCATCATGATATATCGTAGACTGAAAAGCAGAATGTCAATTGAACAAATTTCATGTCCAGTGTAAAAGTAGAATTCCCATTATCCTTTACTAAAGAATTTTTTTCTGAATCTCAGATTCCCCACAAATGAAGGTTTCTTTCTTTTGTAGGAAGGTACCTAAAATAGCAGAAAGAGCACTGGGCCTGGTGTTAGAAAGATTTGAGTTTAAATACAGCCTCAGACACTGATGAGTTGTGTGAACCTGGCCAAGTCACTTAACCTTGGTTTTCCTGTTTCCCTAAATTTAATGTACACTTCATAATAACACCTACCTCCCAATGTGTTTGTGAGGATCAAGTGGAATATCTATAAAATGCTAAGTGCAGTTCATGGCACATAATAGACACTCAATAACTCTTTCTTCCTTCCCTCCATTATCCAAAATAATGGGGATAGAAATATAACTAAAAAAATGGAGCATCAGGAAGTTATTGTCACATAATGCAGCATATCAATGAAAGAAACCAATCATTCTATGACAGAGATAAAAACAATGGAAGAGGTCATGAAAGAAAGAGGGAAACCCTTGCAGTGATGCAAGAAGAACATGTAATGCCAAGTTTAGAAACTGCAAGTAGATTAGAAGAAGAAAAGTAGAGGAAATGACTACTGGAAAATAGGTTGGGGGCAGCTAGGTGGCGCAATGGATAGAGCACCGGCCCTGGAGGACCTGAGTTCAAATCCTGCCTCAGACACTTAACACTTACTAGCTGTGTGACCATGGGCAAGTCACTTAACCCCAATTGCCCCACCAAAAAAAAAAAGGGGAAAATAGGCTGGAGCTACATCGTAAAGGGTGTTAAATGCCAAGAAGAGTGGCATAAGCATAGAGAAAAAAAATCAAGTTCAGAAAAAATACACACATATATTCACATACACAGCTCTTTATATTACTATGGGAATGTCAATACATACATGCACACATACATCCAGATAGATATACATACATACCTGCATATATTCATATAAATATTTATGTAAACACACACACACATATATATATATATATATATATATATATATATGCCCAGGCATGTATATGTGCACATGCATAGGTGTATCAACACAGACAACTGAATTAGATGCTCTGACAACTAGTTTAGCATTATTATTATGATCATTATGTCATACTTGTTATCATTTTTATTAGCCTTTCACCATTTGTTTTTCAAGGACTGGAAAAGCAGAGAGCAAAGAAATATTCTCTAGTAACACTCAAACAATTTCTGAGTAAGCATGTATTCTGTATCTACTTCTCTCACAAATCTCATGTTAACTATGACCTAACACTCTTAAGTTCCTTGTTTCTATCCATCTTTCTCATAAAGAGGCATTTACTTCAAAACCATTGCTTTCAAAGATTTTAGTTATTTTATTTTCAGATAGTTTACTTAAATCAAAAGAAAAAAAAAAGGTGTTAAGCACTCATTATATCCAAAATACTATGCTAAGTGTTGGGAATAAAACTACAAAAACAAAGACAGTCCTTAACATCAAGGACTTCATTTCCTAATGTGTAGGGGATCACTGATATGTTAATCATGAACAAGGAAGGGCTCTTTGGTGAGTTGAACCAAATAGGAATGAAATAAATGATCTCATGCAAGAACAATTGCTAAGTTAATTTGATCCTGTTTCCAGGGCTGGGGATGGAAGGAAAGGGGAAAGTGAGGGGTAGAAAATACCCATTAGGAGTCATGGATTCTTCGGTGAAGTAAGACCATTTAGATGTCTAGAGAGTAGAAAATGAATTGAAGCATGACTGACTTTTCTGCAGTAGTCAAGAGAGGAAAGGAAGGGAGAGAGGGATATATATTCCAGATACCAAAAGGCGAAAGAAAATCTCCAGGGTCTATGACTACCAGAGAGGAATTGGTGATGTCTGTTAGTCAGTCAATAAGCATTTATTAGGTGCTTACATTGTTCTAGGCCAAAGCTTCTTAAACTATGGATTGGGATCCCATACCTTGACATGTAACTGAATGTGGGGGTAGTGAAAAATTTGGCAACAGTAAAAGGTTATATACACATATTTAATAAAAACCATATACCTGGGGTCATGTAAAAATTTATCAGGCGAAAGGGGTCTCAAGTGGAAAAAAGGTTAAACAGCCCTATACTAGGGTTTGTGGTAAACATTGATGATATAAAGGAAAGGAAAACAACAACAACAATATCTGTCCTCAAGGAAATCACATTCAAATGAGTGAAAACATATAAATAATAAAATCATAATAAAATTATTATAGCTCATTAGCGTTTTCAAAGTATTTAACAATATTCATTTTAACCTCACAACAACCTTGGGTGTAGGAGTTATTTGTTCACCATTTACAGATGAAGAAACTGAAGCAAACATAGATTATGACTTGCCCAAGGTCACATAGCTAGTCAATGTCTGAGGACAGATATAAACTGTTCTGACTTCAGGCCCAGTATTTCAAACACTATGCTGCTTGGCTGCCTGGATTGATAACTTGCCTCATACAAGATATTTAGAGAGTAGAGTAAAGGTAATTTCAGAGACCTGAAATAAGTTTGGGACAGTTTGAGTTCAAAATTCCTATGGGACAGGCAATTGATATGGTCCAAAAGTTGGTTATCGATCACTGGAATTCAGGAGAATGGCTGGATTTCGATATGTAAATCTCCCTAAAGTGAACAGAGAATCGAAGTTAACCCAGGGGAGCAGATGAGATCACCAAATCAGAGAGTATAGAGGACAAATAAACATAAAAAGGTTCAAGGTAGACCCTTGTTGGATAGTCATAGTTACTGAGAGTGGCCTGGATGATGATGCTCCAGCAAAGGAGACTTAGCCGGTATGGTCTGACAGTATGAAAAGAAATAAGAGATTATTATCACAGAAACCCACAGAGAAGAGAGTTTCTAGAAGGAAACATAGCTCAACAGAACCAAAGATTTCAGATAGATGAAGAAAATTGGGTATCCATAAAAGGATTTTCCAGTTGGCTCTAAGCAATCACTCATAATTTTGGAGAGGTCAGTTTCAGTGGGATATTGATTATGGAATCCAGATTTTAGAAGATTTGGTAGCAAATAAGAGAGGAAATTAAAACATCTAATGTGCATGGCTATTTCAAATTATTTAACCCAGAGGGGAAGAAGAGAGAATTGACTGTGGCACTTTCAGGAATACTGGGAATTTTCAAAGTTTTAATAGATTTTTCCAAAGCTTGTTTTTAATATACACAACAGGATATTTTCATGGCATAAACTGTTATTTTCATAAAATAATGTAACTGACATGAAGTAAAATGCTTCTATTGTAAATCTTCTATTGATCAGAATCAAAAGTCTCACACAAAATACCAGTAACAATTCTGTATGTTTCACATATAGCATTGGCTCATTCTGTATTCTTGTCCTTGCATTTTCAAGATTTTTGCAGTACTGACAAATATCTCATTTTCTTTCAACATCAACTTTTGATATTTCTAACAGATATGAAGTATTCTCTCAAAATATCAGAAGAATATAACAGACAAAAAAACCACGCAGGAAAGTGAGGAAACATACCACTCTAAGCACCATATTTTACCTATGTCAATAATCAGATAAAGTACAAAGAGCTAATCTTTCCTGTATGAAATTTGGCTTTTTCCTCAAAATGTTAAAACTCATTTCCAGGGACTACATGGACTTACAGATCTCTTGCCTCTCAAGAGAGGAAAGTACAAAATAGAAATTGCAAAATAGAATCTCATTCACCCAGGGACCAGAGGCTTTATTCTTTTATTTTCAGTGATAAGGTTAGTTTCATTTCTTGAATAGTGTCAGTTCCTGAACATCAGTCACTCCATGACTTTCAGATGACTGTAAGTTACATAGCAACCACTAGGAATTGTGTTGTCATCACTTATTTAAAGAAGGTGTTTTCAAATGTTAAGGAAATTTTTGAAATAACATATTGAAAATTATGTTATGTTATAAATAATGAAAAGAGTAAATATACACTATATAACTGAAACCAAGATTTACTCTCGTTAAATTTCTTTTTTT
The DNA here is from genome assembly GCF_019393635.1 of Dromiciops gliroides. Lineage (NCBI taxonomy): Eukaryota > Metazoa > Chordata > Mammalia > Microbiotheria > Microbiotheriidae > Dromiciops > Dromiciops gliroides. Next base: position 25,109,967 of record NC_057863.1, read on the forward strand.
TTAATGATATCATTATATTTGCTTCAAAGAAAAAAAGATCATAGGTTCACAAATTTGTAGACCTAGGAATGGGAGGAACCTCAGACTGAATGAAATAACTCCTCAATTTCTGAATTCCCACTTCAAATCAAAAACACTACTTATAAAGTGACTACTCTGTGTACAACATTGGAAAAGGTAGTTGAGATGTAACAGGATCTCAGCTTTAATAGATATTTTGGGTTAGCAGATAGACATGACACATAGAGAAATAGTGTCTACAATTAATTTCTTATATACTCTATACTTTTCCAAATTTTGAGGAGAATGAAATAACTACCCTGGTCTAAAACAAACAAACAACAAAACATTAACTTCAAAGGACAGCACAAGGCATTTACTTGAATGAAAGTTAACCATCATGAAGATTGTGATGTCAATTCTCTGGATATCATAAAATCTCTAGAGAAACCATTTTCCCCCAAAGCCCCCTTTCTAAAACACACACACACACACACACACACACCAAAATAAAACCAAAATAAAACAAACAAAAAAACTACTATTCTATGTGGAAATGTGTAGATAAGAAGCAAGTTATTTCCTCCATTCTTTTTTTTTTTTTTTTAGTGAGGCAATTGGGGTTAAGTGACTTGCCTAGGGTCATGCAGCTAGTAAGTGTTAAGTGTCTGAGGCAGAATTTGAACTCAGGTACTCCTGACTCCAGGGCTGGTGCTCTATCCACTGCGCCACCTAGCTGCCCCTTAAGTTTTTTTGTTGTTTTTTTTTTTGTTTTGTTTTGTTTTTATTTCCTCCATTCTAAAGACCTATTTGGTGATCATATTAAAATTCCCTTTGGGTCAGCTAGGTGGCATAGTGGATAGAGCATAGGCTGGAGTCCAGCCTCAGACACTTGACACTTACTAGCTGTGTGACCATGGGCAAGTCACTTAACCCTCATTGCCCCTCTCAAAAAATCCCAAAAAAACAAAAAAAAAACTGTAATGCCTGCCTTTGATTTGCAATGAAAAACCAAAGCATTCTATGATTATTCCCAAACTTGGAATCATCCAGGAAAAAAGATACAGAGAAAATGAGAATTAGAAAAGTCTTCAAGTTCTTCATTGTCAATCTCAGTTAAAAACAATTATAAAAACTATTATGCCTCCTTAAACAATAAAACAATGAAACAATAAAGATTCTTAAAGATCTCATTGCTAATTTTTAAAATGTGTAATTGTGATAAAATGTAACACTAGTATCATATCTCAAACTCATCACTCTCAATGCCATTCCCAGAGTCCAATAGAGTATATTTTGATGTTCATCCTAATAATTTATACAGGTGAAATACTCCACACTTCTCACCTATTTTTAACAACATTAGGTTCACAAAATCTCAAGCTAAAAGATCTCAGTGATTATCTAGGCAAAGTTGAAAAATAATCCCCCCTGTAATTTACCAAACAGTTAAATAATCTTTCCTTAAAAACTTCCAGTGAATGGAAATGCATTACTAACCAAGGGAGATCTTTGTGATTTGAAATAGCTGTAATTAAGGAATTTCTTTTTTCCCTGTGACATTAAGTATCAACTTGCCTATTCTAGCATTCACCTTTTACTCCCAATTCTTCCCTATGGGGACAAACAAATCTAATTCATCTCTCACAAATACTTGCAGAAAAAATATATTATCTATTCTGAATCTTCTTTTTCTCAGGAAAATGTGACAATTTCTTTCAACTTATCATCATATGGAATGAACTTCATTATCCTAGTTCCCCTATGTTGGACCCTCTATAGTTCATCAGAGCCTTTTCTCATGTTGATAACATTATCAAAACATAGTAGTCAGTAAAAATGATTTATATCACCTCTGCACAACCATAAATTTCTTTTCCCATTGACGACAGATTATTAAATATTTACTTGCTAGTTTCATCTCTCTAAATTGAAACAAACCCAATAAAGTTATAATTAAGCACAATTTAAATTACAGCATGTTTTACTATCTACCACATTCATAGTTAACAAATTATATATAAATAATTTCAAATGGGTAAAATTAAAATTTACTAAAATGTTATAGATTTCTGAATAATATGATAAAATATGTAATAACATTGTCAAGCCATGTTCCCATCAGAAATAAAAGCTTATACATCAACTCCTCAGTTTCCTACAAAGAGGGAAATTGTTTATGTAGATAGAATAATTTTGGTGAACAAGTTTAACAAAATATTGTGGTCTTCATCAATATTAATTTAGATGTTGACATTTCTTACCTTATGTAATAAAGTATACAAAATTAAGTGAGATGAAATGTGGTAGTAGAATGTTTGGAAGAAAGGTAGTCCTAATTGTCAACTTCTGAGAAGCAATGAATTTTTAATTTAAATGTATCCTTTTCGCAGTCAAATCCTGTTCCCATTTACCCTTCACACCCCATTTTTTTACATATTACTTTTTCAGAATTTAATTCTTATCTCATTCCCTGCACTCAGGATGCTAACTTATATCCTTATCACCTCTCTCCTGTAATGTTTCGTCTAAATTTTTTATCCTGCCTCTAGCTACTTCCCTCTCTAATCCATTCTATACACAGAGAAAAGTTTGGTTTTCCTAAAGTACAAATCTAGTCATCTAGTCAGTCAATAAACATTTATTAAGCACATTCTACATGTCAAGTTGACACTGTACCAAGAGCTAGGGATTCAAAGAAAAAGAAAAGACAATACTTGCCCTCAAGCAGCTCACATTCAAATTGTGGTAACCCCATACCATCTTCTTTTGTACAAACAAGATATATACAGATGGATAGGATGTAATCAAGAAAGGGATGGCACTAGAAATAAGAGGTATTGGTAAGACTTCCTTTAGAAGGAAGTATTTTAAAAAGGGTTTGAATGAAGCTAGGGAAACCTGGTTTCATACATGAGGAGGCAGAACATTCTTTACTGGAGCTGGGAGATGTAGTGTCTTGTGAGAATAATAGCAAGGAGACCAGTGCCACAGGATCAGAGAGGTTGTTGGGAGTGTTTGGGGGAGGGGGTAGGATAAGCTTTAAGAGTGGAAAGAGGGATTCAGCTAGGCGGTGCTGTGGATAAAGCTCTGGTCCTGGATTAAGGAGGACCTGAGTTCAAATCCGGCCTCAGACACTTGACAATTACAAGCTGTGTGACCCTGGGCAAGTCACTTAACCCTCATTGCCCCGCAAAAAAAGAAAAAAAAAGAGTGGAAAGATGGGTAGAGGGCCGAAATATGAAGGGTTTTGAAGGCCAAACAGAGGATTTTATATTTGATTCTGGTGATGAAAAGGGGCCACTGGCGTTTATTCAGTAGGTATCAGACTTGTGCTTTAAGAAAAGCACTTTAGTGACTGAGTTGAGGATAAATTGAATCAAGGAGAAATGAAGCAGGAAAAATAAACAGCAGGCTATTGCAATAAATAGTCCAGGCATGTACCAGAGTTGTGGTGACAGTATCAGAAAAAAAATTGGGGGGGGAGGGTATCTTTGAGATGTTAGAAAAATAAAATTGACAGAATCACTTTGGAGGCTCTGTGAGACTAAGGAGTCAAGAATGGTGCATACATTGTGGGCCTGTCAGATTGCGGGTGTTCCTGTTCCTCAGGTACAGGAAAGTTGGGAAGGAGTGGTGGTGTTGGGTTGGGGAAAAAATAGTGAGTTCAATTTTGGAAATACTGAGGTAAAGATGTCTATTAAATGTCCACTTTGATGTCCAATAGGAAGTAATAGATTGGAGACCATAAACAGAGATGGAAAGTTTGTAGCTTATATCAGTGGAGGGTGTATCTACACATTGATGTGATGATCATGAATCTTTTGGATATCAAAGTGGCACAATACACCTACTTATCCATAAAATAACCATGGAGTCATTTCAGATTTCTACTGACAAGATAAATAACAATCAAATGTTTTTCAAGAAAGTGTTATTCTCAAAGGACGTGCGAGGACATATTAATTAAAAATCAACTTTACTATCTTCTTTTGATTAAAGTAGAGGACTACACCACAAAGCATTTTTGAAAGCATTTTATTATATTCAGTACCTGTTTTATTTGATAATCAGTGCTTTGTAAGATGGTTTGGGATCAGATAATCTTAGGTCTCTTCCTTATTATTTCCCATTGCCTTTTTTTTTTTGAGGCAATTGAGGTTACGTGACTTGCCAGGGTTACACAGCTAGTAAGTGTCAAGTTTCTGAGGCTGGATTTGAACTCAGGTCCTCCTGAATTCAGTGCCAGTGCTCTATCCATGGTGACACCTAGCTGACCCCTTCCTTATTATTTCTTTCACAATAATGCAATAGATATGTGCTTTACCTTTTTTTTTTCTCCAAATGAACTTTGTTATCATTTTTCTTGCTCTATAAAGTGAACCATTTGGTAATTTGTTTGGTAGGATGGTAAATAAGTAAATGAATTTAAATATCATACTTATTTTTATAATATTGGCTTGACCTAAGCATGAGCAAATAATAATGATGAAAAGACCTGAACTGAATAGAAAATTTGACTTTCAAATACAAGACCCTGGAGAAGCATAAAAAAGTAAGCAGTAGAAAGACTTCATGAGGGATATTAAAAGATCAAACTGTTTACATTCCTACATGGGAAGATAGTACTTCAAACTCATAAGAACTGTCTCAGTAAGGAATTCACAGAAGACACAGGTCTGAAATGAATTTGAAGAGATGATATCTGTAAAGCATTTATGTTTTGTTTTTTGTGGGGCAGACAGTGTGGGGTGTCTTATGGCTGGGGCAAAATTTGGGCTTGGGGCCTCCAGGGCTAGGGGAGGAAGAAGGGGAGAGATGGTCTGGGGAGAGGTAGTTCACATGAAGGAAACAAAAAAGCTTATGGAGGAGATTAGAAGAGGGGGAAGGAGTGGGGGAGTGAGTGAACCTTAATATCTTCAGAATTGGCTCAAAGAAGGAGTAACATACATACTCAAGTAGGTATAGTAATATATTTTTGCCCTGAGGGAGGGGAGGGAGAAAAGGGGAGGGGGGAAGAAGGCTAGGAAGAAAGGGCAGATGGGGGAGAGAATAGTAAAAAGCAAAACACCTTCAAGGAAGATGAAGATGTTCTGCGTTAATGCACAAGTATGACATATTGAATTGCTTGATCTCATAGGGAGGGTTGAGGAGGGAGGGAGGAGGAAAAATTTAGAACACAGAATTAGTTCAGGGACCTTGATCTCATCAGAGTGGGCTCATGGAGGGAATAGCATTCATAACCAATTGAGAGGAGTAATCTATTTAACCCTACAGGAAAGTAGGAGGGGAAGAGGATAAGGAAGGAAGGTGAAAAAAGGGAGTGCAGAGTGAGACAGAGGATAGTCAGAAGTAAAACACTTTTGAGGAGGAATAGGTAAAAACAAGATAGAGTAAATGTCATGGGAAGGGAGTTGGATGGAGGGAAATAGTTATGATGATTGATTATAATGGCAAAACATATGGTACCTACTTTAATGAAGAAAATTCTCTGTCAAGCTTAAGGTAATATATACAGGTTATAATGAACAGGATTCTATCAGAAAAACCTGGAAAGACCTACATGAACTGAAGCAGAATGAAATGTACTGTATACAGAATAACAGCAATAGTGGGGGGTGACCAACTGGGAAGCATGTGGTTATTTTCTGTAAGGCAATGATCCAATATAAGCCTGAAGTATTTGTGAAGATTGCAGCCCATCTGCAGAGAAAGAACTGATGCTATCTGAAAACAGATGGAAACATATTTTAAAATATTTTTTCTTTTCCTCTTTGACAATTTCTTAATCTGAAGTTTTGGGTTTTTTTGACTGTTTTCTCTCACAACTAGCTAATATGGGAATTTTTCCATGACTGCTCATGTATAGCTTATTTTGAATTGCTTGAGTTCTTGAGGTGGGGGGTAGGAGTGGGGGGGAAGAGAAGTTGGAACACAAAGTTTTAAAAAAAATTGATGTTAAAATTTTGTTTTTATATATATTTTGGAAAATAAAATTCTATTAAAAAAAATCTTGATTTAGTTGGATGAATCCAACTAAGTCGAACAGAGAGGCAAAATGAGGACAGGGAAGCAGGAGTCTAGTGAACCAGCCACGGCCTCCAATAGGCAAATGCTTTCTGAAGTAGATAAAATTACCTTCTGTTTTTGAGTCTTTACTTTTAGGTTCCCATCTTGTTTGGAAATACATGTTGGGAAAGAAATGCAGAGGTGGGGGGGGGAATAGTGGGAGTCCACGTAGGTAGAAAATGGGGGGACATACACATTAATCTTGGTTTTGGTGGGTGGTATTCCTAGGATTCTAGATGCTGAATTCAGGTTGTTGGGGTGTAGGAGATCTTTTGTGGAGTATGACCAGGGGTGGTGTTTTCAGCTGTCTGCCCACTCTGGATGGAGTCAAGAGGTGGCACCATCTCTGGGGTCAATGCTGTTGGCTCTTGGGAAGTGTTTCCAACTGGCATTTCCTGGTACATGTTGATATTTCTTTACACCTATATTTTCCTTCAATAAAATTCAGAGGGTGCATAAATTAGAAGCACATAAATACCAAATAATAAAATGATTACTTTTTCATTTTCTGGAAGTAGGTTTTTTTTTCTTTTTTTTTCCTCATACTAGTTTGCAAAATCTACAAAAAAAGAAGCCAAAGACAATTAAAACAAAACAAAATAAAACAAAACACCCCAAAACAAAAACCAAAAAGAAGACCTAAAAACACAGGAGCAACTTCACCAAAAATAACATCTTGGTCATTGTTCTATTCCAAATATTTTTTATGAAGTGATGACTAATCTTTTCCACTTAGAACACTAATTTACTAAATTACCATTTCATGTGTTTTATTCAACAACCAGATGTGATTATCAAGCATTCACTTTCTAAATTTTCTGAGTGTAAAACAGAAGGGAAGAATAATACAGTGTACAGCTTAAAGGGATAGATTTTTAAGATGTATTAATTCAAACAATATATGAATCATAACATTTTAAAATAAGAAGTATGCCTACCAAAGGATACCTATCAGGCTTATATTTTCTTTTAAATTTTGAACATAGTATATTATTTTACATCTACTAGAATGACAGTGGTTTGTTAGACCAGACCCTATCACCCAAAAGAGTATATTGGGTCAGGGAGAAAGAGAAGGTCAGGGTAATAGAATAATTTATAAGTTCATTAAAGGCAGCCACTGACACAGAAAGAAAATAAACTTAAAATTTTGTTTTGTTTTATTATAAAAAGTATTTTATTATTTTATAGTTACAGGTAAAGATGGTTTTCAACATGGGAGAAAATAATGGGATTTAGCAGATGCCCAAAGGTCCCACCTGGAGATTAATTTAGAACTGATTGAATTAAGTGAGACTGACTGAGAGTGATTGACTTTGCTGATTAACCTACTTAAAGTTAACTCAATTAAAGCCATGACTGACTGACTCCCAAGAGGGAATGTTCTCATAGGCTTTGGACTATGACATCAGTACAAGGCCACCCTCAAGTCCAGTGAACCAATGGATTTGGATGACACTAACCAATCAGCTTGAAGCAATGTGTAAGGGCAGCCTCTCCTCCTGACCTACAAAAAGCTTTCACATGTACTTTGTGGCTGAAGCAGGCTCATGGTGGAGGACTTGAGGAAGAACCAGACCAGGATGGAGCTCTGTGGTAGATAGGCTTTTTCTTAACTTTCTGAACTCCTCGTGTTTTCTTTTTACTAATACCTAGTATGCTTTAATAAATGCTTAATGCCCAAAGACTGGTGCTAAAGCTTCTAATTTAAGGCAACCAAACATTTAGATTTTAAACATCACAAACATTTGTTTTTTATAAGATTTCTAGTTCCAAATTTTTCTCCCTCCCTCCCTTCTGCCCCCTCCCCAAGACAGCAAGAAATATGATGTAGGATATATATGTACAATCACATTAAACATATTTCTGCATTAGTCATTTTGTGAAAGAAGAATCAGAACAAAAGATAAAAACCTCAAAAAAGAAACAAAAACATAAAAACATAAAAAGTAGAAACAGTATGGTTAAATCTGCATCTAGATTCCATAGTTCTTTTTTTTTCTGGATATGGAGAGCATTTTCCATCATGAGCCTGTGACAAGTAAAATATAACACATGGTCACCTTATTCCTGTCCCACGTGTAGGGAAAATTAGCTAGAGTTTACTTATAAATTAGAAGCTTTACCACCAGTTTGGGGCATTAAAGCATACGAGATATTAGTAAAAAGAGAACACCTGGGGCAGAAAGTTAAGAAAAGGCCTATCTATCTAGTCTAGAGTTCCAGCCTCTCTTGGTTCTTCCTTAAGTCCTCCACCATGAACCTGTTCGAGAGAACTGCCTGTGGAAGCACCTCCTGTGTCCTGAGAAGAGGCAGTCCTTACACACTGCTTCAAGGTAATTGGCTAGCATCACCCAAATCCATTGGTTCAGTGGACTTGAGGGTCGTCCTGTGTTGAAGTCAGAGTCCACAGCATCTGAGAACACACCATCTTGGAGATCAGGCAGGAGTGGTTTCAATAAAGTCAAGTTCAAGTGAGTCAATTACAAGAGTCAGTGAATCCAATCAATCCAAATCAATCCCCTGGAGCTGGGGCTTTTGGGCATTGGCAAAACCCATTTTTTGGCGTGGCAATAAAGGTAAAGTGACTTGCCAAGGGTCACACAGCTAGTAAGCATCAAGTGTTTGAGGCCGGAATCGAATTCAGGTCCTCCTGAATCCAGGGCTGGTGCTTTTATCCACTGCGTCACCTAGCTGCCCCCAAAACCCATTATTTTCTCAGAAGATCTTTGGAATCATCTTGGAGCATTATGTTGCTGAGAGGAGTTAAGTCTATCATAGTTGAACATCACACAATGTTGGTGATACTGTGTACATTGTTCTCATTCTGCTCATCTCACTCAGCATCAAGAAACTTAGAATTTGAGTAATAGAAGATATCTTAGGGAAAATCACATTCCAACCCTGCATATTTCAGATGTAGAAAGAGGGGTCCCAGAGATTAAAAGACTTGCTGAAATTCACTAAGAAAATCTCTTCAGAGCCCTCTCTCTTTTTGGCCATTGTCCCTTTATGGATAGTGATAGGTCATTCGTTTCTTCAACGTGGCCACTCTTTCTACCTTCAGAAATAGCAATGCATTCTCGTTTTTTTTTCTTCCTGAACATTTTTTTATTTGTGGGGCAATGAGGATTAAGTGACTTGCCTAGAGTCATACAGCTAGCATCAAGTGTCTGAGGCTGGATTTGAACTCAGGTCCTCCTGAATCCAAGGCCAGTGCTTTATTCACTGTGCTACCTAGCCGCCCCGCCCCCCCCCCCCCGGAACATTTTTTTAAAAATGTCTCTCCATAAAACTTCCTGCTATTATGATTTTATATTACTCCTGGAGTTTTTATTTGTTATTGTGATTCTGCTTCTAGTTCTCAAGGAACAGAAATAAAATTATGTCTCTCTTTAATATAAACACAAGTTTTGTTAATAACATTAAAATCACTAATTGCATATTCATTCAAGTGAAAAGAATTGAAGGGGCAATATTCTTTTACTTCATTGCTGCCCTAGGTTCCCAGTCTTTGTCTGATACTGAGATATCATGGTTTACATGGATCAATAATTCAGTAAATAAACCCTATAGAACAAGTCAGAGTGTCTGATACTGGTTGAGGTCTGTAGCTTTAAACTCAAATGAACTTGATCCAAATGCATAACTCTAGGATAACCAGAACCTGGGCACCTTTAAGTAAACCAATTACAAATACACTACATGCAACTAATACAAGGGCTGGTAGGGATACCGATTTAATTTTCTTAAAGGGAACATAGTCACATTTCAAGCCTTTGCTGAAAAAATCCAAGTGGCTGTATACTATTCTCAGGATCTGGTATCTTTCATCTGACATATATTTTCATAAACAAGCCCTTCTTAAAAATAAAACAAATAAAAACAACAAAAAAAAAACAAAAACAAAAGAAACAAAAAAACCTTCTCAGCCTTCTTTTACTTTTCTCCCCTCTACAAGCCCTACAAACCAACTACATTTATATATATATACATATCTATATATACATATATACATATCTATATCTATATATATATACATATCTATATTTATTTGTGACACTCCATTTTCTATTTCCATGCCTTTGCACTCAATTTTCTCCATACCTAAAATGCTCTCCTTTTTCACCTTGGCATCTTAGATTGCGTGGCTTGCTTTAGGACTTAGTTTAAATTCTACTTTCAGGGGCAGCTAGGTGGCGCAATGGATAGAGCACCGGCCCTGGATTCAGGAGGACCTGAGTTCAAATCCGAACTCAGATACTTAACACTTACTAGCTGTGTGACCCTGGGCAAGTCACTTAACCCCAATTGACTCATCAAAAAAAAAGATATTAAATTCTAATTTCTATAGGGTCCCTTTCCTTGTCCTTCCATATACTTATACTCTTCCTTGCTTCAGAGAGGAAATTCCATCTACTCTGTACATTTTGTGTGTTATATCCCTAATTGGAATGTGATCTTCTTGAGTGCAGATACTGTTTTTGCTCACCCACCACCAGTTTAAGTATGAGTGGTATCTGACTGAAGGACTGGAGAAAAAAGGGTGGTGGTATTGCATATTAGAGAATTTGAAGTGATGTTATGAAGAGAAGGATTAGACTCGTTCTTTTTGACTCCAAAGACAGAACCAAAAATAATAGGGTAAATTACAAAGACAAATTTAGGCTTGGCATCAAGAAAAAAAGAAAAGGAAAACTTAACAATTCAAGCTTCACTAAGTAAAATGGGCTGTCGATAGGTGATGACTTCCCCTCCCTGAAAATCTTTAAGCTGAGTCTGAATATTTTAATAGTGGGTATTTCTTTTGTCAGAGGATTTGCCTAGTGGTCAGTGAATTCCCTTCCAATTCTCATGTTCTATAATCTAGTTTAATGTCTTATATTTCTATGATTCATTCATCATAACACAATTTGTAACATAATAGAATAGAAAAACACAATTGTGTAGGTTGTAGCTGATTTGAGAGTTAGGAAGAACTGGGTTGAAGTCCCAACATCAGTAGTATTGGCACTGTGACTCTGAGCAGGTCATTTATCATTTCATGCCCCTAAGTAAGTCTCCAATATCAGTTATGGATCAGATGGCAACTTCCTTTGCAAAAGGGAATTTCTTTACTGGGAACTCCATATATGAGTGAAATTTTAGGTATATTAAGAAACTATCAAAAATAAGAATCCAGGAAATATCATTAAAGAATTTTATTATCCCGTAAGTTAGAGTCTTGTGGGAAAATGTAGAGAAGTTTTATTATTTCTTTATGGAAAATGAAAGCTTTGGAATTTTGTTAAAAAGTCAGTTCCTATTCATGGCCTAAGCAATTGTAACTTACTCAGTAAACACTTGCTGAATTGAATATTGATAAATAATTTATTGAAACAATTCCACTCAAATTATATAGTTCCACCAAGGGGATTGTATGAGTGTCTATGGGGCTCTTTAGAATAAAATATTGGCTCAATTATCTCATTTTAAAACAACTGGTCCTTTAAAATATAGTTTCCTTCCTTTATCAATAGGCAATGATGTAAGAGATCTAAGGAGGCTCATTGGATATTTACATTTGTAACGATTGGAATGACGCCACCTGCTGGAGACTTACTGTAGAAGAGTTCCACCCATGAAGTGAAGGTCTTTGAGGGCAAGACCAGGAGTCTTTTCTTTGGTGGGAGGAAGTGACGCGGGCTAGTGGGAGGAGGAAGGAAGAGACTGGCGCTCGCTCTCGGTCTCACGGTCTTTCCTGGGGACGCTGGCGGAGAAGGGAGCTAAAAATGTGCTCTCCCTTTAATAGATAGAAATCTAGGCCTTTCTCTCTCTCTTTACCAAATTCTTGTTTTCCTTAATAAATGCTTAAAAGCCTAACTCTTGCTAAAGCTTATAATTTATTGGCGACCACTCATTATATATTTTAGACAGACTAGCTAGAATTTTAGCCCTTAACACATTCAAAACATTAACACAGAGACAGCATGGTTTCATCAACAGAGATTTGGCTTTCAGGTCAGAAAGAATTCAGTTCATTTCTCACATCTGACAAATATTAACTGTGTCTGGACAAGTCACTATACCTTTTGCTATCCCAGGAAACTCTCTAGTCCAGTGACTTATTGATAAATCTCCATAGTACATAGAGTTATCAGTTTACACACTGAGATTTCCCTAAAAGGATGGAATTCCATTTATAAACACAAAAGAAAATTTACATATGGGGAATTTTCTAATATTAATAATTATCTGTAGAAATTTTTCCAAGTCTTCTATTATAAAAATATCATTCTAAGATCATAACACTTTTGTTTTTCAAATCCATGCAGCCTCTATTATACTCCTTTAGATTTAATTTGATTTTTATGTAAGCTATAGTCAAATTATGAAATTTGCCAAACTAGTTATCACTCCTCAGAAAATTCCATAGTATTCATTCTCAAATATATTTGGTGAATAAAGCTGACATGATTATTATGGAATAATATTTCTGAATCTTGGATTATCAATGATAAACATACTTCATTGTGCCACTAAACTTTTTTTTTCTTATCTGCATCCAATTAGCATGTGTGTGGGTGTTTGTGTACATATGTGTATGAAGTTGTGCAATATGAACCTTCATTTATTTAAGTATGTAAGGCATAAATCCTTTGAATAAACTCATAAATTGTAATCACAAATTTCATGGTCTTCCTTCAACTACTCACATCTCTTTTCAAAGACAAATGGTAATATCATGAGACTAGATTTCTAGTCCCCACAGTTTCTTGTATGCTCTTGGGAATGTTAATATTTCTGTCCTAAAGTTTCTTAATTCTATTAGGGACTACTGGAATACTGATATAAATTATATCTCTGGATACTTCTCTGTCTAAATCATATGATTTTTTTCCAGAATTCCATTAGAAACAATGTGCCTTATAGAATTTTTTTGTGTTAATATGTTAATTTTTAAATTTAACTTTGATTCTAACCAGGATAAGATTCTATGGAAGACAAGAAAGAACATGGATTTATAATTATAGTAGCTGGAGTTAAATTCTGGTCCATTCACTAACATATTAGCTGTGTGTTACCCTGAGTACATCTGTTAACTTACTTTTCCTCAGTTTCCTCATTGGTAATAACAATAATAGCTAAAATTTGCATTGTGCTATAAATTTTGCAAAGCATTTTACAGATTTGTTTCATGTGATATTACATCAATTCAATGATATTGCACTATTATTACTCCTCATTTTTTTTTTAGATGAGTAAACAATCTGGGAGACATTAAGTGACTTACCCATGATTTGTAGTTAATTCTGATGCGATTCAAATCCATGTCTTCCTGACTCCAAGCCTAGCAAACTTCCTTCCATAATACACTGCCTTGCTTTGTAATGATGAGCTAAACTAGGTTGCCTTTAAGGTCCGTTTCTAATAATAAATCATTGTTATAGATATGATTGACATATTTGGCCCATGAAGGGGTTTTTTTTAAATGAAAATATGTGTAAACGTGGAAGAAAAAAGAGCATCTTTTCCCATAGCTCAAAATCTTTTCATAAGTACACTCGTGTTTTTACATTGGGGACAAAGAAAGGCCTCCTCAAAGATTCATTGTGTATATTCAGATCTTGATTTATACATAGATGGGATGATGTGTATGAGAGAGGACATATTGTTTGAAAAGCTATTTTAAAAGTACTCTTTCTTTTCTGAATTATACTTTCCTAAAATACCAGGGATGCATTCATTCATTCAATAAGCATATAAAAACAACAGTTTATGAAATACACTAGGTGATTAAAATATGCATTTTGATTGGTTAATTTATGGTTCTTTCTACTACAGCATGAGATATTATGGTACAGTAGAAAAATGAATGGCCTGATAGTCTGAAAAGCTGGATTCAGATCCTACATTGCTCACTGACATTTAACTTCTCTGGACCCCAGTTTCCTCATCTGTACTGTTTAGAGAAGAGACTAGATGACCTTTGAAGTTCTTGCCAGCATATTATTTATTATTTCCCGAACTCTTTGGCACAAAGGAAATATGCACAAAAAAGAAGCATTCTTTAGCTTTTTCCATCTTGTCAGATGACTAGCCATAGGTGAATAGTCTAAACTGAATTTCTTAATTACAAAGTCTCTAAGATTCTCAATAATATACAAGAAGGCCCTTGACTTCAGTAGAGAGAGAATTCACACTGTGAATTACCTAAATGATTTCTGTATCCTCACCACACCACCCAAAAGGAAAAAAAAAACGGATATAGAAAATTAATAAAATTAAATATATAAACACTAGGTCTTCCTTCCTAGCTACTTACCTAAAACAAGAGAACTCACACACACACACACACACACACACACACACGCATACACACACCCTCCATATTTTCCATGGATAATAATAACCCACACTGTTGATTGTCATTTGAACTCACGAGGGACTGTTTCAAAGCCAACACCATATGCTGCTCATATGAGAGTAGACACTGAGCTTTTGTGTCCTCCGTTTCATTCTGTTAAAGAATATATGAAGATTTATTAGAGTGGAAGGTATTGTACCATCTAGTTTAAATCAAATCTTCAAGATTTGCCAACCTTGCTAATGACTTTGGGAAATATGAGAGGCACCTTCTTTTTTTAGTTTGGGGAGGTCAAGTTATTCAGGCTTGAGGTGTCTGTGATGTATTTTCTCAGCAATATGCACTGGCTAGTCCCATTAGCATAATTACATGCATTCTACAAGCCTCAAGCAGGAATTCAACACAGAGAGATTTTTAACAGTGTCTGACTCCTTATTAAAAACTGTTATTTCTCAGACAAAATCCTGTAGGATCAACAATATGATATGTCACAGTGAGGATTCTCAGGGCACAAAAATACTGGATCTGTAATAAAGTTACTTCAAAGTGGAAAGCTCAAAGGAAGTAATTTTCAAATGGAAAATTATGTCTCAGAAACAAGAGGTCAGACATAGTTAACCTCTATTATCACGAACAACTCACAGACCCTGTTCTTGGGGAGGAACAATCAGGTAAAATTTAGCAAATTACATGAACATCCAGTAACAAAAACCAATAGGCATTACTAATATAGGTTAAATCTGTTTTTCTAACACATTTTCTATTGTCCAGATTTTGTTCTGTTATTAGCATTAAGGATAGAGTAATAGAGTTCAAGTGAGGAGATATGTTCATATCCCCCAAATATTTGCTAGCAGTGAAAGAGTGGGCACATGACTTAAATTTTAATCTGTTTCCTCATCCCTAAAATGGGGAGAATAATACAAAGACTGAAAGGGACTTCCTTTGGAAATCATATCCAATAGATTCTACCTTTCTAAACATGTTATATGTGATTTTTTTCTACATATTAACTATCCAGTTTAATTGATGTTATTATTCTTCTTTTGCTTAAGAGAAAGCTAGGTAACAGAGGATAGAGAATTGAGCCTAGAATCAGGAAGACCTTTGTATATTTGAAATAATCTATGTTAGGCAGAAAGTTTAATGCATTTTCCAGTGAAACCTAAAGATTGCTTGGAACAACTCTCTATGAAAATCTGCAAGTGCCATCAGTGCCTATTAAATCTAGCACTTTAGGGCAAAATCCCAATTATCACACCCTAGTTGCATCGCAGGACAAGATCATGTATCATGTTTATATGATGGAAAGTAAGCTTTTTCAAAGATTGATTGGTTTGTGCAGCTACCCTGAACACTGATTTAATTATGTGACCACATCAATATGAAGAAGTATTTCATTAAACCACAGTGTATATACCATTGTGTTCTGTTACAGGAAGGGTGATGTTTCAAGCCAAACCATCCTGCTTTGAGAGGGACTTTGCAATTTTGCTTTCTGACCACAATCTTTTATGCTTCTACCTCTCTTTCTAACCCTAAATCTACTCTTTACCATTTCAATGAGCTCAGTCCCATTGATTATGCACCCACATCATTCTTATACTACCTTCCATATTTAAATTTGATTCAATGGTCGATCAAAGAAATATTTCACTCACTACCACCCTAAATTCCTTCTGCTTTTCTCCTCCAAAAACTAACTCCTAGGTCATTCTTACTATTTGATTTCTTCATTCCTTATTCGGGGATACTGAATTCAAATGGAACAGTAATTAAAAAATTGTTGAAGTCATGCTGATATTATATACTACAAATTTACTTCATATAATTTCACCTTGTCCATCTCTATTGCTTGGTACTATTCCTACTCTATCCAAAATTGCAATGTTAACCACAGCAAACAATGCTGATTTTGGAGTAAGAGGTTATGAATTCAAATCCTGTCTTTCCCACTTGTTATTGATGTGATCATTCAAGACACATGAGTCTTTTCTGCCTTCTTTACTGGAAGATGGAGGCTGAACAAAATGACCTCAATGGGACTTTCTAACATTCTATTCACCTTTTTAACTTCTTTCTTATTTATTTTGTGGCTAGATTTATCTAATTCTGAGAGGGGAAGATTCAGATCCCACACTGGTATAGTTTTGCTATTTCCTCTTGTAACTCATTTAACTTCTTCTCTAAGAATCTGGATGCTATACCACTTGGCACATGTTTAGTATTGATATTACTTCATTATCTATAGTACCTTTTAGCAAGATGTAGTTTCCTGCCTTATCTCTTTAAATTAGATCTATTTTTGCCTTTGCTTTGTCTGAGATAAGGATTGCTTCCCCTGCTTTTTTGACTTTAGCTGAAACATAATATTTTCTGCTTCAACCTTTTACCTTTACTCTGTGTATATCTCTCTGCTTCAAATGCGTTTCTTGTAAACAGCATATTGTAGGATTCTGTTTTTTAATCCACTCTACAATTTGCTTCCATTTTATAGCAGAGTTCATCCCATTCACATTCACAGTTATTATTACTAACTGTTTATTCCCCTCCATTCTATTTACCCCCTTTGTACTTTTTCCCCCTTCTTTCACCCTATTCCTCCTCACTAACATTTTGCTTCTTACCCCTGCCTCCCCCAATTTGCCCTCCCTTTTATCCCCCATCCCTTTTCTTTACCCTTTTCTCCCTTGCTTCTACCTGCCCTTCTATCAGTCCCCCTTTTCCCCTTACTCTTTTGCTTCCCTAAAGAATATGCTAAGTTTCTTTATCCAAATGAACATATATGTTACTCCCTTTTTGAATCAAATCTAGCGAGAGTAAGGTTGAAACAATTCAATGTTTCTTTTTAACACTAAACTGATGACTTTATAATATTATTCCATTTCTACAATATCTGTTCCAGTACTTTTTTCTCTCTCTCAATTTTCCACCAACTCTCATTCCACTCCAGATCAAACATTGTAATAATAACCCCACCTTCTATATCACTAAGATGGCCGAGGCCAATCAAGACAAGCTTCTTTAGTTTTGCTCATCTAAACTCCCAAACATATTATGGTCTTTACCTATTATTTCCACTTCCTTCCTACTGAACCACTTAGCTGGCCTAGGTACCAAGGATAGGCTGGTACAAAAAGTGGAAAATCCCATTTGACCATCGCAACTTTTACCTGGCTAAAGCACCTGGGAGCATAAGAGAAATTCATTTCTTTCCTATTTATTTTTTCCACCCTTGAGTGAATTAATAATAAGAAATAAAAGTATGTAGGATACTTGTTTGAAAAATCAAAAGGTCACATATGATTGTCCTCCAACTACTAGAGTGGAAACAGTAGCAACCAAAATTGTCATGCTTGATGACAGAGGAGGACTCTAGATGGATAGATATGGATAACCATATGAAGAAACAACAGTTTTAAGATCCCCTAAGTCTTCGGGAATGAATAAAAGTGTTATGTAACAAATTGACAAGGACCGTGATGTTTGAAGCCGAGGTGAAAGTTAAATCTAAGTGAAACTTGAAAATATTTCTTTGAAGCATAAAGTATGTTCCCAGTAAGCAAGAGCTGAAAGTTTTCTCTCCACTTGTAAGCTGTACCAATGTCCTTCATCCATTTTGTACTCTGAAAATTCTGTTATCTCTAGAACATTATATATGCATGGTAGTGGGGGCAGGATTAGGGGAGAGTGCATCCTTGATTTTGGGTGGGGTTTTGCTTTTTAAAAAAAATTGTTCTTAGTATATGCTGAAAAGGTGATGTGTGTGTGTGTGTGGGGGGGGTGGCATCAGTGTGACAGTGATGACTTGGGTTAGCCTTAAACAATAAAGGAAGTGGTAGTTTCAATCTAGGGAGCCAATGTACCAAGCAAGAGGAGGTGCTACGTGAACAAAGAAAAAGGCATAGGGCTTAGTTAAGAGGGAATAGTAAAGGAGTGGAGGAAATAAGTACTAAGCAGCTACTATGTGTTTGGCACTATACTAAATATTATATGATATAAGAAGCTATAGCAAATAAGAGAAGTAATCATATATCTGAAATAAAAATACTACAGTATTCATAGACATTCTAAATCTAGAGAGATCAATTCACAATTTATAGCCAAGGGTTTTGGATTTAGGAACTTGGAGACAAATACTCTGATGAGTGTATTAGACATGGCCAATGGTGAAGCATTCTAACTACCTTCTGATCATCAACTCAAGAAACAGAAGGATATATCTTGCTTGATTCATGCTCTCTGTCTCTCTGTCTCTCTCTCTCTCTCTCTCTCTGTATGTATGTATTGATGTGTTGTGTATGGGCGTGTGCATATATGCATGTGTATACTTCTAGATGATAAATATATTCAAGTAAGATTAATATACATATACATTCAGATGTATATGCATATATACATATAAACATGTATACATATGAATGTATTTAAATAAAAATAAATATGTATAAATATAATTTACCACATATGCATAAATAATTTATTAATTATATGATAATCTATAATATAAATACATATATTATGTATATTTTTATAAAGGCATTTCTATTTTCTTTTCAATATATGTTCACTTTGGAAAATGGGGGGGAGAATGAGTTAGGGGGGAATAAAAGAATTGCTATGCAGCAGTGAGGGCCCATTGATGACTTCTTGATCTAAACTTACCAATCAATCCTACCCAGTGTTAGTTCCAATCCAAATGAAACCAAACCTATTTGGGCTCCTCTCCACCCATATAAACACAACCAGGACCCATCGTTCCAAGAATAGATTGTCTCATGATTCTAAGTCTTCCCTCCCTTCCCTATTTCAATTAGGTCTATGTGTGATCACTATAACCTTTATATAGTAATTTTTTGATATTATGTTAAAATGAAAGAACATCAGTATGGAGTCAGCTGTGTAAATAGAATAAATATTCATGTACATAGGCAAAACAATTTATATTTATATTTTTCCACTGTCATGAGGATAACACCTATAGCTCTTTGATTGGATGTTGGCTAGAACAGTTTCTATGTTTATCGAATCAGGAATCTAAGCTGGTAATCCTATGAACTGCATTAAATCATAGAAGACATAATTGGAAATAATACTGTCAGTTTTTGGCAAAATTTTGTCTGAAGATCTCTAGGAAATAATGGATAGTTGTACAAACTCAAAAGTTTTCAAATAATACCCATAAAAATATAATTTTGCTTTATTGTTATTTTCTGCTCAAGTCATCAACCAATTTATTTTATTTTTAAAATAACCCTTTGCCTCCTTATAGAATATGACTTTATGTGAGATATCAGGGCCTAACAGAAAAACTAGACATTTGCTCTTATGTTTTATTAATCTGATTAGTCATAATACAGGAGCCTTAAAGTACCAGAATATCATCTGTACTGGATTTGTTTGACTACTATTATTACTACAGTAAAACATTATTTTTTTTGTTATTTGCATTATTTTTGCTTATCATTATCTTATAAAGCATTCTGTTTACTTTAGACTCATAATTTAAAATCACTTCTTACATCTGCAAATATAAAATAACATAACCTACATTTTAAAATATATTTTACCCTACATACCTCTTAAAAAGAGAACCCTCATAACAGAGAGAGACAGAGACAGAGAGATAGAGAGACAAAGAGACAGAGAGTAAGACAGAGAAAGAGAGAAAGGAGGGTGGTTTATATAATTAAGTTTAGCACTTTTGGCCAAAACATTGACAAAGTCTAATATTATAGAGAAATACTCTATACCCATTTTTTTTTCTCCTCTGTGAAGAAAATAAAGCAATAAAAACAATAAGGGAATTTTGTTTCCTCCCTGTTGTTGG
This sequence comes from Dromiciops gliroides, assembly GCF_019393635.1. NCBI lineage: Eukaryota > Metazoa > Chordata > Mammalia > Microbiotheria > Microbiotheriidae > Dromiciops > Dromiciops gliroides. The sequence continues at coordinate 25,130,213 of NC_057863.1, forward strand.
AGAAGGGGGATGTGGTATCTCTATTAAATAGTTCTGAGCATTAACTTTTTGTAGGAAATTAATAGAAACACATAAGACCAAAGTTATGATCCAATAGATAGGGAGGACAACTTATATGGATACAAAATTTCCAAAAGAAGAATGAAAACAATTGATAACCACAAGTGTCAAACCACTAATAATTAGAGAAATGAAAATCAAAACAGCAGTGAAATTTTACCACATAACAAGAAAATTGACAAAGATGCGAAAAATAGTTATAGCCAAGTCAGAAAATAGCACCTTGATAATTTACATCACAGAGCAGACAATATGCAAATTCATTTCAATAATACTGAGATTTTTGTTATATTTGCATGCCCCAACAATAAGCATTTGTGAACCCCCTTGTTATTTAACTAGTGTCTCTCCAGAAGAAATGTATTGCTATTTTATCTATAAAGGAAGGTATTGAGAGTTTCTTGACATATGGATTCCCAGGTTTTTAAAGCATTGTTGTAATTTTGAATGGGACTTCCCCTCCTAATATTCCCTTCTGGACAATGCATTTGGTGAATAAATATTCTGCTGTTTTGTATGGGGGTTTGTTGCTATTTATTTGCTTTGTTGGCATTCTTATTTTGCTGATTTACTGATGCTATTTATTAATAATATCAGTCTCTGTTGAGTCAATAGAATTGTCAATGTAAATTATTATATAAGAAAATAGATATGTTATCTCTTGATTGCTTCTTTTTATACATCTAATTTCTTTCTTGTACTAACTTAGGAAAATTGAAGAACAATGTCAAATAATTGATAAGAAAGTTATCTTATCTTCATTTCTCTATATATGCACAAAGCTTTTACTGTTTTCCTGTCATATATAATGCTAGGTTTAGCTTTTAAATAGATCATGAATATATTAAAAATAGTCCTGTATTTTTACTTTTAAAATATTGTTTCTAAAATAGTGCACTAAAATATTCCCCTCAATATTTTTTTGTTTATAATATAACACTAAAACAATATGTGATATGGGGAGAAAGCACATGGGTCCTTAGGAATCCTCTGTAAAGAATTACACTCTCACACAAGACCTAATTAGAAATAAAAGAACAGGTTTATTGGGGTACAAGAGAAACTGGCTGGGAGGAAGGTAAGGTTAAGGAGAAACCAAAAACTTTCCTCCCCTATTAGCTTGGGGAGCACCCTTTTATAGGGTTTAGATGGTGTGGGTAAGAGTGTCCCTTATTGGGTGAGGGGCTGGGGGTCCTCTCCCATTGCTCTGGGGTAGGAGGGATCCCTCATAAGCAATCTGGTGATGGGCGTTCACTTTGTCCTGATAGGTCTAAGCAGTCTGCTGGTGGGCGGTTCCAGGTGGTCTTCTCCTCGCATAGTCTCTCCCAACAGATCACCTCATCCAGGTGCTCAAGAGGACTGTAATGCAGGTTGGGGGCCCTGGAGCATGCTCAGTTCGATCTGGTGCCCCTTATCTCTTTTGGGTGTGTATGTCCTTGATTGAGTTCAAGGAGAGGTCTACTTGATTTCAAGGGAAAACTCCTGAGGTTTCAAGGAAAAAGTTCCTTGAACTCCCCAGAGAACTGTTGGGGTAACCAGGGCCCATAATCCTCCCATGACATATGTTTTACAATTTTGAAAAATACGATTTGAATAAATTGTTTCTCTAATGATGAATTATTCTGTCATCTCTGGTATAAATCTACCTGAATCATGGTGATTTTTTTGGGGGGGGAGAATGTATTGTTGTAGGTTATTTTGCCAAATTTATAAATATATGAATGAAAATTTATTGATAACATTTTTCTATAATTCTCTCTGTTGCTTCTCTTTAATTTCCCATAATTTATATATTTAGCTATTAGGAATTGATTTGTTACATAAAATGAGTTTGGTGTACTGATTTGTTTCTCAATTTTTGAGACATTTTTAGTACTGCTTATATTTTTAAAGGTTTCCTGGAATTGTATTCTAAATCCATCCCAAAGAATTGATTTTATTTTCCTTTAATAGTTTGTCTGAACCTAATTAATTGATTTTTCTGAAATTGTTTTTTTAAGATTACTATCTCATGTTTTATTAAACAATTTATTTTTTTACAAATAATCTTATAATTGACTGAAAAAAAAGTAGTGTTATATGTGTGTAATGGAATAATATTTTGCTGTAAGAAAAGATGAAGGGGAAGGTTTTAGAGAAATCTGGGGAGATGTATGTGAACTGATTTAAAGTGAAGTGAGCAGAACCAGAAACAAAAATGGTGCACAGTAAGAGCAATACTGTAACAATAAACAATTTTGAAAGATTTAGCTACTGTATTCAATACATGATCCATGACAATTATAGAAAATTCATGATGAAAAATGCTATCAACCTTCAGAGGGAGTAACAATTAATTTTGAGCAAAACTTGCATTATTTATATGTGTATGTATATGTATGTGTGTAAATATGTGTGCATGTGTGTGTGTGTGGAGAGAGAGACACAGAGAGAGACAGAGAGACAGAGACAGAGACAGAGACAGAGAAAGAGAATTAATTTTCTTAGTTTTTTCTTTTTTTTTGGCCTCATGGCTAATATCAAAATATATTGTATATATCTTGACATGTATAATGGGGCTCAAAATGCTTGTCTTCTCAATGTATATGGGGAAAGATAGGGGAAGGTGAAAATTTAGATATGCACACACAGATAGATAGATAGATAGATAGATAGATAGATAGATAGATAGATAGATAGATAGATAGATAGGTAGGTAGATAGATAGATAGGTAGATAGATAGATAGATAGATAGATTAGATAGATAGATAGATAGATAGATAGATAGATAGATAGATAGATAGATAGATAGATAGATAGATAGATAGATAGATGATAGATAGATAGATAGATAGATAGATAGATAGATAGATAGATAGATAGATAGATAGATAGATAGATAGATAGACAGAAAGAAAAATAGATACCTGAGTGTCAGAAAAATGGTGTGTGTTTTTTTAGAATTACCATGGCCTTTTTTATAAGTTGTCTATTTTTCTCTAATTTTTTTTTTTGAGAGGCAATGGGGTTAAGTGATTTTTAGTAAGTGTTAAGTGTCTGAGGCCAGCTTTGAACCTGGGTCCTCCTGAATCCAGGGCTGGTACTTTATCCACTGTGCCACCTAGCTGCCCCTTCTCTAATTTTTAAGATGCCACTCTTGGTGCTTATTTTGTTTGGATTCATTTGTCACTTTTCTAATTTACCAAATAACATGTTCAGTTTATTTATTAGTTATTTGTTTCTTTATTATTATTGTTTTTAACCCCTCAGAGAAGTATTTTTCCTCTTACTATTGTTTTTTCAATATGCCAGAATTTTTTTTTGTTTGCTCTTTCTTCATGATTGTTTTTCTCATAGTTACTGATGCTATGATTGACTAATCATTCAGAATATGAATATTAAATTCCAATTTACTTCAATGTTTTGATTGCAATTTCTCTATGTAATTTATTCTTTTATAATAGTATATAAAGTATGTTTTTAGTCATTGTAATTTTTCTATTAGTTAAAATTTTTGTCCCAATACATGTATATATTTGCAAAATTGCTATCTGCTGTGTATATATATACACATCTGTGCATACATGTGTGTATATATGTATATATATATACACAAATATTTGTGTATACACACATGTGTGCATACATTATGTATACATGTGTGTGCTTTAATTTTCCCATTCAGAAGATTTCACAAATCTGCTCAAAGTTTTTCAAGATCTGGATTTTCACTTTGTTTATCTCCCTATTATAGATGGACATAGGAATTTTTAAATTGTCTTCTATTTATGTTTATGTGTAATGTGACACACATGTCTCCAATATACATACTATATTCATGCACACACTAATATATACCTGCATACATATGTATATTCTTTATTTATTAATTTAATGAATACATAATTTGTTGGCTGCTAAATATTGTAGCATTAATGTTGAGTTATATTTTGTTCATATATATGTGTGCATGCTTGGATGTGTATGTGTATATACATACACACATACATACATATGTGTGCATGCACACATTCATATAAACAATTCACTTATTTATATCTCACTAGTATTGGGAACTGTTTAATTTTTTGTCAACATCTGGAGCTCTTAATATGCATCTCTCCCTCACCCAATGACCAAAAAACTAATACCCTAGAAAAGAAACTGAATTGTTTCTACTTTGTTATTTTCATTAAAAGTGAAAGTAGGGGCAGCTAGATAGCACTGTGGTAAAGCACCGGCCCTGGATTCAGGAGTACCTGAGTTCAAATTCGGCCTCAGACACTTGACACTTACTATCTGTGTGACCCTGGGCAAGTCACTTAACCCTCATTGCCCTGCAAAAAACAAAAACAAAAACAAAAAACAAAAAACAAAAACAAAAAAAGTGAAAGTAAAAAAAAATTCAAATCCTCATTCCTAGACTTAAATAGGACTCAAAAGTTGTGCACTCATATGTGTCTGTTGTGTCTGTGTGCTTAGAAAGATTCATGAGGGAAGTTTATAAGGCATTCATATATATTACTGGAAAGATCTTTGGGGCTTATCGGTCTCAAACTTCTCAACTTCAAGATGAGAAACATGCCCTTAGGTATAAGTATTTGCCCAAAGTGAGAAAGGGAATAAGTACCTACCAGTTGAACAAAGGTTGACTAATTACTTTTTCCATAGGACAGTGATGCCTTTCATGTTACCTTGGTAGAACAGATTTCATTCTGCATGCAAGAGTTCAAAAATGTACTAAATTAAAAAATAGTTTATATCTAAGAGTACTTTAAAATACCTTATTTAAAAATGTTACTTTTTATCATTTAATGATTTTAACTGTATAAAGGTCCTTTATAGATTATTGAGAAGAGAACATATTGCCTTTGCCCTAGAAAATCATAGCATGTCAAAAAAAAATACGAATGGTACAATTCTACTTCTTAAAAAAGAAACCTTTATGAATAAAGACAGTCAGGCTAAAATTGGATGAATAGATCATCTCATGCATGCAAATCAGTCAAGACAACCTTTCCAAGGCCATTAAGAGAGGGACCAGATTCAAAAGATGAAAGTTTCCAATTTCCAATATGACAGTAGATTCCATTACTGGAGTTGACTTCTCAATTCCGTTGAGTTTAATAAAAATATTCCTGAATTAGAACATCAGAACTAGCCCTTTTCCCTTCTCATTTAGTTTAGTTTTGTGTCACTCAAAAAATAAAAAATAAAAATAAAAAGACTACCTTTTTCAGAGGTGCTTTTACAGCCATTAATTTGTGACTATCAATTGTGTACTGGAAGAAATTTTTATAGATGAGATGTAAAGTACTTAAAATAAAGTTTCTAATAGAACTGCTAACATTGTAATTTGAAATTGGCAAAATATCATGAGTTCATAGAAGAATGAAACAAATCACTTTTTAAAAATGACTTGATCTTTGTTATTTACTCATATTTCAAAAATGTCTGTCTCTTTGTGACCGCTTGGGTTTTCTTGGCAAAGATACTGGATTGATGTGTCATTTCTTTCTCTGGCTCATTTTACAAATGAGGAAATTCAGACCAACATAGTTAAATGATTTTTCTGGAATCACATAGCTGGTAAATGTCTCAGGCCAGATCTCAATTCAGGAAGATGTTATCTCTGAATTCCATTTTCTACAATTGTAACAACAATCTTGTCAAGCAAATGACAAGTGGGCCATATATAAGTAAATATATGTAAATGTGCACACACATATACTCAAATATATATATATGTATGTGTATGTGTGTATATGTATATTGTACATGTGTGAAAAATATATTGTACATGTGTTTGCTTCTATTCAGAACTCATAGGCTTAGGAAATAATAAAAAAAACCTGAATTTCCATTAATTTTTATTACATTACACTTAACATGCTGTAGTTTCTTACATATATTGCATAGTAGTCTTTTTCCAAGTTTTTTGAAGAATATTTGCCTTAAGAAAACCCTATGCTTTGAACTGATGCTGAGTAAGATGAGCAGAGCCAGGAGAACATTGTACACAGCATCAACAACATTGTGTGTTGATCAACTGTGATAGATTTGATTCTTCTCAGCAATACAGTGGTCCAAGATGATTCCAGGGGACTCATGATGGAAAAGACTCTCAAAATCCAGAAAAAAAAAAAAGAACTGTGGAATCTGGATGCATATCGAACCATACTATTTCTATTGTTTTTTGTTGTTGTTTTCCTTTTGTGAGGTTTTTCCTTTTTTGCTCTGATTCTTCTCCCAAAACATGATTAATGTAGAAATGTTTAATGTGATTGTACATATATAACCTATATCAGAATACTTGCTTTCTTGGGGAGGGGGGAGGGTGGGGAGGGAGGGAGAAAAACTTGAAAGTAGAAATCTTATAAAAATGTTGAAAACTATCTCTAAATGTAACTTGAAAATAATAAAATATTTATATTAAAAAAACCCTATGCTTAAACATTTGTCATGAGACCTCAACTTTCTAGTATCATTTAGACCTCAATTCCATTGAATGAGAATGAGAAATTTCGTTAATATTGGATTGTGTTATTTTTTATCTTTCATGATAAAATCATTGAGACATCTTTAGTAGGGTATACAATTATTTTCCCCCTCCTTTTGCTGTTGAGAAGTTGTCTGTGCTTCAAAGGATTAAGCAATCATAATTGCATTATAGGATTTTTAGTTGGAAAGAACATTAGTGATTGCTTAAAGCCACTTTTTCATTTTATAGATGAGGGAACAGTGGCCAGAGAGGATAAATGACTAATAAGGAATAGGCTGCTCTCCTGGACTTCATGATTCCCAGAGACTCATTATTCTAAAGAGATGAAATCAACTCTGGAACTCAGACTTTCTCAGACCATTTCCCATCAGGCTGCACAAATTTATTATACCTTTGTTCCAGGCTGTTCCCCTACTCCACCCTTTTCATTTGTTGTTGTTGTTGTTTTTCCTGTGTGTTGTTTCCCTCCACCACCAGTAGATTGTGAGCTTTTTGAGGATGACTATCTTATGCTTTCTTTATATCCCCTGCTTTTAACACAGAACTGGGAAAATAATAAATGTTTACTACAAGTTGATTGACTCTCGGACTTTGATTCTTCTTTGGTCACAGTAAAAAAAAAAAAAGTAGCAGAGATGGGATTGAAAAGCTAAATAACATAACATATAGGAGACTCGCTTGGATTTAGGAAAAAGATTTCAGTTTTACTGTACACATTTAATAGCTTTGTAAATTTTGTCTGTATAGGTTGAAGTTTCTTTGTTTGATGTCCTTTATGATTCTAAACATATGATCCCATGATTGGATATCAAGTCCTCTGAATCCAAATTCAATATTACTTTTGTTCTATCATACTGGTCCATTGTGATAATGCATTTGAAAGTGGTTTTAAGACTGTCTCTGTAATGGACATAGAGGTTAACTATATTTCCTTCTCAGCAAGCTGCCTCCAGAGGCATATATGCCCATATATACATATACATTTGTGTATATAGACACTTGTATGTATGTATGAGTGTATAAATATGTATTTGTATATTCGTATATATGGAGATAGAGATAGAGATGTATAATATATAATTTAGAACTATTTAATCAGTATATATTTATATATAGTCTGATAACATATTTCTAAATAAGATGTTAAATGAATAAAATTAGTATAATCTGTTATGCATAACAAGTTTATTTGCCTTTTAACTAAACTTTTTTTTTTGATAATTTATAGCTGTATGCACTCAATAAATTTCCATAGGTGGCGAAGATAATCATGGCATAATGGAAAGAGCAGTTGGCTTGGAAAGACAGAACCTGGACATGAGTCCCAGACTTCACATTATTATCTCCTTGACCTTCAGGAAGTTGAACCACCCCTTTGAACATTTTTCCTCATCTATAAAATAAAGGGCTTGGGGAAAAGGAGTGATTTCCTTTTCTGAATGATTGTCTCCTGATTTAAATCCTATAATCCTGGGACTGAAGTATCATGACAGTCTTATAGAGAAAGGTTCTGGTGGCTGATAGGCTTTCTGTAATCTCTTGATGCCTCTCTTATTTCCTTTTTAGAATGTTTCCCTGCTTTTTTTAAATGTGAAGGTTAGGATACATAATATCTGACAATGTCTCTTAATCTCTGAAAGAACTCATCTAATTACTTGAGGGAATCAAGGGTATTTAGCCTGGAGAAAATAAGATTTAAGGGCGGGGTGGTGGGGGGGAGGGCGTGATACCTGCCCTCAATTATTTGAATGACTATCACATTGGAAATGAGATTAGATTGCTTCTATTTGTGATAGAACTAGGATCAATAATGGAACTAGGGATTTGGAAAGAGATGAATTCAGCTTTAATATGCCCTTCTAACAAGGAGAGCTTTGAAGGATATTTTAGGATAGATAGATAGATAGATAGATAGATAGATAGATAGATAGATAGATAGATGGATGGATGGATGGATAGATCATGGTAAATATTGTATTTAGCATTGGGAAGAAGACTACTTTGTTATGAAAACATTAACCTGAGCAAACCATAAACAAAATTACAAAATTTTAAGTGGTCATTAGTCCATAGAATTTCTGCAATGACAGAATAATGGAAAAGTCACAGAAAAGTGTGGAAAGGAGCATAAGAATCATAGAAATTTCATATCAATTATAAATGGTAGACTGTTGGGATTCTAAATCTGTATTTCTTGTCCAGTGGCCAACTGGACTGACTGACAACTGCAGGAGATAGTTGACATTGATTTTTTCATTACAAACAAAACCAGAAGTTCAAAAATAAATATGCAGGGGGCAGCTAGGTGTTTTTGCCCTGCAAAACCAAAATAAACCAAAATAAACCAAAATAAACCAAAACAAACAAATAAATAAATAAATGTGCAGTTAATAAAATGCCTCAAAAATTAAAATGAGTATACATCAATATATACAATTTTATACAAATTTATCTTTTAAAAGCCCAGAATCTGATGTTTTGATAGTACATTATCCAGTTGAGTAGTTGGAAAGAAAACATGCCTATACCAATACTGAGGGGTTTTTTTTTGTTTGTTTGTTTTTCGGGGCAATGAGGATTAAGTGACTTGCCCAGGGTCACGCAGCAAGTGTCAAGTGTATGAGGCCTGATTTGAACTCAGGTCCTCCTGAATTTAGGGCCAGTGCTTTATCTACTGCACCATGTAGCTGCCCCCAATACTGAGTTTTTTAAGGTAATTTTGTTTTGTTTTGTTTTTTGGAGGAGTTAATAGAAGATCAGTCCTAGAGTCTAGGTCTAGAGCATTCCAATATGCTCTCAATTTCCATCGGAAATTCTAGATTATACTAGAGAAGCTCAATTTTATTTTATTTTTAACATATATTTTACATTTTGATTTGCAAATTCTCTCCTCTCCAGCTTTTCCTGAATCCATTGAGAAAGTCACCAATGTGATTCTCATTATACATATGAAATAATGCAAAATCATTTCTGTATTAGCTATCTTGCCCCCTGCAAGTAAGAAAAAAATAAATGAAAAAAATGCTTCATTCTGCATTCAGAGTTCTTCACTTATCTCTGAAAGTGGCTACCATTTTTTTATTGAGTCTTTAGGAATTATCCAGGATCAATGCATTAATCAGAATAGCAAAATCTTTCACAGTTGATCACTGGTACAATATTACTATATTTAATTTTCTTCAGTTCTGCACACTTCTCTTTGTATCAAATCATTTCAATCTTCCCAGTGTTTTTTTTAAAGTAGACTCCTTATTATTTTGTGTACCTCTGTAATATTTTATCAAAACACATCACAAACTTATTCAGCCATTCCCCAAAGAAGTTTTGTATTTAAGGTGGTTTTTGTCTCAGATATTGAAGGTTAAATTATTTTTATCTATTGGATTAGAGTAGATAAAAATTCTCATATTTATCAGTTGCTTTTGAAAAGCATTTTTGCATCATTGAAATGCCCAAATTTGCTGCTGTGTCAAGTTCATAACAGCAAAAAAGAAAATAAATGTAATCTTACTTTGGGGGATATTAAAATGATTATTAGAAAGGTCAATTCTGAAAAAAAGGACCCAAAAAGTTCATTTAGGGGAGGCATGCCTAAGTTTTAGGTAGGAATATCTACTTCACATCCACACAAAAGCTTCAGGACACAGAGGCTGAATAGAGTAGGAAGAAGTGAGTCCTGGCTGTAAAGATATATTTCTTCAAGAAGAAGTGATTTTTCTATGAATTGAATTTTTTATCCATCCATTCAAAGAAAATTCTTTCTCATGCATGGAACTAAAAAAATGTTTTAAATAATTGCTGGTCCTTATGATTGAAAGTGGATACATGTAAGCACTTGGATCTATTCTCTGAAGGTTCTATAAACTTTGAGAGAGAAAATGTATAGAAATCAAATTATAGGAATATGTAGTAATCATTTCCTAATCGACAATGTGAGAAGAAAAAAAAGGAAATAAAAATAGAGTGGTGAGGGTCTTTCACATTCACACAGATCTCCATTCAAATAGTAATTTGAGATTGCCAAAAATAATCACTTAAACATGGAGAAAGCACAATAGCAGTGAGAGTCTCCTTGTGGGCAAAAATCCCTGCAATGTATATTTTTAAATGTACCCCACTATTTTTGTCTCTATTAATGGAATGATTCAACTTATCTGAGGCCAGGTTTATCATGGCAATGGCCCTGACAACTATGACTGTATAAAATTGCTCTTATGTAGAAACTTAGTATCATACAGCATTTTGACACTTATTCAGGTGTCATAATAACACCATACTCCTTAAAGTCTTCCTTGGGATTGTTAAAGGCTAAAATTCTAGCTATTCTGTCTAAAATATCTAATGAGTGGTCGTCAATAAATTAAAAGCTTTAGCAAGAGTTAGGCTTTTAAACATTTATTAAGGAGAATAAGAATTTGGTAAAGAGAGAGAAAAAGGCCTACATTCATCTATCTATTAAAGGGATTGTGCATTTCTAGCTCCGTTCTCTGCCAGAGTCCACATGAAAAGAGAGCCAGTCAGCACGCCAGGCTCCCCCTTCTTGTTCTCACAAGCAAATGTCAAAGAAAAGATGCATGGTCTTGTCCTCAAAGACCTTCACCTCATGGACAGAGCTCCTCTACAGTAAGTCTCCAGCAGGTGGCATCATTCCAATCTTTACAGTACCAGTAAAAGATGTCTATTCATGCAGAAAGAACAATAAGAAGTCCTAAGGAGTTAAAATATTATTAGTTTCAAAACCCACATGGACAATGATTAGAAATTGCAAAAATATAAATAGTTGGGGAAATAAAAAACAACTACCAAACAGTATTTTATTGATTAGAGCTATTCTCAATTCTTATTGGCTAATAGAAAAATTAGTGGGTTCTGACTTCCTGGAAGTTTTCAAGCAAAGATTGGATGAAAACCTGTCTTGTATAATATAGAGAAAATTATTGGATGGGAGGGGCATGAGTTTACTCAAATGAGAAATGAAATTAAAATAGTCTTTTCAATCTAGTTATGATTTTCAACATCAGTTCCCTAAATACATCTCAGTCCAAAGAAATCAATCAATAAAAAATTTGTAAGGTGTTTCCACATAGCATCACTGATGCAACATTGCTTAGTGCAGACAAGATTGTCATATGCTTTTGGCTAATAACTTATAAATATTTAATTATGTTTAAAAGCCTGACTTTATATCTTTGGCTCCTTCCTAAGAATCTACAGCTATCAGTGACCTTGAGACTGGACCAAAGAGTACTATTGAATCCATCCCATCTCCCTTTTTACTACATTATATGTTAGCTCATTTTTGCTTAAAATGTGAATTCATAATCTGTAATTTAGGGAAGATAGTCATTGGGTAACAATTTAGAGATGTGAGAGATCTTGGAAACCATCTGTTCCAAATATTTTACTTTACAGATAAGGAAACTGAGGTCCAAAGAGGTTTGACATTTCTATAATCACAGTGGTAGGATGTGACAGAGCAAAGACTTGAACCCAGTTTCTATAATATAAAAATAACTTGTTCTTTCTTTTGAAACATGATACTTCTCAGGTTTGATTTCAAGACACACCTGTTCAATATTATTTCCCCCTACAATATACACATACACACACACACACACACACACACACATATATATATATATATATATATATATATATATATATACACATATAGATTTTATTTTATTTTATTGTGTAGTGTTACATGCAATAGTCATTATGGAATTGCTAACCCCAAAATTTCCTCCTTCCTGTGTTATACCTTTAAAATATAATACCTCAAAAGTAAGCTTAATTTCATTGTGAGCCAACTTTTGATCTAGGTATCCAAACTATTTGTAATTTAACTAACCTCAAACCAGCTTTGATGCTTTCTCATCAGCAACCTCAAATACAAATCAATATACCCTGGGAGAAAGCCCTGTTCTCCAGGGCATAGAGTAGATAAAAAATACTGATCTACGCTCAATAACTGCTGCCCCCTTCCAAGATTGTGGAACACAAAACTCATAAACCACAAGATGAGAGTCTGAAGTATGAGATACTATAGGAGCCAAATTCTCTGGAGAGATGAACATTGCAGTGAGGCATTATCCTCTATTAGGTCAAAGGCAAGGCTTTGAGATTATCCTATATGTATTAGATTAATAGTGGGGGAGGGAAAAAGAAGGGGGGAGAATTCTGTATCATTCTAACAGACAGTATATTCCTATTCTATGGTTGGGATAGGTGGAGTAAGATACTTTAATATCCCTCAATAATCATATTTATTTCATGAGACAACTTGTTTACCTGTCAGCAATGTGGAGTTAAAATACTAAATCTGACCACTTGGCCTCAACTAGCCAGCATGATGGGTAACAGTTCAATATGCTCTGTGCCTTTGTTTTTGAAATATATTTTTGCCCTAATTCTATATCACACACTTCTTCATGACAATACTATATTTCAAGTTCAATGATAATGATACAAGTGATTCTAACTCTAGTTTTTGTGCCTTTGCACAGGCTGCTGTCAGTGGCAGGACTCCTGCTGGTTTGTTGTTGTGTTGTTGTTGTTGTGCAGTCATTTCAATCATATACAACTCTTCCTGAACCCATTTGGAGTTTTCTTGGGAGAGTTACTAGAGTGATTTGCAATTTCCTTCAAGTTAAAACTCAGGTATCATCTTCTGCAGACTTTTCTTGTTTTCCCACTGCTTCAGTGGCATTTTCACCCTGGAAAATACCTCTGGCCCACTCCCCCCCACCCCCCACCCCCCGCCACCTTCCACTTGGACATCTTTGGAATTTCCACTTGAGAAAATCCCCAAGGCAAATATACTATCTTCTTCAATCTGTTCCTGTGTTAATACCTAAGTCTTCATGAAGCCCCAGCAGTATTATCACCCTAGTACTCTCCTTAACCTCTGAATGCCCTTTCTCCAGTTCATGAGTTCCTCTACAGAACCTCCAATTGACAAAATGCCCAAACCAGTTAGCAGCAAATGTCCACTTCCCTTCTCTTTTTTCCCTGCATTTCTCTACCTTTTGGTGTGATGTTTTTTATCAATCAAATGTAAACTATATGAAGGCAGGGACTGTATTTCTTTGTGTTTATATTTTTATTCCCAGAGCTTAAAGCAGTGCCTGAAACATTATAAACACTTAATAAAGATTTTTTAATTCTCTCTCTCTCTCTCTCTCTCTCTCTCTCTCTCTCTCTCTCTCTCTCTCTATCTATCTATCTATCTATCTCTCTGTCTCTGTCTCTCCCCCCTCTCTTCCCCTCTCTTCAATTGAGCCTCATGCTTTACAAAATGCATTGCATGTGGATTAATTCATTGGATGTTGTTAACAATGCTAAATTAGGTGGCCATAGGATTTAATTTTATTGATGTTGGAAAAATCCTATTGAGGAACCTTTCTCTACTAAAGAAGGTCAGTACCTTCTCCACAACATAGAGTCTTAGAGAAATGTCTAAAGCAGTGAGAGATTTAATGACTTGCCAAAATTCACACAACCAGTATGTGTCAGAGATGGACGTGAGCCTAGCTTTTACTGGCCCTTAAGGCCATCTCATGATCTTCTATTTTACACCAGAATTTAGGTAATATTGCTATTATCATCATCACCTTTTTACAGAAGAGGAAACTGGACCACAGAAATTTTTACATGGGCTCACTTGGATAATGAATTACAAAGGCAATAATTGAACGCCTGTGTTTTAACACATAGCCCAGGATTTTCTTCACTCTATAATGACTACAGTGCTGAGTTAATTTGTGAGGAGCCTATCTCCTTATTTTTCCCCATGTATCACATTGAATATGATTGCCAAAAATATCCTGTAGTCTAGGTATATAATGTGTTTTTGTTTCTTTGTTTGTTTGTTTTTTAGTGAGGCAATTGGGGTTAAGTGACTTGCCCAGGTTCACACAGCTAGTAAGTGTTAAGTGTCTGAGGCCAGATTTGAACTCAGGTCCTCCTGACTCCAGGGCCAGTGCTCTATCCACTGTGCCACCTAGCTGCCCCCCATAACGTGTGTTTAATTGAATACAAAGCATTGTTATATTAATTTCCAATACTATGTTTAGAACAAGGTCCATTTCTATTTGTGTTGTTTTTTTAATTCATTCATTTTAACTCTCAGAGTCTAAGCTTTACTTTACAGGGAGAAAGTGAAAAGATCTGCCATCTGTTTTCAGAGAATTATATAAAATAGTTTATCACTTCATTTTCATGTCTCAGAGTTGTAGGTGGGATTAGATGCTGAAGACCTGAAATGCCACACAAAGGCCATTCACACAGCAACATTTCTCTTGCAATTTGAATCATAAAGTGTCTGTTATCTTACAAACCTCTTTTTGAAATATTGGTGACAACAGCTCCTTCAAACACTTTAAAAGATGTTGAGTTTGAGGGAATTTTTTTTTCATGATTTCTCTGGAGACATAATTTTTTTTGCAGGGCAATGAGGGTTAAGTGATTTACCCAGGGGGCAGCTAGGTGGCTCAGTGGATAGAGCACTGGCCCTGAAGTCGGGAGGACCTGAGTTCAAATTCGGCCTCAGACACTTGACACTTACTATCTGTGTGATCCTGGGCAAGTCACTTAACCCCAATTGCCTCACCAAAAAAAAAAAAAAAAAAAAAAAGGGACTTGCCCAGGATCACACAGCTAGTAAGTGTCAAGAGTCTGAGGCCAGATTTGAACTCAGGTCCTCCTGAATCCAGGGCCTGTGTTATATCCACTATGCCACCTAGTTGACCCCAATATGACTCTTTAAAAACAGGTGTTCATGCACATTTGTCAGGAGGTCACTTGATTTTAATACCTTCTTAAATGCATTTGTAGTCATCAGAGATATGTATAATTAGAAAAAAAATGGTCTGGTCACATAATGAAAGAGAGGGTTATTGTAGCCCCTTTTGCTGTCTATGTAGTATTAATAATTTGATGATTTTGTGATCACACAATAACATTTAGCATCAGCATGTTGTCTGAACAATCTCTGGAATTTTGTGTGTGTGTGTGTATGAAGACATGCTACATTCACACAAGCCAGGCAAGTATGCATTGCCTGTAATCGTTATTATTGGAAGGAAAAATATACACCACAGAAATCAGAGATCCAACATGTAAGCTCCTTGGGAGTACAGATTGTTTTATTCACTGTATTTATATCCCACTGTCTACCAAATAATCATTGTTTAATATATTGTTGTTGACTAATTGAATACTCAGATATTAGAGACTAGGTTTTCAAGGCTATTTAAGCAAGGGATATTGTAAGACTGTATCTCTCACATCCTCAATAATTCTTTCTACTTAATTTGTATGGATTGGTCCTTTCCCCATCAGCACCAATGTGATTTATCAGCTCTGTTCCTAAAATGTATCAGGTTTTAATAAAAGCTTGTTGATAGATTAGTTGATAGAAATGAAAGGATAGGGGTGAGTTGAGTCAACCAATCAATCAGTCACCTTACCTCCAATTAAGGTTATTAATTAACAAGGTCAAAACACCTCTACTGAATCAATGAATGAATGAATCAATCAACTGATCAAGGGCATTGGACTACATGTAAGCAGGTCTTGAAAGTCACTGGATGGACTGTATCAATCCTCCATAGGTGGTGTGTTGATATTAACTCAGACCCACTCTGTGTAGCTTCTATAAAATAATAAACCAGTGGAGAGCCCAGGTATCCAGGATCTGGAAGCATTGAGGAGAGTGACTTCCAACCAAGCCCATGAGAACAAATATTTTTGGGAGGGAGAGAGCATTTATTTTTCACTCCCTATCATGATCAGAAGAGAACACTTTTAATCCTCAGAAAGTCAGAAGATTTAGATATTTTATTGGTGCCCTAATTGTATCCCTATGACAACAGTAACAGTAGCAATGTTTGGATCATATTTCATTATTAAACTATACATAATGAGAAAGGCAGGTGTATAAGTTTATAATGAGTCCCGTAGAAGATTATCCCATGCCCAAGGGAACTGGATAGGAGAGAGATCTTCCATTGCACAGGAGTTTTCTACATATGTTTTAAGTATGACTCTACTTTCTTCTGTTTTTTGTACTTTTGTAATCCTGGGTCACAGATGTTTTGTAGAGTTGGGATGGTGGCTCCGAGTAGCTGTAGCCTACGCAGCTATATAACCTGGTAAAACCATCTAAATAGATTGGCTGAACCAGGTTGTGGGTATCTGATATGTCTCCAACCTATTGGTGAGTTAGGCAGATGTCTATGTGAAGTATGGGACGTATGTGAAGACTTCCCCCAGCAGAAAGGAAAGATGATAACAATTCCTTCCAAAATTAATGAAAGCAGCTGAAACAGTGAGAATAGAATGCTTAGAGCTTTGTCAGACATCAAAGCCTCCAAGGTAATCCACTGCTTTCTGGGCCATCTCCAGTCATCTTAACTTTTGTCTTCAACTGGATTTCAAAAATTCAGGAAAAGAGACTGAGACTGAAGACTTTGTGTAGCTCTGCCTCACTGAAAGCCAATTCACCTGTGATGTCATTGATTCTCTTTAAAAATGAATAATGAACAACAACTACGTATTATTATATCACCTTAAAATACATCTTTATTCAAGTTAATTAAGGTTGACTTACTGATAGAAACTAATAATCATTTTGGGAAGCTTACTGATGAGAGTTCCGAGCCTCACCATTAGAAAGTTACCCCCAACTCATAAAGGTGCCTTAGAATACCAAGGAGAGATTTAACCATCATGCACTGGGGAACCAGCCTTTTTAGTGACAGTGGGAGTTAGAAGATTGCTTTCATAATATGGGCTAAATAGATATATTACCTTTATAAACTAAATGATATCTAACACATTTTAAAAAGCCTTTTAGCAAGCAATTTTACATAGCAAGTGACGAGTAACAAAAGGGTTCAAATGCCCAGAAATCACCTAGCAAGGGACCAAGTATGCTCTAAATCTGGCAAAGTTTGTGATTCCTCATGCAATTATTTTGTATAAGAAACATCTGTCTGTTAGGCTTTCAGCATGGTTTTGGAATGAAACTCTGAGATGACTGTTTTACTCATAAGTCATAGGTATAAAATGCTTGGAGTAACTATATTCAATAAAACAGGATTCCTATTGGAATCAGGCTGGCACACGAGCTTACTGGATATAATCCAAAATTCCAGCTACTAGACCATCCTCATTATGATTTGATTGTCCATCCCTTTTGCGAATGTGTCTGCCTATTACACTTAAATTGCATCTATCATGGCCAAATGAATGAAAAGCAATTTTGAGCACTTATTTAAACCAATTCATGACATGACCAAATGGTTGGAGGTTCTTTTTTTTTTTAGAAGAAAAAAATATCAAGGAAGGAAAGCAAAAGTGTGAAAAAGAAGAAAAACATATATCCTTCATTTTAAAAAAATAACCCATGTAATGCACAAATAAGATAGTTATATCTGACCTAATAATTTGTTTTTTATACTTTGCTAGGAAATAAGTCTGCACTATAGACCACTATATTCTAAGTGCTTCAATTAATCTGCATTTATTATTTGATGACTTTTTAAAATACCCATCTAAGCACTCAGAAATATATAATGAACTTTAAGTCTCCCTGAGTTCTTGTAGTTGGTGGAGATTTAAAAGGGTAAGATATATGCAGGTACATGGATAATCAACAATTGAGTAGAAGTGCTAATTTGGGGGTAAGGTGGTGACAGGTGGTACAAGCTTTGGATGAGCTGCAATGCTAGACACATCCAATATGTCAACAGGAATGTATTAAGCACCTACTATGTACAAAGAATAGATGTTCAGGATACTTCACAAAATTCCTGTGATTTGTTTACTGTAGAGAGATATGGTGCTTGTAATTTTGGACTAGACTTGGGGGAAGCTAAGTGGCACAGTTGATAAAACACTGGCCTT
Organism: Dromiciops gliroides; assembly: GCF_019393635.1. Lineage (NCBI taxonomy): Eukaryota > Metazoa > Chordata > Mammalia > Microbiotheria > Microbiotheriidae > Dromiciops > Dromiciops gliroides. The sequence continues at coordinate 25,148,665 of NC_057863.1, forward strand.
GAATTCAGGAGGACCTGAGTTCAAATTCAGCATCAGACACTTGACATTTGCTAGCTGTGTGACCCTGGACAAGTCACTTTACCCTCACTGCCCCACAAAAAATAAAATTAAAATAAAATAAAAATTGGGGGCCAGAATTGAAGGGTTACTGAGCCTAACTTTCCCACTTTATAAATGAGGAATTAGATGTGAAAAAAAGTTGCGACTGGCCCAAGTTCACATGGATGGAAACTGTCTGTATATTTAGACATAAATTCTCTTGACTTTGTGTTCAGTTTCCTACTCTTCAAACAGTCTACCTTGAATAAAATGGCACCTTAGGCACCATTAGATTCTGTGCATGAAGATATTGAAAAATTATGCCTAGAACATGGCAAGATTTTCTAAAATAAATGTGTCTATTTTCTTGGGAAATTCAATCAATCTATCTATCATCTATCTTTCTATCCATCATCTATTTTTCATTAAATAAACTACAGATACAAATAAAGGCATAAAAATGAGAAAATAAAACAATGCAAAGAAACAACAGCAATAGTAACAACAATAGAAATTGGGATTTACTGTACAAAGGTAGAAACATGTAAACAATTATATAAAAACAAGATATTTTGGGATAAATTAAATATGGTATTTGAGGAAAGATGTTAAGATTAAAGAGAACTAGAAAAGCTTCTTACAGTACAGTACATAGAACTTTAGCTATGATTTGAAAGTATGCAGGAAAGTTAGGAACTGGAGATGGAAGGGATAGAATATAGACCAAGGGAGACCACCTTTGAAAGTGCTCAAATATGTCTCACATAGTCATCCTTTACCATACAAATCCATCCTACACACTACTGACAAAATTAATTTCCTTAAGCACAAATCTGACCATTGATTTACCAAGCCAGCCAACTGTAAGAGATTCCTATTTTTTCTACTATAAATTTCATTAGCTTTAAAAGTCCTAAACAAGCTTTATCCACTCTATCTTTCTAGCCCAATCAGACATTACTTTCCACTCTACATATGGAGATGCAGACTGTCCTCACATTTCCTAAAACATCTACTGTCTGTTTTTCACTTTGCCATTGCAGGAGATATTCTCATTCCAAAAATAACCTCCATCACTATATGTGTATGTGTGTGTATATATGTATACATGTGTATATATACATGCAGAAAGATACACATAGATATATACATATATGTATATATACATGCATGCATATATAAAATATATGTGTGCATATCATACTTCCTTTAGGCATTAAATAAATATCTGTTGATTGATACGTCAAAGCATAATTTAATTTATAGAGGGATTTAATACAAGCTTGACATAGTTATTTAAAATTGTCCTAATATATGTGTACTTTTATATGTATATATGTGTGCACATACATATATACATACATGCATACACATACATTTAGTAATGGGAATTTGATAGGAGTCTTCCATGAGACGAGTCTTTAACTTCATTAAAGGAAACATTATCATTAAGACAGTCTGGTAGCTGCTTTTTGTGAAATCATCAGGCCTATGAAGATTTCATTCTTCTCATTCACATTTACAATGGCTGTTACTTTTCTATTTCTCTTACCTTAGAGTGATACTGTAATAAACAAGCTGAAGGAATGAGTATTTGCCATTGCCGTGTGTCAAAGCAGAGAGCCTCTAAATTTTTGTTTCAAAGGGAAGAAAGAATTCCATATTTGTAATTTTTTTGGTTTATTGACTAACTCTTATTCCTGTCTCTAATACACTTGGGCTTGTTCCAGCATTTAAAAATCATATGGCAAAATGCAAATCAATTAACCACACTAAGATTCTGTGTCCTTATTTTTAATAAAGGATACTAATGATTATGGGGGCCCAAGTAAAATAATTGTTGTGGCGTGGGAGTTTACTTTATGGTTGTGGATATATGTAGTATTATTATTTATTTTTTCTTCCTTTTGTTTTGTTTGGTATCACATGTCATATTTTATTTTGTTATATCATATAATATTTTATTACATATTATATCACATAATTCCATAATATATTATGGTGAATTATATAATTTGTATATGTTGCTGTATCATTTTAGCATGCATTATATCATTATATTAGGTTGTTTTGTATTTTGTATTTTACCTTATTACACGACATGATATTTACCAAGTCTTAGTGTGTTGTGTTATGTTATGATATATGATATGTAGGTGGTCCCAAAAATCTTAGTGCAGAACTGAGTCAATGTATGAAGATCCGGAAGTAGAAACTTTGAGCTCAGTTTGAAAGGTCACTGAACCTAACTTGCTCCTTTATTTTTTTTTTTCGGTGAGGCAATTGGGGTTAAGTGACTTGACCAGGGTCACACAGCTAGTAAGTGTGAAGTGTCTTAGGCCAAATTTGAATTAAAGTCCTCCTTACTCTAGGGCTGGTGCTCTATCCACTGTGCCACATAGATACCCCTTGCTGTTTTGTTTTGTTTTTTTTAATGGAGAATTTGAGTTGAGAAGAAGCTATGACTTCCCTGAGTTCATATTGTTGGTAAGGGTCTGGAGATCTATTGACTTCAATTTCAATGTCCTATTCTTCAAGTAGTCTACCTTGAACATGAATATAAATTAGGCACCATTAGGTTCAGAGTATGAAGAAATTGGAAAACATTCTGTTTAGAACATGAAAAATTCTCTAGAAAAATTAAATATGCACCTATGTTCTTAGAGATTTTGATTTATCTATCTATAATCTATCCAGTTATCTATCTATCCATCTACCATTTATGTAGCTTTTTATTTATTCCTCTATCTCTCACTCTATCTATTGACTATAATTGTGTTAGAATCTGTTGGGAAAACTATGTAGTGTTTTTTATTGTTGTTTTTGTTTATTTGTTTGTTTGATGATACTCTCTTGTGAATTATCATAAAAGTGCACTGATATTTTCTGAGTGATACTATAAACCATGAAGAGTATAGTTTCTTGAAAAAGAAAATTAGCAGGGGAACCCAAAAAACAGTGGCAAGACACATGGTGGTATTAAAAGATTGTCGCATATTATCAATGAGAGTGTACATAAGAATTGATGTAAAAGACAGTACAGATATGTTTGGCCATAAGAAGAAATTATTTGGTCATGTGGCAAGATACCTTTGAAATATGAAAAGATCAAGGATAGAGGCAGCCAGGTGGCACAGTGGATAGAGCACCGGCCTTGGATTCAGGAGGACCTGAGTTCGAATCCAGCCTCAGACACTTGACACTTACTAGCTGTATTACCCTGGAAAAGTCAATTAACCACAAATGACGCACCAAAAAAAAAAAAAAAAAAAGATCAGGGATAGTTAGTAAGATCCTTAGTGGCAGATATTATTCTATATTTTTCATACCCTGCATGGTATTTCATAATACTAGTCGATAATAGATGTTCAACATCAGAATTTCATTTAATTGAATTGAATTTCATTTAGGTGCTAATTTTCATCATTGTTTTGATGTTTCAGACTGCCTTATGCTAACTAATTTTGATTCAAGTATAGGATTTTTGTGTCTTTTGCTTGGTGGAAATTAAGGTCATTCTTTTTCTGTGTGTCCAAAAGAATGTCCAGGAGGGAATCTTTTGGAGCTAATTATTATGCACTGGGTTTAAATGAATAAAGGTACAGCCTAAAGGTCTTTTCCATTAGAAAGTCAGCACATTCCTTGTAGCCAGAGGATATCTGGCATCAAGAATAATATTTCTGAGGAGCAGGAGAGCAGAAAGTCAAGCAAAAATGTTCCTTATGAAGAGAAGGGGCAAAGGATACATATTTTTCATTGAATCTTACTAGTCAAAATTTATGTAATTCTACAGCCTTCTTTTCTATTTAATCTTGTATTGGAGACCAGGATTTTATTCCCGATAATTGTAGAAGATTCAGACTGATTTGTTTATAATAATGCAGTTATAGCATAAAAGACAAAAAAAATCATGAATTCTAAGCTTAGAAGAAATTTTAGATAAATTAAAAAGCTGAAAAATTAATGTGTTTATTGGAATGGCCTTCGAATATTAAGTCAGAAATCATTTAAAGTCAACTCTCTGTAGCTAACTCTTCCCTCTTCAATAGAATTATTTACTTCTTTTTGAACTGGAGTTTCCATTATTTCTCAATTAAAATTTTACATGTATTATCATCCTAACAATGTATTAAAATATCAAGAGGACAGTGAGGTGACAATATAGTTGCAAAAGTCCATGGAAAATCTGGTGAAGTTCAGATTAAGGATACCATGTAATGAAGCTTCAAGAATACTTAGGAAAGTAGAATTTTGTGGGGAGGGGGGGATAGTTCTCTTTGAATGTGAGAAAATTGAGGGTAAGAGAACATGATCTCCCTTTTGCTCTCTCCAGCCTCCACATATATACATCCATCCATCTAAATACATACATTATGCATAATGTACATGCACTAATACATGCGTATACATGTGTGGATACATAGTACATACATATAAACATACACACATACACAATATGGCCATTTTGAAGATGAATTTGGTGTGTTGTCATTGGTTCAAGAGGTCAAAATTGGGAACAAAGAAATGCTTAGACGTTAAAAGACATAAATATGTGTTGTACATAAGGAAAATATTTTGAACAATGAGAGTTGTCCAAAAGTTCAAAGAGCTCTTTTGGCAGGAAGTATGTTACCCCAAAGTGAAGATAATCACACAAATTCTATATTTCCACTTTCTGTGTTTTTTATGCACAGTTTAGACTAGGTAGCCATTGATAGCCCTTCTAAGAAACGACAATTCAGTGATTTTCTTAAATTATATTTTTTTCTGTCACATTTGCAAGATAATTGATTTTTATAATTTTTAATTCATTTGAACACAAATATTTTATTAAATATATACAAAGTAAAAGACAAGGTACAAGGAACGAGATACATTGATAAATGTGTATTTGTGTATGTATGTATATACACGTATGTGTATCTATCTATGCAAATATATACACATACAGGCATAGATATACATAAAATACATACATATATTGTAATTAGAGTATTAAGAGAAAAGAGTAGATAGAATAAAATCAATAGAATTAAGAATAAAGATATATGTGTATAGGGGCAGCTAGGTGGTACAGTGGATAGAGCACCGGCCCTGGAGTCAGGAGTACCTGAGTTCAAATCCGGCCTCAGACACTTAACATTTACTAGCTGTGTGACCTTGGGCAAGTCACTTGCCTCACTAAAAAAAATATATATATATGTGTGTGTGTGTGTGTGTGTGTATAGATGCATAAAGATATAGACATATACATGCATATGTACATATGCATCAATATGAATGTGTATATAAACTCATATATAAATGTAAACAATGAATATATGTATGCCTATGCAAATATAAGTTATGACTATATGTCAAAATATATTGACACATGTATATATATCTATATCTATATCTATATCTATATCTATATCTATATCTATATGTGTTCACACACAAATATGTATATGTGTGTATACATACATACATACATACATACATACATACATACATACATACATACATAAATGGGCATATGCAAATCATGTTTCATGGAATGATTGCTAGATTAGGTAACAGAGTCCCTAGAGGAAATCCTTGCTTCAGTATTCAACACATGAATGACCTTAGGAAGTAACTGCTCTCTATAGTCTATTTCATCTATATTCATCTATAAAATGGATTTTGAGGTCCTTTCGAATTTTTAAGGTTATAGGTTTGATCTTGAGACAATGTCAATTTTTTGGGGTGGTAAATTTCTCAGAAGTTATATTTGAAGGCAATAGTTTAAAGGGATTCTGCACTCATGGTGAATTATTCAACCTTTTATACATTGCTGAATCATTATATTTCTACTTGACTAACTCACCAGGTAATTGTACTTCTTTCAGAGGAAATTGGCTCCTCTATGATGCTACTACTGTGATTAGAACATTAATTGAACCAAGCCACAGTGGACCTTATGGACTATGATTATAAAAGAGCAAAGTGTATTCATCAACCTCAGCAACTCCCAGCTCTCTGCAGGAAAAAATATAAATTTCTTTGTTTGGCCTTTAATATCCTTCAGAATGTGCCTTCTGCCTTCTTTTCCAGATACATTACCCATTATTCTCCTTGGAATACTCTTATATTCCAGTCAAGTAGGCATATTTGCTATTCCCCAAACACAACATTTCAGCTTTACACAGGACCTGAAATATACTTCCCATTCACCTCCACTTTACAGAATCTTTAGTTTCTTTCAAGATTCAGATCAGGTGACAGTCCCTACATGTGACCTAAATTGAACTCTTCATTTGTTAGTGCCACATTCATTTGGGAGGCCAAATTAATTTCCATATCTTTCCATATATTTGTATTTATCTGTCTTCATGATTCTATTCCCCACTTTTTGGCCAAAAAGAATGTATGTTCTCTTGAAGGCAGAGAGTATTCATTTTTGTCTTTGGATCCTCAGTGTTAAGGCTAAAATTCTAGCTATATTGTCTAAAATATCTGAAGAGTGGTCGCCAATAAATTATAAACTTTAGCAAGAGTTAGACTTTAAAACATTTATTAAGGAGAATAAGAATTTGGTAAAGAGAGAAAGGCCTACATTCATCTATCTATTAAAGGGAGAGCACATTTCTAGCCCACTTCTTCACCAGAGTCCTCAGGAAAGAGAGTCAGAACACCAGGCTCCCCCTTCTTTCTCTCACAAGCAAAGATCACTTCCTGACACCAAAGAAAAGACTCATGGTCTTGCCCTCAGAGACCTGTACCTCATGGCAGAGCTTTTCTACAGTGTCTCCAGCAGGTAGCATCATTCCAATCATTACATCAGAAACTGTCATAAGGCGTGAAACACAGTGGGTAAAGATTATGAGCATAATGAGTCTACCTGATTGTTGAAAAAATGAAGGAATAAACTTAGCAAAATATAGTTTAGATTTCATTTTTGTTAGAATAGAAGAAATAGCCACCAATCTTATTCTTTAAAATGTCAACTAAATAGAAAAAAATGCTTAAAGTACTAAATATGAATGTAAGGAAAGTATGTTTGCTTTGAACCTATGATTTCATTGTTGTAGAAAATTATTAGTGTGAAGAGTCTCCACTAATGCAAGTTAGCAAATTATCAAGTGTTTACATTCATTTTAAGCAAACTTAAGAAGGTTTGGAATACTGAAGTCCTATACAAGAAATCCTGGAGCACAACAGAAGAAAATAAAGTCAATTTTATTGAGAGTAGGTATTCACAAAATAAAGGGGTAGCCAAAGAGGATGGACCCAGGTAAAGTTAGAATCCCTGCTGGGACCCTGGCAGTATGGGGCTGTTGTTGTTGTACAGTCATTTCAATTCTGTCCAGCTCTTTGTGATCTATTTGTGGTTTTCTTGGCAAAGATAGTGAAAGGGATTGTCATTTCCTTCACTAGTTCATTTTAGAGATGAGGAAACCAAGACAAGCAAGGATAAGTGGCTTGCCTGGTGTCACACAGATAGTAAGTGTCTAAGGCTAAATTTCAACTCAGTAAGATGAGTCGTCATTACTCCAGGCCCAGCAATCTATCCACTCACCAGCTAACTGCCCCATAGGATAGGGACCTTTCCTCGAAGAAATGGTCTGGTATGTTTTTATGGGTTTTGTATATGGATCAAACAGAACAAGTACTGGGGAAAGGGTTTGAGGAGCCTGGACCATACCAATTCATACTAGTGAAAGTAAGGAAGACTTTTGGGGGAATTGGCCACTACTTGATAATTACACTATTAGCCAAAGGGGAAATAGTCTTTGACTCATTTCTACTGATATTTGGCTGACAAGGTGAGTAAGGGGTATTGTGTTTCCATTAGGCCTTCTTCATTTAACATGGTAGGAGCCTATGGTCTTTATACCAAGGCAAATAAGAAGCTAAGACACATATGATCACTTCAGTCATTATATATTGGAGGCAGGACTTGAATTCAAGTCTTCATGGTAAGCTTTACATCTCCTATACCCTGCCGCCTCCCAAAGAGAATATGTTGTTAATAAATATATAACCTTTAATATTTACTTAATTGTACCTCAGGCTCCTAATGAATTAAACATGGATAACAAAGTTTTGACTTGTGACATAGTATACTGTAGGAGAGAGCAAGTTGGCCTCAGAATTAAGAAAATCTGCCTTCAAATCTGTTTTCTCACAAATACTTGCTTTATAACCCAAATCCTTTGATTTTGTAGGGAAAAAGGTAATTCTCTAAAACTATAAGTTGTAGACCCTTGATTGATTTTAATTTATACAAGGAATTTTCTCCCATGGGATGTCATTACACTAAAGAAATGATAGGACATGTTATTCAATAAATAAATGTGTTCCTGCTTCTGTTTCCTAACCATGTTATTAAGAGGCAACAAAATGAAAGCCAACCACCAATGAAATGCAAGCCCCTTGATGGCAGGGACGAATTTGGTTTTTGTCTTATTACTCAGGTAAGAACCTGTGCCTAGCATACTATAAATATCTAACACATGTTTCTTGAGTTGAATCAAATTGAATATCAGTTGATTTAATTGAAATGAATTCTGCATTAATCACACATCATTAATGAAAAGCATTCTGTATTACCAAATAAATATTCAATCAAGTTCAACAAGCATTATTACATGTACCCAATTAATAAATCAAACAGTTCTCAACAATGTTCCATATTTTCATTACCCATGTATCTTTGTTCCAAAAAGAAATAAAGTTTAAATGTGTATTAAATAGTATGTTTTGAATCCTCATTTTATTTTTTTTATAGAAATGATCATCAGAAATGTCTTCTGAGAGGGGCAGTTAGGTGGCACAGTGGATAAAGCACTGGCCTTGGATTTAGGAGTACCTGAGTTCAAATCCAGACTCAGACACTTGACACTTACTAGCCATGTGACCCTGGGCAAGTCACTTAACCCTCATTGCCCAGCAAAAAAAAAAAAATTCTTATGCAAACAGTTATCAAAAACAAATTATGATTTGCAACTTCCCAGGATCCCTCATTATATTACTTCATGAATTCTAGTCATAAAACATGAATTTATTTGAGTAACTTGTGGATATAAATACATCTAGAAATACAGATAGAAAATTCCCAAAAAATCTTCACATAAACATAAGAGCAGTTCAGGCATTTGGGTAATTAGAGCTAATCAAGTCAACAAAACCTCCTTTCTTTGTTTTCCTTTTTTTTCCTAGTCATTATGATTTTCTCTATTTGAAATCTACCTCAATTTCTAGCCTAATTTAGTCAAAATAGAAAAGTCAAAAAAATGTAATGATTAGATAGCAGACAGTACACATGCCTCAACATATGAGTGAATTTTGTCAAGGGAGTATATTATAAATATTAGAAAGTCATGTTTTTAAGCACCTTCAAGAGAACTGGGTTCAAATTTCACCTCTGATTCTCTCCAACAGTTTGGCGATAAGTTTAGGCAAACTTATTCTCTGATACTGTTTCTTCATCTGTAAAATGAGAATCTTTACATAGCACCTACCTTATTAGGTCCTTGTGAGAAACATAGATAGATAGATAGATAGATAGATAGATAGATAGATAGATAGATAGATAGATAGATAGATAGATAGATAGATAGATAAACAAATAAATAAAAGGGCTTGTAACATTTAAACACTCAAATGTCATGTATTAGAACTCCTTTGCTTCAAAATATTTGTAATTGCAGAATAATCATTGAAAATTAGTCATCTAAAGTTGCAATTTCTCAAATATAGAGAGAACTTAATCAAATTTATAAAAATACAAGTTATTTCTCAATTGAGAAATGGTCAAAAGGTATGAATAGGTGGTTTTTAGATTAAGAAAGTAAAGCTATCTATAGCCATGTGAAAAAAAATGTTCAATCACTTCTGATTAGAAAAATATAAAAAAATTACCTTTATGAAAAAAATGTTTATATTTGTACTTTGGCAAATCATTAGAATTTGAGGGGATGCCCATCAATTGGGGAATGGCTGAACAAGTGGGGTTATATGGATGTTCTGGAATATTATTGTGCTGTAAGAAATTATGAACAAACAGATTTCAGAAAAATCTGGAAAGACTAACAGGAACTAATGAAGAAGGAACTGAGAAAAACCAGGAGAACACTGTACACAGTTACAGCAAAATTGTGTGATGATCGACTGTGATAGTCTTAGCTCTTGTCAGCAATACAATGTTCCAAGATAACTCCAAAAGTCTAATGATGGAAAAAGCTATCCACTTTCAGAAAAAAAAAAAGAACTATGAATTCTAAATGTAGATAAAAACATACTATTTTCACTTTTCTGTTTCTTCTTTCTTGTGAGTTTTTTTCCTTTTATTCTGATTCTTCTTTCACAACATTACTAATGTGGAAATATAATCGACATGATTCTACTATATAACCTTTACTCAGATTGCTTTATACCTTTGGGAAGGAAGAATGAAAAGAGAGAGAAAAATTGGAACTCAAAAATCTTACAAAAATGAATGTTAAAAACAATCTTTATATGTAATTAGAAAAAAATAAAATACTAAGAAAAGAAAATTAATTATCATAGTGCACTCCCTAAAAAGCATAAAATGTAGTAAAACAAAAAAAATTCTTGTGTTTTATACTGTGTAATTTAAGATTCTAAATGTGGATTCTAATCTGTTCCCCCAATTTTGGGGGAAACTGACTAAAATCACTGATAAAACGAGTTTAGGTTTTTAAGGGTTTATTGAAAAATAGAAAGAAAAAGATTGAGAACAGAATTCCAACAGCCTGACATTCCTATCTTTCCTCAAATTTCCTGTGAAGTCCTCTGCCGCCACCACCACCATCAAGTCAGAAACCCAAAAGAGCGGGAGCTCTCCGCGCTGGCTCTCTTTCTTCCTTCCTGTCTCCTCCCAGAAAATAGGAGGCTCCTCAAGTTGATTGGCTGGTAGCCTTGATAGGCAGCACCCATGAGCAAACATAATTTCAGGATGCCAAGGAAAAGCCACATGGCCTTGCCCTCTGAGGCATTTTCCTCATGGCGTAGCTTTCCCACAGCAAGTCTCCAGTAGGTGGCATCATTCCAATCATTACAATATGAATTTTTGTAATAATCTCAAAGTTACAAGGTATTTCAATCCCAGTTTCATTTTTTATATCTATGAATTAAAAATCATACCAGATGTGACTACTAAGCAAGATAGCTGAACTGTATTGGAAATAAAACACTGTTCATTCTTTATGATCAGCTTTTCGAAAATTAGGATACTCTCTGCAAATACTGTGTTATGTCTATGTGTACTTAAGAGTTATTCCTTCTCTGGTTTTTCAGCTGCTTGTTTTAGGCTGCAACAGCAAGAATTCTGTTTGTTATTCAAAGATTTAATGGGCTTGTGGTTTTCCCTTTCATTGTGTATGGCTCAAATGGAACTTGGTTGTTGTCATATAATTAAACAAGGTGTAAACCAGGCATAGGTTTCCACTTCACTCATCTTCTCTTCATGCACAATTAATGGAGCAAGGAATAGGTTATCTATTCATTTCAACTGTCTCTTCAATCATAATTGATGGGAGTTGCCACAAGACCAAATGACCATAGTGATTGGTATCGATCGTAAAGACAGTTTAAATGTAGGGATTGGTGGTGCTGTGTTATAATTTACCATTACTACTCATAGTCTCAGTCTTCAACTGTATTACAAAAGTAATGCTCTCAAAAAAAAAAAAAGTAATGCTCTCAGGGGTATTTTATTAGCCTGAAAACAAATGGACCTCCTTGAGTGACACATTTTTTGACCTATTCTATTAAATAGATTTGAAGAAAGGGATGGATTGTGTGACAAAGACAGAAAAAGAAGAGATAGGTACAGAGAAACAGAGACAAAGATAGAAGGAGACAGAGACAGGTAAAATCTTAGAAAGACAGACAAAGAAAATAGAGACAGAAAGAGAGATGGACAAAAACAGAGAAAAACATAAAAAGAGAAAGACAGGTATGAGGACAGATATAAAATTAGAGAACAGGAGAGAAAAAGACTTGAAAAAAAAAGCTGATGAATAATCAAATGAACAGAACCAGGACAATTTGCACAATAAGAAAAGCAATGCAAAACCAAACTATGAAGGCTGAAAGAAATATGATAAATGCAATGGTCCTCCATGATTCCATAAGACTGTTGACAAAATATAGTAGCCACTTTTAGACAAACAGGTGATGAATTCATATTACAGAATGAAACATATTTCTTCCCTTCCTTCCTTCCCCCCTTCTTTTTCTTTTTTCTTTCTTTCTTTTCTTTTCTTTTTCTTTTTTCTTTTTTCTTTTTTTTTTGGTGAGGCAATTGGGGTTAAATGACATGCCCACAGCCACACAGCTAGTAAGGGTCAAGTGTCTGAGGCTGGATTTGAACTCAGGTCCTCCTGAATCCAGGGCCAGTGCTCTATCCACTGCATGACCTAGTTGCCCTTCTTTGTCCTTTCTTGACATAATGAAAGAAATAGTTTTGCTTCTTTTTAGGGGATTTCTTCTTTTCCTTTTCCCAATGAGATAAGAGATAAGAGAAATAAATTTAAAAATTTTAAAATATAAATTAATTAAAATGATAGATAGTGAAACAGGGAGAGGGAGGGAGTGAGGGAGGGAAAGAGAGAGAGACAGAGAGAGACAGAGTGGCAGAGAGAGAGAGACAGAGACACAGAGACAGAGACAGAGACAGAGAGAGCACTGAGAGAGAGACTACTGAAAGGAAAGAATGATATAGTGGAAAGTACATGCAACTCAATAACAGAATGATTGAACTTTAGAATTAGTAGGGATATTATAATTCCTCCAGGCTTATCTGTACTGGAAAGAATCTTCTCTATAATACTCCCGACCTGTAGTTACTTAGACTTATTATGATGACTTCCAATAAGGGTAGTGATACCATGCCCCCGCACTCATTTTTCCATGGCTTTAATTGTTAGAAAGCTTAGGATTACAATGAAATTGAAATCAGGTGATCTGGTTTTGGACCCTGGTCATGGTATTTATTACCAATGTGGCACTGTATGAATCATATTTCTTCCTCTCCTTGAATAAATTATTTTCCAAAATATTTTTATTTCTAAGTTTCATGCTCTATAACTCACTTATAAAATACTTAATGTATATTAATTGAATTGAACTGAACCCCTTCATCATGTCCTGGTCTCATCTCTGCCTCTAGCTGTGTGATCTCAGTCAAGGCATTTTGAAGCACTGGTCTTTTCTTCATTCCAACACACACACACACACACACACACACACACACACACAAATAGTGTTTAATGAGTCTATCTTTATTATCTTTACTTGTTCTAAGATTATGTGATTCTGTAATCTGTTATATGGGTAAAGACTCCATATTTTATTGTAATGTTGTATTATATGTATATATGCCTTATACCCAACACTCAGTGTTATTATTCATAAATCCTTGAGATAACCTTATTTTGTTCAGAAGAATTTCATGAATGACAACAATTTTAGTTGTCCACGTAAAAAGCCGAATCAGTAACATTGTTCTTAGATTTGATTTGCTCCAAGTGCTGACTTGTTAAATCTTTATCTAAGATAAGAGTTTTTCTTCTTAGAACACACATTGTTTGATGAAAAGAGGAAAACAAAATATCCCCTATTTTCTTGAAGTATAAAGTTTATGCTTAAAATAATAAAAATAAAGAATTTCTTAAATTTCAGAAAGTTATTTAATTTCTCTTATTTCTCATATTTTGAGATTAGGTAAAATAATATAGTATAGATATATGATGCAAGGAACAAGCAAGATAAATATCCATCATCAGCATGTTAATTACATAACCAATATATTATTTTGGGGAGAGGAGAGTGGGGCTAATGGTTTATGGCAACTCATGAAAATCTGAGAAATTGAAAAACAATAACAAACAGTATATGTGTAGGAAATACTTATCTTGCTGAAGTAAAACTTTTGAAATGCTAAATGGTTCTATTTTGGTAGATGTTAATGTTTCTGTATCTAACATGGTACTTGCATAGAGCAGGGCTTCAATAATTGTGTAGGGATACAATGATATGGTTCACAGCAAATGACTGCAACATTGATTAGGTAGAATGCTAATTGCAAATCATTCTCAATCTATTAATTGATATTCCAGATATATTTATTTTAATAATATTTCATCCTCACAATTATATGTTAAAACAATCTTAAACTTTCTTTTTTTAAGTTTTGAGTTTAACATTTTCTCCCTCACTGCCTCCTCACCTTCTTCCCTCCAACAGTAAGCAATCTGACATAGGATATATATGTGCAGTTATATAACACATATTTCCATATTAGTTGTTTTGTGAAATAAAATGCAAAGAAGGAAGGAAGGAAGGAAGAATGTGAAAAGTAGTTTATTCTAGTCTGTATTCAGACTCCATCAGTTCTTTCTCTACAGGTGCATAGCAGTTTCCATCATGGGTCCGTAAGGATTGTTTTGCAACATAGTATTACTGAGAACAACTAAACTGTTATACGATATTCATTGTATAACATTTCTGTTTCTTAATATAGTGTTCTGGTTCTGCTCATTTCACTCTGAATCAGTTCATGTAAGTCTTTCAAAGTCTTTCTGAAATAATGCTGATTGTCATTTCTTATGGAAAAATAATATTCTATTAAAATCATACACAACAGCTTGTTTAGCCATTCCCCAATTGATAGGCATCCTCTCAATTTAAAATTCTTATTCACCCAAAAAAAAGCTACTATACATATTTTTGTGCAAATAGGTCCATCTAGGTGGTGCAGTGGATAAAGTACCGACCCTGGATTCAGGAGGACCTGGGTTAAAATCTGGCCTCAGACACTTGACATTTACTAGCTGTATGACCTTGGGCAAGTCAAAACTCTCATTGCCCCACTAAATATATGCATGTGTGTGTGTATATATATATATATATATATATATATATATATATATATATATATATGTGTGTGTGTGTGTGTGTGTGTGTGTGTGTGTGTATATATATGTATATATATGTATATATAATAATATATAATATAAATATATATATATATATAATTGTGATTTGTATGGCACTGAAAAAAAGTAATTTTATTTAAGTAAAATTGTCATTTTTATTATGTTGGCTCAACTTACCCATGAAAAATTTATATTTTTCAGTTGTTAAGATCTGACTTTATTTTATTGAAATGTGTTTTGTAAATAAATTCATATAGTTCCTGGTTTTGTAATAGAGGTAGACTCCCAAGTGTTTTGTTTTGTCTACAGTTATTTTAAATGGATTTTTTTTGTCTCTTTCTGCTCAAATTTATTGGTAATATATAGACCTGCTGATTTTTTTTGTGGGTTTATTTTATATGCTGTAATTGTTAAGGGCTAAAATTCTAGCTAAACTGTCTAAAATATCTAATGAGTGGTCGCCAATAAATTATAAGCTTTAGCAAGAGTTAGACTTTTAAGCATTTATTAAGGAGAATAAGAATTTGGTAAAGAGAGAGAAAAAGGCCTAGATTCCTATCTATTAAAGGGAGAGCACATTTCTAGCTCCCTTCTCCGCCAGCGTCCAAAGGAAAGAGCCCCAGTGTCAGCGCCAGTCTCTTCCTTCCTCCTCCCACTAGCCCGCGTCACTTCCTGACTCCTGGTCTTGCCCTCAAAGACCTTCCCTTCATGGGCAGAACTCTTCTACAGTAAGTATCCAGCAGGTGGCGTTATTCCAATCGTTACATAATGTTGTTAATAATGTTAATTATTTCAACTAGATTTTTTATTTGATTCCCTAGGATACTCTAAGCACACCAGTATATGACCTGCAAAGAGTGAGTTTTGTTTCCTCATTGTCTATTCTAATTCTTTCAATTTATTTTTCTCCTTTTAGTGCTATAGCTAGAATTTCTAGTACAATATTGAATAATTGTGGTGAAAATGGACACCCTTGCTTCACTCTGATCTATACTCAGGTTCTTCTTCTTGTTCTTGTTGGTTTATTAATTTTCAGCATATGTTGTGACTTTTAAAGTTGAGTTTTGTTCTTGGGATAGAAGGGACACTGTCCCAAGCTTCTTATACTGGAATAAGCAGGGCCTTGCCACTTGCCTGTTGCATTGGGGATGCCAGGAATCCTGGCTAGCCTTTTGCTCTTGGTTTACTGAGCCTGGAAGCTGTCTGTCTGTGCTGGGGCTATGGGGCCTGCCCTATGCCTGGGCTTGGAGCTTAACCTCTGGCTTGATAGGGCATGGCCTGCTCCTGATTTGCCTATATGCCATGTGCACTGGACTACATTCTTCTTTTGCCCTAGTGAGATAGAATTTTCCTGCTGACCTTCTAAGCTGCCTTAGGGTGGAAAATTATTTTACCCCACATTTTGGGGTGGACGTTGGTTCTGTCCTCCAGAATTCATTTTGAGGAGTTATTTTATAGTTGTTTGGAGGTGAATTTGAGAGAATTCAGGTGAGTACATGCGTTATTCTGCCATGTTATATACTCCCTCCCCCATTTAATCCAGTTATGATGAATTTGGGGCCCAGAAAACATGGTAATCTTTCTCTTAATAATGTACATGCTGACAGACATTATTTTTTTTATATTATTTTACTGCTTATTTCTGTTAACTCTCTTCCTTTGTTGTAAGTAACAGTTTAGTGGGGAACAGGAAAGAAGCAAACAGAAATAATTGTGAATTTTTAAAAATCATCCATAAAATGTGAATTTTAAAAATCCAGAAACCAAATAAATTTCTGGCAGCTGAATATCATTCAATGGGAGCCACCTGAAAATCTTTCAAATTTTTCATGAGCCTCTTTTTTTTTTCATTTGTAAAATGAGGGAGATTGAACTCTGGCCACCAAGTTCCCTTACACTTTAAAATTTGTTACCCTAGGCCCCTAATATTGCAACTTTTTTCCTGGAGGAAATAATCTCTCTCTCTCTCTCTCTCTCTCTCTCTCTCTCTCTCTCTCTCTCTCTCTCTCTCTCTCTCTCTCTCACTCTCTCTCTCTCTCTCTCTGTCTCTCCTATATTTAAAAAAGGAAAAACTCATTTTGCATCAGGCTTCAGTTCAGGGAACTCTTATCCCTTTAATAATGTTCTATAAGTAACGCACAACAGAACATCTTTCCTCCAAAAATCTTCTTCTTAATGTCCCACCCTCACTGAATTCCTCACCCTGAATTCATACATAGCCAGGCCTCATCTTCCCTAGGTGCCAATTCACATTTTCTTTTAAATATTACACACACACACACTCACACACACTCACACACACACTTTTTTTTCTCTTTTCTGTCTTTCCTTTCATTTTAATTTTTTTTTAATTATTTATACAGGTAACAAAGCAGGCCAATTTGAACAGCTATCTCTCCCTTATACACTTTTTTCAAGATGATTTACACATAGTTTAATATATAAAATTTTTCAATAGTCTAACACAAGTTCTTATTCTCATGTCCCAGTACCCTCAGAAGACACATGGATAGATTTTAGGGCGGTCTAGGAACTAGAATGAAGAAATAAATTTAATAATAATTTTCACTATCCTTTAACTGAAATTTAGCATTCTCTTAATTGTGAATTTAAACATCAAAACATTATTCTAATGTAACAATTGAAATGATGCCACCTGCTGGAGAGTTACTGTAGGAAAGTTCCGCCATGAGGAAAAGGCTTCTAAGGGCAAGCCATGTGGTCAAGGTCCTTAGCTTCAGGAAGTGACATTTGCTCATGGGTACTGTCTATCAAGGCTACTAGCCAATCAACTTGAGGAACCTCCCATTTCTGAGAGGAGGACATGAAGTAGGAAGCAGATGCTGGTGGAGGGGTTCCTCCTCTTTTGGTTGCTGACCTCACCATGGTGGGCCAGATGATGGGGTCTCTTAGGAATAGTTAGATTTTTACCTTTCTCTCTGATCCTAATGCTCTTTAGTAAATACTTAAACACTTAAATACTCTTGCTAAAGCTTATAATTTATGGCGACCATTCATTAGATTTTAGATAGTATAGCTAGAATTTTAGCACCTTACACTAAGAAAGAGTTTATAGTCTTTACTAGACTGCAGAAAGTCCATCATATAAAAACAAAGGTAAGACCTCCTGTTCTCTTATAATTATATTATAATGGACCAGAGTTGTATTCTGACACATAATAATTTCAAATGTAAAATAAATCCTAAAATTAACTTAATAGAATCTGGGTGAAAAGTTCTCTTTTACAAGTAAAAGTAGCTATGGCCTAGGGATTACACAAGTACTCTCTTTTATGGAATCCTAGTATTATAGTATTATATCAAAATACTCAATTTAGTTTCCTGTATTCTTTCTTAGTGATGCTCTGATGCTGCCCATATTCTTCTCTGTTAACACATAGAATGTCCTAATAAAACAAAACAAAAAAAAGACATGAATCATTCTCAATTTTTTCATTTATTTCACTGATTGTGTGTGTGTGTGTGTGTGTGTGTATTTTAATCTCAAATAACTTTACTTAAGGCCTGATCTGATATCTTGTTCAAATACTAAGGACTTGAGTGATGAAATTATCACCATATGTACAACTATGGCTACAAGGGTTATTGTAATTAGGAATTAATGTTAGAGCATCCATCTGTCAAAATCATCCCTCCTTTTACACGCATGCCTCCCAGGAAATGTGTAGCAGAGAAGAAATTAACACATTCTGTATTCTCCTTTGACAAAAGAATTCTACCCAGTGATTCTATTTAAATTGACATGCATTTATAAAGTGCCTAGTATGTGCAGTATTCTGCTACATGACTGAAATACGAAGTCAAATATGAAACAGTCCTTACCACCAAGTAACTTACATTTTACTTGGATAAAGTGAATGGAATCAGACTCTACTCAGAAAAATACAAGCAAAATGTGGAAAAATTAATTAGAACCTATAACCTGAAAAATGTATGTCTCAGGAACAGGAAATGTCAAAGAAAAAGGTGTCAACTTACTGAATATTAAAGGAATCCAAATCAGGTTCTGACCTATTAAATGAGACCTTTCCTGAGACCCTCAAATCATAGTGATCTCCCATGACTTTGTACAGATTAAATATAAACTGATCTGAATAGACTTGATTCCTTCATCGATCTCTCAAGTAGAATGCAAACTCTTTGAGCTCAGGAATGAATAAGGAAGACTATTCCAGACATAGTAGAAAGACTATAAAAAAATTAGAGATTGAAAGCTGAGATATAAGTCGTGTTCAGCTACAGTATGAAGTGATTTAAACATTGCACATAGCATTTGTATTATATCTTAGAGACAAGTATCACTGTAGTTTTTGGCAAGAGAGACTATATGAACAGAATCATGAAAATCAGTACTATATTAAACAGAATACCTGATTTAGAGTCCAGAATACCTGATATCAAATGTGCTTCAAACATTTACAAGCTGTATTACTTTAGAAAGTCACTTTTCCTTTTTTGTGTATAAGTTTTCTCATCTGTACAATAAGATTGTTGGACTAAGGACCTTTCTAGCTCTGAATCTAGCCTTTTGTGCTTTAGAAAGGTGATTTTAGCAGTTGTATATGAATTAGTAAGGAGAGAGATTGGAAACAGCAATAGCAATTAGGGATATCATTTTTTTCCCCTCACTAAACAGAGATTATTCTTGCAATTTAAAATGCATCCTATTAAGGTAAATTTCATGCTTCAAATAAGAGACAAATTATTAAGGAAAGTGAAAAAAATGCACAATAAGCTCCAATAGCTATTTTGCTTATTTTCATTTGTAAAGAACCTTAACTTAATTTTTATATGAAATCAAAATAATGTAGATGGATATGGATATATATGTGTAGATGTATATATAATATACATACGCAAAAATGTATGAAATAAACACATATACATTTAGACATGTTTATATATATAAATATATAGATAGAAACCTACCTGTCTGTCTGTCTATCCATCGATCTACTCTACCTATCTTCTGTCTTAGGAAAACACAAAATTATTAATTAAAACAAAGAAACCATTTTTTAAAATTCATTACACTAAAGTGAAAATACTCTTCTAGGATTAAAATGAAATGATCTTGCTTTTTCTTCCTCAAAGACTGACATATATATATATATATGTATGTGTATATATATATATATGTATATATGTATGTATATATATATGTGTATATGTATATGTATGTATGTATATACATATATACATATATATACACACACACATACATACACATATACATATATATGCATACATACAGAAAGAGAGAGCAAGAGACTTTATCATTCCGAAATTAAACATGACTAAGTAAAAATATAACCAATTGAAAGCAATTATTATTATTGTTATTTACATATTGCACTCCCCTTTCTTGTTTGCCCAATAAAATTTGCTACTTTGAATCTTTCTGAGATTTGTAAAGTTATAATATATTTTGCATTTGGAAGTCTTTGACATAAGCTTTCCTTGAGGTATAAACTATTTCCAATTTGTGAGGGTTACTCTTATATTTACTGAAAATGTCACATTGGAAACTTTCATAAAATTTTTAAGCCAATAAGCAGGTTTCTATGTATAATTCATTTTAGTCTCATATGTCCCCTTGCTTTATGCTAGGTCTTAAACCTTTCAAATGATATTGTAAAAACCATGATCAAATGAGTATTTGAAGATGGAAACAGTAAGATTATTTGTTACCTAAGATTTGAAAAGATAATAGGAAGATCAAGTATTAATACACTGGGCTATAATGTTTTGGATAACATCTCTAAAACAAAAGCAGTTCATTTGGCCAAAAAAATATAATTTTGTCCTCTAAAACCATCTTTTTTCCCTCTCAGGAAAATGTGGTTTATGTGCTTGCTTAAGGGGAATTTGATATTCTGAACTAATTTATTTAAAATCCATTGTAATATAATAGAAGGCTATAATGATACAAAATCCAATTAAAAAGAGAAATAATTGCTAATTTTATAAACTATATGTGGCAAAATATTTTTTCTAATAGATTTTTCAAGCACTTTCTTAAATTTTGGTGTTCTTTCATGTTAGAGGGAATGATTATCCCTTAAAAATCACTGGAGGTAAAGATTCTGAATATTTGTGACCATCTAAACATTTCCTGACTCTTTAAAGGTAAGTTCATTTTTCGTTCATATATGTTCTACAAACTGAAATATTTATTTTTGATTCATCTGATTTACCAGATTGCTTAAATTCAGAGGAGATTAGATTTACAGGTAGAAGACCTGAATTCTAATACAATCTCTGCCACTTATTTCATGACCTGTGGGATCTTGGGAAAATTATTTAATTTTCTAGACTTCAGGCCCCTCCCCCCATCCACTATTTATTTATTTATTTGTTTGTTTGTTTGTTTGTTTGTTTATTTGTTTATTTGTTTATTTATTTATTTATGTGTTTGTTTGTTTATTTATTTGCAGGACAATGAGGGTTAAGTGACTTGCCCAGGGTCACACAGCTAGTAAGTGTGTCAAGTGTCTGAGGTCGGATTTGAACTCAGGTCCTCCTGAATCCAGGGCTGGTGTTTTATCCACTGCACCACCTAGCTGCACCCCCTCCAATCCACTATATGGATTCTAACATCTCTTCTGCCTCTACATCTGTGATCCATGACACCTTTTTTTTTTTTCTTCTTTTTAGATCTGATAATCATAGAGACATCTAGAATAGGATAGGGATTACATTTGTTCTGACAAGTGACAGTCCAGTCTTTATTTGAGGACCTCCAAGGAGGGCGAATCCACTATCATCGCTCTCCTGCATAGTTTTAACATTTAGGAAAATTATTCTGACATTAAACCTTTTTCAACTTCCACCCTCTGCTACTGATTCTATTTGTGGTGGGGCAAACACAACAAGCCCAATACTTCCTTGCTCCACATAAATATAAAAGATATGAACATAACTACTATTATCATCCCCTTAGAGTCCATTCTTCTCCAAGCAAAATATGGTCCATTTCTTGAAGTGACCCTCAAACAACATAGACTTAACGCCCTTTATCATAATGCCTGACTTTCTCTGGATTGTCTCTGATTCATCAATGTCTTGATTATGTTTTTGAATACAGAACTGAATGAATACTCAGGATGAGGTCAAAAAAGGGTAAAGTACAGTTGGTCTATCATCTCCCCATTCCTAGAATTGATGCTTACTGTATTGCAATGAAAATATATATTAGGCTTTTAGCATCATACTGATGAAATATTAAGCTTGTAGTTCTCTATAATGCCCAGATCATTTTCAGATGAGCTTCTTTATAACCAGCTAGTAAGTGCAAGAGGTGGAATTTGAACCAGAGTCTTCATGACTTTAAAGTCAGGAAAGGTTTTATGAACCCACATTCCCTCTGCAATTTTCAAATCATTACAGATTCAATTGTACTTGCAAAAGCTTTGTTCCCAGTTTTTTATATAATGAGCAGGGACTGTCTTTAAAAAAAGTTAGGTCTGTTTGCATTGAATTTTATAAGACTATAAAGAATTCCAAATATCTCTGTAAATTCTAAGTAGCATAAGAAAATATGAATTCCAATGATCCATTAGCTTAATTCTTTTAGCTTCTGCAATTGTTTTATATAGACTTACAAAAACACAGTTCTTGTGCATAAAGCTTAATAGTCTAATCTTAATGATTAAGCCCCAAATTTTTGTCTTGCTAGTTTTATTAAACGTTAATAATAATGCCTAATTTTGTATAAGTCGTGCATATGAAGTAAAGAAATAGGCCAATTGCTAGAAATTACCAAATTGTAACATTTAAAAGGAACCTGTGATCAAATTCTAGTTTTAGTACTGAATTTACTTTTCTCCCCATTGCTTCTCATCTTCATTATAATCCCAAAGCATTATGATCTCTCCCCCTCTTTTTTTTTTTAACTCAGCAAAAAATGCACATCTTTTTAGGTCACATGGCAGAAGTTTTGGCTGCTATCCCTGCACTTTAATTAGAGACTTCAAATTCTGCTCAATAAGGAATTAACCTTAATCCACTCTATTCTGAATTCTCTCAGAAAAAAAAAAAAGTCACATTGCAGAGATGGCTAGTCGCATGTCCTAGATAAACACATTTGGAGGAAATTGTGATGATAGTGGAATTGGGGGAGTAGTGACTCCAGATGCCTTTCCTGGATATTATGAAAGCAAATATAATTCTTTGAAGGGGAAATAAAGCTAAGAAGATATGATTTTTGTAATCATGTCATAATGACTTTTTTTTAATATTTTATACTTTAATTTTAATTGACAGTTCAATGATGCCTTTCAACTATAAATCATTCTCCCTACCAATGAGGAAGCCTTCCCTTACAACAAAGAATAAAACAATTGACCAAAACCAACAAATGAGGAGACCATATCTTCTGGCATATGCAATGTTCTCCACTGTGAGTACTCCATCTCTCAAAAGTGGGAGGTGCATTTCCTCTTGGATAGTTTAGCCCCTAGAATAATGGTGCAGCACTCAACTTTATTGGAGCAATATTTACAGAGAAATCATTGTAATCATTGTTCATCTTGTTCTCCTACTTCTGTCTATCTACCTCATCATGAATTCATGCAAGGCATCCCATCTTCCTCTGAGTTTCTCAGCTCTGCCACTTCTTCCATGACTAAAAAATCCCAATACTTTCATGGAACAAAATTTACTTCTTCTTTCTAGATCAGTGGGAATCAACTTTGTTTCTAGTGTTTTGTTACCACCACCACCACCCCCCCCATTTTTTTTTTAAATAAAGTCTGTGTTTCTGAGTTCCTCTAGTATGAATAGTCTCTCTAGTGGCATGTGATTTGTGGAGATGTGTGAATGGTTTCTCTATGATGCCACAGAGTAATAGCAGATAAGCCTTTATGAAGTACGTACTGTGTAGCAGGCAATGAACTAAGTACTGGATATATGAAAGCAAAGCAAAGACAAACAGCCCTCACACTCAAGGAGCTCTCCACATGACAACCATTATGGACAAGCAAGAAACATAGCAGCAAAATTGGAGACAATCAAAAGAAAGAAGGGACAAGATTGAAGGGGGATCAGGAGATGCTTCTGGTAGACATGAGATTTTAGCTGGGACTAAAAGGAACCCGGGGAAGGCAGGAGACAGAAATGAGAAAGGAAAGCATTCCAGACATGGAGAACAGCTGGGAGAAATCAGCAAGGGGGATTCTATTTTCCAGAGAGAGAGAGACAAAGAGAGAAAGAGAGAGACAGAGAGACAGAGACAGAGATACAGAGACACAGAGACATAGAGACAGAGAAACAGACACAAATACAGAGACAGACAGAGACAGATACAAAGAGACTAAGAAAGTGAATGAGAGACAGAGACACAGAGACACAGAGCGAGAGCCAGAGCCAGAGCCAGAGACACAGAGACACAGAGCCAGACAGAGACAGATACAAAGAGACAAAGAAAGTGAATAAGAGACAGAGAGAGAGAGAGAGAACCCCTGGGTCAAGCAAACGGCTATGAAAACAATACAGAATATTTGAAAAGCTGTCCAGAAACAATAATTATTTAATTGTCCCACAGGTTTAGGATATAAGAGAGAACTATGGTGTTTTTGATAAGCCAGTCAATGATATCCTTATTGGGTTGGAAAGGTAGAAGGGTGCGATAATTATACAAATCAATTTGGAAGTATCCCAAAAAGTTCAGTAACTGCATAATTAAAAGTTACACACACACACACAGACACACACACACACACACACATGCACATACACTGAATACAACACAATCTAATTAGTGATAATTAAAAGAATGTATTAAACATTAGTTAGTTTACATATATTCATACACATATATTAGAATATAAACAGTTTATTCTTATTTAATTCCTTATGCTCCTTCACTAATTTTGCACTCATTTTTTTCTTTTTTTTAATTCTGAATAGAATTTTATTTTCCAAAATATATGTAAAAACAAAATTTTAACATCAATTTTTAAAAAACTTTGTGTTCCAACTTCTCTTCCCACCTCCATTCCCATCCCCCACCCACAAGAATTCAATCAATTCAAAATAAGTTATAAATTTTTGTTTGTTTGTTTCTCTTGACTCCTGTCTTCAAACTTAAAAGTTTCTGTGAAGGTCAGTTTGTGATTTACATTCCTTTTTTGCCCCATAGACCTATTCTCAGTTTTGCTAGTGTGATGCTTATGGGAATCTTGGTTGTAAGATTATTCTACATATCATCTTCTGAACTCCCCCCTTTTTTACATTGATAGCTACTTAGTCAAGTGTCATCTTGTCTGTGGCCCCTTGGTATTTGAATTCTATCTGAATGCTTGCAGTATTGTGTTTTTGTTTTTTTTCCTTTTACCTGGAGGCTCTAAATTTTGGCTACAATGTTCCTAGAATTTTTAATTTGGGAAATTCTTTCAGGTGTGACCAGTGGGTTCTTTTCATTTCTATTTTCCCCTCTGGTTCTAAGTGGAAAATAAATATTTTATTATTTCTTGAAATATTATATTTGGCCATTATTTTTGGTCATGACTTTTACCTAATCCACTAACAAATTATCTGTCTTTGATCTATAGGAAATGCCTGGGTTAACCTTGGGTCCTATTTGGTCCTTCAGTTGCTTTCTTGGTGTATTGAGTACTTGAGTAATTGTGTTATTTCAAGATTAGAAACAGATCTAGCTTGGTACCCATAAGCCTTCAGTGGTTCTAAAATATGTCTGATTTGGGGGAAAATCTTACCAATATTTTCATTGTCTGAGCTAAGTTCCTCACCTGGGTTTGGCTTTGAGCATCACATCTGTCAGTTTCCCCTCATGGAATTTTCAGTAAGTAGACTGATGCTAGAATCAGCCTCTATTTGCAAGGTCAGAAGTTTTCCAGGTCCAGTCTGGCTGAAACCCAGTCTCTACCTTGGCCTGGGAGTTCTTCCCTGCTTATTTTGCTCCAATTTTCAGAAACTAAGGCCTGCATTCTTTCTGGTGTCAGAGCTACACAGGTGCCACTTGATCCTGAACTTGTTCCCAGCTTAACACACAGCTTAGGGTCCTCAATTTCTCCTTTCCTAGGAATACCATCATCATCTCTTCTTCAAGTAAGCCTGGAACTATGAAACAGTACTTAATAGAAAGTAATAATTATATACATTGACACCTGTTGTTGCCCCAAGCTGAAATTCAATTTGCTCAGTGTGGGGAGCCCTCTTTTTACCTTGATAAATAGCACCTCCTTGTAGTGACATACACCGAGAGGCCATTTCTCATTAGACTCCATCGTCAGTGTCAAAAGACCTCTCTTTGCCAACTTATCATACACACACAAAATATACATGCATATATATATATATGTATATATATATGTATATATATGTATATATATGTATATACACACATATACACGTATACATATATGGAATATATACATGCATATAATAGACATTTATGAACATCAATATATGTGAATATTTTTACATATATAGACATATGCATATAGGAGCATAATATACTATATCATGTAGCATATCTTTATATAACTTATATGCATATACAGTATACATGTATACACATACATTAATATATGTGTTTATAGTGTGGTTATGAACATATATACATATACACATGTGTGTGTAAATGCAGTGTATATTTATATTAACAAAGTACTAGAAACCAAGGGGTATTCTCAATTGATGGAAGGCTGAAGAAATTGTGGCATTTGCATACAATGAAATATTATTGTACCATAAGAAATGGGGAAGTTTTCAGGGAATTCTGAGAAAATGTGTATGAGCTGATTCAGAGTTAAGTGAGTAGAACCAGGATATTAATTAATGTAATAACAACTACATTGTGCAAATGAAGGATGTTTAAAGACTTAAAATCTCTGATCAAGGTAATGTCCAATCAACCACCCTGAAAGAGAGATGATGGATGCAAGATTCAGAATAAGATATCTATTTTTTGTATATGGCTTAGTGTAGTTCCTGGCACATAGTAGATGCTTAATATATGTTATTGATTAAATTATTGATTGATCCATTTTGAACTTTTCCCTACTATGTACTTTGTTGAAAACATTTTGTTTTTTCTTATTTTTTTTGATGAGGTAATTGGGGTTAAGTGACTTGCCCAGGGTCACACAGCTAGTAAGTGTAAAGTGTCTGAGGCCAGATTTGAACTCAGTTACTTCCTCCTGAATCTGGGGCTGGTGCTCTAGCCACTGTGCCACCTAGCTGCCCCTGTCTTTTCTTATTTTTAATGCAGGTAGTGGATGTGGAAGGACAAGAAAGGACCTTTGGTGGGACACCAGGGCAAACTGTCATTGAACATGAAACCTCATCAAATATGCTTTATAGGGCTTGAGTTGAAACAATCCTTGCATGCTCCAATTATGTGCAATAATAGAATAACAAAATTTTAGAATTTGGAAAGGTACTTAAGGCCATCTAGCAGAATACCCACTCTACACAAATGGAATCCCCATTATAAAAATACTCTAAGTGGTCATTCTGTCTTTGCTTGTTTATCTACAAGTTAAGGGAGTATACCACCACTTAAGTCAAGCCAATCTACATCAGAATGGCTCTCAATAATAACCTTTCTTGCCATTAAGCCAAAATTTTCCTCCTTTCTTTTTCTTTTGCCTTCATTTTCTTTTTTTCTAGAATCCAATAGAGAACCAACATATCAAGAATTTAAGCTTAGAGTCATCACGAGAAGGAGACCATATCAGTGAAAAGTAAGATTTGAGATTGGTGCTAAATAACAAAAGAAAAAAATCTACATATCATGAGATGCTCCATGGTTGTATGGAAAAGAATACCACTAATTTTTCGGGGTTCTAGTGGCTTGAACCCTTTTTCCTCTTTCTATTCCCTATCCTGGGAGGGACCAAGGAAAAGGGAGAAGAGGTATGGTACTGTTAATATTGTATATCTAGAGAAAAGAAGACAGCTGTATGAATAAGATATGTGTGAACAGAGTACACATTTGTGAATATCTCTAGTGTTTTAAAAGTGTCAGGACTTTTGCAGTGCTGTTAATCAAACCTGCTTTCAAATGACAAAAACACACAGACATGCTTTTTTTGTTTATTTCTTTATTTTGTTTGTTTTATATAGAATGAATTGATAGATAGAAGAGTATTGTTAAGGATGCATTTGGATATAAGGGCTCTAGCATAGGGATTAAAAAAACCAAAAAGGATAAGGATGAGGGCAGGCTCTGAATGTGAAGTACACTGTCTAGATCCTAGCTATTGCTGAGGGCAGGGAGGGGAGGGGAATCATGTAAAAATTTCTCAGTTGAAAATGTGTCATGAGTGGAAAAAGTTTAAGACGCCCATGGTTACCCTAGGTATATAGGTATATAAAATAGGTACACAGGGCAGCTAGGTGGCGAAGTGGACAGAATACCGGCCCTGGATTCAGGAGGACCTGAGTTCAAAACTGGCCTGAGACACTTAACACTTACTAGCTGTGTAACCCTGGGCAAGTCACTTAACCCCAGTTGCCTCACCCTAAATAAATAAATAAACAAAAAAAACAAATAAATAAATAGATGAACAGGTAAACAAATAAATGAATGAATAAATGAATTAAATAAATGAATGAATGAATAAATAAATAATGAAATAGGTACACATAACATTTTACTGTTGCCAAATTTTCCATGATACCCACATCCAGTTGCACAACCCCATGTGGGGTTGCAACCCACTGTTTAAGAAGCTAGGGTCAGGGGGGCAGCTAGGTGGTGCAGAGGATGGGGCACTGACCGTGGATTCAGGAGTACCTGGCTTCAAATCCAGCCTCAGACACTTGACACTTACTGGCTGTGTGACCCTGAATAAGTCACTTAAACCCCATTGCCCCACAAAAAAAATAAAAAAATAAAAAAAAAAAAAAAGAACTAGGGTCAGGGCAGCTAGGTGGCACAGTGGAGCATCAGCCCTAGAGTCAGGAGGGCCTGAGTTCAAATCTGGCCTCAGACACTTAACATGTACTAGCTGTGTGACCCTAAGCAAGTCACTTAACCCCAATTGCCTCACTAAAGAAGAAGAAGAAGAAGAAGAAGAAGAAGAAGAAGAAGAAGAAGAAGAAGAAGAAGAAGAAGAAGAAGAAGAAGAAGAAGAAGAAGAAGAAGAAGAAACAACTAGGGTCTAGTTAACTAGCCAGAGAGATTGATCACCAGTCCTAGGTCTCAGTGCACCCCAATAAGACAGTTTCATCAGGGGAGCAGGGAGTATGATGGCATCTTACACTATTTACCTGAATCAGCATTTTCTGAATCCCCTATAGATTCCAGCATGTACTGTTCTAATCAGTCTTACTATCTCATTTCTAAATCACATATTGGCTTAACTGGGAGTTGTCAGTGATAAACCTGCTATTCACTGATCAAAACAAACAAACAAACTACTAGACTCTTCTCTCCCCTACCCTCAATCAGCAAATGCAAAAATCACTTGCAATAATATTATAAAATCACTCATTTCTTCCCTAAAGTTTACTGAGCCTTTCAGATTTCTAATCATTAGTGGGTATTGCTACAACATAAAGCATCAATTGAATCTTAAATTTTGTGAGACAAAAATGGCACAATTTTAACAAGGGTCGCAGGATAAAACCTTCCAGAAACAGAGAAGTGAGATGATTCCAAAGATGTCACATTCTCCTTATGCTAATTAAGATAGTCAATAGCTGCTGTGGTTACAAGAGAGGAAGAATGACAGAAGGGCCTGGTGGTATATTCACAGCTCTCCCCTATTTTCATCTTTCTTAAAGGTTGGACACCTACTTTAGTAGCATGAGAGGAATGTAAGTTGTTGGGAAGAAGAATTTTCCCATTATTTATGCGATTCCTTCTTACTGCACTCTCTTGAATGCATTCTTTTAGGGGAAGGAAATATCCAATGATTATATTCTCAGGTCCAACTACAAATACTAAAGCTCATCCATGCTGCAAATGAGCTTCTATGGAGTGACTAAGACTTCTAAAAACCACTGAAAGCACTAACCAAGGAAAACTGTATTAAGAAAGGCAAAGCCTGACCTAATTATCATAATTTACATGACTCATTTAAGAAAAGGGACACACATCTTTAGTAGTTATCAATGTTGTATGAATTGAAATAGTTTGATAGTCAACATTGAAAGATTTCCATAACATTTTTAAAATAAATATAATCATTAATATCAAATATAATGTTTAGCAAATGAGAATTTGCTATAAAACATGAAAAAATTTCCTTCTTTTAATATTTAAAATAATCTTATTAATTAATTTTTTATTACTTTTTTTAGTGAGGCAATCGGGGTTAAGTGACTTGCCCAGGGTCACACAGCTAGTAAGTGTTAAGTGTCTGCGGCCGGATTTGAACTCAGGTACTCCTGACTCCAGGGCCGGTGCTCTATCCACCGCGCCACCTAGCTGCCCCAATCTTATTAATTTACAAAATGAAAAGATCGGTAGGGTATATCAGAATGACTGCTGGTTTTGAAGTCAATAGGAGCTGGATTCAAATCCTACCTTGAAAAAGTCACTTAACCTTTTGTAACACTGCTTCCTCATTTGCCAAATGGGAATAATTGTAGCTGTTATAAAAGAGGGCTAATGTGAAGAAGACAGGAGATATATTGAAATTCAGTTATACACTTACTACTCATACTCATACTCATACTGCTAACAACCATCTTCCTCCTCTTCCAACTACTATATGACTAGTATTATTATTTACTACTAGTACAAATACTACCACCACCACCACTACTACTGCCCCTACCATCACATTACTAATACTCCTCCTTTTCCCACACTCTCCTCCTCCTCTTACTACTATTAGCACCATTTCTACTGTAGTTTAGGGATTGCATGGAATTATTCTTGCAGCAGGTAGTGAAGGCACTATGGGCCTATGTTAAAGATGAAGATACTGAAGCTCAGATTTTAAGTTACTCATTGCCACAATGATAGTGGGTAATTGTCATAAAATTTGAACTGAAGCCATCTGAACCAAAGTCTACTATGTTGTCTCCCAGAAATGATAGTCTCAGGAATAAGTCATTCGTTCTAAGCAAAATGGTCCTTCTACAGGAATTTTCATCAGTGTATGAAAAATCCAGTTAAGAAACTGTCTATAAGTACTTTTTGTGTTCAAGAGGCCCCTGGAACCCTAAGAGTTTAAATGGCTTCCTCAAGGTTATACATCTATATGTTTCAGAAGTGAGTTTTGAACCCAGGTCTTAATCCTAAAATGGAATCTCTATTAATTTGACTTTCTAACCATAAGACTGACTCTCTTGATCCATTGGTAGGGCATAAATTAATTTGCCTAAAGGACAAAGATAAAAAGCCTTGGATTCTATCTTTCAAAAAATTTGCCACCAATTTAATAAATAAAAGAATTTAAGGTGCTTGAGAGGTACCCAGTAAATACAGTCCATATTCTTATTAGGATATAGATACTCTTTCCAGCAGGGTAACATAGCAATTTCACACCCATGATAACATTAGTTAGGTGTATCAAGAAGCTGTTGTTCCCAGTGGAAGGAACATCAAGCAGAAATGTCACCTTTCATCAACAGACTCCCAGTCAATGTATTAGTTAATTTTCTACCTTTATATCTTCCCTTTCAGTTCTCCCTGGTTAGAGATAGGCATATTTAGACATAAAATAACATTAAGCTGGATGATAATATCCCACAATTTTGCAAACGATCCATTTACTTAAGGGTTTTTTTTTAATACCATATCCTTTTCAGCTTTTATAAACAAAAATCCTTATTTTACACAGCTTCTCTCTAATAATTGCATCAATTTACCTCTGAGCAATGATTCTGTCTCCTTCCCAAAGTGAGGAGTCTAAGATGAAGTTCATTTGGGGTTTGGGGTGGGACAATCTATCTTGTTATTGGCTACTTATTGTAATCAATAAATGAAGAAAAAGATGTTTCTCTATAATGTGGACAACATGGAAAAAACACATCAAACAGGAGTTGGGGCAACGTGAGACATTTGATAATGTGTCAGTGTCTGTAATTAAGACCCCTGTCTTAGTAGATAGGGCCTAGTCTTACATTAGTGCTGCAGCTGAGTATGTCGAAATAGTCTCTTTAGTAATATCCAAAATGAATTATTTATTAAGCTTTTATGGAGTGTTCAAAATATAATAATTCTAATTTACAGCACAAGTCTAATCCCTCCTTTACATGATAACCCTTCAAATACCCACTGAGAGCTGCCATGTTCCTTCAATGTTGCCTGTTTTCCAGGCTGAATATCCCTATATCCTTCAACTGGTTCTTGTGGCCAACTTCTCATTCTGCTCACATTCCTAGGGATGAATTCTACTCTGCAAACATCCTGCCTACAAGGAAATATCACAAACTAAGGACGGTAATCTAGGTGCACTTTGATTAGGTCACAAGACAGAAGGTAAAAGGACCTTACTCTTAGAAGTTATGTTCTCTTATTACCCAAGATCACATTGGGTTGTGCGACTATTGTAAAACTCTGTCGCACTATATTGCAGTCATCTGTGTGAATATCCATTTACAAATAGATATCTATGAATATGTGTATTTATGTACATAGGTATATAGACACATTATTTGTTGTGATAAATGTATATATTTAGGGGGCAGCTAGGTGGCATAGGGGATAAAGCCCTGTCGCTGGATTCAGGAGTATGTGAGTTCAAATCTGGCCTCAGACACTTGACACTTAACTAGCTGTGTGACCCTGGGCAAGTCACTTAAACCTCATTGCCCTGCAATAAATAAATATATTAAAAATGTACATATATGTGTGTATACATATTCCACTTATATATATATATATATATTCTCTATATACATATCTCTCTATACATGTGCATTGATATCTATATAAAGAGGGGAGAGAAAGAGAGCTGCTAAGTGGCATGGTGGCATAGTTCAAAACTTCTTAAACTGTGGGTCATGACCCAATATGGCATCGTGTAACATTGTGTGGGAAGTAATATATTGCAAATTATAATGAATAAAACAAAAGGGGAGGGGAGGGATTATATTCTCATGTGCAGTGAAACCTATGTGGAATAGAAAGGAAGAAGTAGACAGTACAAAGTTGAAGAGAGAAGGATTAGGAATAAAACTAGGACCAAACTGATTAATGAAGCAATGAAATTCACAAATCAAAAAGGGGTCAGGGGGGGCAGCTAGGTGGCGCAGTGGATAAAGCACCAGCCCTGGATTCAGGAGTACCTGAGTTCAAATCCGGCCTCAGACACTTAACACTTACTAGCTGTGTGACCCTGGGCAAGTCACTTAACCTCAATTGCCTTACCGGAAAAAAGGGGGGGTCAGGGGTACAAGCAATCAAGAAAAGGAAATAGTGCAATTAAAAAAGTATGGAGAAGTAAATATAGTTACTTGAAAATCTAAAAATTTCCACATTAAAAAAAATACCCTCCCAAACATATAAAGAAAAATAGCAAAATACATATTGGTTCATAAGTCGACAGACATTTATTAAGTGCCTAGCATCTTCCAGGCGGGGGGAGGGGGGGAAGAAAGAATTAATTAATTTAAGGCAGGTATTGAGAAAAAATTTTAGAATAATATATACATTATAGAAGAAATTTAAAGCTATCAAATATTTAATAAAGGCATTGATGGCAGAATAACCAAATTTGTGGAAAAAGTAAATTTGAGAAGTCTAGTAAACATATTGGGTGGGAGTGTTAGGATTCAAAGTAATTTTAACAAGTTAAAATATTTTACTGCATTTAAAAAGCAGGATTTTAAGATGGATGAATATAAGTTCTTATATTTGGATTAAAAATAAATCAACTGGGGCAGCTAGGTGGTGCAGCAGATAAAGCATTGGACCTGGATTCAGGAAGACCTGAGTTCAAATCCAGACCCAGACACTTGACACTTACTAGTTGTATGACCCTGGACAAGTCACTGAACCCTCATTACCCTGCAAAAAGAAATAAACAAATGAATGAATGAATAGATGGATAGATGAATTCATAAATAAATAAAATAAAAATAAATAAATCAACTGCAGGGATATTTTATGGGGTGGGTAGGATTCACCAGAAAAGTTTATTTTTTTTTAATCTTGAAATTTTAGTGGACTTTGAATCAACAATATCATATCATAGCCATGAAAGGTATTAGATTATATTACAGAATCTTTTCTAGAAGTAGGAAGGTGAGAGTGGCAGTGTATTCTTTGGTGAGACCAGATTAGAGTCTTACTAGAGGGAGTAGGAAAACTCCTTTTCAGGTATGTTTCAGAAGCAATTGCTATTCAAGGAGAGATTGGACTAGTTCGCCTTTGACATTCGTATTATGCAGAATCATGGTTATACCAAAGTTTTAAGACATGAGATACTCAAAAAGAGACATTTCATCTGTAAGATCATAAAAGTAATATTTTCCTCTGAGACTGGGTCAAGTGGAAACTAATGGATACTTAAAGGACATTTTAAAAAAGAAGACCAGTTCAAAAAATATTCAGAGGGAAAAAAATGTCTCTGAGTATCACCAAATGAGAATTATAGGGAGAAAACTCATAAATGTGTCCACATACAAAAGTTATCACCCTAGATGTAATTGAAATGTCCTTGTTGCAACATGAAAAATGAGATAATATTGCCTACACAGGACATTTGTTAATCATAATAAAAGGAAATTTTCACTGGATAATCAATTTTTGTCATTGATTGATTGTTTAATATTAATTGGACAACTACAATAAAGGTAAAGAATACTGAGTCCTTTATACAAACAAACATGTCTAGACTTACCTATAATATGTAAAGTGCTATCTGGAAACCCTTTAGATGTTGAATCAGGAATTCTTTGCCCAACTATTAATGCATTAAATGAAAATTTAAAAATTCTTCCTCAATGAAAATTGAATATTAACATTATTTAATATTTATTCTTCAATAAAAGTTATAGTAAAGCATCAGAACAGACTGAAGCCCCTCAGCTTGCTTCAGAGAAGCCTCTATTCTTCTATTCTGAAAAGTAGCTTTCCTTTGTCTATCAATAGAGATAACATATCTTAAACAGTGTGTGTACATATCAATCATATATATATATATATATACACACATATACACGTAAAATATATGCTATATATAAAATATAGACCACATATTTTATATATTAATTGTATATATATCATATATATCATATATGCATATGTAAAGCCTAAAATTCTAACTGTGATGTCTAAAAGTCTAATGAGTGGTCATCTTAAACTAGAAATGTATAGCACCAATCTTTGGGCATTAAGTATTTATCAAGGTTTATTAGGGGTTAGTAAAGAGAACACTTGGAGAAAGAAAGAAAAAACCCTAGCTCCCTGCACCTGAAGCTGCTCCTCTAGTCATCTCCAATGGAAAAACCTTTCTCCCTGCTTCTCTCCAGCAGAAGCCCTCTGTGGGCCTGCCCAGGCCCGGTCCCTACACACAAGTCTCCAAGCTAATTGGCTGATAGCATCGATAGACAAGACGTATAGGTAGTAACTTCCAAACACCAGACAGCTTCCAGACACTTAGTCACATGTTTGTTTGTTTTTTCAGGGGGCATTGCCCTGGTTCTCACAATGTCCCTCTCAGCAGGGCGGTGGCACTCTGATTCTCACATATATAACATATAACATGAATGTAAATAGTATGGATGCTTTTAAAATGCACAAACATCAGTTATTATGCTTTTAGTGAGTTTAATAGTATTTATTCCATGCTTATTATGTGTAAGACACATACTAAGAACTGAGGTCCTACCCGATATACTAGATGAGGCACTATACTAAGAGTTAGTAAATATCCTGACTACCATTTATAGATACAGGAACTAACAGCATGAGAAACATGCCAACTGAATAGAGCAGTCCTCCAGGAGTCAGAAAAACTCTAATTTTGGAACTTGTCTTTGACAACAATTTGTGTAATGACAGATCACTTAACCACTTGGAGCTTCAGGCAACTCACTGAGACTTATCAGTAACTCTTATAACCCCAATGGAGGCATATGTGAAAGGATGGAAGCTAAAAAAGGAAATAGTGATGATGAAAACTCATATGAAATTTTGGAGTGAGAGGGGCCAGTACAGTTTTCATACCTATGGTTAGGTCATAAAACACATGTCAAAAGGCCCCTCGCATCTATTTCAATGATATATTAAGATAAGAGGAAGAAGCATTAACTTAAGAAGCCTGCCCCCAGGAATATAGCAAAGTAGCTTCGAAGGTATCAAGTAATTCATAGGCGATGTAGCAGGCAAAGAAAGCCCATCTGGTAATTTTCTATTTTACTTTTTTTTTCTTTTATAACTTGGTGTTGTTAAGTTGTTTCTAGGCTTCTTAAGTGATGTACCTGCTAAAATAATCCTCCAAATTCCTGTAACCTCAGGCAAAGTCCTCCCTCAGGCATTGCTCTGGTTTGAAGATTTACTATTTCCTTGATTTCCTTGCTAAAATGATCACTCAAATATCACTCCAACTTCACAGATATCTAACAGTACATCTATAGTAAAATAAAAACAAGCAAGCTCAAACTCTGTTTGATGAAAAGTCTGCTACTGATAAGAAATGACATCCCTAAGATCCCTTCCAGCTCTGAATCATAGAATCCTAAGAAAGAGGTTTGTTACTGAGAGCAAAGAAATGGGAGGGGGGGCGTGGAAATACATAGGAGCTAATTAAACTAAAAAAAAAAAACCTCTCTTTGACTCCAATGGATCTATGACCTCACGTGGCTCGGATGTGGGATGGAATTAAGGGTCAAATTGATCATGAATCATCCCAAAAGAATTACAAGACTCAGTGACTCAGTTTCCCAGGTTTTATTGCAATACTGTGGGTGACCACAGGGAGAGAACCAGAATAGTGTATAGGTATCTCTCGAATAGTGAAAGGAAAGACAGTTATATTTATAGTATGGATAAATTGATTATCAGTCTCATAATAATCTCCACTTTAGGGAGGTACAGGGAAGGGCCTGTCCTCTTCATTATAATATTCTCCACCTTGGGGTGTTATAGGGGAGGGCTTATCCTAATTTGGAGTTCTTGGGGTCCTAAACCAACCCCTGAGACACATACCTTTTTCAGTGGAGGTGTGTTTTGGGGGTTTACACGTTATAAGGTTAATCTGGGGAAAATTTGGCCTTTTCTGTATGTCTCTTTCTGATTCCCATGGCTGGTTTCAAAACATATTCATTTTTCATTTCTTTCTGATCTAAGTTTCTATAGCCTGTCAATTTATTTTAGGTCATCATGGCTTCTCTCCCTCTGTTCCCATTAAGGGTACTGATTACTATGGGTAAGACAATCTAGCATCCTGACTTGGAAGTTATCCATTAACTGGGGTCGAACTCTCTTTTGGAGCTAATATCTGAATTAGAGCTTGGGTCTTATGTTTTTTTTTTGTTAACCCTTTTTTCACCTCCTACATAAGCTCCAAGTTATGGAACACTACAGTATCTAGAGAAGGAAAACAGTTGTCAACTGGAGAGTGCTATATTTCTGGAGAAAAATTTTAAAAAATCTTTGTTGGAGATTTATTGGCTGCAATTGACCAAGAAGCAGCATGGGAAATTGAAAAATTCTGAGGTTTAAATAGGCATGCACATGTATATACACATGTTCATGTCTGTATGCACACATAGTTATGGAAAATAATTTGGAACCAGGATTCTAAACTACAGAGTTGTGTTTAATAGCTAAAATTTACTTTGTGATTCTATGACAAAGTGTTTAAAAAGTGGAAAAAATAACTCTAGAGAGCTTAGAAACCAAGAATAATAGGGGAAAATGAATAATATGATTATATAATAATAGCCCATATTTATATTCACTTTGAGGTTTGCAAATGGTTATACACTTATTGTCTGAATCTGAGCAAAAATAGCAGGTTTTAGAACCTGATGAAATGACCCGTAGTGGTGGTGCGGTGTGGTCTCAGTGTATATGTCCTTTGAAAAGGAGGTGTTCCTGAGGGATGCCTAATCCCCTCTGCTTGTTCAACTTAATGTGGAGGTAGGCTATAATAAAATGAAGAGATATTCAAGACTACTCCCATCCTTGGGCTAACCACTCAAATAATGACTATCATCTCCAAAATGGTAGGCTGGATAGTGCAATATTGGAGGAGAGGCCTTCCTATCTATGACAAAAGATCTGTCTCTTTAGCAGAATGGGAATATTCTCTCTAGGGTGAATTCCTAGAGGTTTATGGCCCAACCAGGATTAAGAGATTCAATGTAATTTTACTTTCAAGGAGAAGTGGACCTTAGAGTGGTGGAAAGAAAGCAGTAAGAAAGAAGAGGATGGACAGAGGAAGAATTTAGAACCAAAGAAGATATAGAGTGCAATACAAAATGCAAAATAGATAATTTTGCTTATATAAAATGTAAAAGTTTTTGCACAAAAAAAAGTCAATTTAACCAAGATTATTAGAGAAGCAGAAAATGGGGAAAGAATTTTTGAAACAAGTTTCTCTGATCAAGGGTTCATTTCTCAAATATATAGAGAACTGAGTCAACTTTATAAAAAATTACAAGTCATGTCCCAATTGATAATTGATCAAAGGACAGTTTTCAGACAAAGAAATGAAAGTTATCTATAATCATATTGTGATGGGGAAATTCATGGTGTTTGGGGTAAGGATTCTTAGGAATTCCTCTTTTTTTTTTCCAGGGCAATAAGGGTTAAGTGACTTGCCCAGGGTCACACAGCTGGTTAGTGTCATGTTTGAAGCTGGATTTGAACTCAGGTCTTCCTGAATCCAGGGCTGGTGCTTTATCCATTGCTTCATCTAGCTGCCCCCAGAAATTCCTCTTTAAAGAATTATACCCTCTTGCACACAAATCTAATTACAATAAAATAATATTTTATTTAGGTGCTAGGGAAAGGAAACCAAGAAAGAAGTCCTTGGACTTCTTCTCATGGGGAGAAGGCATGGCACAGAGGCATGGCTCTCTGAGATACCTATATTCATGAGCAGGAAACAGCCAGATACATTTATAGAGGGCAGATGATGGTCTGATGGGTGATGACTACAAAGTTCCCTTATTGGGTGGTGGGTTGGAAGCAGTCTGGTGAGGGGCATTTGTTCTTCCCCTTTGGCAGCAGCCACACCTAATAGGATTATCTCCTCAAAGGGTGGGGGAGACTGGAATGAAGGTTGGTGATCCTGGAATTCTCTAAATCGAAATCCCATGTGGCTTATCTATTTAGGTGGGTCTGTCCTTTGGTTTAGTTTCTCAAGTAGAAGGTTCCTTGATATTATGTAGAAAACTTCTGAGTTACCCCAGGCCCATAACATTATGAAAAATAAAAATGTACTAGATCATTATCAATCAGGGAAATGCAAATTAAAATAACTCTGAGGTCTCACCTCACAACTATCAGAGTGGCAAATATAACAAAAAAGGAAAATATTGGATGTTGGAGGGACACTAATCCATTGTTAGTGGAGTTGTGAAATATCCAAACATTCTGGAGAGCAATTTGGAACTAGGGTGATAAAATTGTGCATAAACTGATTTGGCAATAACACTACTAGGTTTATATCCCAAAGACATCCCAAAAAAAGAAAAAGAAAGACCTATCTATGCAAAAAAAATATTAATAGCAGCTCTTTTTGTAGTGGCTAAGAACTGAAAATCAAAGATGTGATTGCCCATCAACTGGAAAATGTCTAAGCCTATTTAGACAATGCTAGCAAACTTCAGGATGAGCAAATTCGGGGGATGATAATTCTCTTCTCACTAGTTTGTCATTTGCTAAGTACAAAGTCAATGTCCATTTCATCTGGAAGATAGTGGCAATTGCATCTCTCAATCTCTTAAATATACCCAGCTATCATACTTCTGTCTTCCCAAGTTAACCCCCTTAAAAGGAACAAATAGACATGAATGCTCCCAATGCAGATTGCTCATTACAAGAAAGCTACACTAGATTAAGTGACCTGGCTCATTTCCCTGTGACTGTCCAAAGTTTTGCCCCTGACTTCTTCCTTAAGTATAAGATTTCCATTGTTTTGGGTTCTGATTCCCTTCTTCATCCTCTTCCTAACAGTTGACTCAGCCCTTTGTACCCGACCATGGTACTGTGAATGCTTTCTTTTTGGCTGACTATTTTCTTTGGCATCTTATCCAGCCCTGCTTCTTGGCTTGGTCCTAGGGTTTCTGTTTGGTCTCTGTTCCCTGTTTGAGCATTACAGTTCCCTGGTCCATTTTCCAAATAGCTATCAAGTCACCACCTCTGTCTGGGCCTTCTGGATATAGCTGTTTATTGATTTTCCCACCCACAACTGATGGAATGTTTCAGTATCACAGGGTTATTATTTGAACAGATATTTGGGCATTGATACCATTTAATGCCCTATAAATTGAGTGTGGGGTATTTCCTCAAATATAAGGATAAAGTGAGAAAGTCAGAAACAAATACTCTTAGTTTTCAATTCAATAAAATGTGTTTTAATGAAACCAACCTTTTTAATAATGTTCTTAAAGCTTAGGATCAGTCTACAGTCATTGAAGATGACTCCTGGAAACCATGCTTAATAAAGTCAACACTAAAGTTTTGACATTAGAGCCAGTGGCATCTCTAGGGAGAACTCCAATAAAGAAAATCCTCTTGGGTTCCATGAAGAAATCTAACTTGAAATTTGAGTTAGCTATGAAGCAATTAAAGGATAATATGCCCCAAGGGGAAATGAGAATATCCATTTAAAAAATAATATATTGTCAGCATTTTTCCTGCTATTGATAAAATATATGCTAGATTATAAAAACATTATGTTTAAATTTTATTAGTTTACATGCAATTAATAGAGCCTCTTTTTGACTTGGAGACTCATAAAGCTTTTATGCATTTAGAATTCTGAGTATAGGTCCCCTGATCTCCTTTAATACTTACTTTTAATGATATTTATTTAAGTGATAATGGCTGAGGAGAGGGCAAGACAGAGATTTTGCCTGGGAGCTAATAACCCCAGCTTGTGAAAGTAAACACTCTTGATCTAGCTAGTCATTAACATTTATTAACTTTTGACAAAGCCTAGTTTATACTCAATATTAGGATTGTTATTATTTTCAAAATGTAAAAAAAATGAAAAATGGAGCAAACAGTGCTTAACAAATTCTTTTTTACTGCTTGATTGACTTAAAGAAGTAAAACCTAGTCATCTCATTTTCAACCAGGCTACTGGAAGCCATTTAAGTGATATTATTAGTATGCTTTTTTTCTTTAAATTAACTTTTCAATTTCTTTTCTAACCCTTCAGAGGAAACTGAGTTGTATATTCATTTGTAGTCATACTCCCTTTCTCCCTTCCTCATAATCAAAACAAACATAGATGCAGACAAACACATACATACACACAGGCACACACACACACACACACACACACACGCACGTGCGTGCACACACAAACAAAAAAACAACCTCACAATTTATTTATTTTCCCCATCCATTCAGATTTTTTTTTTAATTTATGGATTTTTTTTTTGACTTGCCCAGGGTCATACAGCTAGTAAGATTCAAATGTCTGAGTCAGGACTTGAACTCAGTTCCTCCTGAATCCAGGGCCATTGTTTTATCTACTGCTCCACCTAGTTGCCCTTAACTTACGGATTTTTAATGAAGAAATAGACTGACAAATGATGCTAAAGCAATAGGAGATTGTTTTGCAAATTATTAAACTCACACAGATAAAGGTTTGTGTCCTAATCTGAGATACAGAGACCCATGAGGATAGAATGAGAAAAGAGGGAATAAGGGAAATTTGAAATTAATGGCTCTTGTTACACACATTGCTATATTCTGAAAATCACGGGGACTGAGTGAGATGACCAGGAACGGAGCTACGTGGATCCCTGGAGGGTTCCATTGCTCTGGAGTGCTATGAAGGATGAGGAATTATCTGCCAATAAATAATTACTAAAAGGAGGTTTGAAGAAACAACAATAACCTATTGTTCATTAGCAAGTTCAAGATGCTCAATTTAGGTGATTGTTTTGATAGTTCAAGGTTGGCCCTCTCACAGTCTAACAAGTACATTTCTGAAATAGGACATGAAAGACATATCATTATCGCTGTGAAACAGCTTTGAAATCTGAAATCTATGTCCCCAGAGAAACAGAGAGATGGCAATTTCCAGCAACATGATCAGATGAGAATAGAAAGCTTTTGACTCCCATGCAGATCTCTTTAAAAATGAATTATCTATACATTATCACATAGTCACACATTACATCCTGCTTTATTTTTTTTGGAGGGGCAATGAGGGTTAAGTGAATTGCCCAGGGTCACACAGCTAGTAAGTGTCAAGTGTCTGAGGCTGGATTAGAACTCAGGTACTCCTGAATCCAGGGCCAGTGCTTTATCCATTGAGCCACCTAGCTGCCCCACTTTTTAAAAAATGAATCATTTGAGTGCTTATGTTGTAAAATGTGATAGTTAATGGTTAAAACTGATTAGCTTCATCTGTAGCTCTGCCTAGTTTCAACTCCAGGGAAAATGTCCATCCCAGGATAAACTCATTAATTCTAATCTCCTCACTATGCTGCTAACTCAAACCATGGATACATTCCCTAGCCTTCTCTCTCCTCTGATTTGAAGACTAGAGTAGAGTAGGTTACTAAGCTCCTCCTAAAGCCTTTCTTTGTTAAAACAAAAATAAATTTTTAAAAAAACATTTAAAAATGGAACTTGGAATGCCTACTCGATCTGCTGCATCTGCAGCTCTGCCTAGTTTCAGCATTATGGAACAAGATACTACCTCATGTGACACCACCAACTTCGTTCCATGTGTTGTCTTCTCACTCTAGACTCTAAGTTCCTTGAATGCAGGGAGTGTCATTTTTTTTTGTCTTATTTGCATCCTCAG
Organism: Dromiciops gliroides; assembly: GCF_019393635.1. Classification (NCBI taxonomy): domain Eukaryota; kingdom Metazoa; phylum Chordata; class Mammalia; order Microbiotheria; family Microbiotheriidae; genus Dromiciops; species Dromiciops gliroides. The sequence continues at coordinate 25,191,530 of NC_057863.1, forward strand.
CACTTAGTAAGTGCTTAATACACATTTATTGAATTGAAATGAAAGATCAAGAAACCCAAGTTTTCACATTCTAGAATTCTGAGGAATGAAAAGAAATCTAGATCAGATCCCTGAAATTTCACCTTTTTTTTCTTGTCCTTGTATAATATTGTTATAGTTGTTCAATATTCTCTAGCTGTCTTTGAAACTTACCAGAGCATAGTGTAAAGATAATAATTTCTAAACATTTTATTATTTTCTACATTGTACATATCACACTTAATATATTTCTAAAGTGTTTTCCTATTATTTATCCCTAAACCTCCCTTCTCCCACTACAAGCCATAGCATTTTGTGTCATGAATGATTTGTAGAAATAGGATATTTATAGGGCTAATCATAAGATTCCACAGGGAGGCTGTTACTTCTAAGAGTTAACTGTGTTAATCCATGAAGAAATGGATTCAGAGTACTCTTGTCACTTAACTACTTTAAATCCTCTAAGCTTCTTTGATGGTGGTATCAAAAAATGACCGGAATCACTTTGGTTATGGTGTGCCAGCATGAGCTCAACTTTCCTGCCTTATCCACCATTTTATAAAATTATTTCTTTCCAGGACACAAACCTAGCTGTGCTATGGACCAAAGTTTGGTTGGAAATATATGCTTTCATAAAATCCACCAGTCTTAAACATCTCATGGAATATTTAATCATTAATTTATAACTGACCTTTCCACTAGCTGCATTTGTTAGTAATTTTCTTGTTGTCTGTTGTTGTTTTCCTCCTCCTCCTCCTCTTCTTTTTCTTCTTTATATCTTTAAGAGATGAAATAACAATAACTATGATCTTGACTATGGTGTATAAATGCAATACACAGAAAACTTAATATTTGATCTTTATGCTTTATCAGTAAATAAGCATATAATAAATATGTTTTATTTGCTAGTTATTAGTAAATGGTTAAAAGGTCAAAGAAATTGCATGATATAAAGAGTTTGTTAATTAAATTGGAATTGCTAAGGGCACAGTGCAAGGGGGTTGGCGAGGTTGGAGTAACATGTGTGTAAAAATGAAGGGGGTTAAGAATGTGAGAACAGGATGGGAGGAGCTGAGGACAATTTACCAAGGAAAAAATATAGAGACACAAGGAGATATCGAGAAGCTCGCAATCTCCCAACGGTGGAACAGGAGGATATATGTTGAATCTGGGTCTTCTCTACCTCCTTTAAGTTAGTGAATGGGAGAGTGTTATGACAGATTGAGGGTAGCCTAGGATGATTTCTCCCTCTTTCCTTTTTCTGAGTCCTGCCCAGTCATCCTAGGTATAAATGTGCCTTTACCTCTGGGGCATCTGATGAAAATCATAATGAAAATAAGTGTTAATAAATTCTTTTGAATGTCAATAAATTAGATATGTAATCAGTATCACAGACTAATTTAGAAGGGAAGTTAGAAATTATCTCATTCATATTGTTCATTTTACATGCAGTAAATTTTAGTGTCATTGTTAGGAGAACATTGAAAGTATCTAGAGTCAAAGAGACCCATGTTCAAATCCTGCCTCAGATATACTAGCTGTGGGATATTGAGAAGGTCTATTAATCTTTTTAAGGGTACATTTTGCATGTTAAACTGAGCAGGAGACTACCTCTCAAGTATTGTCCATCTCTAAATCTAAAAGCTTATGTATCCAAGGAGTGAGAATTTTAAATTGTGCTTGCAAATGTGAGAGCTCATATTTGAATCCATATTGTTAAATTCCTAAACTTGTGGTCTTTATACTGGTCTTTCATCTTTCGTTTTGAGGAATGAGAAATTTGACTTTTAAAGCAGTTTTGATCATAATATTAAATTTCTGATAAATGTATGAATTGTCAAAAGGGGTAAGACATGTGTGCTCAATTTATTTAGCTATTTAAATGTGGTTGTGTTGCTTTTCATTTGTTGTTATTGTCATTGTTGTTTTGTAATTCTAACATGATCCCTGAATATTAGGGAAAAAAGGGAACTATGAATATTAATAGGCAATAATGTAGTATCCCTCATATCCAAATTTGTGCTGGTTTTAATAGCTTATTTCTTTAGAATACAAATAAATTTCATATTCTTCTTTTTGTAATAACACTGTGATGTAACTAGTTTAAATATAATAATCTGTATTTCTGAAAAGAGAAACCTAAAGCTTAGAGTGGTTGAGTGACTTACCCAGGAACAAACAGCTAAAAAATGTTATGGATGGGAAATGAAGTTAGACCAACAAAACACCCTTTCCAAGAGAAGACTATACATAAGAGCCAGAATATCACAGAATCACAGAATGTGAGTGTTAGTAAACACCTTAGTGGCTCAAACCCCAGCCCTTACCTTAAAGGAGCCCCTCTGTTGTGCTTGATAAGTATTCATCAAGCCTCTGATTAAAGACCTCCAATGAGGGTCAACCCACTATCTCCTCAGGCAGTAACCTTCCATTTTTGGACAGTTCTAATCCTGAGAAGGGTTTTCCTGGAAATTTTAGACTAAGCTTATTTTTGAAGCTATTACCCATTGGTCATATTTTTTGTCTTCTAGGAACAAGTCAGAATCTGACCTTTTCCTCCATACATTAGGAAGAAACAAACTGGAAAGACTTATAGAGCCAATCACACTCTTACTATACTGCTTTATGTGTGAGTATGCTAAGTATATTTCAATTAGATTAATTTTTTAAAAAACACAATTTTGACAGGGAAATGCAGTTTTCTGAAGTTGTAAAATACCTATGGGAAAATTAAAAAAAGAACAACAATAGATAGCATATACATAGCACTTTATATTTGGCAGAGAGTTTTATACATGCTGACTCATTTGAAATAGTACAAGTTCATTGGTTGACGATGAACAGGAAATACACCAAGACTTGTAAAGATAGATTCTTAAAAAATGGAAAGTTGCCCAATGGCTACTAATGCTCTTTGTCTTTAGAGTCCAATTATATACCTCCATCAGATGTGATGACATTATAATGTATTAACTGGAAGAAATGCTAGTTAACATTTTTTTAACCTCATACCTTGGCATTTCAATCCTGAAGGGAATGAGTGGATTTGTCTAGTGTTTTTTGTTTTTGTTTTTGTTTCATTTTTGAAATATTTTGAAAAAGTTACTACCCAATAGCCTGGGAGAACAATATTGCATAGTTGAAACTAAATATGAAAGCTTTCCAGAGCTCAAAATGTGAAAAGGAAGTTCACTGGGAAAGATCAGTAGATTTCAGTCACCTGTTTAGACTGAGAGTCTGACAGGAAGGCTTAAAATAGTTTCTTTCAAGTTCTTACAATCAGTACCTATAAAGTAGCCAGAAGGCAAGAAGAATGCAGCATTTCTTTTTTGTTGTTGGCAACTGTGCTAACCTGTGGTTTTCTAGATAGGTCATTTTGCTACTGTTTTTCTAAATTCAATTCGTTGCATTCCTAATCACCCTATCAGATTTAAATTCACATTCAACAATCAGAACAGACCTAGTGCCAACTTGTTCTAAAATTAGCATTACATTCTAGCTTGATTTAATCAATTAACCAACAAACAAGTATTCATTGTGCACCTATTATGTTCCAGATGCTAGACTAAGCATTAGGGGTGAAAATATAGCTTTCCTTATATTCAAAACACTTACTTTATGCAATAAATTGATGGAATGTGCTCATCATGCAGTCTTTCTCCAATACGGAGGTTTTTCTAAACATGACCCCCTACCTCATTTTATCCTCTTTTACTCTTGTTAATGTCTTCCCATAAGTTCAACTCATGTGGAGATTCATCCAACATGCTTGTTGCCTTCCTTGCATTATCTCAACATCACTCTTCAACACTGCTCACCTAGATTATTATAATAGAATCCTAATTAATCTCCTTATATCATCTCATCCCTCCCCAATCCATCCTTCACAAAGCTTCCAATATGGCTTTCCTAAAGTACATGAATTACCATTTCTCTGATAAGTAATCTCTTCTGACTACCCATCATCTCCAGGATCAAATACCACTTCTTTTGTCAAGCCTCAGTGCAAACTATCTGAAGGATTATGCAGAAGTGAGAAACAAATGTCAAAACGCTAGGCTGCTATGATCCATCATGCACTTATGGTCTCTCTATGACTCAGTCTCATTGGAGCACTCATGGGATTATAAATGTAAAGCTGGAACTGATACTGAAGGTATAAATAGGTTCCACATACCTGATGCCTTCTATATGCCTTGATTTCTTTATTAGGTGAGAACATAACTTTAATTAAGTTATAGAATCAAAGGTGTTTTGCTTGACTAAGCATTTTTGTTACTGGATCACTTCTCCTAATGTGGTGGAGGTAGGAGTGATTAAATAGATTTTTTTTTTCTATAGAGTAATGGGGAGTGCTACAGATGTGATTTTTGCTTGCACTTTCAAATGATATATTTTATTTTTGCTTTTACTTAATTGTTTTATTTTGTTACAAAGACTACTCTTGTTAAGGTTTGTAATTTTAAAATAAAACATAATGACAAAACTTTTAAAAACAATGTAAAAGGGGAATAACCTATTTCTACATAGCTTTTGATTGATTAATTCACTTAAATTCATAAACTTGGTGTGAACATTACAGTTAAATTAAAAATGTATTAAAGTGCTTCTAGCAATTGGATGAAATCAGATGATGAACTCTATTGATGCATTGGGATTAATTACAAAATTTTCTCTCTTCCCACACCTTTGAACATTTGACCACATCACTGAGAGCCTGGATCTATTATAAACAATGCCCCCCACCAGGAGATAGAGGTGAGAAATTAGATACACAGAAAGAAGATAAGTTTCAGCATTTTAGAACACTATTTAGCTCTCATTGGGGATCTAAAACACATCAGGAAAATTTCATGTGTACTCTACAAAAAAAAAAAAGAGAAAAGAACTTCCAATTAATTAGGAACTAGAAAATACATCTTTGCCACATGTTATCTTCAAGATTTTGTCAGCTTTCCTTTGTCTCTATAGCTATTTAGGAAAGATTACTTATCAGACTTGGATAAAATGTTCCTACATGATTGTTACCATAATATTACAGTAATCACTTCTAAAAGTGAATTAACAGTGATTAACTAATTAATACGAGCTAATAATGAATAGAAAGCATTACGGTGGAGATTGAGTATAATATTGCTAGAGAACCACACCCAGTATCTCACATTTACTCCTAGATCTCCAAAGAGATATGTAGTTACTTTACTTATGGGTAACAGACCTAACAATGCAAGGGTGAATTGGGAAATAAGCTATAGGAGATGCAACAGAGATTATTTATTATTTATCAGATGAATAAACTGAGATACAGAGCAGGTGTTTACCTAACTGCACAGAGATATAAAGTGGAAGAGCTACACCCTAAATCCAAGTCTGATTCTATATCTATTGATCTTCTCACATTGGCCAATTGTGGAGTATCTGGAGTTTGTTATATGCTTTGTGGGTTAATCAGAAATAAAAATGTCTGTCCTGATGCTTATAATACTTATCGACTGAGTGAAGGCCTTGGGTTCTCCCATTCTTCACTAGTAAATACCTTTTCCTTGAGTTGGGGCATGAAATAGGAGAAAAATGGTGGCCCTTCAATTTAAAGTTAAAAAGGCTGTTGAATTTATCTTTCTAAATAGCCAGCAAGGGAAAAAAACAACAACAACAAAATAACTTCAGTATTAACAAAGAGACTAAGACTTCTTCATTTATCATTTCACAATCCAAGTAGTGATTTGCTCAGGGCTGTTCTTTCCTCCATGATTGTTGCTGATAATCTTTCAATCTTTCATGGGTTAAAATAGCCTTGACTTAAAAAAATAAATGAATAACTAAATAAATGAAAATAAATAAATAAATGAGAGAATGAATATATGAGAAAATAAATAGATGAATGAATGAATGAATAAGCTTCTTGAGAGTACTATTTTATTTTTGCTTTATTTGTTCAGTATTTACCTCAATGGCTGACAGAAAGTAGGTCTTTAATAAATGTGTGCTGATCAACTGATTGACAGCAAAATGTATATAAATCAAGTGGTCTTCTTGTGACCTTAATTTTAGGGTAGTAATAAAGGACGATTAACATGTACATAATTACCATTGTAATAACTGTCATGCATTCTTCTAGATTTTCAAATCACCTTCACATATAATAGATAAAGGAGAGAATACTAGAAAGACTGTTTTCTTGCCTCTGGGTATGCAGAGTCAGAGAGAGTGAAGTGGCTTTTCTTCTCTAATGAGCTTTATAATTACAAGCTTGCTTTCTGTATATGTGCTACCAAAAGTAAACAAACAAACAAACAAACAAACACCTGGAACCCAGGTCAGCCACACATGCCACCATTTAAAGAATCCCCACAAAATCATTACTTGTATATTATATAAAATTATTATTTCAAAGAATTCTGGGTAAAATTTTAGAATTTCAAATGAACTCTGTAAATAGCCATATGGTATATTTTCTAGAAGTATGGACAAACAGTTTGCTCCATTTATTGTCTTCACTATCTCATTTGAACTCTAGGAGATCCTACCACAAATTCATTAAACCCTTTTGTTCTCTGGTAGAATATTGGAAATCTTTCCTAATCAAAATCACAAGAACAATTGTAACTCATGTTACTAGGATCATTGGTATAGAACATTCTATTGATGGAGACTAATGCCCTGCCCTGTGTGAAGGGACAGAGATAAGGAGAGGGTAGAGATCTCCAGCTTTCAGTAGTTCCCCTACAAGGTTCTTCAGGGCCAGTCCCTCTTTAAGTCTTCTAAAGGTCAGTTTTCTTTGGAATTGTTGGAATAACATTCTTCTTCAAGATTCTCCAAATGTCTTGTTGCTTTGGTTGCTTCTCCATTTTTTTTCTTTGAGAGAGAAAGAGACCAAGACTGCTTTAGGATGCTGAAGGAAAAGACTTTGGGAAGACATGAGGGAAATTGATAGTCTGCCTCCAGATTCCTATACTAGACACTTTGGGGAGTTTTTTTCCTGGTCAAGATCCAGGATTTTCCTTTTGGTTGAGCTGAGTTACCTTGCTTCCAAATGGAGACCTCTTTCATTCTGTATTATCTGGTATGTATTTTCCCATGTATACCTTCTCTGAATTTTGTTTAGTTAGAGTTTGGATAAATGTGCTTCTTTGATCTTCACTATGTGTTCTTAATTTGGAACTTGTATTAGATACAAAAGGGGTCAATCCTTGGATATAGAGCCCAGGGCCTCCCTTTCACCCAAAACTAACAGTAATCAGAAGTTAGGTGGAATGTGATTATATACCCTAAGCTAATAATATTTAAGGGAGTTGATCAAGATACTTGTCTTCCATCTTTCTGAGGTGACAAGAGTGGTAGCCTCAAGCTCTAAACTCCTGCTTCCCCTCTAGGAAAGAATGAATGTCTTTGTTAGAGAAACGTGGGGGAGAAAAGGATAGAGATATGCTGTTTCCCTTTGAGTCACACAAAGGCAGCGACTTTACCATAAGTGGACCCTTCCCTTTATCTGGGGCTGTATTCTGCTGCAAAATATTAACAATTGCTACAATAAAAGGAGAATAAATTCTATGCAGTTTTAATGATCAATCTTGGCCCTGCCATTAGAAGTAAAAATATGTCTTCCTCATTTCCTTGAAGAGATATGATACTGGGTGTAGAATGTTGCATACACTATCAGATGAACATCTACGTTCTTTATTTTTGTTTTGCTTTATTTTCCCTTTCATTTAAAGGAAGGCTCAGTGCTTGTGTTGGGGAAGTAGGAAGAAGGGTATGTCCAGAAATGATTTGCTGTCTCAATATAACTTAAAGAAAACTTAAATCACTATGCCTGTCTTTGCTTTGTTAAAATTGTCCTATCTTGTTTGCTGTGAATTCAGCCTTGCTGATTTGAGGTTGAGCAAAAGGTTAGAGACTGTATTTGTCTTGAAACTAGCCATGAAGTCTGCTTGTCAGTTTGGTTAAGGAAAGAAAAGTCAGAGGTCGACCCAGGATAAATTTGACAAGCTTAGGGGCTTTCCTAGGACTGAAAAGAAGCAGATACTCAATTCTAAAGAAACAAAACAAAAGTGGTAAAAACAAAACATGTGTGACATTTAAGACAGGGATAGGAGAGAAGAGATTGCATCTTCAACTGATCCATCAAAATCTAAATTGGAGGAAATGAAGTTTGGAATAAAGTCCGGTCTTATCGTTTTGTTAGGTAGATATCAAACTAGCCATCCCAGGCTATATTTCCCCACCCAGGGGGCTGAATCAACCCCCTACCCCTTACGTTTCCAGCTCTGCTACTGGCCACCTGTTTGCCCTTGGACAAGTTATTGAACATCATTATGCTGTTTCCCATCATGCCTCTATGCAGCCCTCATCCCCCACTCCCCAAAATACCACCACTACCACAAAAACAAGCCAATGAAAAAGTACTTTAGTTTCCACCTTGAGGCCAGGATATTGGTGAGATATGAATATATATTGTTGACCATGCCAAACAAACATATTTAACCATCATCATCTGGCTGTGTAGGCCAAAAACCCCATGACCCTTTTATCTCAACTGACTCATATGTTCACATGGATTATTTGTGCCTGACCTATAGTAGAGCATGCCAAGTTCACATTGGTCTGATCAGAGTCAGTCAAACAAACCATAACTTGATGTTAACATAGTGATGTCATTTTTGTCCTGTTTGAAAACAAAAAAACAACAACAATGAACCAGGACCATTAACTCTGTGACATTCTTAAAATAACTGCAAATTCCTACTTTCTTTGACTTAAACCTCTGCATGTCTCACTGTCTTTTCTGAGACTTTGAGCTTTCTAAAGCCTAAGGAATCAATAAAAGAAAGGACATGGATTTCCAGTTGGAAATGACCTTAAAAGTCACCTGGTCCAACCCCCTCATTTATCACTCGAGGGGCTGAGACCCAGAGATATTGAGTCCCTGGGCCAAGGTTACAAATGTCAAAAGTAGTGGAGTTGGGATTTCATCTAAAGTGCCCTGACTCCAGATGTAGCACATTCTCCCTTGTACCATACAATACATTATTTTGTATAGTGTTTTCTAGGGAGTTATTGGGTAATAGCGATGTAATAATATATTTCAAATGTTGTTTTGTTTTTGCCTGTGTTTGTGTGTGTGTGTGTGTGTGTGTGTGTGTGTTTATTTCAAAGCCACCAGAGGAGGGGGCAAACTGGATATTTGAGTATTCCTTTGATTGTAGAGTTGGGCATCAGTGTGATCCAAATCAAGGGGAGTAGAGCAGCAGACTTAAATTTGAAAAACATGGGGTCAAATGAAACAGCCTGAGACCAGTCAGTGCCTCTGAGGGCTCTGAGCTGACAAGCAACCTTCCCATGGCACTACAAATAAGAATTGCATTTCACAAATTACCATTTCAACAGAATTGTACAAGCCATTCCTGACAAGAGCTTCCCCTCAAGCCCCCTGACCCTCATCATTTTCCATGTTCTCTCAGCTTCCTTTTTTAATGTATGCCTGTGAAATATATACAGTATGTGCTTAAGTTAAATCATAGGTCACTTAAATTTCCTTCATTTGAAAGAGACAAACTTTAATGGAAAGAAAAAAGAAAACAGAAATTACTTTCTGAATTATTCAGAAATATCACAGGAGATGAAAACTGCTTAGTAGTTTCTACCGTGTAGATAATGCATCGTGATCAATAAGTAAATGGTAACCTTACCTTAAGAGCAAATATAGCGATGCATTATTAAAGAGGAATAAAATTGGTAGGCTTCATTATTCATGCAAATTTAATGGTGTGTGTATGGGTTAAAAGTCATACTTAAAAATTTAATCCAGTATATTCTAATTGGGAGAAAGATAGAATCCAGGGCATTTTTTAAACATAGCTATTCTTTCTGTGTTTATAATTATTACTATTTTTTTTTAATAACAGTGAAGCTGCAAGGAAAGAATGTTTGTTGTTGCCTCTTGGAAACACAGATATGAAAGGGCCATTGTCTTTCTCCTAATGGAGGATAAAATGGCTCCAGGCACTTGGCAGCTACCATCCTTGTAGCTCCCTGCTAAGAAATCATAACAGAATCACAAAATGGCAGAGTTGGAAGAGACCTTAGCAACGATTTAGTCCAAATCATGCCTGAAAACAATTTCCCTCTCCCACCTACCTGATAAGTGGTCACCCAGCCAGAACTTAAAAGTTTTATGGAAGAGAAACTCACTATGGCTACTTTTTAATTGTACTTTTTGTGTTTTTTTAATAATCATAACACTTAGGGAACATTTCCTTGCCAAAGCCTAAATTTGACTCTTTGCAACTTAAATTCATTCCTTGTAGTTGTGCCTCTGAGCATAAGCAGTGTATGTCTCATGGATTTCAAAAGAAAGCCTATAAATACTTTATAATCCCTATCATGCCCTCTCCTGAATACTTTCCTCTTCTTTCCAAATATTCCCATTTTCTACAACAGGCGTTGTTTGGTCCCTTTTCACAATAGGCAAGATGGGAGAGTCAGTGACAATGTAATTCCAGTGATAGAATTAGAGGCAATGCATTTTTCATAGGAGAATCAAGGCCTCTGAATTTCTTCTGGCCTCATCTAGGCAAGGCCCAATCTTCTGAAAACATGAGTTCAAGTTTGGCCTCAGATGCTTCCTAGCTCTTTGACCTTGGGCAAGTCACTTAACCCTTGTTTCTCTTAGTTTCCTCATCTGTAAAATGGAGATAAAGATAACCTGTTGGGTTGTTGTGAGGATCAAATGAGACAATACAAATAAACTGCTTACCCACAAAGCCTGGCATAATATAAGCATTATGTAAATGCTAGCTATTGATATTGTTATTGTTAATTGTTACTATTATTATTATAGCTACTAATATTATAATCCTTCATATATAAAAGGGCACAGATTCCCCACCCTCTATTTATTTTGGGGGGCAGGCAATTAGGGTTAAGTGACTTGCCCAGGGTCACACAGCTAGTAAGTGTCAAGTTTCTGAGTCCAGATTTGAACTCAGGTCTTCCTGAATCCAGGGCCAGTGCTTTATCCTCTGTTCCACCTAGCTCCCCCCACCCCCACCCTCTACGTTTTTTACTCCTATCCACACCCAAAATCGTTTAAATGAAAAGAATTCAAGAGAAAACTGTTTACATCATTCTAAACTTCCAGCTTTCCTTTGCCAAGCACTAGAGAACATATTGATTAAAACCACAAGTCTTTTGCTTGAAATTGACTTTTTGCTAGGTGAGATTTTTGATTATTGGAAAACAAGATATGCTTCCTGAATTTTGAAATAGGAAATATATATGTTTATGTCTGTATATATGCAGTTAAACAAATGGTTTGGTTTGTAGTAGACCTGCCTATGTCTAGAACTAGGCACTTGTTTGCTCAGAGGAAAGTTCAATGATGACTTTTTATTCCTATGTATTTATAATAATCTGAATGCTTTGGGCCTTTACATATGGAACTTCAGTTACCTTAATGCAGGGAAAACATGTGCTTTTTCAGTGGGCAGAAGGCTTTTTAGCATTTATTTTTTAAAACTATAACAAGTCACATTTATAGTGCTTGGAACATGGCAAACAATTGATAGATACTTCCTGAATGATTGTCATTTTTGCTGATACTTAAGTAAAAATGGGGCCTCTATTTCTAAACCATGACCATGTGGATTTTATAAATGAGAACAAGGGTGATTTTCCTCATTTTACATATTAGGAAACTGAAGCCTCACCAATCATAGACAAAGAAGAAATTTTAAAAGCAATTTAGTCCAACTTCTTAATTTTATAGAAATGGAAACTGAGGCTGAGAGGGGTGAAGTGGTTTAACTAGATTCAAACATTTAAGAAGTCCTGGAGCCATACATTCTGACAATTCTGGGACTACTCTACTAAAATACCCTGTCAGGAAAAGGAATAAAAAATGAAAGTAAATATAAAAAAAAAAAAAACCAAAAACACTTTCCCTTGCTCACTTGCTCTCTGTCCTTCACTCCCCTTGGTTCTGGGCAGCTGTCTTAGTCTTTTGCTGATGTGTGGTACAAGTCATGATTTTCAAGTCAGGAGATACCAGTCAGTTTTAGCATTGCTGCTTGATTCATGCCAAGTCTATCAATCTTTACATACATCTAGGACAGACACTACAAACTTACAATAACCTAACTGAGCACAGAATTGAATAAGAAGAGGAGAATTTGCCAGATTGCATTCAGGAAATTGCAATTAGGAGCTGAGGTTACACATTAATAAACAAAACAATTCCAAGGAACAAATAAGAAAACAAAGATGAAAATAGGATCTGTCCTGAAGGAGTTGACACTTTAGAGATATTTGAAACTCCTTCAGTGATTACAACAAGCTCTTCACTTATAAAAGGGGAAAGGGTATCTTCAAAATTCCCATATTGTTTATGTAGTGTTACATATTTGAGAATCATGGGACGTTAATCTTTCCCAAAATGAAATTTTAAATCACTCAATAAGAAATGGATTGAATATGGTGGATGTGAGCATGATGCTATATGTTAGGAGCAATATAATGCTGAAGCTTCAAACACATAGTCCTAACCTGTGTTATAACCACCCTCCTGCCTGAACCATATTAAAATATAATCAGGGAATATCTAAAAAATAAATCAAAAGATAAGAGAATATAGATAATATTAATATGTGGTTTACCTAAGTCAATATGTCTCTGTGTGTATTTTTATATATGACCCTATTCCTATTTGAGTTTAACTACATGGGCATAATGGATGGGATCCATGAATTGTATGAATGAAAGGGAAGATGACCTTGTCACATTGAAAGAGTAAAGGATGACCAATGTGTGTTATCAGAATGTTAGGTAGACTCTCTCAAGCAAATTAATGGATAGATAGGCCTAGGATTCACACAAAAATAGACACATATAAGTATGTTCTGATCTCTAGAATTACAGAGCTATCCCACCTTACTGCAATAATAGCTTCATTTGAAGATTAGAATACTGAGTTTTTTATTTACTTGATCTAAAACTAATCTTGATTTTCCCAGATTTTTCTAAAATGTTCTATCATATTTGCTCCTCAAGTGCACAGTGTATTCATACTCTCTTTACAAGTACTTCCTTGAAATCCAGTTATCAAATCACCCACACTAAAATAGTAACAATAGCCAAAGTGGTCAACAATTACATTGATATATTCTCTTTATCTGCTGTTTTTCATGTTTCAAAATAATGGCATACAGCTAGTAGAGTGGAGTTTCAAGAATCTATAAAGTGTCAACTCTTTCAGGGCAGATTCTGTTTTCATCTATATTTACTTATTTATTCCTTGGAATTGTTTTGTTTTTTAATGTGTGACCTCAGCTCTGAATGCATGGCCTGCCCATGGTAAGCATCACTGCTTACCCAATTAAATTGAATAGTTGAATTAAACAGCTGCCTGACTTTCTAGTATGTGTCAGAGATAGGACTGCAACCCAAGTCTATCTTACTTCCCTCTTACCTATTATGTAAAACTCAACTGACTACAAAAAGAGATAGAGTTCAGGTAGAAATATTCTCATCTTCAGCTCCACTGTTTCTAATTTCTGAGTGAACTGTTAAAGAAAAAAAACATGCTGGATATGCTTATTTGAATTTAGTGGCTAAATTATGAATATTTGAATGTCTAGACTTCACCAGTTCATTTTGCAGACTTCCATTATGGATTGTCTGTATAACCTAGCCACTAAAAGAGTTCACTATTTCAAGAACAAATTCTCACAGGATTGGTTGCGGTGTTGCTCATTTTCCAGTGATTTAGAGTAGCCAGCAACTTACTGCACAGTAAGCTGCATAGTGATGATCATGTAATTTTTTAGAGAAATCAATGCAGAACCATTTAATTGTCTTCAAGGAATATGAGAGCTAATGGAGGTCCTCAGAAATTCTTTTGGAAACTTATTTAAAAAGGGATGAGCAAGAATTCTAGGTTCTAGATAAGTAGGGCCCAAGCAAGGACTTAACGTGAATTATTCATGTGACATCTTTAATTTTCTGCTCCAGTGTCTCCCCAAGGAAAGCCAAACCTCTAATGCAATACAAGTGTACCTCACTTTACATGCTCATTTGCAAAATATTAATGGAATCAACTAAGATAATATTTGTGTCTGGTACAATAGTTTAAGGATATAAAATGAAAATCAACAAATATTAATCAAACCCCACTCGTAGTATGGGAATGGTTCCTTTTGCAAATATTTCTCTTATGTGAAAGGGAAGTTCCTTTCAAGAATATCCATTCTCTGAAGAAATTTTCAAGAAAATAACATTAATAAGAACACATGCATGCACACACACATACAGACAACATATACACAACCATAAAAGCACAAATGCATACAATCTTAGAAAATGTTCAAGAAATCCCTTTTTCCTTGCAATAATGACAGAATAATTGATGAAAAGCCAGAAGGTTAAGCTGCTATACAGATAATATTAAGAGAATCAAAGGAAAGTCTTCAGCATGGTGAGCTGTTCCTTTTACAAAGACAGAAAATTAAAACAAAACATAGAAGAGAAATGGACAGGATGAAAAGATATATAAGGAATGATATATGGCCTCATATGGAGAAGATTATGGATTTAGAGTAGGAAAGGGAGCCTGGAGGCTATTAGGTCCATCCACCTCATATATAATTGAGGAATATGAGGCTTAGAAAGGTAGAGTGACTTTCCCAGAATCACTCTTATCAATGCATGAGGCAGGATTTGAAATCAGGTCCCCCTCATGCTAGACTGAGCCTGCTGTCATCTCCTGTGCCACTTCCCTACAGGAGACATAGTTGACAGTTATAGTGGATAAAGTTTGAAAATTAGGGTCAAGAGGTTTCTATATTGATGCTCTGCCACTGATTCTACCTCTGTAATATTGGCACTTAAATATCTATATCTATCTATCTATCTATCTATCTATCTATCTATCTATCTATCTATATGTATGTGTATGTGTATGTGTATGTGTATGTGTGTATATATATATGTGTGTGTGTACCCTTCATACCTGTCTGAGAAGGTTGTTTTGAGGCTCAAACAAGGTAATCTCTATAAAGCTTTCTGTGAAGTACAAGTTAAAGAAGAAATGTCAATTTACTGTTATTAATCAAGCTATCAACAGACCTTCATTAAATACCTACTAGGTATCAGGCACTGACATGTACTGGGGATAAAAAGGAAAACATGAATATACTCCCTTCCCTCAGGAGCTTAGAGTATAGGGGATACTGTCAGTATTATAATAATAATAGCTCATATTTACATAGCACTTTAAGCTTGACAAAGCACTTGACAGAAGTCAGAACAATCCTGGGAGGGAGTTGCTAGAATTATTCCCATTTAACATATAAAGAAACTGATGTAGACATAAGGTAAGTGACTTTCTCAGGCTCACAGGGTCAATGAGTGACTAAGAATTTTTTTGAATTCAGGTTTTCTTGATTCCAGGTCCAGAGCTCTGTTATATACACATATAAATATATACAGAAGAGGTACCAAGTGACTTAAAGGGAAAGGTATTAGCAGATAGGAGTATTGGGGGAAAAAAAAAAAACTTCAAGTAAAAGGTATTATTTGAGTTGAGCCAGGAAGGGAACTATGGATTCTAAGAGACCAAGTAGAAAATAATTGTTCATCCAGTGAAGATTTTAGGTAGTGGCAGAAATGTTGCTTCACAAATAAAGTGAAATAGAAAGAGAAAACACTTTATTCATTGACAAGTCAAATTGGTAAACTTAATGATTTAGGCCAAAATTATTTTTACCGCCATTGATGCTTTTGTGTTCAGACAAAAAAATTATTACATCAATCATAAGTACTTGAAACCTGAATTTTATTTAGTTCATAAATCAATTTTCCTTATAATGATAACAGTAAGATTGGGCAAGGCATTTATTCAATGATTATCTTACCCATGCTTTCCTATTGCATAAAATGAATTAGTGAGATCTTCAGAGAAAGGACTGATGACAGCACACTGAACATCTTGCTTCTACCTTGTTATGCAGCTTATTAGTTCTTGTACTATAGGCACACATATAGTCTTTGTGAGCTTCCAAAGGAATGAAGAAATGCAAAAAGCTTATTGCATTGAAATGGGAGAATCCTGATAGCCTGGAAGGAAGTCATTATACCTTGGTTAATTAGAAAAGTGTGCTTTAGCTTGGATTAAAGCTCAAAAGAAGGATAAAGAAAATATTTTTTGCTTTCTCACAAAATTAAATAGATTCATTGAAAATGCATTAAATGATGTGTTGAGCATCTTTAAAAGGTTAGCTGCAATTGACAGGATAGCCAATCCATCACAATTACCCAAGAAAAAAAATATCTTTTTAAAAATTACTTTTTATTGAAAGACATTCTACTTATTTAACCTTTAAATGTTCCTTCCTTTGAGCTAGTTCTTTAGCATTCAAAACAAGGGGTATATAGGGAATACTGAGGGGTGCATATTCTGTGACAATGCAGGCAGAAGAGAAATTTGTAAGGAGCCCCAGATTTATTATTGTTTGTTGTTGTTGTTGTTGTTGTTTTTTAGTGAGGCAGTTGGGGTTACGTGACTTGCCCAGGGTCACACAGCTAGTAAGTGTTAAGTGTCTGAGGCCGGAATTGAACTCAGGTCCTCCTGAATCCAGGGCCGGTGCTCTATCCACTGCACCATCTAGCTGCCCCGGGAGCCCCAGATTTAGTATGAGAATTTCTGAGCTTGAATTGGCACTCTACCATTGCCTATTTGGAAGACCTTGGGGAAAACCTTGTATTTCAGTCCTGTTGGTCTCATTCCTATCATTTATATAGCAAAATTCACCAAACTGTAAGACCCCTTCTATGAAACAGTTAGCTATATAAGAAATAATTTATGATTGAACCAAAGCGTTCCTTTGAGGAAACTAAAGGCAAAATCTTTCAATCTTCTGTGAAATATTTTTTCTTCAGAGGAAGCTCTGGTCAAATACTTTGACTGTGGTGAATGAGTCTGCTTCTAAATATTCTAGTTTACTACAGTGAATCAATTCCAATGAAGATATAGATTCTGTTGTCATTTGTTTCTATGACATTTTTCATTTGGTTCTTCTTCTTATTATTATTATTTTAATATTTATCAATAAAAACAAGGATAAAAATATACTAAGGTCAAGAGGCTTTAAACGTGAACTTTTGTTAAAATGTGTTTCCACTATATAGCCCCCAAAGTTGGCATGATATTCAAAAAACTGGGATTACTCTTAGGATCATTTTTAAAAAATTTAATTATGGAATTTGTGTCAATATGGAAAACATGTACAAAATTAACAATTACAGTAAGATTTTATATAGCATCCTTCAGTAGTTTTCTGAAAGATACTCTAAGGACACAGAGGAGTGGGAGGGGGAGATTAGTAGAGATAAAACATGATTAGGAAAAGCACTGGGAGAAGGTATTGCACTGCTTTATTGTATCAAATTCTTTACAGAAAACTAATCTCACTGCATGACAATATTTTCATTGCAATTTACATACCAATTTACATAGGTGAATTCAGGGTTTGAATGAATTTTTATTGCCTCTAACATAGAAAGTGAGTATATATGTAACTGGTTTCATTTATCTGTACTTTGAACATGATTTTCATGCATTATTCACATTGAGAAACCATCTCTAAACATATGTTTAAAGGGAAATTTCAAATGTCACAGATAAAACTGTTCAGCCATTCTTAACAGAGATAATAGATTCTTGGGTTAGTGGCTGTTTGAAGGATACATGTCTCCTAGAAATAGAAAGATACAGTAAATTAAAAATAAATAAGCTAACTCACAGTTTGCCTCTGAGAAATTTGGAAAAGTGAAATGCCAATAGGAACGTTTAACTTTTATATATTTACAACTGACATCTGCGTAAAACCTATCTTTCAGGGTAATAACAAGTAAATTATCTTTTTAGATAGCTATCAAATTACATTTAATTGGTAAGAGATCAAAAAATTGAACAAAAGTTCATCTTTTTCACATAACAGCCATAAGTTAAAAAGGCTTATTCCACATGGGAAATAGAAATCAGATACAAAGGGAGAATATAATGAAACTAAAGTAATTTATCATCCTTTCTATAACTGTCCTAAAGCATCAATGTAAGTAAGGCCATCTAGTTAATATAATTCATGGAATATATTTACAATTATTAATGTCAATTAACCATTTACCGAACACTTTAAGTTGTGTCCATTTTTTTTTTCCTAACACTTAGAAGTCTTTATGGTAATGGAATTAAAAGTTAACCACCTTCCAATTTATATTCCTCAAATTATTTTCAGATGGTAAATATTCAATTCAGTAGATATGTTGCATATCCCTCATACAACTAAGGACAGAATAAAATAAACAGATTTGAATTGTGCTTATACACAAGGAACTGTTCATCTTTTTGAGGATATAGGTTTAATACAAATGACATTATTTGAAAAGAAATAAAACAACATATAACTGAGTCTTGGAGAAAATGTACTTTTGGTAATGTATGTAATTTATGTAAATGTACTTTAAAGTAAAAAGTATATTCAATTAAGCAGTATGGGTGGTAAGAAAATTGAGAAATTTTTATCTCAGGGTCTTTAAAAACTTTTTTTTTTCCTAGATATTGGGATATATGAGTGGTCTTCAAATGTGACTATGATAGATGTAAAACAAGGGTGACACAATTGAGATACATAGCAGAGCATAATAAATGGGGCAAGAACGAAAATTATTATGGCATGTGGACGAAAAAGAAGAAATTGACCTGATTGTGGGGCAGCTAGGTGGCACAGTGGATAAAGTACAGGTCTTGGATTCAGGAGGACCTGAGTTCAAATCTGACCCCAGACACTTGACACTCACTGTCTGTGTGACCCTGGGTAAGTTGCTTAACCCTCATTGCCCCACAAAAAAAAAAAGAAAGAAAGAAAGAAAGAAAGAAAGAAAGAAAGAAAGAAAGAAAGAAAGAAAGAAAGAAAGAAAGAAAGAAAAGAAAAAGAAAAAAAAAAAGAAAAAGAAATTGACCTGATTGGACAAGTGGGTTCATTTTTTGATACCATGACTGAGAAAATTGAATAGACAAATGAAGAAAGAATGTAAAAGTTTTAATTATATAAGGTTTAATATGATTGGATAGACAATAAGAACCTATTGAAATAAGTTAAAAGCACAAAGCTTCATTGATTCAGGGAGAATCCAGAAGTCCCTGAATTTAAGGAAACATCAAATTTCTTGTGAAGTAATATCTGATGAGTTAGCATGGCCAAATTCAGAAGATTTTCAATAAATCCCTTAGCATTTGACCATCCACACAATTTAGTTCAAATCATCATCAAAAGTATGAGTGAATGCCACCATTTTTCTGATAATGCTTATATGGTCATAAGATTGTGGATTTAGAAGATTTTTTCAAAAAATATTTCCATAGTAAGAACCAATGCTAAAATTGATTCATTACTGAACAAAGCCAAAATTAGTAGTTTCAATTCTAGTGCATTCCCTATAACTCTCTCTCTTCTTTCTCTCTTTCTCTTTGCATAAATATATATAGTTAGAGACATATCAACATAGTTATACATACATATGTCCATATCTATTCATATCTACATAATAATATTTTCTTGCATTTATATAGGGTCTGGGGACATTTAGGTGATAGTATGGACAGAATTTTGGGCCTGGACTCAGGAAGGCTTAACTTTGTGAGTTCAAACTGATCTCAGACACTGGGAAAGTCACTTAACCCTATTTGCCTCAATTTCCTCATCTGAAAAATAAGCTGGAAAAGGAAATGGCAAGCCAGTATCTTTGACAATAAAATCCCAAAAGCAGTCATGAAGATTTGGACACAACTGAAAAACATATACACAGGGGGCAGCTATATAGCTCAGGGGATAGAATGCAGGGTCTAAAATCAGGAAGACCTGAGATCAATTCTGACCTGAAACTCTTACTAGCTTTTTGAGCTTGAGCAAGTAACTTAACCTTTGTTTGCCCAGGAAGCAGCTAGATGGCACATTGGGTAAAACATTAGACCTAAATTCAGGAAGACACGAATTCAAATCTGGCCTCTTATACTTACTATCTGTGTGACCCTGGGTAAATCACTTAGCATCTTTTCCCCTTAACTCACCAAAGAAGGAAATTGCTAATCACTTTAGTGTCTTTGCTAAGAAAACTCCATGGACAGTATAGTCTGAATGGCTGAACAACATATAGTACCTACAAAATGCCAGGCACTGTGATAAGCCCTTTACAAAAATTTTCTCATTTAATCCCCACAACAGCTGGAGAAAGTCAATGCTATAATGAGGAAACTGAAGCAAGTAGAGTTTAAGTGACTTGACAAAGGTCAGACAGCTAGAGTCTAAGGCTTGATTTGAACTGATGTTTTCCTGACTCTAGGCCCAGCATTCTTTCCACATGTCATTTAGAGCCTGTAATACATATATAGAGATGGAGATAGCTTCCATATGTATAATGTTTTTCGTCTTATCTTCCCCATTGGAATATGAGTTCCATAAAATCAAAGACTCCATTTTTTTCTATCTATGTATCTCCAGAGCTTAGCACAGCATGTAGATCTACTAAAACCTTAATAAAGTTTGATTGTCAAATTATTTGCTGTCAGTTGGAAATTCTGTAAATTATACCTTTGTAGTAGTTCAAACTTTCATTTTCCATCTATTTATAATTTCATCAACTATTCCTTTCATTGGTACAGATATCATCCCATCCATGCTTTTTGTGTCACTATTGTTCAAATGTTTTCATTAGTCCATCGCAAAGGTTCCACACAACATCCTGAAGGCTTTGGTTGAGCTATCTTCATTCTATTTAGACATCAAAGGAGTGTGGTGCTGGCTTTGCTTTTCCCTTATATGGTCCAACATCATAGCCTACCTTCTGTTCTACACATCAACCAGTTCTTTATAATTATGATAACAAATATCCAAAAAGAATTATTCTAATATACTCAAGATTTCAATTTTCAAGAGTCCTAACTGGTACATGAAAGAGTTAAGGTGAATATTAAGAAGTGAAGAGGATCCTATTAGTAGAATATCTATTTATCTAATCTCTCTATCTAGACACACAATCCTACACATAATTTCAATAGATCAGTGACTTGGGAATAGCATTATGCTAATATTCCCAAGTAGAAAGCATTTTAACTTTAGAAGGCACACATGCAAATTTACTTTCAAATGTATCCTAGTACCAAAGTTCATTTCATCCTCCAAAGTTTTATCCAATTTTTGGTCCAGCTGATTGATTATCTCTGATCATACCTTTTTTTAGAAAGTTTTTAACTTGTAATAACCATTCTGGAATGATTATATTTTTCCTTAATGGCTAGCAGTTTCATCTTTTATTTTTGATTTCTTGCTATACATCATTTTAATTAGTTGCTAGTAAGAGTAAATACTTGTCAAAATTTAACAATTTGAAGGAAGATTTTTAAAACCATATGGTAGACTTTTAAACAATTCCTCTCTTCATACTTACTTCTAAATCAATTTTTGAGAAATTTAAGCATTTTACCCATCCTCTACCAAGTTTGCTATGCATTTTGCTTTTTTTGTGGATCGTCATTAAATTACATATCAATTTGTAAATCGTTTTTTTTTTTAAATGATACTTGTATATTAGATTTCAGTGCTCCTAGGATTCAAGCTGTTGACTTTTTTCTCATGTCTTTCCTGCATCACCCTCATTTCTCTTTCCATTTTTTCCTCTACCTCTCTAATTTTATCTTCAAAGTCCTTTTTGAGCACCTCTATGGCCTGAGACCAATTCATATTTTTCTTGGGAGCTTTAGACACAGGGGCCCTGATTTTGACATCTTCCTCTGAGGGTGCCCCTTGGTCTTCCTTGTTACTGAAGAAACTTTCTATGGTCTTTACCTTTCTCTGTCGGCTCTTCTTGCCTTTCTTTTACTAGACTTTTAGCTCCTTAAAGTGGGGCACTGTTTCCAGGCTGCAGTATCCCAAGCTTAAGAAGTCCCAGGCGGTATGATTTAAGGAGAATCAGGTTCTTCCCTCGCCCGGCCTGTTTCCTGGTCCTAGATGACGCCAGACCAACTTGCCAATCAATCAGCTTTGTGTGCTGTAGTTGTTAGCTCTGACGAGCCTGTGCCCCTCCCCCACCCGGGCCACTTCTACTTGAGCCTACCACCTGGTTCTCAGTAGGGGTGTAAAATCCAAGTTCTGCCTTAGCACCAGCATAGACCCCTGTAGTCTCTCCCCTGCCCAGGGCTCAGCCCACTCACCCGCCTGTGAGCTTAGTTCCAGACGACACTGGTGCTTCTGCTGATTCAGAGGCTCTGCAGGTCTCCTTCTCTGGTGAGGCCTTCCTGGGACTGGATCTGTGTCAGGGTGACTGTGGGGTTGAGCCTGACTCCTGTATCAGCACAGCAGCTCCCTCCTTCTGAAATTCCAAGCTGTTCTTGGTTAGAAGATAATTTCAGCACATTCTTCTGTGAGTTTTGCTGCTCTGGGCATTTTCCTATAACCTTATTTGGATGTTTTTTGGAGCGATGGTGTCATGAGTTTGGGAGCTCACTGCCTTTCCTCCGCCATCTTGGCTCTGCCCCGGAAGTGACAGCTTCTAGGATTCAATATTCCATTGGTGTGGGTGCTTGCTACAGTGGTAAAGAGAAATTATAGGGCTCCTCCCCAACCCTACAAGAAGATTCAATGGGAGATAGTCTGGAAATTAGTTGTGGTTGAAATCTATCCCTCCCCATGACCAAATTGGTAATGAGACACTCCCAGTTGAGTTAGGCTGTTCTTCAAAATAAAACAGAACCAAAAAGAAGCAAACAATAACAACAAAGACACACATGTAGGCTGTATCTCAGAATATATTAAAAATTATTCCATCTTTGTCAAACTTCCTCAAACTTGTGTTTAGATATCATGATGTTCAAAACTAGAGGTCAATAAGAAAAATTATCCAATATATAAATTGTAACAGTATACAAACTATTGTAAAATAATTGAAATCTATCAATAATGATAGAAAATCATTCTCTGTCAATAACAATGAGGATGATATCACTACCACCATCATCATCACAAGTTAAAAGAGTTCTACAGATTTTTTTTTCATGTATAACGTCTCTAGGAAAGATGAGGAAAAATGAAATTAGTCAATATTTCAGAGTAATAGAAAGATAGGCTCAATAATACATTCATTATGGAACTGTGAACAGGTTCAATCGTTCTGAAAATCAATTTGAAAATATGCATTTAGAGGCATTACATTTACATACTCTTTGACAATGGAGGGAAAACAAAGAATGGGATATTCCTCATTAACACAATATTCCTAGGAATATCTTTTGTTCTTGTTGATAGCAAAAAAAATATATATATATATATATGTTCTTAGCATGGGGAAGGACAACAAATCATGAAATACATGTATAATTAAGTATTCTGTGTTTTTTTCCTACAAGAAACACTGAAGATGATGAATTCAGAGAAAAAAAAATGATTTGTATGAACCAGAGTAGAAACATTTTACACACACATATAACAATATATAAATATATTTCTTCTTTTCTTTTTCTTTTTTTTTTTTTTTGCAGGGCAATGAGGGTTAAGTGACTTGCCAAAGGTCACACAGCGAGTAACTGTCAAGTACCTGAGGTCGGACTTGAACTCAGGTCCTCCTGAATCCAGGGCCACCTAGCTGCCCCAATATATTTCTTTAAACACGCAATAACTTCACCATTATACAAAGGACAAGAACATTAAAATGAAGCTGAATATTTTGTAGTTATCATGACAAATCATAGTTCTAAAGAAGAAAAGAGAAAATATATCTCTGCTCTTTACTTTGAGAGGTGTTGGGCAATCAGTGTAGCAGGCTGTAGGTGCTAGCAGATGCAGTTGTGATGTCAGGTATTTTTAGTGTTTTTTTTTTTCCTTAAATTATAAATGGAATCTCACTGTAAATGCTTATCTCTCTGAGTAAGGGTTCAGGATATATATGCAAAATGATTGCAATGTCAAAAAATGAATGTCACACACATACATATATATGTGTGTTTGTGTGTGTGTGTGTGTGTATGTGTGTGTGTGTGTGTGTGTGTGTGTGTGTATGTATCTCACATGTGAAATGGCATTGGAGTGGTTCTTTAGTGAAGGAGACAACCTATAACTTTTCAGGGGAAAAATAATGGGCTTTTATGCTATAGGCTTTTGTTTTCCTATTTATTTTGTTAATGATTTTTTATTTTTTGGTGCAAGGCAATGAGGGTTAAATGAATTGCCCAGGGTCATACAGCTAGTAAGTATCAAGTGTCTGAGTCTGGATTTGAACTCAGGCCCTCCTGAATCCAGGGTCATTACTTTATCCACTGTGGCACCTAGCTGCCCCATTTCTATTTACTTCTAATATTGCCCCTATAAGTGCTTTATTGTACCTATGTTAGTTATTTCCAGGTATCCCATTACTGGTTTCTTTTATGCTAATCCTTCTTTTCATGGATTTCATGATCATGCTTTGCCCACATCCAGAGTTTTTAAAAATCTTCTCTATTTACATGAACTGAATTTTTGTCTTTCTTCCTGCTTGTAGTTTGCCTTGTTTAGAGGTAGTCTCACAGCTTCAATAGTTTGAAAAGAATATGATGTTCTAGGGTATCTATGTAGCAAGTACCCAAATACCCTAATTGGTTGTGTCCACGAGCATTTTACTTGTTACCTCTCTATCCTTTGTTAACAGTTACTGAAACATTTTCATTGATATGAAATCAGAGGAAGGAATTCCTACATATTCCACCGAAGTAGTCTCTGTTTGCCCATTTCAGAATGTAATATACATAGTTATCGAAAGCCTTCCTGAAACTGAAATCAATCATTTCTAGTCCACTGCCTCTATGCTGTCTATCAATACAGAAATGCATTTAAAGAACTCAGGCCAATTTCTCAAGCATGATCTTACCTTGAAGAATCTGTGCAAGCTGCCAAATATATTTCTCTTCTGGAGGTTTTGTTACATGGCTGCCCTTAAGTAAGTTTATAGAACATTTATGGTATCATGTCTTAATCTCTTATCAGAAAGAGGTTTTAGCATTATAGCAATTTAGTTTTTTTCTATGACTAGATTCAGATTGGTTTCCTATTCTTTGACTTTGTAGCTTCTCAATGTTGAATGGGAAAAAAATGATACAAAGGCTTTGAATTCATCCAACGGTGATTAAAAAACCTATGCAAATATAATCCCTCATAAGTGGAGAGTAAGCCTGTGGGTACCATCCACTTTGGAGCTGGAGGCTCTGTGGAAAGAAGACTAGTATAAAAAGCTGAAGAATTTCAAAGACATCTTTAAATGAACATGAGTAAGAGACCTGTGTAAATGGTGCTCAGCTACTGGAGAGTAATCTACTTCCCCCTTCCCTCCCCCTAGATATGTGGAAAGGACTGAGAGACCTAATCTATTTATTCTTTATTGCAAAATGTCCTCCCTTCATACTAGTCTTTCTGAAAAGGGGGCAAAGGTTTAGGGGGTACAAACAAGTTGTGTACATAAGGCAATTAAATAGTCACTGAATGTGGAATGTTCGGAGTGGGAGTGGGGAGATGTAGAATGAGCCATTGCTGCCTTGAGACAGAACCTGACAGATAACACTTAGTTCTTGATTCTTCTCCAGTGACTGGATAGTGATCATGTATAAGGTTTTCCCGTGAAAGGGAAATCTCCATAGTATCCCATGGGAAAAAAAAATAAGCTCTCAAACCTTTGATTTATTTTCTAAATTAGATTTGGACTTAAATGAATCACACAGACTAGGAGAAGATGTTTGTGTTAAATATATTAATTGATTTTAAATATTTCTAATATTGTTTTAGGATAGATACACACACACACACACACACACACACACACACACACACATTGATTCCACTCCTAAAAGAGGCCAAAATGAAAACTCCAGAGCTACCAGGTCAAGGAGAACATATTCCAAGAAGCCAGAAAAAAAACAATTCAAATATTGTATAGCCACAGTCAGAAGAACACAGGATTTACCAGTTTTTATATTAATGAGATCAAAGGGCTTGGTATATGATATTCAAGAGACAAAGGATCTTGGGTTACAGCCAAGAATCACCTGCCAAGCAAAACTGTGTATAATCAATCAGGGAACAAAATAGATATTCAATAAAATAGAGGACTTTCCAGCATTCCTGATGAAAAGACCAGAGCTGGAAATTTTGATTTTCAAATACAAAGCTCATGAGAAGCACAAAAAGCTAAATAGGAAAGAGAAATCAGAAGGGATTACACAAGGTTAAACTGTTTACATTCCTACATGGGAAAATGATACTTGTAACTTCTAAGAACCTTCTCATTGTTTGGATAGCTAGCAGTATACATAGTGTAAGGGTCAAATTTAATATGTGGAGAGTTATTTGGGTGGCTCACCATAATATTGGGATTCAGAAAATAATGAGGGACCTCTAGGTCCAAAACTTCCTTCCCACTGAACTGCCTTTTTAGTTATTTCTCCCAGGCCAAAAAGAAAGGAGCTTAATAGCCTCTTTTCTACAAACAAATCAGGTTTTCTTAATGGGAAAAAAATACACAGCAAAGGTGAAAATAATAAAGTAAAGGACAAGGGTACAGGGGAAAAGGAAAAAGGATAGTCCCCCTAACTCTAACAAAAGCCTATACAATCCCCAAACTCACTTCCAGTTCAGCTAACTCAAAGAGTCGGTCTCATTTTAGTAACTCACCACCTGGGGTCCGTAGTTTCAATGAGAAACAGCTATGCAGCCAGAGCCCACAGGACAAACCTCTCTCTCCTCCACTCCCTGCGACTCACCTCATCGACCAGAAAGAGACCAAGCTTCCCTCAGTGAGTGTTTACTCTCCCTCCTGAGAAAAGGGAGGTCCTTCAAAGAGAGTGGTTCCTCTGCTGAAATCAGCAGCATATTCACTCAGGGCAGACCAGGTGTGGCCCATCTCCAATCAGTCTGCCAAATTCCATTATTTTACAATAGACAGAGGGCATAGATGTGAGTTGAATATGATGGGGTGATATCTACAAAAATAAAATTGAAGGTTAAGAAAGATGAATGCACTGGGATAAGGGGGAAGGAGAGGTAAAATGGGATAAATTATGTAACATAAAAGCAGTACAAAAGAGCTTTTATAGTGATGGGGAAATCGGGCAAAGGGAGGGGGGCACTTGAACCTTATTCTGATTAGAATTAGATAAAAGAGGAAATAACATGTATACACAGTTGTTCATGGAAATCTATTACCCTACAGGAAAGTAGAAAGCAAAGGGGATAAAAGAAGGGTAAGGTTGAAAGAGGGGTGGGCAGTTGTCATAATCAAAACACATTTAAGGAGGTATAGGATGAAAGAAGAAACAGAGAGAGAGAGAGAGAGAGAGAGAGAGAGTGTGAGAGAGAGAGAGAGAGAGAGAGAGTGTGAGAGAGAGAGAGGGAGAGAGAGAGTGTGAGAGAGAGAGAGAGAGAGAGAGAGAGAAAGGTATATAGGGAAATATACAGTAATCAATCCAAAGGATTTATTATGAAAAATGTCTTCCATCTTCAAAGAAAGAACTGATGGAATCTGAATGAAGATCAAGCATATTTTTAAAAACTTTTTTATTCTTCTTGGGTTGCCTTATTTTTGTCTGTGTTTTATTCTACATCATGACTAATATAAAATAGGTTTTGCATGACTGCACAAGTATAACCTATGTGAAATTGCTTGCCTTCTCAATGATGGGGAATAGGAGAGAAGGGAAGGAGGGATAACATTTGGAACTCAATTTAAAAAAAATATTAAAAGTTGTTTTACATTTGGTTGGGGGAATAAAATATTAAGTAAATATACTAAAATTAGAATAGAGAAGTTAATTAGTATTAAACATAAACAAGAAAATATATTAAATATATATATTAATATATATTAAATATATTAAATATATTAAAAAATGAAAAAAATAAAAGAAAATATCAAATATCTCATATAAAAAAACTGACCTGGAAAATTGAGCCAATAGAGATTTTTTGAGAATTATTTCACTACTAGAAAGCCAGGATAAAAGAAAGATAATAGACAATATATTTAAAGAAGTTAGCAAGGGAACCTGCCCTGATATCTTAGATCAAGAGTATAAAATTGAAATTGAGAGAATTCACTTATAATCTCCTGAAAGAGATGCCAAAATGAAAACTCCCAGGAATATTACAACTGAATTCCAGAGCTCCCAGGTCAAAGATAAAATACTTCAAACAGCCATAAAGAAAGAATTCAAATAACCTAGAGTCACAGTAATGATCAAACAAGATACAGTGGCTTCCATGTTAAACTAGTGGAACACTAGGAAGATGATATCCCAGAAGCCAGGGGTGATAGCATTAAAACCAAGAATAAGTTATCCAGAACAATTGAGTAAAATTCTTCAGGGAAAATGGATATTTAATGAAATAGAGGACTTTCAAGCATTCTTGAAGACCAGATATGAATAGAAAATTTTAAATTCAAACACAGATCAAGAAAAACCTAAAAATATATACTTGAAAGAGTAAGTATAATGGACTCAACAACATTACATTCTTTGGATTCTTATATGTGAAGATCATAAATGAAACTCTTGAGAACTTTATTATTATTAGGGCAATTAAAATGAGTTTACAAAGACAGAAGACATAAATATGAGTTGATTATAATTAAATGGTGTTATAATCATTAAGGGGTCAGAAAGAGGTATGTACTGGGTAAAGGTGGGAGTGAGAGGTAGAATTAAGAAAATTTTCTCATATAAAAATAGCTCACAAGAAAGACATTTTAGAGTGAAGAGGAAAATACAGTGGGGGTTTGGTGGAGAATGACTCCTCATAATTGCTTCAAAGAGCGAAGAATATATACACAGTCAGATGAGTATAGAAATCTATTTTACTAAAATGAGAAATAGGAGGGGAAGGGGCTAAATTTAAGAGAGTTACAATAAAGGCCTGGAGCAGATTCTATTATGCTTCTATTGAAGTAAAAACAAATCAATCAATAAACGAAAAAGCAACAATAGTAATCATGTTCTCAGAAAAAAACAAAATAAACCCAATTAAAAGAGATAGACAATAAGTGATATTTTAAAATAACAAGTTTCTCTGATAAATGTCTGATAAAATGAATGCAGAAGTTATTCATATTTATGTTTTTTAAAAACAAGTCATTCAAAAATTGATATATGGTCAAAGGATATAAACAGAAAGTTGTCAGAAGAAGAAATCAAAGTATCTATGATCATATGAGAACGTGCTCTAAATAACTATTGCTTAGAGAAATGAGAATTAAACAATGAAGTACCTACTTAGATCTATCAGAAATGCTGGGGTGGTGGAAGGGGAAAATAGGCAAACTCATGAATTGTAAAATGATTTGAGAGAAATAATTATTTTCTATTATATTAATAATCAATTATTAATTAGAATTCATGCTTTCTACTTCCTCATTCATGCTCTAGCCCTGTAGGCCAGTCAGGCAGTCTCTAAAGGGCATGCCCTTTAGAATGATAGATAAGATTTCCCAAATCCTCTTAGAATATGTTTCTAGATCTTGGCTAGACACCACCCATCTAGGAGACCTTACTTCTGTTTATAGTGTAGACAGAATCTAATCTAGATGAATTCCAGCCCTAAAACATCGATCCTATGCCCTTGCCCCACTCCATTAGAGTTTAAAGTGAGCCAACTCATGAAGGAGAAAACCAACCAGAATGATCTGAATAGAAATGGATTCTTTTTTACCAGATTGCTGTAGGCTGCTGAGTCTATCAATAAAGCCAAGTTCTCAGCAAAAGGAGTTGAAGTTTTTTTCGCCTACCTCTTCATTTAAATACCCACTCTCTAATTAATTGTTCATAATTAGGGTTGATTTCTCCTGTTAGATTCATTCCCTTTCAAAAAATTATTTGCTATTCAATGTCTCTATTAGGTATTTTTGATTACCAAATGATGAATTAGCCTAATTAATAAGTTAATTGTTAATTACTCAGAAACTCGGGGGCAGCTAGGTGTCACAGTGGATAAAGCACTGGCCTTGGATTCAGGAGTACCTGAATTCAAATCCTGCCTCAGACACTTGACACTTACCAGCTGTGTGACCCTGGGCAAGTCACTTAACCCCCATTGCCTTGCCCCCCCCCCAAAAAAAATTCAGAAACCCTCTCTCTTTGAATTTTCATTTATCTTACATTCTAGATAACAATTTGGTATTCTGTCCAAAGGGCAATAAAACTTTACATGACTTTTGACTCAGCAATATCACTACTAGGTATTTATTCTAAAGAGATCAAAGAAAAAACATATTTATATGAATTATTTATAGCAGTTCTTTTTGTGGTGACAAAGAATTAGAAATCAAGGAAATGCTCATCAGTTTGGGGAAGGGTTGAACAAATTGTAGTATATGACTGTGATGGAATACTAGTGTGCTGTAAGAAATGATGAGGCATGTGATTTCAGAAAAAAAATCAAAAACAAAAACAGAAAGCATGTCAAGACCAATATAAATTGACGCAAAGTGAAGTGAGAAGAACTGAGAGGAGGTCATTGTGCACAGTAATAGCAATGTTGCGATGATGGCCAACAATGAAATATTCGACTATTCTGATTAATACAAAAATAGAAGTGAATTCAGAAGGTCTCATAATGAAAAAAAATACTTTCCATCTTTAAAGAGAGAGTTGATGAACTATGAGTACAAATTGATGTATAATTCTGTCATTTTATTTTTCTTGCTTTTTAAAAAATAGGCCTAACTTGGAATTCTGTTTTGCTTGATTCTACATGTATAATTGATATGATACTGCTCGACTTCTCAATAGGTGAAGGAAGCATGGGAGGGAAGAAGAGAATTTGGGATTCAATATTTAAAAGGAAGTAAATAAATGGTGAATTTACAACAAAAGAATTTCTGGATGTCAGGAAAGCAGGAGAAGTAATAAGTGAGCCTAGGAGATGACACAGCAACCAAGCACTTCCTTTAAAAAGGATGGGGAAACCCATATAAAATAATAAAATGGAGATTAATACAATTTATAACCTTAAATAGGAATGGCTTAATATTTGCCAAAATAAAAGAGCAGAATAGATAAAAATAATTTGCAGCTTTTTGTTGTCCACAAGTATTTTTAAGACAAAATAAAAATCGGGATGAAGAACACAATTTATTATATATCTAGTGATTTTAAATACAGAAATTATAATCCTGACATTAGAAAAAAACAATGAAAATATGCATGCAAATGTTGTGTATGTGTGTACATAATCAGAATGAAAAGTCAGCATAAATTAAAAGTTCTACATACTATTTGTACTCATACTCATTAAATATGTAATATATAAATATTACTTGATATATACTTATAACTTATTTCAAATCACTTGATCAGCTTTTCAATTTCTATGATGACTTTTTATTATTTTTCTTTCATTACCTTGTCAAAACAGCAATAACAAATTAATGAATAAGATTAAACTGATCTTTATTGGTATCTTCATTTTTGGTTTCCAGTATTAAAAAATTAAATCTGTAGAAAAAGACCCTTTATAAAATTACATTCTGACAGCATTTATATTAAGCATGTTGCCAGTATATCAGTCCCTAAACTAATCAGTTGACAGGAAACCCTGGATATTTGCCCTTTCTGTTGTTCTGTTTATCTAATAGATCCATTTCATATGATGTTTTAATTAGCTCCTAAGATGAGCCTTATCAATGTTTTAGAGAGCTCTGTTAATAATGTATTAATATTTTACGGACAGAGAAATCCCTTTTGGACTCCCTTTGTTATTGATTATGCAGTTGGTTGCTGAGTAGTAATGAGTCATTTTCTCCTTAGTTGCTTAATTTGCTTTCTGCTTCTGGGTCCTTCTCCTTGGTGAGGGGATTATCCTTTCAGGACATCGATATATCACTTTGTGCACATTCAGGTAAATAGAGGAAAGTTACTGAAGAAATGTACTGCATGGTATTCAAGAGGATGAAAGAGCTGTAATTTCCTTTCTAACATCATGTTAATCTTAATCCTAGAAATCATGCTGGGGAATTTAGACATTCTTCAACCAAAGGTGCTCCAGAGAATAAATGGCCTTTGGGGAATAATGAGAAGAAAGGTGAATGAAATGATATTGAGTCTAACAACCACTACTTCCTTTAAACTTTAGCATAACCGTGAGCCCTAGTTATCATAAATATTTTCATTCCTATTTTATGAAGAAACTGGCTCAGAGATTAAATGACCAATAGTCATAAAGCTGATAAAATAAGAATCAGATGTGTTGGAATACCACTATTACCTTTGATCATAATTTTAGATGTGATTTATCAGAATAAAACATAGGGCATATATTTTGGAGCTTTGACCCTAAGTATGTAATTTAGATTGACTATGGAAGAAGGTCTAAAAAAAGAGAGGTTGTGAATGAAAATAAGTATACATTTAGACCATCTAGTAATTAGCTCTTGGCTATTGCTACTCTAAATTTGAGATGTTTGTGAAATGAAAGTATTAGTAGGAAATGATCCTTCTTTTGAAAAGTGATAGTCTGTGGTGGAACACATCTTTACTATCACAAAATGATCTGGATGTCATAAGGAATACAAATTACTACTCTGATTATTGGAAGAAGAAAGAAGTAGTAGGAGATAAAGGAGTAAGAGGAGGAGGACAACAATAATAATAACAATAATGCTAATTGCTGCTGTTGCTATTGCTGCTGCTGCTTTGGATAGAGGAAAATATTGCCTTAAACACTCTCTTCCAAAAAGGAGTACCTCATTTAGTGTGAATTCAGAAAAAAATTCAAAGTAATGAAATTAATCCTGTTGGTGGTGGAGGCTTCCAGATATCTTGATTGGAAATGTCATCACCACCATTCCTTGAATATTGCAAAATTTAGAGACACACACACACACACACACACACACACACACACACACACACACACACACACAAAACAAACAAACAAACAAACAAACAAACAAACAAACAAAAAACATTGCCTGACATTGGGAAAAAACAAGCAAACAAAGAGAATGAAGGTTGTTGAGTTGTTCAAATTATATCATTTAATTTGAAGGACAATGTACCAAGCTTTCCCATCAGTACATATACCTGGAAAAGATAGTATGAATGTACACTAATTCTAGCTCAGAATTAAGATGGAGGGTATGTATGTATATTTATATGTAAAATGATGTTTATAGCATTAGCATTTTCCTCAACTCCTCCTTCTCAAGAACTTATCTATACCCTGACATATCATTTTTCCTTCCATTACCTCTCAAATTTGGGGTAGTGTGAAACTCAAATGAGATGATGGATATAAAGCACTTCATAAATAATAAAGAAACATGCTTCTTCTTCTTCTTCTTCTTATCTGAGAACTATCAGATCTCCATTTTGGTGATGATTTTATCCTTTTGATGCATTTACTGTAAAATGTCGTAGTTCAAGCAAAGTGTATAGAACAAAGGGATGTGTTATAAATGTTTTAACAATTCAGTTCTTGGGGACATGTAATTACGCATAATATAAAATTTAATATACATTATTAATACTTTCTCAAGTCAAAACTATCCACAAAAAATAAATCAAGACCTGATTTGTTGCATTTGCTAATCTCTAAGGTATAAATATTCACATTAAATAAGTATTTAACAAGCAGCTTTCACAAGCCTCAGCACATATTCCCCATTTACACACCTAGAAATTAACAGCTCTTTCTCACCTGAACTGTAGGCATATCTTCCTACTTTGACCCCTTGATGCAAGCCTTTCCTCACTCTAATCCTCCAAGCAGCTATTAGAGTTAGTTATTTTTACTGAAGTACAGGTTTGACCATGTCACTACCTTTTTAATAAATCCTAATAATACTATTTTGAAACTAAAATTCTTCATTTAGGCTTTCACCCAAATTAACAAAGCAAAACTCAGGACACAGAGAATTTATTATAAAGATGTCAAGGTAGCAACACACTGATGGGTTGACCACTAGAAGTCAGCAAAGGCTTCAAGGTAGGGACAGCTTTTAAAGGTAAGCCAGATAGGTCTACCTCAACAAAGAGGCTGGGCCTTTGTATCTCATTTCCTTCCCAAGGTAGCAATAACATGACAATTTGCCGATAAGGGTACATGACAAAATATAGGTGTTGCAAATGCTGCAGACTTGTTGTTTCCTTCTGCAGTAGAGTTTCCCACAACACTGATAAGGAGGGCTAGGAACAATGAGTAATTGAGTCAACATAAGTTTCAATAATATTATATTGCCCATAAGATCAAGGATTAATGCCTCTGATTGATTTTGAAGTCTAACTTTTCTCCTTTCCCCAGCCTTCTCTTCAAGCTTTTCATTACCTACTCTCCATTTCTTCACTCTCCTGTCTTATCAAATTGGTCCTCTTGAGCTTCAAATGAAACACAACCTTTCCCTTACCATGCCTTTGTACTAACTTTTCCATATGCTGGAAATGCTCACCTTCCTTACTTTCACCTCTTAAAATGATTGCCTAGTATTTCTCAAAACTCAGAGGAAGCACCAACTTTTGCATGACTCTCCCCTCTGCTATTGCCATCTTGAAAATATTTTAAAGTATGTGTAAATTTGTGCATGATGTTGAATTTGCCAATGTAATCTCTTTGGAGCAAGGAATGCTTCACAATTTATCTGTTTGTGTCTGAGTCTGTTTCTGCTTCTCTCTCTCTTTCTCTCTCTCTCTCTCTCTCTCTCTCTCTCTCACACACACACACACACACACACACACACTCAAACACACTTTTTTGGGGGGTCTCTAGATGCTTTGTACTGTGAATCCTTGGTTAGCCAGTCATGCTAAAATAATTTATGATGTATTTAGAAAGTTTCAGGCACTGTGCTAAGCTCTAAGAATAAAAATACAAACAGAAAGACAATACAGTCTCTGTCCTCAAGGACCTTATATTCTAAAATTGAAGACAATACAGAAAGGTGAAGTGAAACCTGAGGAGTAGGGAAGGCACTTGCTCAAGGGCATGGAAGAGAAAGTACTATGGACATAAGTCAGTAGTACACCCAGGGAAGTAATGAAGCTAATTTTTGCCTGAGTTGTTTTTCACTTATTTCAATCCTGTCCAATTATTCATAACTTCATTTGGAGGTTTTTTGGCAAAGATACTAAAGTGGCTGTCCTTTTCCAGCTCATTTTACAGATGAGGAAACTGAGATAAACAGGGTCAAGTGTCCTGTCCATGGTAACCCAGCTTCTAACTGTCTGAGGCCAGATTTAAACTCAGGAAGACTCATATTCCTCATTCCAGTTCCAGCATACTATCCACTCTGCCACCTAGATGCACTACTAAGATACTAGAAGAATTTATAACAGAAAAGATGTATTCTAGGTTTAACCACAATGTTAAGAAAGATACAAGTACATATCATTAAACCCTTGAGAAAAAAATCTTGAAATGGTTTAAGGTTTCTGGTGCCAGTCTTGCTAACTATGTGGAAAAGTTGTCCCACTGATGTTAAACAAAAATCCTTAGTTATCAAGACAAGCTCAATGGAAGCAATCAGTAAATCTATTGTTATCATCATCATTATTATTTTGATAACTATGTACCAAGCATTATATTTGATCATTATCAAAGAAAGTCTAGAAATATCTTCAGGTCAGTGCATGGCATAGAGTAGGCACTAAAGAAAATTAAAAAAAAAAAGAAAAAGAAAAAAAGCATCCTTCATAGGGTTGAAATTACCCTAGGCTCTGAATAGATATTGCTGTCTTATGTTAGTTCAATTCTGGTGCACATATTGGAGACAATAAAGGATTTATTTACTGAATACTCTTCTGTTTCCATATATGTATGGTATCTTCAATGCCATTGTCACTATATTTTTTAGGCACTAAAGAGCTAAGAGAGACCTAACTATAACCTACTTAGACATGAATCTAGAAAACTCCCAATTTGTACATCTGCTCTTTCAAGTTACTCTATATATGATTAATCTAAATGTGATTGCTGTGGGTAGACAACTATATGGATATCTTATGTCAATGATCTATTCTCCTCCTCCTCCTCTCTCTCCTTTTTCCTTTTTCCTTTTTCCTTCCCTCCTTCCCTCTCTCTTCCTCTCCATTTCCTCTATTCCTCCCTCCCTCCCCCTCTTTTCCTTCATACATACTTATAAACATATGAAATGCATATATACACATACACACATACTTATGCATACATACACACACATATATAATGCTCTTGAACACTTTACACAGATGGTGTTACATTTGCCAATTTCTTCAAAGTGTAAAATACACTAGACAATGATGTGTTAACTATTTGCTTTTCTAGAAAACTTCAGAGTAAGGAGTTAAGGAGGGGAGGAAGAAGAGAAAGTTAACATTTGAACTTCACAATGTTACATCTCTTTCTTCAAGCCCCATAGGGAAAAAAAAACAACAATGAAAAACAAACAACTTAGTAAGTGCTTACTAAGTGATTTACTTTTAAATTACTTGCTTTCAACACTTTATATCATAAAAATATTTCAGATAGCCCCAAATATCATTAAAATTCATTATTACTCCATTCATGGATATTTTTCTTTTATAATTATAACTAGCATATAATCTATTCTTCTAATTTAGCTTTTCCAGGAAGCATTATTTCTAGATCATTTTCTAGCTTTCTTTGTATTTGTTATACTTGTAAATCTCAAAACCATTATTTTACCCCAGTATATTAATTCTTTACTATTTACCATTCATTTATTGTTAGATATATAACATTTTTCTATTTCCTCAGTTGTGTAGTGTGATATATTTACAATGTAACCTTTATTATTATTATTATTATTATTATTAGCATCAGCATCATTACCTTTGAAAAGTTGCTTTGTGTGTTGTCTGTACAAAGGAAACAATATTCATCCAAAATAGTCACAGTAATAAATGTGTATGATTACCTATCTTCCTAACTGGCATTGGAATTGTTGTGTGAAATTCCTTTCAGATATGACATAAGGTGTGGCAATTATCGCATTATATATGAGTATGGGGACCAATTTTTAATTGGGGAGTGTTAGCTAAGCAGCTTGCCACAATATTGGGGCAAGGAAGGAGACTGACAGCCTCCCTCAAAACAGAGCAGGGTTTATTTAACAAGAACGAACTTAAAAAACACGCAAACAGGATCAGTAGGATTAAGGGAAAGGAAATAAAATGGGGAAAGGGAAATTATACAACCGGAACAACACCACCACCCAGGAATCAGCTGAGAACACACAGCAGCATCCTGTCACCTTCCAGCTTCCAGCTAGAATGGTGAAAAAACCTCCCTTCTTCCCAGCAGACCCCACTCTGACCACACACAGCCCCAGCTAATTGGCTGGCCACTCTGACAGTGATGTAACTACCATCACTGGGCTTCCAATCATTATAATTTTGCCAGGCCCAAGTAGGCATAGTCGAGTGGTGATGACGTGATTTCCCAGCCCCATGATGGCGGCTACAACCAGTGGGTAGAACACCAGGCTGTTGGCGGAGTCCCAGAGGCCAGTGTGCGTGCGGAGGTTTTTTTAAAAAAATTCTAGCCAAAAGATGGGGTCATAAAAACCTCAAATAACAATTAATTCTTTACATGAGTAAGTTGGATTTACATCGACACCTTCCCATGTGAACTGAATATTTGAAAAGTAGCATTTTGATCAGAGTAAATCTTTAATCGGGAGTGAAACATAGTACACTTTTGTGAGTGTAAATGAATGAGATTTTCCATTTAGGATTTCTAAAAAGATAAAAGGCATTAAAAAAAAAAAGATAAAACTTGTAGGTTCTTGGGTCAAGCTTGCCCATGCTATGTTTTTGCTTTCTGGCACCTACAGAAAAGAATCAGAGAAAATCTACATCAATCTAAATCTATTCATTCCAATTTATTGTCTGTATCATTCCTTAAATGCATGTACTATACAAAGGACAGTGCCAGGTGCTAAGGTTGACACATAATTCAGATAACCCAAGGTCCCTGACTCACAGCACTTCTATTCTGTTGGGGATATATGGCCTATGAAAATTACTTATAGAAAAAAGTTTGTCATTATATTTTTTTAAGTCCATAAGTTATAAAGAAACAAAAAAACTGCATGAGGTTGGAAGGAGGCAAGGTCATTAGTCATCATAAGGATCAGTGGCTGTTTTCTAGATAAGGTGATGTATGTGTCAGTATTTAAATGAAAGGTCAAGTTGTATAGTCTATAGAGAGCTGAATTCATACTAGAAGGAAGATTCAAGTCCTGACTCAGATGCAGTGGCTGTATGACCTGAGAAAATCACTTAACTTCTCTGTGTCCCCAATCAAAACTTTTAAAGCATGAATGGATTTTCCTTGGTAAAGTCTTGCCCTTCCCTCCCCCATCGTGCTCCTTATACAAGGAAATCACAAGTGGACACATAACATAAAGATTTTTTTTTTTAAAAGAGAAAGAAGAAAACCAAGGTATAATAAATAGCAGAAACAACAAAAACAAAAGGCACTGGGTGGTAACATGTAAGATGTATACAGTTAATTTGAATGGAATTCTTCATGAACAGGTTAGATGGCAATTGTAATTAATATGTTTTAAAGATGATTCTTGTTTGACTCCGTTGTTTCTGATATTCTATTATTCCTAGTGGTTACTGACTATTTGATACACACATTTTGCTTGGGCTCTGATTCCTTCCTCTGGCTTTGACCTATGATTCCTGCTTCATCCTTGAACTTTCCACTGCACCCAATCTTGTGCTCTTATTCATGTTTCCCACACTTCAATGTCTCTTGAACTATGACCTCTGGGCAACTGAGCTCTCCAACCCTTTTCTTTAACATTCTTTCTCATGCATAAGGTCTCAATTCCCTAGCTCCATGAACTATGTCCCCAGTTTCTTCACCATCTATGACTCAAGCTTAAAATTTTCACATAATAATAATAATTCACATTTCTATAATACATTAGATCCCATCAAATGGTTTTGTAACAATAAGTCAGTATGAGATATATTCCAAGTTTGTTTTTGTTTTGTTAGTGGTTTTTGGCTTGGAGGGGTGGTTTCTTGGTATAGGCAACTACCAGTGAAAAAAAATACCATTTTTACCAGTGACAAATCATACATTCTGAGAAAGCTGTGGTGGAGGCATTGAGAGGCTAAGGGATGTAACTTGCTTCATTCCACCAGTTTTTGTAACAGGTAAGGTTTGAACTTGGGTATTCTAAGAGAGTACTTACATGTCCACCCCTTCATGCCTTAGGTAGAATTATTACCAATATACAGAGAAGTGTAGTGACTTGCCAAGATGATAATAGTCAATGGTTAGGTCTACCAGTAGCTAACCATTCTAGATAACTGAGTGGACCTGTATTGGAACCTGGGATTGTAGTTCAAAATCAAAGGCCCACATCAACACTACTTATATGTACTAGAATGGAAATCAACAAATTAATCAACACATATTTCTTGAGTCCCGTGTATTGTGAGATTCAATTGCAAAAGTGAAACCTATAGTTTCCTTACTGTGTATAGGTTAAATAGGTGGAAAGTGGCTGGATCATTGGATTTACAGTCAGGGAGACATAAATTTAAATCCTGTCTCAATTGATCATGAGCTATTTGACCCCAGGAAATTCATTTAGCCTCTGTCAAGTCCAGTTTCCCATACACAAATTGGGGCTAATAATAGTTTTTATTACTTTGATAATCTAATGAGATAAGATATGTAAAATAATTCACCATTCTTATAGAGTTATCTAACTAGCTGTTTTTCAACAAGTATGACTTTTTTTCTGTGTAAAAATACAGAATTCATTCAAAATTAAAATGGGGCAGTTTAAAAATGGAAGGGAATATCAGGTCAAGTGTGTGTGGGGGGTACTGTAAGGTAAAGCTTCAGGGAAAAGGTGACATTTGAGTACACAAGGGCATTGTCCCCCACACTCTTTGCCTACTGTGTTTTACCAGTGCACTCCATAAAGATGCATCAGCTTTTTAACTTGGAATTGAATGGGAAACACCTGGTCTAGAGGAAGTAACAGTTCTGAGGTTTAAAACATAGAAGGATTTGTAAAGAATTATTCATTAAATGAACATGCATTTGTGAATTGTTAGAGTCACTTGCCAAGGAGCATATTAAATTCCCGTTTAGATATTAGTAGTCATTATATCCAATGGATATACTAATTTTAAATTTACATGCAAATAGAAAAAGTAACTCAGGTCATCATTGAAGTTACTTGAATGCCATATCTTTAGTCATGCACCTTCTTTGAAAGAACATTTTAATGAGGTGCACATATTGTCTTTTGCTTTTCATTTTAAATTCGATGGCAAAATCAGGGATTTAGCCACATCAAACAGACATTTGTGGACATACTCATAGGATTAAATTAATTTTAAAAGCAACACCAAGATTACAGTGGAAGATTACAGTACCTCAGATGAGCTATTTACAGGTCATTTTTCTTGGATGATTGGTATATGCAACCCTTAATTTGTGCAAATTGTTGGTAATTTCATAAACCATTCTGATGTTTCATTATCAGATTCAAGGATGAAAATCACATGCCAGTGTGCAGATTCAAAAATAATTTCTGGACACTCCAAAAAAAAAAAAAAACACCTGAGGATGTAATCAAGTACATCTCCAGTAGAGAATAAGCTCATTCTGTGGGGGCCTTGAAAGAGATGGTTAAACTTTGTTTTAATTTATTTTGACAACTGAAATCCTTGAAAAGAACATTTCCAGAAGTAATTGAAGAAAGGAAATTTAAGCACCGTGCTAGAAAGATGGGCGGCAAATAGCTCTATAATATAAATATGAAACTGCACATCCACTTACTGGTCCAGTCAGGGCAAAACAACAACAACAACTGTCAAAAAGGTCAGCCCAAGGTGAAAAGATCCATGAGAGAAAGGGTAGGGTATATTATTTGAAAACAAGCAAGGCCTGATTTGATTTTTACCTAGCAGAATATGGAGGATGAAATTTCTACTCAATAGGAGAGAACAAAATGATAAACAGGGAGGAAAACCTTGAGATAAGTGAGGAGTGCTTGAGGTAGCATGCAGCTGGCACCAATGAGTTGTTGTCCATCTGAAAGGAGTACATCCTAGAATACTGACAGAACTGCCAGGAACATGACTTCTGAGTCACTTTTAGGGATCTTGGGAAATTCTTAGAGAATAAAGGCAATCACACAAAGTTTCAGCCAGGAAACTTACCATCTAGGAATGGAAAACTATTGTTATATTTTAGAGATTTATCAAAGTTGATTCACCCATCTATTGTGGACATTTATGGATATACTAATCCCTTCCCCACTATCCTTTTTGGTTTTGTTTGCTTGTTTGTTTTGCTTTTTTGCTTTTTTTTGGGGGGGGGTGGGGTTGACACAGACTTCCTGTTTTCTCTAGGATAGAAGTAAAATGGCCATACCTGAAGCCAACCCCATAGCTATCAGCATGGAAGCCTTGACCCATTCAATTTCTGTTATGGATTGCTTTATTCCTCC
This sequence comes from Dromiciops gliroides, assembly GCF_019393635.1. NCBI lineage: Eukaryota > Metazoa > Chordata > Mammalia > Microbiotheria > Microbiotheriidae > Dromiciops > Dromiciops gliroides. The sequence continues at coordinate 25,233,092 of NC_057863.1, forward strand.
TTAGGAAACTTACCTCCCACCTCTGGCCATGTACTCACTTCTTTTTCACTGCTACTCAGCATATTAGTGTAGTATTTACAATTACCCAATCAGTTTTAGCCATACTGCAACTCACAATCACAGAGTTCAATCAATCTGCCAGCCCCGGCCTCCTCTAATGTTAGAAGACTTAAACTGTGTCCATGTGGGGCTTTGAATTGGATGATATATCTTTCATATATTGTATGTAAAATGGTAGTTAATAACAGCACTTATCTTGTAGGATAGTTGTGAGGATCAAAGAGGATAATGATTATAAAGCCCTTAGCACGATGCCTGGTGCAAAGCTCTTAGTATTTGCTATTATTAAATAAAACTGATCCTCAAAGAAACCATGCCTGACAAAATGGTTTCTGTGGGGGTCAGTTGTGATTTTCATTTACTATAAATATTGTCATGAAATGGAATATTTGGAAAGGTCACTTATTTAAAGAATGGTAAGAACACTGGGTTTAATAATCTTTAGTAAGAGTTCTGCGACTCAAATCTTATTTTCCATATTAACTAACTGCAATTTTAGACAAATTCTTTTTCACCCACCTTCCCAGAAATATCAATTTTATTTGTTTCTAGCTCTACATAATAGATATTAAGTTCTCCTTCAAGCATCAATCTAACAAAGCATATAGTATACAATAAGCCTATTAAAATTCATGCAAAGAACAGATAAAACATAAACTTATTCTCTTGTATAACAAGGGAATATTTATAGCAGTATATTCCTAGACTCCTCATATTCTCAACAAAGGCAGAAGTTCAGTCTTTCATCTCTTCTCCAGGATAAAAACTGCTCACAATGAGTACACATTGAGTATTTGCTCTTTTCATTCATATTATGGACATCATTATGTAGATCATTTTCATGGTTCTGTTTCCTTCTTTTGGTATTGTTCACATAAAACTTCCTGATGAAAGTTAGGTTTACTGGGTTAGCCATTATTCCCAGCCATGCTTATCAAACAGTGTTGGGGGAGGATCTCCTGGTGAAGGATACACCAAGTCAGCAATCTTTGTATCACCTGTTCTTTGTCACAAACCCTCACCTGCCAATTGTCATGTTCTTGCTACTTTGGAGAGGAACTGAGATTCAAGGGCCCTGCCTCTTTTGCTGAGGGGTACCTATTTATATTTTTTTAAGTTAAGTTAAGTTTATAAAATCTATCCCCACCTTGAAGCCATTGCTGATCTTCAGTGATCAGCCAGTCAATGTGTTGCTACCTTGATGTACTTATAATAAAATCCTTTAAATTCTTTGTCCTTAGTTTTGCTTCATTAATCCATGTAGCCAAGAAGAGCCATGTGAGTCCTGACTATATCAACCAAGGAACATCATTGTTTGACAATCCTTCTCAGTGACCAAAAGTAAACACAGCTGGACATGCAGAGAATTAGTAACACTGAAGTCAATTAAGCTCATATCAGATATGAAGCAGATCCTGAGCTGTTTGGTCATGGTGGGTTATGGACCTTCAAGAGACATTTCTCTATCTCCAAAGACTTGCCTGACTGCAGGTTATGTATGAGTCTATGAACATATTCTGTTTTGTGGTCTTTTTGGGAAATGACTTTATCTTCAGTGACTGCCCTAACTTTGATTTTGAGGCTCTCAGAATTATCCAGATTTTTAAAAGATCTCTTTATCAAGGCTTCTGCTAATCACGCCTTGAACTATGATCTGCTTATCAGCAAGGGTGCTTTCTGATTTGGGTATCAAAGTGCCGCATCCTTGAACCCTGGAATTCCTCACTCCCCTTCACCTTGGGAATGGGACCCACTGACTCATTCCTTTCTAAGCTTACATTTCCCTCCAAAATTCCTTACCTGCCTTTGTTTAAAATGTATATAAACCCACACAATTTATTACCTAGTGTTCCATTCAGCATAGGCTGGATAATATCCATGAAGCATGTTGGTTTGTTTTTCTTTTCTTTTCTGCTTAAAATAACCTTTCTATAATTTCATAGGCATTGTCTCTCTCTGGTTTCCTTATCTTTTAGGAAAAAGGGGATTTAAATCTTGAGAACTAGCCTTTCCATTCTTCAGTCTACCCCTTTGGGGAAAAAGAGAACTAAATTACCTTGAGAGGGTTTGCCTCAGTTTTATAGTACGGTGTGTCTGACAGTGGCTGATCAGACTAATAGAAACTCAGAATGTTCTACCACACATCAGGCACACTCAATGAAACTTCAGAAGCTGAGATGCAACAAAATATGAATCAATTCTCAGGTACTCAGGTCAATTTATTTAGGTTAATAACACCAAGAAAACACAGGTTCTCCCCCAGCCAGCACCACATCATCCATAGAAAGTTTAGAGATCATATGAATGGCATAGTGTAATAATAATAAGTGATAAATTTGGGGGAGGAGTGTAATGGAGCTAGCTCTAATTGGCTTACAAGACCTGACTGTTCAATATATACCTCAGAAATTGGCAAATGCTACTCAGGGTTTGATTTTATTATTTTCTTGATTGTTTGGACTTAAGAACATAATGGATAAAATGTTAATATACTTAAAATAGTGTATTCATGTTTGTGTTTGCTTTTTTTTTTCAAAGAGCTGATTGTTAAAGATTTACCAGAACATTCCCTGGTGTCATCTTAAAACAAATTGGAATCCTGACCTCGGTTCTTTTTACCTGTAAGTCCTTGGGCAAGCCACATAATCTCTTGGATATCATTTCTTTCTTTTATATGAGATAGTTGGTCTAGAAGAATGGATCTAAGGTCTCTGTACTAAGTGATATTGATACAAGTGCAAAAGTCAAAACAATCAAAATGTGTACAGTCTAAGGAAGAAATAGTACACAAATAGCAATGGTTACCAAAGAAGAGAACTTTGGTCTGGAAAATCATTGTTCTGGAGAAAGGGGACTTAGGGGGAGTAGGCTCATACAGTTCAGTTACATTCAATGGCAGAGTTCATTTGATCACATCTCATGATTTAAAAGGTGGGAGGGAAAAGCAAAGAAGGGGATCTATCTATTTAATAGACAAATAGAAAGATAGATAAGTAATGGATTCATGATTTCTTGAGCACTTAGTATATGTTAAGGACTGGGAATATAAATACTTAAAAACAAAATTAGTCCTTTCTCTCAATGAGCTTATTTTCCTTTATTTATATATTTTTCTATTGATTGATTGATTCATTTATTTATTTAATCATTTATTCATTTACTTATTTACTTGTTCATTCATTTAATTTATTTCCTGGTTTATTCGGTTGCTTTTTTTTTTTTTTTGGAGGGCAATGAGGGTTAAGTGAAATGCCCAGGATAACACAGCTAGTAACTGTCAGGTATCTGAGGCCACATTTGAACTCAGGTCCTCCTGAATCCAGTGCTGGTGCTTTATCCACTGTGCCACCTAGCTGCCCCCTTCAATGAGCTTAATTCCTAAAAGTTAAAGACAAAATATAAAAAGGAAATGAAAAGTTATGGCACAGGGGAAAGGAGGATATTGACGTGGGGCAAGGTAGAAGGTAGGGAGAAGGAATCATTTATAATGACTGAATTGCCTTCCAATAAATGGTGATGCCAGTTAGACTTGCTAAGTTGGAAAGCGGGCCATAAGAAGACATCCAAAAGTTGGCAATGTGTTAAAGTGTAAGATCCTTAGAGGAGGTTTTTTTTTTCAATCCTTTTGTGTGTGTGTCTGCATGCATATGTTTATGTGGTTGTGTGGCCTTTTATTTCCAGTGATGGTAAATAGTAAACATCAGTGCTTATTCTCTGAACAATTATTCTAATCATAATGGTGTTAATTAAAACAACATTTGCATTCTGTGCATGTGTATATGTGTGAATGCAGGCAGATTTATTTAAAATGTTTTTTTTTTATTCCCAAGTGAAGGATCACTTCTTGCAAAAGTTCAAACTGTATTTCAATATAAAAGCAAATTTTCTAATAAAGTTACTTAATTTTTCACATATATAAAATTCTCCTAGCATTCTTTTCACATAAATCTTCATGGACACAATTCATTTATAAGTATTGTATGTGAATGATCATATTCATATATCGATGCACATACATAAGTAGTAAAACGTGTACATAAGCATAGAATGCTTGTGTATATATGCATAAGGAATACATTATATATGTTTTGTGTGCACATAAATTTGTGATGTTCATAGAGATGCAATCATATCCATATACATTACATTTTATTTATAGAAACATGAAATGCACATTGAAATAAAAATATGAACATGTTTTGATATTTATGCACAAACATATAATTATACATGTGAGCATGTATCAGGACATGCACACATGCTTGCATATATGTATATACATAAAATACACTTTTGCTACCCTCATCCCCCTGCTTCTTAATTTTCTCATTCTTTCTTTTTTCTTTCCCTCCAAGACTCTCCTCTCAGACATCTCAAGATTTAGCTCTGCTTTTTCTGCCTACTCTTTAACCTTTCCTGACATTTTTTTGCAATATTTGCACATTTCTATGAGTTCATATGTAAATGGCTGATCCAAAGGGTCCTAATGAGTTGAGCCCCTTTCAAGCAAATCCCATTAACTGTACATTTAATAACCTTACCATATTTCAAAAAGTCTGGTAAACATTTTAATTGATATTTTAGACCCTTTAAAAACAAGAATTTAATTGTGACTATATGGTTTCAAAACAATGCTTGAAATCTAATCACTTAGTTCATTTTGTTCTTCAACAACAAGCTTGACTGATTTTTTTTTCCCAATAAGTTAATTTTCCTATTCATGTATTTGGTAATTTTCAGGTTGGATAATACAGCATAAAAATATAAGAAAATTTCCAGGATCTTAGAAAACCTATAAGATAAAGGAGAACATCAGTTCAGTCATTATGTTTTAAAAGTTTTAGTATGGGGAAAGATGAACATACTACTCATTCAAGGAATTCACATACTGTTATTTTTCTTTTTTTCATTGAATTGACCATTGCCCTTGACAAAAATAATCAAAGGATTGGCAAATCAAAGAATTGCAAGGGACAATAAAAGCCATCTAGTTCAAAGTGTATCTGAGGAAGGATCCACACAGCCAACAACTGGTCATTTGGTTTTTGCTTAAAGATATCCATTCAGGGGAACTCTCCCTCATCCATTTTTGGGGAATAGCTCTAAATTTAGGAATTTCATAACTCCATCAAAATCAAATATAAGATGTTGTACTTTTTTCAAAAGTACTTGACAAACAATTAAAGACTAATGACCGTAATTTTTTTTGCACTGCAGTTTTCTCAACTTGAAACTGGAGTTGTCTGACTGAGCATCTGTGGGAGGTGATTTTTACCAGATCAGTTTATTAGGGTAGTGGTTAGCTAAAAGCCATTTAAGCTATTGAGAAACAAATCAGAATCATAAAAAAGCCTCTTTGTAGATCAGCAAAAACCCTTGTGGTTTGAATACAGACCAACCAGGCAGCAAATTGAACCCATGAGACAGTTTATCTATGGAAAGTAAGTAATTCAGCAAATTATATTCCCAACCATCAATAAGTTGAAAATTTCCATTGGGACCCATATTACTTTTAAAGTATTGTAACTTTTCCCTCCCATAAACTTAGGCACTACATTAACCTTCCTACCCATTCCATAACCTGCTACTTAATCCCACATTTCGAGCTTTGCACACAATGAGAAGATTGCCATTTGAATGAGCTCCAAGTCTTCCTGTGCTGAATTTGGAGGCTCGGAATGAGTTTGCACTTCCCTGATTCATTTACACCACAGCAATAACACTTGGCACAGAGCAATCTCCATAGCAATAAACAAGATGAAAAACTCCAAGTTGAAAAAGCAAAAATAGCACAGTTCACACCCATGCTAAATCATTTCCCCCTATTAGAAATGTATTTCAATGATTTGGTTGGCCTGTTACATTAAACTGCCTTCTAGTGTCTTCTAAAATAGGGAAATAAAATTGTGAATTATTTAACTGCATCATGGCTAAGGATTAAGGTTTGATCGACAACACATCCAAAATTTGCTCTTTTTTTGGAACCTGATTTCAAATACTATAGAGTTCAAAAGTTTCTAGTATTTCTTTGGATATTTGTCATTATCAGGAGAAAACATTAAATATTTAAAGTTGCTAAGGTGTATTAAAACAAAATATACACCATGACATTTTAAAATTGTTATATATTAATGTGAGGCAGTGTATGCAGTGGTTAGGGAACTTTGAGTTCAAGTCCAAACTCTGAAGCATGTTGATTACATGACCCTGGATAAGTAATTGAATCTCTCAGTTTCCTAGATCTTTCTCTAAGGAAGACATATAAAATATGCTGCTTGAAGCCTCATCTCTCATGAGTGGGAACCAACAAGATTAGAATGCAATTGGAAAATATTTTAAATAAATAAAAATTCAATAGGCCGTGGTGGTGGTGGGGGGGGGGACAAAACACCTTAATCCTTAGCAATGATGAAGTTCTCCAAGAGGATATGTTTATGCTTTCTCTATTTTTTGCATGAATTTTAATAGGCTTATTGTATAGTATATGCCTTGTTAGTTTGATACTTGAAGGAGAACTTAATATCTACAATGTAGAGCTAGAAACAAATAAAATTGAGATTTCTGGGTAGGTGGGTGAAAATAATATTTGAACCCAAAGTGCTCATACCATTGTTTAAAGTTCCTTAAGTATAAGTGAGTTTTCAAAATATTCCATTTCATGACAATGTTTATATTAAATGAAAATCAAAGGCAGGCTATGACTGAATGACGCTGAACTATCAGGAAAAAAAAAGTGATTTTTTTTTTCTTTTGAAGTTGAGCAGGTTGGATTGTCCTGATCTACTAAAGTCATTTTAATGAACTCTATTCTCCTTTCTGAAAAAGAAGGAAAGGAAGGAAAGAAGAAGGAAAGAAGGGAGGAAAAAAGGAAGGAAGGAAGGAAGGAAGGAAGGAAGGAAGGAAGGAAGGAAGGAAGGAAGGAAGGAAGGAAGGAAGGAAGGAAGGAAGGAAGGAAGGAAGGAAGGAAGGAAGGAAGGAAGAAAGGGAGGAAAGAAGGAAGGGAAGCTGTGTGTGTGTGTGTGTGTGTGTGTGTGTGTGTGCTTATTATGTGCTTGGAAATGTATTAAGAACACAGAATAGAAATGAAAAGAAAAAGACTTTTCCTTCTCTCATGACACATATTCTAACAGGGCAAAATCATTGGAATGTTCATTAGGAAGGAGTCTGGGTCAGGCAAGTCAGAAGCATGATCACTGAAATCAATGGGCAACAGATTAACACAGTCATTCTAGGAACAATTGTGCTGATTTTTTAAATCATTAATCTTGGAGATAGAATGCAAAGTTTGGGCAGGGTGAGTTGGTTCTAGGACTAATTGGATTACTGCTCATCCTGAAAATGATCTGGGAGCAGCAACTGGATGGGTCTATAGCAGAAATAGATGCATTGAATAATCACCTATCAAAAGACTGGGGTTTCAGGGTAAGAGAGGCAATGCTCATTGAAAAGGATAGAAGTAGACGCTACATAGCAGTTTATCAACAACTTTTGGAAAGCATCTGCACTGTTGCAATCACTTTGAAAGGTACTAGGGATACATTTTCTAATAATGGAACTAGTCTCTACTCACTTTAAAAATGCAAGGTCATTTGGGAGGGAGGACAAACTAGCAGTTCCAGGGATCACAAAAGGCTTTATGTAGAAAATGATGCTTGAAATCAGTATTAAAAGAAGAAAGGGATAACAGTGGAGGAAAGGTGAGAGAGCATTCCAGGAAGGTGGAGCAAAGACAATAAATGCCCCAAAGGGAGAGTCCCATGGGAGAAAAAGAAAGAAGGGGATTGGACCAGGTCACAGGGGTTAGGAGAGGGAGGAATAGCCTTGGCAGTTAGAGAGGTAGACTTGGGACAGGTTGTGTGAAGGTTAAAAATGCTGAACATATGAGGTTTCTATTTAATTCTAGAATGAATCAGAAGTCAACCTCAATAAATCAGTCAATTATCATCCTTTTATCATGTATATGCCAAGAACTGTTCTAAGCACTGAAGAAGTGTTATAGGTATGTCACATGGTGAGAGCTGAGCTTACATAAATTGACTTCTGTAGCAGTGTGGAGGATAGTCTAGAGGATGGAAATAAGCCTGAGAGGGGTTAAATGCTTTCTCCTACAGTCACACAGTTGGTGTTTGAGGTGGGATTTGAACCCAGAGTTTCCTGATTCCTAGTCTAGTGTACAATCCCAAATACCAAGTTGCCTCTATGTGATGATATCCCCCAAAAAGCAAACAGATAGGTAGATAGATAGATAAATACACGAATGAATGAATAGATAGAGAGATAGATAAATGAATAAGTAAATAAATGAATTAATGAATAAATAAATGAGTACATCAATAAATGAACAAATGAATAAATAAATGAACAAATGAATGAATAAATGAATAGATAAATAAATGGATGAATGAATGAACAAATAAACAAATGGAAATTATATATATTTAAATTTATATATATGTATATATATATATATATATATATATATAACATACACACATATATGACTTGAAGCACTCTGATACTTTGCTGAACATGTTTGGAAAATAGAGTTTTCCACAAGCCTGTGTTTTATGAAACCAATTTCCCTGCTTATTCTCTCAACAGGCTCCATTTTCAAATTCTTGATTTGAAGAGAGTATTCACATGAAATCTGAACTGGAGAAGAACACCCTGGAGTTCTGTGTAGGGAGAGGCTTGTTTTTCAGTAGTTTCAATGGTTGTCTTAATAAAAACAGCTTTAATAGGCAGCTAGGTGGCACAGTGGAGAAAGCACTGGCCCTGGATTCAGGAGGACCTGAGTTCAAATTTGGCCTCAGACACTTGACACTTACTAGCTGTGTGACTCTGGGCAAGTCACTTAACCCTCATTGCCCTACCAAAAAATAAAAATAAAAATAGATTCAGAGGTTAAGGAGCATTAGGGTGAATTTTCATACTAAAAAAAAAAAAAAAAGAAAGAAAGAAAAGCACTTCACTGTATGAAGCTTTTTTTTTTTTCCTTTAGCTTCAAAAATTTTCAGGCACAATGAATTAATTATTCAGTCATTTCAGTACTGTGCAACTCTTTGTGACCCCTTTGGGGTTTTCTTGGCAAAGATACTGGAGTGGTTTGCCATTTTGTTCTCCAACTCATTTTATAGATAAGGAAACCTAGGCAAACAGGGTTAAGTGACTTCCCCAGAGTCACACAGCTAGTAAGTATCTGAGGCCACATTTTAACTTATTAAGCTTCCTTATTCCAAACCCAGCACTCTATTCACTATCTACCTGCCTCTTTGAAGTCTGTTCTAGTCTTCAAAAGAAAGTACGGAAACTAACCAATCAAACTAGAGTGGGGCCCTTCCACTATTGGTTCCTGTTCACTGTTAGGTAGCAGAACTAGAATTAGTATATTGTAGTATCCTGAGGCAGTTTCAAAATCCTTAATGCTATTAAGCAAACAAACAAAAAAAAACACACACCAAAAAAACAAAATTAAGCTGCTAATTTGAGCCAGGTATTGTGCTATGTGTAAAGAATACTAAGGGAAAAACTCATAAACAGAAATACACCACTAGCTACCCTCAAGGATATTTATGCTTTACTCGGGGACAGGATAAACATGGTCATACATATAAAGATAAATAAATTTGCAATTTATGCAAAATAATTTCATCAAGGAAACATCATTGACAATTGTTCTTTGGAATCTTGGGGAGAGAATTGGAGAACAAAATAGTTTCTTGTAGAAGGTGGTGCCTAGGCTATGGTTTTAACACTTCTACAAATTGTAGGTGAGGAGAGCATATGCCATATGAGGAAGACTACCTTTGGAAAGGCATAGAGATTGGAGCTGGAAGACAGTACACTGGGAAGAACTAGCAAGCCAGTATGACTATAATGGTCCTGATATTGATGCTTTCTCATAACTACTATCAAGTGTACAAATACACACAAAAACAAAAATGGAAATAAAACACAAGGTAGAGTCAGCTCTTTCCATTCTGGAAATGGTTTGGGGAAAGCTAATTTGGGAAGCCTTAAGCTTCTCCTGATAGGGTTTACTAATGCTCCCCTCCCCCATTCTTAATTGAGTAAATTAAACAATAAAACATAATAAAAGTTACCCATTGCCTGATTCTGTGGCTGCTCTCACCAGCTGCTCCAGTGTTATTGAGTAATACATTATCAGGACAATGGTGTATTTGTGATGATAAATCACACGGATACATAATTAGAGTAAGTGCATTCTTATGATATATTAACTCAATAACCCAGTAGCAGCTAGAAGAAGAACATTTTCAAATCTCCCATTCCACAAGCTTATTTTTTAAGAGTGTTACATGGATCCTTTATGCAGATTCACACTATATAAATAATGAATGGAACATTGTCCCCCTTCTTGCTTGCTGGGATCCTGACCTGTTGTGGTATGGTACAAAATAAAGAAAACTAATTTTGCTAGGGTGCTAGCCCTGAATTTCATATAGGTTTAGAAATGGGAGAAAACATAAATATACTGAAGGGAAGAAAAAAAAATTGCAGAACTCAGAATGTCTGATCTGGAACTCACCCCAGTGAGCATCTAGTAGAAGTCACAAACAAATGATAGGATATGAAGACATATGCTCTGAGGGAATGGTCAACTGTGGAGAATTGTTGTTTGTCCTTCATTCTCGACAGATGTCATGAATTGTATTTAAGTGAGGAAAAGCTGTTCAAGGTCACCAACCTCACTCTCTCCTCCAGAACCATCTGGGTCTAGTAGCAAGATATATCTCAGGATGACTGGAGAAGGTTTCAAATGTTTTTAGGCAATGGGGGCTAAGTAATTTGCCTAGGGTCACACAGCTAGTAAGTATCTGAGGTGAGATTTGAATGGAGGTCCTCCTGACTCCAGGGCCAGTGCTTTATCCACTGTACCACCTAGCTGCTCCTCAATTTAGAATAATGTGGCACAGAGAGAAATAGTACAAGGAGATTTGTCCAATTTCATTAGGAAGAACATACTGGAGTAATATTAATCATATCTACATTTTCCAAAACTAATCCTTTTATATATTTTTTCTTCTTGAGAATATAGGAAAAACAATCAGTTTCAGATGGTCAATGACCATTTATTAAGCACCTACTATGTGTAGGGTACTGTACTAAGCACTGGGTGTACAAAGGCAATAGAAAGTCCCTGTTCTCAAGGAGATTATATTTTAATTGGAGAAATCACATGAAAACAGTGATACAGGTATAACTTGGAGGCATTGTAAGTTCAGTTCCAGACCACTGCAATAAAGCAAATAATTACAATTAAGTGAGTCCCATGAATGTTTTGGTTTCCTCATGCATATAAAAGTTATGTTTACACTATATTGTTCAATGACTTCTCAGTTATGTCTGACCCTTTATGACCCCATTTGCACCTTTGCTGGCAGAGATACTGGAGTGGTTTGCCATTTCCTTCTCTAGTTCATTTCACAGATGAGGAAACTGAGGCAAACAGGGCTAAGTGACTTGTCTAGGGTCACACAACTATTAAGTATCTGAAGCCAGATTTGAACTTATAAAGATGAGTCTTCTTGACTGTAGGCCTGGCACTCTACCCACACCGTGAGACCAACTTGCCCTGTTTACACTATACCGTGGTCTATTGAGTGTGTGATGGTATCCTGTCTAAAATTTTTAAAGGTGCATACATTTTTTTTTTTTTTTTTTTTTTTTGTGAGGCAATTGGGGTCTTTCCTTGATATTCATGGCTGCTGACTGTTTAGGGAGGTGGTTGCTTAAGGTAGGATCTCCTGTGGCAATTACTTAATATAAGAAAACAGTGAAGTTTGCTGCAAGTATTGACTCTTCCTTTCACTTTAATACTTAAAGGACATTGTAGGGTTATTAAATACCCAAATTTCAATATTGTATCTTAGGAAATAGGGAGGTGTGAGAGGAGGGAGGGAAATGGAAAGGCTGATTGATGAAGCAGTCATAATGTTTATCAATTAAGTGCCCCTTTTTGTGTGTGGTTTGTGGTGTCCCAAAACAATTACAACAGTAACATCAAAGATCACTGATGGGGCAGCTAGGTGGCACAGTGGATAGAGCACCGGCCCTGGATTCAGGAGGACCTGAGTTCAAATCCAGCCTCAGACACTTAACACTTACCAGCTGTGTGACCCTGGGCAAGTCACTTAACCCCAATTGCCTCGCTAAAAAAAAAAAAAAAAGAAAAGAAAAAAGATCACTGATCACAAATCACCATAACAGATATAATTACAATGTGAAAGTTTGTAACATTTATTTTTTTCTTTTTTTTTTAATTTTAATTAAATTAAATTAATTAATTAATTAAGTTTTTTTGCAGGGCAATAAGGGTTAAGTGACTTGCCAGGATTTGAACTCAGGTCCTCCTGAATACAGGGCTGGTGCTTTATCTACTGCACCACCTAGCTGCCCCCAAGTATGTAACATTTCACAAAATGTGACACAGAGACACAATGCCTGTACATGCTGGGGGTGCCAATGGGTTTGATTCATGTAGAGTAGCCATAAACCTTCAACTTGGAAAAATAAATAATTAAACAAACACTTACAAATAAATAAATGAATGAAAAATTGAATAGATAAAAATTTTTAAAATTTTACAACAAAACAATATCTCAGAAGCATGGTGAAGCAAAATAAATTAAAATTTGGTATACCTGTATTCAGAAAAAAATGGAAATAATGAACAGTGATAATGCAATAGTGCTAAAAAGATTTTGAGAAAAGCTCCATGTCAATGGTAAATCTTGAAGTAAACCAGGGAGTTCCAAACATTGATATGAGGAAGAAGAGAATTCCAGGGATCAATAGAGTAATTGCCCAGAGTCCAGAGATGGACCACCTTGTGATAGGAACTACAATGAGTTTATTGTTGCTGGAAATAATGTCACAAGGTGTCCATGGGGCTGAGTAAGTTGTCTAGGAAGGTTGGAAAGGGAGAGGGGGAAGCTAAAGAGAGGAATCAATTATGAGTTTGAAAGCCAGAGGCTTTTATATTTGATCCTGGAGGTGTTAAGGAGCCACTGGGATTGACTGAGTAGGGCAATGAGGTGGTCAGACTAGCCCTTTAGTAGAATGTTCTTGACAGCTGGGTAGCAGGGTATATGGGTGGGATCTAGGTGTGAGTTCGGAATCTGCACAAGTCCCATGGCACTATCAAAGGACAGAAGAGAAACCGATTGAATATAAGTTAAAGGTATTGACAAATATACCATATTGCACTTTTAAAGCTTAGATTAGGAAGAGTAAAGAAGTTTAACAGCATTATTTGTTTTAGTATCAAATAATATATTTTCTGTTTATTACAGTGTCTCACTGGCAGAGTATTAATAAAGTTTAAGATAATGATAATAATCTTTCTTTCTCTACAATGTCTGTCTCACTTTGCATAGCACTCTCCATAATGCCACAGGCAAATAAATGTAGAATAAATTCTTTCAGATAAAGATAAGAATGATCTTGGTTTCTATCTAGCTTTTTGTTTGGTTGGCTCCCCTCAAATCTGAATGTCCAATTATGGATAATAGAACCCTAGGGCTTATTGACTTTGCTGGGACTATAATCACAGAGCCATTAGCAATGGGTCAGTATTAGCCATCATTACAATCCCCGTGATCATGATTTATTCACACTATCCCTTTATCTACAAGTCACTGATGACCCGAGAATACTGGATATTTTCCTTTATGATCTTTCTAATGGGGCAGACAATACACGTGTTGCAAAGCTGAAGAGCTCCAAATTGGTTGTGGTTCTGATTTTCCAGAAAAGTCTTCAAGACTGTGTTTATGAATTTGAGTTCATTCTACTGGAATTTATACTCTAACCCAAGGACCTTGTGCTCTGACAGGTGAGTTTCCAATTTTTCTTTTCTGAGACTGTTAATATCAACAACAACAATAATACTAATAATACTGATAATAATAGCTAACATGTTTATGGTTCTCTGACAGGTGAGTTTCCAAGTTTTCTTTTCTGAGACTGTTAATATCAACAACAACAATAATACTAATAATACTGATAATAATAGCTAACATTTTAAGGTGCTTTAGGCTTGGCAAAGTATTTTTACATCATCCATCTCATTTGATCCTCCCCATAATACTGTGTGCCAAGTTCTATTATTTTGATCATTTTACAGATGAGGTAACTGAGGCTGAGCAATGTTGTAAGTTATTTTTCCATGTTCAGATAGTACTCCTGATCTAGCACAACCTTGTCTTAAAGATCAGTGCTTAGGATGGTATTGAGAGTAATTTGTTTTGAACTGACTCTAATGCTTAGCATGGATAAGAAGTTCTAGACATAGACCATGAAGTGTTCAAAGTTCTTGGGCACTTTACCTCACTGCATGTTATGTAGACTATCTCCTCATTATCCCCACTCCTCTGTAAAGGAGTGTACCACTGTACCACTTTAAAAAGGAGTGTCAGAAAGCTTGCTCAATAGCAATCTATAAACATTACTAAAGCACCTACTATGTTTTAGACAGTGTGCTGTTTACTGAAGTTAAAAATAAAAAGCCAATCCCTTCTCTGAAAAATCTTACATTCTATTACACACAACACATACTTAAGTATATACAAGAAAAACAATTGGTTTATGAGCAAATCCAGAATAAATACAAGGGCATAACTTCAAGAAAAGGGGTGCATTAGCAGTTGGAGCTCCAGTAATATGGACCTTTCAAATGAGATGTTCTGTAGAAGGTGTTTCTTAAAGAAAGAGAGGGATAGTATGAGGTAGAAGCAAGGATGGAATGAATTCCAGTTAAGGGTGATCAACCTGTGCAAAGTTAGAAAAAAGTCCAGAAAGACAGAACGATGAATACTGAATTTAGGACAATCTGTTGGGGCCAGGATGTAAAGGAATTTAAAAATGGAAGAAACTATTTTATTTTATTTTTTTTAATCTTACTGACTATAGAGAGCCAGAAGAGTTTTCTTGAGAAGGGGAATCACAGAGTCAGATCTGCTCATCTTGAAAATCACTGTGACAGTAGTGCAGGAGCTGAATTATTATAACCTTTTTCCCCACCTTATACCTTCTTTATATTTGTACACCTTACATACCCCAAGGTATAAATGTTCAATACAGTGACTCTGCCTACATATTTTTCCTTAACCAAAATACTCCATCTCCTAATTCTAATCATTTTCACTGGCTGATTTCCAGGACTGGGATGCTCATCTTTATTGCCTCTATCACATGACTTTTCTATGTGATGGAAGTGAGATGATTACTGACATAGTTTGATTAATTTCCTACACAGGATTGGACCCACCAAATTCATGTCCAAAGTGAGCATTGATGTGAGTATTTATTTGGCCAGAATTCTCAGACTCTTGCTTCTCAGGGCCTTACTGGCTAAAATTTTGAATCTGGGTTCATAAATTGGTGGATTCCTGTGCTTAGCCAAAACAACAACAACAAAATCAAAAAGGAAATCATCAGCAACCACAACAGGTGTCATTTATTTTTATTTAGGGGGGGGTAGGGCAATGAGGGTTAAGGGACTTGACCAGGGTCACACAGCTAGTAAGTGTCAAATGTCTGAGTCTGGTTTTGAACTCAGGTCTTCCTGAATCCATGGCTGGGGCTTTATCCACTGCACCACCTAGCTGCCCAACAGCTCTCATTTAATAATAATTTTAAGATTTACAAAGAACTTTCCACATATTATCCCATTTGATTCTCACAGAAACTCTTGGAGGAAGATGATACTTTTATTCCCCATCTTTTAGATAAGAAAAATGAGGCATACCATTGTCTGCCTTGTGTCATAGAGCTGGTAAGCCCCTAAAATTACATATGCAATCAAGTCTTCCTGATTACAGATCCATCCATCCATCCATCCATCCATCCCCATCCCCATCTCTCTCCATCTCCATCTCTCTCCATCGCTCTCCATCTCCATCTCCATCTCCATCTCCATCTCCATCTCTCTCTCTCTCTCTCTCTCTCTCTCTCTCTCTCTCTCTCTCTCTCTCTCTCTCTCTCTCTCTCCCTCCCTCCCTCCCTCCCTCCCTCCCTCCCTCTGATAAGTCTGAGTCCATACTGCCTATACTTAGAGTGAAACAGATCAAAGGAAAAGACCTTAGGAGACGAAGACCACATGGCCTTAGGAGGTAAGATAAATTAGAAGATGTTAAGACCCTTCCTACTTCATACAGCATCTGTGAATTTATCTAACAATAACACAAATGTTGATTTGGGTCCTTTCACAAATGCTGACAGTCTAAATTCCAGCTACATATGCAATTGAAAAAGTTCCCCGCCAACCACAAGTAAGCCCATGGAGAATCTTCATGCATGCTCTAGTCCTTCAGTCTTTCAAAAGAAATCCCAAAGGTGTTCCATGTGGATGACATCAGCTCTAGGTGGTCTGAGCATGTTCTGGATATTCCATTACACAATAATCATTTATAAAAGAACTCTTTACAATACAGTGCAGACTAGTAATTCTCAAATGTCAAATGTTGACCATCCAAAATGTTACAATTATACTTGGTTAAACGCCATGATAAAGCAGTTGTCTTATGATGTATTTTTTCTTTCTTGAACTTCTATATTCTATAGAAGTCCTGCTATTTATGTGCAACTAGCTTTGATTAACTCAGTTCAATAAATACATATTAAATACCTACTGCATATAAGGAATGCTATGATAGTTTCTTTATGTGTTCCTAGAGAGTAGAATGAATTCCCTGTAGATTCTGGAGGTCAGGAAGCAGAATTTATATTGTAAACAAACTTTTATTTCAGTCTTATTGCTAAAAATCAGTTCCTTACTCAAGCATTATGATTATGACAAAAATTAAAGTGATACCAGTCACATTTGGAAATACAATACCTTAGAATTGTAGAGAAAACACTGGACATATTTGAAAATTATTTTCCCCCTCTGTTTGTATTTTTCCCTTGATTGTTACTAATTGGAGAAGAACATAGGATTTAAAATATATGGTATTTCTTAATGTTGTTTCTTGCCTCAAAATACGTTTACTCACCCCTGTATATATTCTATGCCCTAGTATAATGTAATTTCCTTGAGGAGAGTGATGTATTTATTTTTCTCCTCATATCCTTAGTGACTAGTACAATGCTCTCTCTATATATAGTAGGTGCTGAATTAATCTATGTTTCATTCCATCTGTTCATCTACTTTTGAGTATCATTAATTCACCCTACCCCCATCCTTTCTGGGAAGTCTGGCAGAGGTAGCCCGGTAGAGTGGAAAGGTCACTGGACATAGAAGCAGTGGGCCTGATTTCATAACCCACCCATGCTACTGCCCTGCTTCTATAACCTGAGGCAACTCATTTCACCACAATATACCTCAATATAATTATTTGTACTTCCTTAATAAAATGTTGAATCCGCAAAAGTTAATCAACAAGATCCCTTCTGGTCAAAGTGTTAAAAAACAAAACAAAACAAAACACAACACAACACTTATTAAGTTCCAACTTTCTGTCTATAATGCATTAAGAAAAGAAAAGGAAAAATCTAAATTGAAAGTAAATACACACACACACACAGACCTCTACAAGCAATCATTCTATCACAGCTTTCAGGATTTAGCTGCTATCTATCAAAATGGTTTATATATATATATATATATATATATATATATATATATATATATATATATATATATATATATATATATATATATATATATATATATATATATATGATAGGATCACATATTTAGAGAAAGCAGGTACCTTAATATTCAATCCCCACATTTTACAGAGGAGAAAAGAGACCCAGATAGCTACTGTGACAACAACATAATAATCATCATCATTAATTTTTTTGTTTGTTTTAGGTTTTTTTGTTTGTTTTTGTTTTTGTTTTTTTGCAGGGCAATGGGGGTTAAGTGACTTGCCCAGGGTCACACAGCTAGTAAGTGTCAAGTGTCTGAGGACAGATTCGAACTCAGGTATTCCTGAATCCAAGGCTGGTGCTTTATCCACTGTGCCACCTAGCTGCCCCTATCATCTTCATTATTAACATCAATAGTTAGCATTTTTCTAGTGCTTCAAATAATGCAAAGTACTTTACAAATATTATATCACTTTATACTCACAATAATCATAATACTTTTTATATCCACTTTACAGTTGAGGAAACTGAGACAGAGGTTAAATTACTGCCTAAATGTCCTGTCATACAGCTAGAAATGGCCTGAGGCTGGGTTTGAACTCAGGTCTTCCTGACTCCAATCCTGCTTTCCATGTACTGAGCCATCTAGCTGTCTCAAAAACCCAGCTGATTTGCCCAAAGTCATGTTGACAAGAAATGGCAAAGCCAGGTGTGAACCCAGCTCCTCTGACTCCATATGTACCTCACTTTCTACCCTAATACACCAACTAAGGACATTGATGTTTCTTAAAGCTTTTTTGTTTCAGGACAATGAGGGTTAAGTGACTTGCCTAGGGTCACACAGATAGTAAGTGTCATGTGTCTGAGGCTGGATTTGCACTCAGGTCCTCCGGAATCCAGGGCTAGTGTTCTATCCACTGGGCCAACTAGCTGCCCACTGTTAACGTTTTCGAGTTGAGTCACTAATAGATAATGAGTCCCATTTTTCTGGGCTGTCACAATATCATGTTCACACATAGTTTCTTGAATGTAGCACTATTTCCTTTCCCATAGAACTATAGAATAAGAACCAATCCCAGGGGACATCAGATTCAATTTGAAACTGATTCAGAAATTCCTTTATCAGTATATCAATAATTACTAAGTAAAGACCTACTGTGTATAATTTAAGATCAAAATTAGATATTTAGACTCTACATGAAAACCTAAATGAGAAGTAAATCTCTAGTGTGTAAAGAAGCTTATTTTCCTTCTAGATTGTTGGAATTATGCCCATTAAAACAAGTAGAAGTCTGTCAGCAATTCCTATTGATGGATATTTCTTCTGCCATCTTGTCTAAGCAGAATGTATTTGATCCCTCTTCATCATCGTAGTTCTTGGGATTCTTGAAGAGAGGCACCATAGGCTGACTAAGCTTTCTTTTCTTAAGATTACTAAACATTACTGGATTCTTCAATCAGTCTTCATTTGGTGCAATCTAAAACCCCTTTACTTTCCTGCTTTAAGCTCTCCTGGACATTCTCTAGTTCATCAATATCCTTTCTAAATGGTGATTCTTTGAATTGAACACAATATTCCAGATGTGTTCTGACCACAGTGGCATGATCTCTACTGGTGTTCTGTGTCATAATTCTCTTTATGGAGCCCCATTAGTATGTATGTGTGCACACACATAGGCATATACATACATTTACACATATGCATATATGAACATATGTGTGAACACATAGAGGCACACAAAGATGCATGTGTGTACATCACTATCTACAGACTTTCATACCTCTAAATATCTGTAGATTTATGCGCATATATACACATGCTTATACAGATATATTATATGTGTATGTATGTGTATAGAGATGCATGAATACTCATGTGTATCTGTATGTACCTCTACATCTACAGATTTCAATACATTCATGTGGGCAAGCATATATACAGATTATACGCACATACAAATGTATGCATACAAATAGAGGAATATACACAAATACACATAGTTGTATATCTATCTCTGTAAACATAAATATATAGAGATATACATGTATGCATGTATACATAACTATAGATAAACATGTACATATACATGGATGCATAAATGTATACATAGTGCATATGTCTGTATATTTATATGTAGCTCTACATAGATTTGCATATAAATAATACTCAACATGTTGTAGACATATGCATGATAAAATGCATATAAAATAAAATATACAGATGACACCATTTATACCATTAAATCATTTCTCCATTTCTCCAAAAATGAAAGACAGAAGACTTTCCTGCTAACTCCCAAGAAACTTTCACTTTGGAAAATTGTTGGTATCTCTTCCATGATTTCAATGAAGTGATTAAGCTATTACTGCTCTTGAAGTAATTAAGATTCTTTTGCTTTTGAAGAGATTCTCTGACACTAATTATCATCCCAGGGGCACCGCTTATTTTTTTCAGATGTGCAGTGAAAACCTGTAGAGCTCCCAAGGTTTTAATTGTTGTTATTGTTTAATTCAAATCTTGATACAGATCAGAAGAATTTTTCCCCCTTGACTTTGACTTTAATTTTAAGAGTGGACAGGTATAATGGAGAAAGGAGAGAAAAGACAATATAGAGGAACTCTTGAGATATACTATTGTGTGTGTGTGTTATTTCAAATCACCCCAGTTATCTGGCACCTTTCCAAAGTTTTAACTACTTCTACTTCTTCAGCTCAGTGACTTGTTCTAAATCAGCTGTTCTCCCTCCAGAGGCCCTGTGGCATAATGAGTCAAACTCTGGGCTCAGTATCATGAAGATTTGCCTTCTGATCACACTTGCAGTTCTGAAAGATCCAAAAACAGTCGTGATTTCTTTTACATCCCATTACTCATTAATAAACAAGCCCAATTTGATAAAATTAATGTAAACCTTTTTTTTGGGGGGGGTTGTTTTATGTCAACTTTTGTTCAAATGGCAGAAACCAAGGAAAATATTTAAATATGAAAAATCAATAGTTGTATCGGGGGAGGCATGAGTACCAGAGAGAAAGAGAAATAAATGTTTGATGGCCACATGATCAGAAATCAAGACACCCATGTATCGAGGGCAAAATATCCAGTATGACTGTTACAGGCACAGCTAGTGCCTCAGTGTCCCTAGTTACCTTTAAGGCTTGGTTGAGCTTTACATTCTTCCATCCAGATTTACCTGATCAATACTACCACCACTACCACCAATAACTACATATTCTTTCACTCAAAAGAAACAAATAAATGAAGAAATAATCATAACAATAGTAACCATTTATATAGTACTTTGTGATTTCTTAAATGCTTTACATATATTACATTATTTGAATCCAACAATTACCTTCAAAATTATCCACATGTTGATGCCAAGGAAACCAAGGCAGAGAGAAATGAAATCATTCGCCTATGGTCACATATCTAGATAGTTGTCCAAAGGAAGATTTCAATTGACTCCAAATCCAGAATTTGTTCCATTGGGCCACAAATCAAATCACCTCCATTTTTTTTTAATATACCCATCTAAGTAGGAGATGGGTTTTTTGGATGGAAACAAAAAGTTCCTTGAGGGAAAATAATGTTTCAGTTTAGCTTTTGTGTCCCTAACACCGAGCAGAGTGTCAGGAACATGGTTGCATTTAATAAATGCTTGTTGGATGATTGCCTTTGGGATTTTCACTTGTTTATTTTCCTGACAAAATTACAATTGAAATCTCATCTTTAAAAGACCAATGATAACTCTTCTCTCAAACATTTAGGATTGGCATGCAAGAATCAAGGGTCTTATGGCTGAATCATGAAACCCACAACACTTTTAGAATGGGGTAGGGGGAATAGTCACAAATTGCTTTTGAATCTTGGCAACAATTGAGTTATGTAACCAACAGCTGACAATAATACTCACTTCACAAACATTACTATATTTGAACCTAATAACAATCCCAAGAATTAGGCCACAGGTAGTAATATCTTCCTTACTCAGTTAATCTGTTCAGGATCAGGGGACTACCTTTTGAGACATAAAGAGAGACAAATATCCAATTTTGCACAATTTATGACTGGTCCCTGTAATTGTTAATGCTATCTATCACCTTCCATAAATTATATTGTTTGTACTTGGTTTTGTATGTACATTATATTCTATCTTATTCCCCCACCTTTCTCTCACTACACTAAGAAGAATGGAAATTACTAGGGGCACCAGGGGTTCCTTGGTTATTTTTGTTTGTCTGCTTATATATTTGTCTTCTGAAACCAGCCCTGATACTTACTGACTGTGTGAACTTTTTCAAGTCATAATATCAGTGGGTCTCAGTTTCTCAATTTATAAAATGAGAGAGTTGGATAACACATACAATAAGGTGCCATCTAGTTTCACATTAATGACCTGCCACATAGTTGGATCCTAATAAAAAAAAACATAGTCTATATAAATAATACAATATATACATGCATATATACATCTCCATACATACTAACAATATACATACATACATACATACATACAAGTTCATGTAGATTTGGCATATGTCACTACCTATTCACACACATATATGTATATACACATTTATAGTGTACAAGGTAGAGAAAAACATCATAAGCAGACAGTTCAAATCCAGCTAAAGTGGACAGAGGGGCAATGGTTTGCCTATTTGTTGATGACACATATGGAGTACAGCTTGATTATTTTATTTTGTTCTATAGCTGGCATAGAAGAACAAATAGGCAGAGTAACACCATAAGAATGGTGGTGTTGGACATTTGCAGATTAAATAAAATATAATCTCTCTCTTTTTTGGTGAGGCAATCGGGGTTAAATGACTTTCCCAGGGTCATATAGCTAGTAAGTGTCAAGTGTCTGAGGCTGGATTTGAACTCAGGTACTCCTGACTCCAGAGCCAGTACTCTATCCACTGAGCCACCTAGCTGCCCCATGAATCTTTTTTTAAAGATGGAATTGCTCACCTCAGAGGAGAAAAGATGAAAACCCCTCTCTCCATACATTCAGATAGCCATCTTACTGAAGAGAAATAAGACAAACATGGTGCTTTGTATAAGGTTTGTATGCCTCTGTCAGTTCCCTAATTTTAATGGTTCCATGATTTGGTATCTAGATGATGTGGTGGTGAGAGCACCAGGCCTGGAGTGAAGAAAACCTGAGTTCAAATGTGATCTCAAATGCTCAGCAGCTATGTGACCCTGGGAAAGTCACTTAATCCTGTTTGCCTCAGTTTCCTCATCTGTAAAATGAGCTAGAGAAGAAAACAGAAAACTATTCCAGTATCTTTACCAAAAAAGCTCCAAATGGGTTTATGAAGAGTCAGACTTGACTAAAAAATGAATGAACAACAACAATTATTTAGAGGCTCATTTTCTAGATTGTGCTTTTTTTTTCTCCCTTGATTTGCCCATTTTAGCTTAGGATAACATTTCCTTAAGTGTAACTGGTGAAATACATTTGTTAATTTCGGTACAAAGAAGGGTTATAGAGGATTATGTGACATGATGGAAATCTCCATTGGTTTTCAAAAGAAACTTTTTTTTTTCTTTTTGTTAGTACAGTCAATGACTCTTAATGAAATAGGGTGCAGAATGTGACTTATAGAAGGGTGTCCTTTCCATCCCAGTATACTCCTTTTCTTCTGGCTATTTTTTTCATAGATGTGTTATCTAATTAAAAAGATAATAGTTTTTTCCTTGAAATTTTAGGGAAAATATCTTTAATAACTCTCCAGCCTTATATTGTTACCCTTTTTCATTTTCTAAATTGCATGAAAATATACAAGGAAAATACACAATGTGGTCGTTGTGGGATTTTTTAAGTCAAAGCTGCAAAATCTCATAAGACTTAATCTATTATAACATGATGCATTATATTCTTTCCAGGAAGCATGACAAAATCTCCTATGTTGTAATATATTTCAATTCCTTAAATATTATTTTAAGAAATGTTTGAATAAAAGATTTTGTTATTTAGTATAATTCCAACTGTTCTAAGGTATGCTCCATAATTACCACAGTGTTTTATAATCTTGTTACATATTAAATATTTTGGATTCATCTTTTAAATAGAAATGAAACACTTTAACTTAGAATTGAAGGTTTCACGGAGACTAAAATAGATGTTTTATTCTCCCTTGGGTGAATACAAAAACATACATTTACTGAGATCATGAAAAATTCTATTTAGCAGTTAAAACTAAATATTGAGAAATGTGGTTTTGATACCTGCTATTAAAAGGGAGACAAAAGGGGGGCAATACAGAATGATCCCCATTCAATCTCATATGATTGGGGGTATAACTATTAAAGAGTCTTTATGAAATCTCTAATCTACTCTTCCTGTTTTGATAGATGAAGAAAATGTGAAGTCATTTGCCCAAGATTACACAGCAAAAGAAAACCAATAACTTCTGATTTAAGGTGCAGTGAGGTGCCCATTTTAATAGAATACTTCTTCAGAATTCCCATCACACTTTTCCTGGCAATACATTCAATGTTGCATATTGTGATACATCCATGTCCAACATTTTAGGCAATTTACCCAGGTCCTCCCATAAACACAGCATATCATATTATTTTATAGTAAATTAACTAAAATGAAACCTCAAATATTCAAAAATTATTTATATGTCAATATTGACTCTGTAAATCAAAAAGAATAGAGAAAAAAAGGAAAAAAAACTCTTAGCATCCAAAATAGATATTTCATGTACCCCAACATATTCCTTTGTAAGTTTCTCATGTTCTCTCTCAAAACCTATTACCGCACAGTTGACATATCAAACAAACATTGATGTGTTATATCTGAATCTATAGCACATCATAAGCACTGGATTAGATTAATTGGAAATGGGAAGAAATGTTCCTAGTCTCAGAAACACTGACACCTACAGGCAGGGAAATTTTGCAGTCCAACAAAGACTTTGAGATAGCACATTCTGGGGGACTTTAAAAGTAACACATTCAACTAAACACAGCTTAATTGTCCAAGAAGTTGCCCTTTACAGTGTTATTCTTGAGTCATTTCAGTTTTGTCTGACTCCTTGTGACACCATTTGTAATTTTCTTGATGAAGATAATAGAGTTGGTAGCCATTTCCTTCTCCAGCTTATTTTACATATGAAGAAACTGAAGCAAACAAGATTAAGTGACTTGCCCAGGGTCACACAGCTACTAAACTTCTAAGGCCAAATTGAAATACAGGTCTTCTTATGCCTAGGCTTAATGCTCTATTTACTTTGTGATCTAGCTGACTATCTCTTATTGTTTTTCCTATAGCTTCTTGAGAGAGGCATGAAAGTTACTTCAGTGACATGAGTGTGCCCACTCTCCTGTGATGCTTCCAGAAAGCTTTTTGGGGTATTACTATACAGTGGTGATAACAATGACTCCAATGTCTGCAGGAATCTCATAGAAGGTTTTTCTTGCTTCTACTCCTTAAAGGTCATTAATACTAGCATTAAAATACAGGATATTTCCTTAATTTGATATAGATACCATATAACTGAACCAAATCATTTTAATTTTCTGCCAAAATGTGAAGGGAAGGGAATGAAATAAATGATCTGTGAAGTCTTTTCAAACTCTAAATTAGGGCTTCTTGAACTATTTCTAATGGCGAACCCTTTTTGCCCAAGAAATTTTTACACAACTCCAGGTATATAGGTATCTAAAATAGGTAGACATAACCTTTTACTATTGCCAAGTTGTTCACGACCCCTGTATTCAGTTACATGACCCACAGTTTAAGTAGTTTTGCTCTAAATAAATTTTCTTATGGTCAATGAAATCTGAGCAAAGTTGTGGGAACAGTATGCCCACCTGCTTAGTATTAAAGGTCATTAAGAGGCATGCCTAATGATGACTCTGAGTCATCAGAGTCATCGAGATCTTTGGCAATGCTGTGTTCTGTAAATTGGGAGTAAGCAATATTGAACATTAGAAAGATTCCCTTAAAAATGTCCACCATTCAATCACAAAAGTTGTCCCATAAAGTAATATTCCCAATATTTAATTTGACATTTTTCTATGCATTCACAACTTCATTTAGCACATTTACATGGTGTGAGGACCAACATTTGATATACAGAGTGTTATTTGGGTGACTCACTTTAATATTGGGGTCCTGGAAATATGAGGTATTCTTTTAGGTTTAATCTCCCCTTTGAACTTTCCTTTTTATATATTCCTCCCAGGCCAATAAGAAAAGGAGCCTATGAGCTTTAGTTCATAAAGGATCAGGTTTTATTACTTGGGAATTAATTAAACCACAAAGGTAAAACCAATTAAGGAAATAAGGAAGTAGAGATACAGATAGACAGTCTTAAGTCTAAGCTTAGCCTATGCAATCCCAGAATATTCCCATTAAACTAGTTCAAAGGAATTTAGGGTTTTCCTTAATTAAAACTCACCAACCCCGGCAGTCTACAGTTACTAGTTAGAACAACAGCTGCCCGAAACAGAGCAAAACACGTGCCACCACCAGGTCCAGAATGCTAGCAGACTGATTGCCAGACTGAAAGAGCGAGAACTTTTGAACACGACCTGCATACCAGAAGTTGCCTCCCTTCTGGTGGCGTTCAGTTTTTCCTCCCCCAAAAAGGGAGATCTGGCATTCAGATATTCCACCCCCAAAAGGGGAGGTCCTTCTCAGTAGCATACATAATCTCAGGGTGGGCCAGGTGTGGCCCCTCTCAAATGATTCAGCTAAAACGTTCCATATTAATCTTTACCACAAATAATTTCACCATAATATGATACCAAAATATGGTAGGTGTGGCCAAATTGAACTAGCATTGCAGGGAAGTATAAATCATGGCTTTTATCTCCATAATCATGTTATTTATCTTTTCCTTTGATTCATTTTCACTTTGGCTATTATTTTTAAATGGGCTTGAAATACAAAGACCCTTGACTTCATTGACTTTGAACAGTTTTGGTTCAATGAAATTTGTACCACAGAGGAAAGAGAAATCCAGAATTAAATTATAGGGAACTAAATGCTCTGATTTCCCAAAAATCTGTTTGATCAATTGGAATGGGGATGGTCTTAAGTAAATGCCAATGTTAGAATGGGTGATATATGAATACATTTTGGATTCAAAAATGAAATAATATCCACTGTACTTATTGTACCCATATTTGCTAACAAATTCCTATTTGCCTTTTTCACATTTTAGCATTAAAATCACTATCTAATTGATGGGAGATAATGCTATAGCAGATATATACTTTCATCACTGATAGGAATTAATTTGAAAAAGATAAATGATTCTTCACAGAATTAAAAAATTTAATGTTTTTCATGACTACCAATATGAAATTGCTTGCCTTTTTAATGGGGGTTTGGGGAGAGGAAGGGAGAGAATTTGCATCTCAACATTTTTTTTGAAATCAATATTAAATTTTCTTTACATGTAATTTGAAACAATAAAATAATTTAAAAATCAATTATAAAATTTTGGAGGCAGAAAGGTATTTAGAGAATTTCTAATCTAATTCACATTTTTAAAAGCACCTTTAGTATAACACTCTCAAAGTCATTATCCAGTTTCTGATTGAAGGCCTCCAGTGATGGAAAACCCATCATCATCATCAAAGTCAGTCTATTCTACTTTAGAAAAATCCTTACTACTAAGAACTTTTCCTTGAATTGTGCACCAGTTTGACCAGATACTACTCATTGCTGCTACCAATGTCCTCTTGCAACAAATAAAACAAGTCTAAATTCTCTTCCAGGTGAAAGTGCTTGAAGTTCTTTATGATATTAATGATTCACTACCTTTATCTCCCAAATATTCTCTATTCCATGCTAAAAGAAACAAGAAACAAAACTCCAGTTCTTTTAAGCAAAATTTGATATATTAGACTCAAGATTCTTTTACATTTCTGATTATCTGAATATTTGACAGATTCTAAATGATATTCCTGAACTGCTATGTCAATGATTAAACATAATAGTCCATATGTGATCTGACAAGGTCAAAGTATATTATTATCTATTTATTCCTAAGAATGATATAAAGCCAGTCCAAAATTACAGTTTTTGACTATTGTACTACCATGACAATTCACATTTACTTTGTAGTACAAAAAACAAAGAAATAAATAAAAACCCTGCTTTTTTAAGCAACTGAGTGAGATATCATGTCTAACACCAGCTTTCCTTCAGTATATCAAAACAATTAGGTATAGTCTAAGTTAAACAGGAAAGAATAACAAATAATGGAAGATAAATGAAAATATCTAAACAATGTTTAAAACATGAAGAAAACCCAGGAGAAAGTGACTAAACAATAAATCTCTTAATATAATGAGTTACAACCTGGTAGTAAAAAAACAAAATAAAAACAAAAACAAAAACCACAAGATAAATAAATAATATTGTAGTAGCAACAACAAGAAACCTCAAAAATAGAGCAGAAAACATATGTGTATAATATTTTATTATGATAATTGTAACGATTGGAATAACGCCACCTGCTGGATACTTACTGTAGAAGAGTTCTGCCCATGAAGGGAAGGTCTTTGAGGGCAAGACCAGGAGTCTTTTCTTCAGGAGTCAGGAAGTGACGCGGACTAGTGGGAGGAGGAAGGAAGAGACTGGCGCTCAGTCTCGCGCTTTTTCCTCTGGACTCTGGTGGAGAAGGGAGCTAGAAATGTGCTCTCCCTTTAATAGATAGAAATCTAGGCCTTTCTCTCTCTCTTTATCAAATTCTTATTCTCCTTAATAAATGCTTAAAAGTCTAACTCTTGCTAAAGCTTATAACTTATTGGTGACCACTCATTAGATATTTTAGACAGTTTAGCTAGAATTTTACCCCTTAACAGATGGCTGACCACGAAGAGGAAAGCTAAACCTCAGTCTTCTGATCTTCTGGTTGGGTAAGAAATTTCCCCTCCCTCTCCCTTTAACTGCTAAGTACTGGTGTACTGGCTGTGTTTTCCCTTTAAATTTTTTCGAATGGACCTTTTAAACTCCCTAATTATCCTATTTTTGATTTTAGTCTGTTTAACCAGACAAATGGGAGATAAGATCATGTTAATGCTTTGTTTTTGTGGATTTTCTATTTTTCTTTTTATTTTTGTTAAAAGAGCCAGCAATGTACTCACACAAGGAAATATCTCTCCCTCTCCCAACCATGCTTTTTCAGAGAAACCTGAAGAGATTCCCGCAGCTTTTCCCAGTTCTAACAGTAATTGTTGCTTTAATTTTGCATGCCTGGAGGCAATGACCCACCCTCTAGAAGCTTTTAATCCCCTAGCACCTGGAGGCAAAGTGGGGGAAGAGGAATCCAGGCCTGAGTTCAAAATCAAGTCTGATTCAAATTGTGCTGGTCCCTCCCCTCCTCTCCAGACCCCACCCTCTACTCCTCCCATGGCCAAGCCCATTGCTTCCCCTGCCTGGGAAGTCCAGAGAACTGATGCGCATGCTCAACTTTCTCTAACTACATTTGCAGCTTCAGGCTCATCCCTTCCCCAGCCTGGATGTGCTTCTGAGAGAAGCTTAGAAAGCCCTTTAAATTCCACATATGCCCGTTTTGTTCATAATTTTGCTAACCTGCTTTTGTCTTTAATTAGTAATCTTATAAAGCATTTGTATGGTGAAAAGACTGACAGACAATATAGAGGGGTTAAAGAAGAAAAACTTAAGCTGAATAAGAATGACAACCATCAACATAGTTCAAGACTCTGCTTCTTTTGCCATGGAAGGGTATATATTTTACAGAAATGTAGAAGTAAGCAGCAAGGTATTGATATGAGTATTGGGGATTTTAGATATCGGAATCAAAAATGTTCTGAATTCACTCAGAGTAATAGTATCAGTTCAGAGGTTACATAGGATTTCTATGCTACTACATATACATTTTGAAATTAATGGTATGGGTTTATTTTCATAGAGAGTTTCATGCTTTTGAGATTGTGTTTTATACTTAAGCTTTTACAATAGTCATGTGATCAAGTTTATATTTTATAATATTCTTATTAAGTTCACATTCATTTAGACTTCCTTAGTTTGAATTTCATTGTCTTTTATTGTTCCATGTGTATTTTCTTCTATTCGTTTATCTATCTAATTTTGAAAAATTGCAAGATGGTTTTGATTTCATAATACAATGTTAATTCTAGGAGTATTGTGCTCCCATAATCTGAGTTGTTTGTTTTTGTTATTTTTTTTCCTCAACTGATTATTTGATCAAACTCTTTAAAGCATTTCCCTGGCAAATTGGTTGCCATGGCAAGTGTAAATTGATTCTAGAAGTATTATTTTTGATAAGCATATTTCAAAAAAAAAAAAAAAGAGGGGAATGTTTGTAAAAGTTTTCTTTTTTTAAAAAAAGTTTTCTTTGAGATTCTGTTGTGCTTTAACTTGTATTTAAATATGTTCTGATTTTTCACAAAAAGTAATAGTATACTAAGTAAAAAAAGGGTATTATTTGAAATTGTTGCATAATTATATATTATATTTTGAGTCAAGATGTATTCACATTTTTTGCAATCATTTATTATCCTCAATTTTAAATCCATATGAGATTTGGATTATGGGAACTTATCATTTAAGACATTAATTGCCTTTATTCTGAGTTATCAGATGCCAGTTGGCCAAGATGCCATCCAATCACAAGAGGAATACATGCAAGAGCAGACACTGAACTGTCACATGAGGGGAGACATGCATGAAGTCAAGGTATGGCCGAGGGAACGGCTTTTGACAAATGTTGAGGTTGGATTCTCTTGGTTTAATATTTTATTCTCTTTTTCCCCACAATATTGTACAGATGGCTGGAAGTATTCATCCCACCCATTTCACTTCTACACCTGGCTTCTATGCTCCCTCCTATATGCCTGATGCCATGGACATCTCAATCCCATGCATCTGATTAAGTCTGACTCAGTTTCTTCCAATATGTTCGGTGGCATGGACATATATTCCATCCACCTATTTTAAGCCTGGCATACTGTATGGGCAGTACATATTGCTCAAGTGTGGGAATGCTCATATCCCATCATTTCTCTGTTCTTTTATGGTAACCCCCATAATTATCTCAGGTGTCATGATAAATAACAGTGTTGAATTTGGCCTTGACACCTGTTACCAATTATATTAGATTTTCTAATTTCTCATAATGGCATGAGGATAATTAGGCAGATGATGCAAAAAGTGATGAAACAAAGATAAAAATTATTTTTAAAAATTAATATCGCAGCAATTGTCTTCTCAAATACCCTCCATAAGGGGGGACTATAGTAATATTATAATTTTAAAGAATGTTTCAATTTTTGTTTTATTATATGTTTCATGTGTAACAACTAAGATTCTGAATTCCCTTAGACATGTTTTTGAGGACTTTCATTGTTTGATTTGATTATTGACAAAGCTATTTTAAAGTTGTGTTAAGCTCAATTTTGTAGGAAATTTTCCTGGCTGATTACCAGCATCCACACATCAACCCCTGAAAAGACTTCCATTCCACGACTACACCTAGAGGACATCTGAGAAAAGACTTTCAGAGACTTTAAATGAACAGTTTTGATTTGTTGTTTTTGTTGTTTTTTTTCTCTTTCTGTTATAATATACACCATCTGTAACATGTATTCTCTGCAGAGGCCCTCCCTTTGCAAGACTAATGTCAAAGCGTCGGTTCATGAGGACAAAAAATCGCCCCTCTGAACAAAACTTTCCTCTCTTCCTTTTCTATATTGTTGTTCACATGTTATTAGTTAGCAATAGTTATTATATTCTTTTTACTGTTCCGTCAAGGAAACATTTTGTTTCTTGAGGAACAACAGGGGGGACTGTAACGATTGGAATAACGCCACCTGCTGGATCCTTACTGTAGAAGAGTTCTGCCCATGAAGGGAAGGTCTTTGAGGGCAAGACCAGGAGTCTTTTCTTCAGGAGTCAGGAAGTGACGCGGACTAGTGGGAGGAGGAAGGAAGAGACTGGCGCTCAGTCTCGCGCTTTTTCCTCTGGACTCTGGTGGAGAAGGGAGCTAGAAATGTGCTCTCCCTTTAATAGATAGAAATCTAGGCCTTTCTCTCTTTCTTTATCAAATTCTTATTCTCCTTAATAAATGCTTAAAAGTCTAACTCTTGCTAAAGCTTATAATTTATTGGCGACCACTCATTAGATATTTTAGACAGTTTAGCTAGAATTTTACCCCTTAACATAATATACTATTATATATTATGCATACAATTATAAAGGTCATATGTTTATATGTGTGTAGACAATTATAAAATATTTTACAAGGAACAAAATACTTGGATAATTGAAAAGATGCTCCTTTGCTCAAGCCTGGAACATGTCAATAGAAGAAAAATAAGGATACTGCTAAAATTACCTTATATATTTAGTGCTAAAAATTCAAATGCAATACCTAAAAGAATTTTTAAAAACTAATGATAGAATATACTTTCAGATATGAAAGGTCAAGAATACAAAGGGATGTAAAGAAAAAGAAGATAGGAAAGAGGCATATTTGATACTACCATATTTCTTTTCTTTTCTTTTTTTCTTTCTTTTTTTTTTTTTTGCAGGCAATGGGGGTTAAGTGACTTGCCCAGGGTCACACAGCTAGTGTCAAGTGTCTGAGGCTGGATTTGAACTCAGGTACTCCTGAATCCAGGGCTGCTGCTTTAACCACTGCACCATCTAGCTGCCCCCAAATACTACCATTTTTCTAACTAAATCAGGGATTAGGAATTAACAATATCATCTGGTATAAAATGAATAACAGAAAAACCTGCTCGAGAAATAGAATAGATATGAAAGACATAAGAAAATCCCACAAGGGTTTAGTGTACAATAAACCTAAGAATTTAATGCTAATTGTGAAAAGTATTTCCATTCAGCACTAATTGATTTATGATATGACCTTTTATATTTAACTGGATCTATTTGGAGGTTACTGTGGTGTATAAAGAGTGAAATTTTATAACTCAAATCATGTCAGCCTCAACAGTAGCTTCCTCAGAAGTTGTGATTTGTTTGTCTTTGTTGCTTGCCCCCCAAAATTGAATGATTTTACTGAAATAATTGGTGACTTTGTGTTTATCAAACTTTGATAGGTTTTCTTTTATGATTCTTACCTACCTAATCTGATCTGCTGATTAACTCTTCTTTTTCCTTCTAGTAACAAAGAGATTTCATGATTATTACTTTGAAATGGAGTTTAAGGCCTGGTAAATTTATATTTATTTTTTCCCCAGACCCCCTTCCCCTCCTCCAAGATATTCACTTTTTATTCCTCCAGATGATTTTTCCCCAATACAAAAAGTAACTTTTGGACAGGTTGGATGGTTGGACATTGAATGTGTAAATTAATTTAGGTGGTATTGTCATGTTTATTAGATTATCCTGGTCTAACTATAAGCCATTAATATCTCCCCACTTAATTGTCTCTCTGTATTCCTGTGAAGGATTTTTTTTCTGTTTTGTTTTGTTTTTTCATATAAAGCCTCAGTGTGTGTTGGAAAACAGAAAACAAGATATTTTATCTATTGATACAGTGAATCCTTTGTTTTCTGTATTGTTTCTTTGGAGGAAGATAAGTAGTAATATGTAGAAAGATGAAGGACTTTGTTTTCCTTGTTTTATATGTAATTTCTTTTTGTAGTGTTAAATAATTGAATAGAGGAGATGCCCATCAACTGAGAAGTGACTCAAAATGTATGGAATATAACTGTGATGGAATACTATTGTGCTATAAGAAATGACAAGGTGGTGGGTGGTTTGGGGTGCATGGGACATGGTAAGGCCTATATGATCTAATACCAAGTAATGTAAGAAAAAACAGGAGATCACTGTACACTGTAACAGCAATGTGATAATGATGATCAACTGTGAAAGACTTGGCTATGCTGGTCAATACAGTGATAAAATATAATGCCAGAAGACTCATGATGAAGGCATGCTTTCCACTGATAGAGAGATAACTAAGGAACTCTGAGTGGAATTTAAAAATATATTTTTATTTAAAGTTTTGGGCTCCAAATTTTATCCCTCCCTCCCTTCGTCCTCCTTCCCCCCACCTTTACATAGTAAGATATAGGTTATACATGTGCCATTTGGTAGAACATTTTCATATTAGTCATTTTGTATAGAGAGAGTTGAATTCACGAAAAAATATGAAAGTTAAAAATAGCATGCTTCAGTCTGTGTTCAATCAATATCCGTTCTTTATCTAAGGTGGATAGCATGCTTCATCATTAGTCCTTTGGCATTGTCTTGGATCACTGTATTAATATCATAGTTGATCACTGAACAATGTTGTTGCTACTGTGTACAACATTCAGTATGGATCAGATCCTAAAAGTCTGACTGGAAACTAAAGTATAATGTTTACTCTTTCTTTGTTGCATTTTTTGTGATAGGGCTAATATGAAAAGATGTTTTGCATGATTTCACACATATAATTAATTGATATGTTTTTGTTTGCCTTGGTGGTTGGGTAAATAGTTAACAGGAGCAAGAAGATATAGAATTCAGAATTTAAAAAGAAAAGAATTTTAAAATAAATAATATTTTAAATAAAACTCCATATTTTAAAAATATATGCATATTTTTACATATCTATAGTTTATATATTATATATATAGTTTATATAGATTTGTAATTAATTACTTTTTAAATGTTTGATAGAAGTCATTTGTGAATTCATCTAGTCCTGAGTATTTTCCCTTAGGTAACTCTCCTTCTCCTTGTTTTAAAAGGATCTGCCAATACGCTAAAGTTTCTATATCCCTCAGTTTTTATGAGGTAAGCTAAATATGGTATCATATGTGAGTAGAACAGAAGGCATTAATTTCTTTTAAAGTCTTGTCTCAGACAGGTAGGTAAATTAGGAAGCAAACATGGATCTAAGATACTAAGAGTTTTCAAGATAGGAAAACAATCAGTTCGATAGATATCTGATCCTGGCTCATGGGCCAGAAAGAGGGTTATGAGGAAGCAATTCTAGAATCAGTCAGTCCTCTGAGGTTGAACTGTTTGGGGCTGAGAAACAGCTGAGAATTTTGATCTTTCGAGAGACTCCATTAACTCTACTGTCTTACAGATAGAGTTTGACTGAAGGATCTTGGGTTTTTCTACTTAGCTTTAATCTCGTGTTGTCAGGGAATCATTGCAGCTCCCCATAAAAACACTGGTGGATTCATATTGTTATTAGGTAAATAAGCTGTCTTGATGAGTTTGGTTAAAAAGTAGTTCTTTATTACAAGAGGAAAGCTCCTTGCAGATAGGACTTATTTCATTATTTATACTTGTATTCCAAGCGCCTAGAAGTAGTGAGTGATTCAGACTAAGTGAATCATAAAGACTTTTTCATTGACGAATTTATCTTCTAGGTTCCCATTTTCTTCCACACCTGGAACTGGATAATAGCTAAGTGTAGGTTTCATAATTCTCTGTTATTCACTCATTTAACCAAATAAACCCTTCAAACATTTCTCCTCCTACCACACGAAGGAAATATATGTGTAAATCCTGACATAATGGCGCATCATTTTCATAATTTTTCTTTATCTTAGCGATAAGAGAAGTGTCATTGAAGTTGAATCCATCATCCTTACATTTGCTGACCCCAAGATCTTTTTTCCTCATGTTTAAGGCTATATTAAATTCAATTAGTGCATATAGAATATCATATTATATTCTATTGTATCATATCATTGTATCATTGTATCATATTATATCATCTCATGTCCAAAA
Organism: Dromiciops gliroides; assembly: GCF_019393635.1. Lineage (NCBI taxonomy): Eukaryota > Metazoa > Chordata > Mammalia > Microbiotheria > Microbiotheriidae > Dromiciops > Dromiciops gliroides. Next base: position 25,268,494 of record NC_057863.1, read on the forward strand.
TCATAGATATATAATTTATAATCTCTGTCCCAAAGCAGCTTGATATGGGACTCTTTTCTCATTGAGGAATATGAATGCGCTGACCTCCATAAGGTTTGGGGTAAAATTGGTGAGTGTTAGAGCTCCAGCCCTGTTCAGGCTTTTGGGGATTTCCTTAAGGTTCCTTTGGATTTTTCTATCATCCAGATTCTAGAAATAATGGGGAAAAAAGATCAGCCCCACCTTAGGATTCTGAAGCAAATTACTCTAGAAAGACATAAATGGACCAAGCAACTCCCATCATGTCCTAAACTCTGGCTCCTTACAACACACTATATAGAGAGTTTGTCCTTTGTTAAGATCTAGAATGCTCTTTCTTGACTGAGCTTTTACTAGATTCCCAATGTTGAAGCTTCTTCATTCTGTGCTATCTTGCATATTTATGTATATCCTTGCATATCCTATGTATACCTCCTTTGTTTTTGTTTTGATATCATTTGGATAAATGGAGGTAATTGCTGTTCACATTGTGTTCATTGTTGACCAAGTATTAGGTGGAAAAGGGGTCAAGCATTGGATATTGGGCTTTAGTACCTCCTTATTTTAAAAAACAATGATACAGTGATGAGTTAGATTTTACCTGAAAACCTCATCCCCTTGATGAAAGGAAGGAAGGAAGAAAAAAAAGAAAGAATGAATGAACTAGAGAAAGAAAGAAAAGGGAAAAGAAGAAAGAATGAAAGAAAGAAAGAAAGAAAGAAAGAAAGAAAGAAAGAAAGAAAGAAAGAAAGAAAGAAAGAAAGGATATTTATAGTAGCAGGTAGATATAATTCTATCCTGGTATTACCTCTCTTGGAGGACTGTAGAATAGCCTCTGGTCCCAACTTTCTACTTCATCCCTTTTTTACAGGAAGTAAAGTGATGTCTATTCTGCCTCCCTTTAAACCACACACACAAACAGACAACAAAAAAACAAAACAGCCATCACCTAAGTGGGCAACTCCACATTGGGGGTCTCCCATTGTATGTGTCTCAGAAGGCAAAGGTTCCTATAGCCTTAAATGTAGCAAGCTGGAGATAGGGACATGATAGAGACTCTCAGCTTCACTCTTGATTGCCTAGAGCTTTTTCATTCACCCGCCAGAATTGGGTTTGGCCTCTCTTATCATCCACCGTGAAGCTAGAAGCCATAAATAACCTAAACAACTTAAAGATCAAAGAACATTCCAAGAACACAGAAGGCAGGAGTTTTCATGCTCTCACTACCTTTAACTCTATGCAAGGTCTTAATCAGCAAAAATGTGCTTAGGGATAGGGCAGTGTGTGTGTGTGTAGGTGTGTGTAGTGTGTGCGCATGCATGCACACATTTGCATACACAGATGCACATGCATATTTTGTAGCATATATGTAATGTATGTATATATTTTATATGTAATCATATATAATGTCATGGTAGGGACTGGCATGGTATCATACTATACCATGTATCATATTATATATATGAAAGATTAAAACCAAATAAAAACAAAAACAAAAAACTATTGGAGAATTCTTCATGGTGCCATCTTTGTTCTTCTTCATACCATCATGTTTCTTTGGATTTCCAGCATCATAAATATATTCTAATATATTATTCTGTATTTTTGTTGAATAAATAATTAAATGAAGAGTAAATAGTTTTATCATTCAATGTTCAAGAAATGGAAGCTGGGGGCAGCTAGGTGGCACAGTGGATAAAGCTCTGGCCCTGAATTCAGGAGGATCTGAGTTCAAATCCAACCTCAGACACTTGACACTTACTAACTGTGTGACCCTGGGAAAGTCACAAAACCCTCATTGCCCTGTCCCCCCCCCCAAAAAAAAAGATATGGAAGCTGGATGGAATAGACATATTACTATATTATGTCAGAAGACCTTAATGAGTTTTAGATTTTCTTCTAACTAGTTGTATGATGGTTACCTATCAATAAGAAATTTAACATCACTAATTTTAATTGTCCTATTTTATATGGGATGGAAGAGATTAGACTATTACCTCTAGATCTCTTTTCATGATTCTTATGAAAATAAGACTACATAGACATAACTATTGTGTTAGCTATTTACATGCTTCCTAGACAAGAAAATTAAACAAAGATCAATCCAATTGAATTATACAAACATTTTGAAATGTCTAATGTGTACATGGTACAGTTGTGAGGACTATTCATAAAAAAAATATTTTTAAAAACAGTCCTGCTCTCAAAAAGCTTATATTCTATTATTATTCTGTATAACAAAATATGTAATGTTTATATAAAATGTATAAAGCTGTGCAAGTTTTAAGACACTATATGAATGTTACTTATTGTTATGAGAAATTTCTAAAGTATTGGTGTTAATATAATATCTAGGAATTTTTGCTGAGCCTGAGACACTTTACTCAATCTCATTCCTTGAGATATCCCTTGGTTCCATACTCACAGATATCCTTCAGAGTACTGTTTAGTCTTGAGAGATCCTGGACCTCAATGAGAGAGTGTTTGTTTCATTTTCTCACAGTGTTAAATCCCAACTCCATATACAAAAATAAAACAATTGCTTAAGGCTTTGCTGTTGATTCATATTTAAGGTCTAATCAAAATAAGAAGTGAGCAATATAAAGATGCTCTAAGCACAGTATGAGTTAGTTATCAGAAAAATATGCATTTCAATATAGAAAGAAATGCTATATACATGGAAAAAGAAAACAGAGAAAAACATTGCAAAAGCTTAAACATTTAAATTTCATTACTCATAACTACTATTTTCAACTTTTGATACTTTACCAAATATCAGAATTTGAAGTACCTTGTAAGACTCCTGAATAGGCATTCCACATTTTACTGTCCAAACAAGTCCCACTTTTCTGTCAATAAAAGTCAGGGCCCAGGACTCTTCTCCTGTCAGTGACCATTTTCTCCCATGAAGAAACTTCCCTTGTACAAGTCTGTTCCACTCATTGAATGCAGGACCTCTGGTTATCTTAAATTCACAGGGTCACTTCCAGGTCTGGGCCAATCTATCTCATCTAGCCAGTGAAGGGAAAGCAAAACAGAAAAGATAGCAAAAGGTCTAGGCGCAATGTTACCTGGTTGAATCTCACTAGACTTGCTGCCACAGGAAGTTTAAGATGGATGACACTGGCCCCACCTCTATGCCTCCAATGGAAAAAAAAACTGACAAGTAGCAAAACTTTGTAACTAAAACATAGGAAACAAATAACTGGAATGACATTCCCCTTTTGACATTCCACTGAGTCATAGACTTTTCATCATTAGTGTACAATAAAGCATCTGTTTCAACATTTGAAAGCATATGTTTTGTATCCAAGGATCTCAAAGGATTGGAAGTAGTTAATGGCTCTTCAAAGCCAAAACTGTCATACTTTGCCAAAATATTGAGGTTAGCTTTGTACACAATTCATAGGATGGTGCCATTACTATAGAAGGGAGGGGACACATTTTTGTAGTATATGGAACCCAATTTGTGCCGTGAAGGAGACTAGAGATTATATGAGGGGGAGGTGAAAAGAGAGTGTTACACAGTAAACACTCAACAATTTCTTTTTATCACTTTCATTAACATCACACTATCATCTTTGTCAGTTCTGAATTAATATCAGCAATTATCTAGATAAACAATCCTACACATTTAGAGTTTAAACATCATGTGTGGCTATTAAATACTTCTATGGCATTTTAGTTTGCGAAATGCCTTCCAGTTATTAATACATTCTGTCACCCCTATTTGCATTTGTGGGCAGATTGTTAAATAACAACCACTGCAAATAGTTTGTTCAAAAACTATTTTAGGATGGGTATTTCACATATTGATAAACAAATCCATGTTTGCCATTTTTCTAACAAATACTAAAATGTCATAAAGTATTTTAAGAGCATAAATTTATGGACAAAACTATTATGTATGATGATTAATAGCATCAATATTGCTTTTTATACTCTAAAGCTGTACACACAAAGAGAGAAAAAAAACACATACATATAAAATTGACATTTGTAGCTCACTGAATTGAGTTTATGTACTCTAAGGAAAGATTTTTGTTGGCTTTGGAATCTCCTGAGCTTTATTTTAATCAGATTTAAATAGTTGTTAACAAAGAAGTCAGTCATTGAATCAAGTTAATGAAGCAAATTTCCTGAAGGAATTCTAGTATGTATAGACTTGTTTATGGTTAAGTCTATATTTCTGTAGCTGAAACTGTGTGACTACAATGTCAGTTTGGTAAAGGTTACCATATTAAGTGATCATCAATCAGTCAATACCCATTTACTTTGGATTTACTATGTGCCAGGCAGTGTGTTAAATCCTGGGCATAAAAGAAGGCAAAAAAAAGTTCCTATAGGCCAAGAGAGGACATGTAATTAACTAGATCTTTGTAAGATATTTAGAGTTTTGCTGGAAGTTAATTTTGGGGTGTGTGTGTGGGGGAGAAACAATAAAAACTGTGGGACCATTTGCCAAACTAGACGTTTCAAGGCACTTGATACACTTAATACAATCTGTGTAGACAGTAGATTTCATCTTTTCTATTTTTTATTGAAATTGGACGAATGTGGGTGTGGGGGGGTGTGTGGGTGTGGGTGTGGGTGTGTGTGTATACAGGGCCAAAATTTGATATGCGAGCGTTAATTGAGTGACTCACCAAAATATTGGGGTCCCAGAAATATGATTGACTTTTAGGTTCACCCTCCTCTCTGAACTGCTCTTTTAGATATTTCTCCTAGGCCAATAAGAAAGGAGCCTTACAGCTTTAATTCACAGAAGGATCAGATTTTATTACTTCAGAATTAGTTAAACAACAAGGGTGAAACTAATAAAAATCAAAGATAAGGAAATAGGAAAAAGGAATACAGATAAATACTCAACTCTAAATTTAGCCTATACAATCCCCAGATCATTTCCAATTAAGCTAATTCAAAGGAATCTAGGGTTTTCTGTGTTCACTCACCAATACTTGGAAAGTCTGCAGTTGCTCATGCCAGCAGAAGGGCAGAAGCCAGAGAGAGCTAGCGTTCCTGAAGAGTCTCTGCCTCCCTTCAGGGAGCATTCAATCTTCCTCCCTCAAAAGGGGAGGTCTTTCAAAAACTGCCTATGAAGACTTTTCCTTCTGACCTCAGTAGCATACATAACTTCAGGATGGGCCAGGTGTGGCACCTCCCAAATTCTTCAGCTAAAACTCTAATAATTTTTACTACAAATAATTTTTACCACAATATATATAATATGACAAAGATGATCTCATAGATATATTCTGTAAAGATATTCAGAATTCCCATTCATGCTTATTTTAATAACAATTTCCAGGGAACAAAAAAATCTGTGTTTGAATCTACATAGCCAATATATAAGTTTATATTTCTAGTGAATTATTTGGGACCTGACCCACCATCGTCATTTATCTCCATTCCATTACTTGCTTTCAGATGCTGTCTTGACTAGTGCATCTATGTCTCATCCTAAATTATTTTCATTGATTAAAAACATGGGGAAGGTAAGGGGGTAATAATAGAGAGAAGCAGAGAGAGAGAGGGGGTAGGGGAAAGAGGAGAGGGAGGGGAGCAAAGGGACTACCTATACAAATTTGAGAATATAAGAAAGAGATGTTTTTCATACATTTGGTTTTCCCTTTATTGCTAGGATATTTACTTAAGTGATAAATCTCCTGAGAAGGGTTAAAAATATTTCAGGGTTCAAGGTTTAATTAACATTGTCTTATCAACAAATCCGAGCATATATGTTACTCGGTAAACCTATTTTTGCTTTGTTTAAGTTCAAATGAGATAACATGCCAAACACTTTTCAGCTGTTAAAGCACTATATAATTTATTATTATCACCTACACCACACAATTGTCATCACTTCTTCTATAACACTAGTAAATGTCTTTGGTGACGACATATCTCTTTTTTATGTGATCTTTCCAATGTTTTTTAAATCATGTCACACAGGTGTCTTAAATATTTGCAAGTATTTTTCCTCATACCTTTCATTACTTATTAATAACCAATATTTTCCATATATTTCTTTTTTAACCACTTTTCCTTGTGCCCAGGTTTGAATTTATATTACTAGATAAAAAGGAGTATGTGGACTTGGTTTTAAGATACTGATTTTATGTTTCCCATAGGAATTTATGTCTTTATCCTTTCCTTTATATTTTGGCATATCAGTTGCAAATGTCTTCATAGAATTCTCCTTACAATAAATACTGTGGGTCAAAATGAATAGATTCTAAGGTAATGATTTTCCTCTTTTCCTTCAATCACATGAAGAAACTACCTTTCTAACTTATTTCTTTAGTCCCTTTTCTGACTGTTAGTTATCCTTTCAACTAAGGGCAGCTTTTTACATCTTTTGGTTTTGTTTATAGTGATTAGGTAAACTTGATGGGTTTGAGTTCCTTCTTGAGACTACTTCTTAGTCTCCTTTCCTGGATATATATTCAGGTCATACATGCTAATTGTGCGTGTTCCACAGGGCTCTGTCGTGGTCTCATTTTTCTTCCTTCCTCCATGCTATTTTACTTTGTGATCTTATCAGCTCCCATGGATTCCATCACCTCTCAGTTGATGATTCTCAAATCGACTTATTTAACCTTAGACTCTCTGTTAACTTCTAGTCTTATATTTTAAATGGCCTATTTGACTTCTCAAACTGGATGTAATGAATGAACAGGATTATCTGAAACAAAATATGTCCACAACTGAGCTTATCAACTTTTCTCCAAACCTCTGCCCTCTTCCTAAATTCCTTATCATCATTGATGGTATCACCCTCCTCCCTGTGAAGTAGGCTTGTAACCTAGGTGTTGTCCTTGACTCTTCACTACCTCTCGACTGCCATATCTAATCTGTTGCCAAAATTTATTGATTTTACCTCTGTAACAATTCTTGTCTATCCTCCTCTCCTCTTATATGTCCACCATCTTGGTGTAGGTCCAAATAATTTCATGACTGGACTAATAGATAGTGCCAGGTTGTTGAACTCTCTGTCACTAGTCTCTCCCAACTCTAGTTAATTATCTGCTCAGCTATCAAAGTAGTCTTCTGAAATCCCCACTGCCTCCACATAACATTCAAGATCAAATAAAAGAAATCTTAAGTGTAATGTTCAAAGACTTTTGAAAATTGTTCCAAAACTTTATTTTCTGTATTATTGTAATTTATACATACTCATCCATTTACTCTGAAATAAAATGACATTGGTCTCCTCAATTGGCCTTGAACCAGACATTTCATCTCCCAACTTTGGGCATTCTTCCTGGCTGTCCCTCATGTTTGGAATGTCTTCCCTCCACATCTTTGCCTTTTGAATTCCCAAGGTTTCATGAACTCCCAGCTAAAAACCTAAAATCCGTAGTAAACATTTCTCAATTCCCCTTAATTCTAATACCTTCTTTCAGTTAATTGCACATTTATTTTCTATATTGTTTGTCTGTACATATATGTTTGCATATTGTCTCCTTCACTAAATTGTAACTTTTTTGTGGGGCAATGAGGGTTAAGTTAATTGCTCAGAGTCACACAGCTAGTAAGTGTCAATTGTCTGAGGCCAGATTTGAATTCAGGTCCTCCTGAATTCAGGGCTGGTGCTTTACCCACTGAACACCTGAGCTGCCCCCTAAATTGTAAACTTCTTGAGAGCAGGGATGCTCTTTTGCCTTCCTTTATATTCCTAGAGTAACGCATACTGTCTGACATATAGCAGACATTAAATAAATGTTTTTTGACTATTGATAATTGAGTATCTCTGGGGTCCATGATTTTAATTTTCTTTCTCCCAAACTCGGCATTCTCTTGCTTCTCATTTCCACCTCCTGGTTTCCCTTGTTTATTTTATGTCTCAGATAAACCCTTCCTCAAAGAAGAAACTTTTCCCTCTCTACCTTAATGCTAATTCCTTTCTTAAGGCATTACTTCATTTATCTTGTATATATCTTTGCATATATCATATTTATTCATTACTGTTTGTAATTTTTGATTCATTCCCATTAGAATTCTAGCATATATTCTTTTTAAGTAATAATAAACATTTTTATTTAAACTCTTGAATTCCAAATTCTATCCCTCCTTCCCTCCCTATTCTTCCCCTCCCCATTCCCAAGGTGGTAAGCAATCAGATATAGGTGGTTATACATGTGTAGTTATGTAAAACATTACCATGCGAGTCATTTTTGTAAGAAAATTTGTGAAATTTGTGAAAAAAAAGTGAAAAATAGCATGCTTTAGCCTGTGTACAATCAATATCAATTTTTTCTTTGGACAGGGATAGTATACTTTATCACATCTTTGGAATTGTCTTGGATCATTGTATTTCTGAGAATATTTAAGTCATTCACACTTCTTCATCAAATGATATTATTGTTACTGTGCACAATGTTCTTTGTTTCTACTCACTTCACTGCACTTCAATTCATACATGTTTTTCCAGGTCTTTCTGAAATTTTCCTGTTTGTCATTTCTTATACACAATAATATTCAATCACAAAATATACCACAATTTGTTTAGTCATTCTCCAACTGATGAGCATTCCTTTGATTTACAATTCTTAGCCATCAGAAAAAAATGTTGCTATAAATATTTTTTGTTCAAATTGGCCTTTTTCCCTCTTTTGTGGGATGCTTTTTGCATATAAATATAGCAGTTAGCCCATATTCTTAATAAATATTTTTAAGTTAATTTTATTTATTCCAATTAATGCCTCCCAAGCAAAATTGTCTTCCTTTTGTATTTCTATTATTTTCATCATTATTCACCTAATCACTTAGGTTTTCTTGCTTTCATCAGTCTTAGACTTATTCATCTCCTTTTCAACATTTCTATTGCTACACTTGCCAAATGCATAGATCTTTCCCTTAAAATCTCAGTACTTGATGTAACCATAGATAAAGTTTTTTTTTTCTCTCAAACCTCTCCAAAACAAGAATGATATGTCAGAAATTTCAGTTTTCACCATTGTATATATCATGAAGATCACTAATGACTTTAAAAAACAACCAAGCAAACAAACAAAAATAACTAATGAACCAACATTGGAGTAATCCCAAAGCATTCCCTCAGCAGCCACCATGTTCTAGCTGGGCTGCACAAGCCATGTAATAGACTTGAATCAGAATCCACTTCTACCTTCCCCAGTGCCTATGGAAATGGAAAGATAGAAGTCGTTAAGACTAAGAATACAAGGTGGTCGTACTTTGTGTGTCAATAGCACCCAACTGTACAACTGAGGACCAGAGAGAACTGGAATCGTGTTGAATCCCCTTCTGTACTCCCTAGTCATAAATAAGGGCAGAAATTGAGGCAAATGAAACATAATTGCCCTGTCAGGGAGGAGACAGAAATGGTTCTGGGGTGCAAACTTTAAGAAAAATTAAATCAAATCAAAGGATTCAGAAAATGTGCAATATCAAAATATATGTGTATATGCATATAAAAAGACAAATCAGAGTTCTACTGGGAGAGCCAAGATGGCAGAGGAGGGGCTGTGACTCCCACAAGCTCGAGATAAACCCATCCACTCACTCCCAAATAATGTGTTTAAAAAAAAAATCCAGAGCAACCTAATGCACATAAGAATGGAGTAAGGCTATTTTTCAGCACAAGAGGCCAATTATGATCACCTATTGATCAGGCTGAACAGGTCAGTGTGCAGTCTGGACCCAGCCAGAAACAGACAGTGCTTCTAGAGTACCTTAGAGTCGCCAGCAGCTTCTGAGGCTCCAATCACAGACTGGTGAGGGTGTTTGGCAGTAGGCTGGGGTGAAGTGGAGGCAGTCTCTGCTGGAGTTGGGGTGAACAGCCCTGGTTTTGAACCAGTGGGCTGAATTGTGGTGGTGGTGGTGGTGGCCCAGTGGAGGAGGGGCACAGGCATACCAAGCTTCCAAACATAGAGAATCAGAGTTCAATCAAATATCTGTTTCTGGGTCAAAGAGAAAGTGGCCGTGGTTACTCATAGGCCGGGCAGGCTGAGAAGAAGTCCAATCACCCCCTGGGTCACACTGTAGCTCGAACGGTATGTCCAGGAAGCAGCGCTACACTTTGTGAAGAAGTTAAAAGCCAAGAAATAGTCAAGAAGACTAGGCAGAGAAAACAGCAGACCATCAAAAACTTTTTTTGGGGAAAGGGAGACCATGATACACCCTCAGAAGAAGATAATAACAGGGTCAAAGCTCCAACATTCAAAGCTTCCAAAAAATATGAATTTGTCTCAGGCCATGGAAGCACTCAAAAGAGATTTTGAAGAAAAAAATAGGAGAGATAGAAGGAAGATTTAGAGAGATGGAGGAAAGAATATAAAGAGAAATGAGAGCAATGCAAGAAACTCATGAGAAAAAATACAACAGTTTGAAAAGCCAAATTGGAAAAGAAATTGAAAAGCTCTCTCAAGAAAATAATTGCCTAAGAATTAGGATTGAACACATGGAAGCTAGTGACTTTATGTGAAACCAAGACACAGTAAAGCAAATCAAACTGAATAAAAAAAAATAGAGGGTGATGTGAAATATCTCCTTGGAAAATCAGCTGACTTGAAAAACAGATCCAGTAGAGATCATTTGAAAATCATTGGACTACCTGAAAACCATGGCCAAAATAAGAGTGTAGATAGCTTCTTCGAAGATATTGTTATGGAAAATTGCCCTGATGTTACAGAAGCAGAGGGCAAAATAGAAATTGAAATAATCCACCAATCACCTCATGAAAGAGATTCCAAAAGGAAAATCTCCAGGAATATCATAGCCAAATTCCAGAGTTCCCAGGTCAAGTAGAAATTGTTGCAAGCAGCTAGAAAAAAGGGATTCAAATACTGTGGAGCTCCAATAAGACTAAAACAAGAGATAGCAGCATGTACATTAAAGGGACAGAGGGCATGGAATGTCATATTCCAGAGGGCAAAGGAACTGGAACTACAGCCAAGAATCATGTACCCAGCAAAACTGATTATAAACATTCAGAGGAAAAAGTGGGAGTTCAGTGAAAAAGAGGACTTTCAGTCAATTGTGATGAAAAGACCTGAACTGAATAGAAAATTTGACTTTCAAATACAAGACCCTGGAGAAGCATAAAAAGGTAAATAGGAAAAAGACTTCATGAGGAATATTAAAAGGTCAAACTGTTTACATTGATACATGGGAAGATAATACCTTGAACTCTTAAGAACTTTCTCAGTAAGGAATTCATAGAAGACACAGGTCTGAACTGAAGATGAAGGGATGCTATCTGTAAAGCTTTTATGTTTTGTTCTTTTTGAGGCAAATAGGGTGGAGTGTTTTAAGTCTGGGCACTTTTTGGGCTTTGGGCCTCCTGTAACTTTGTCCACTGTGCCACCTAACTAACCCATGATCACATCTTTAAAATAGGTTTGAGATGTAGGAAGAATAGACTGGGGGAGGTGGAAGGGGAGAGATAGTCTGGGGAAAGGTAGTTCACATGAAGGAAACAAGAAAAAAGCTTATGGAGGGAAGGGGAAAAGGGGGAAGGAGTGGGGGAGTGAGTGAACATTAATATCATCAGAATTGGCTCAGAGAGGGACTTATATACATACTCAAGTAGGTATAGTAATATATTTTTGCCCTGAGGGAGAGGAGGGAAATAAAGGGGGGATAGAAGAGGGGAAGGAGGGAAGGGCAGATTGGGGAGAGAGCAGTAAAAAGCAAAACACTTTCGAGGAAGGTGAAGATGTTCTGCATTATTGCACAACTATGACATATTGAATTGCTTGATTTCATAGGGAAGATTGAGGAGGGAGGGAGGAAGAAAAATTTAGATCACAGAATAAGCTCAAAGACCTTAATCTCATCATAATGGGTTCAAGAAGGGAATAACATTCACACCTAATTTGGAGGAGTAATCTATTTAATGCTACAGGAAAGTAGGAGAGTAAGAGGATAAGGAGGGAAGGGTGAAAAAAGGGATGCAGAGTGGGGGAGGAAACAGTCAGAAGTAAAACACTTTTGAGGAGGAATAGGGTAAAAGAAGATAGAAAATAGAGTAAATATCATGGGAAGGGAATAGGATGGAGAGAAATAGTTATAATGATTTATTATAATGGCAAAATGTATGGTATCTACTTTGCTGGGCTATTATGAAGAAAATTATTTGTCAAGTTTAAGGTACTATATACAGGTAATGATGAACAGGATACTATCAGAAAAAACCTGGAAAGACATGCACGAACTGAAGCAGAGTGAAATGTACCATATACAAAATAACAGCAATAGTGTAAGATGATCTGCTGGGATGCATGTGGCTATTTTCAGCAAGGCAATGACCTAATATAACCCTGAAGTCTTAAGAAAATCACAATCCATCTACAGAGAAGGAGCTGATAGTATCTGAAAACAGATGGAAACATTTTTAAAAATTTTTTTGACAATACCTTAATTTGAAGTTTTTTTGTTTGTTTTTGACTTTTCTCTAACAAACTGGCTACTCATGTATAAGTTATTTTGAATTGCTTGAGTTTTTGTGGGTGGGGGTGGAAAGGGAGGGAGGAAGAGAAGTTTGAACACAAAGTTTTACAAATTATGTCTAAATTTGTTTTTACATATATTTTGGAAAATAAAATTCTATTCAACTGAAAAAAAAATACAAAATGATTAACCATGTCAGAAGGAAGAAAATTTAAAGACCATGAAAACAAGCAGATAAAACATAAAGGATGATGTAGATAACAGAAGAGAATGTGGGCTCAAATAATATAAATTAGTCAAGTTATCTATGAGTAAATATTAAAGACAAAAGAAAATTATTCAAAACCTGATGAGATAGATAGGTCTATGGATTCCCAAGAGACCCTAGAGACAAAGTATGATGTTCTTGAATTGTGTAAAATAGAACAATGAAGAATAAGAGTAGAATATATTGTGTGCATAACAGAAGTATGAGAGAGATAGGAGAGACAGACAGAGAGATGGAGGCAGAAAGACAGACACAGAGAGACAGAGACACAGAGACAGACAGAGAAAGAAAAATGAGAGAGAGCGAGAGAGAGACTCTACAAGGGCAAGTCTCACCAAAGAAACAAAACAGAAAATTCTTGATTAGGAACATAAATAGACAGATTTTAAAGACAAAATGGAAGAAGAAAAGAAAAAAAAAGTCTGTGATTATGGTCCTGCTCTTAACACCTAATAATTGAGTATTTGTAGAGGCCTCCTCCTGATTTACACTGCCCACTCAAACCTTACCCTCTATTCATTGGATACATCTGACCTACTGTCCCATATTAATCTTTTTGAAACACCACTATGCAGTCCATTATTTTGTTTTTCCTGCAAAGCCTTCACTCATTCCATACTATAAACAGAATGAGCCATTTTTTCTAGCCTGGAATACATAATTTTTCAAAAGTATCCAGAATTAACTTCCACTAAGTCTCAATGTGAATTGTCTGCTGTATGTAGGTCATATCTTCTCTTTATTCCTGAAATCTGCCATTTATTCACATCATTGAGCCTTTGCTCAAGCCACTACTCTACTTATTGAAATCTTATGTTTTAGGGTGATGCCAAAGTTCTATGTTTATAGAAAAAATTGTTTCTGTACTGTTGTGTAAGGGGCTAAAATTCTAGCTATACTGTCTAAAATATCTAATGAGTGGTCACCAGTAAATTATAAGCTTTAGCAAGAGTTTAGACTTTTAAGCATTTATTAAGGAGAATAAGAATTTGGTGAAGAGAGAGAAAAAGGCCTAGATTCATGTATCTATCAAAGCGAGCATGTGTCTCCTGCTCCACTCCCTACTGAGGTCCTCGTGAAAGAGAATGAGAGAGCCAACCTCACCCATTCTTTGTCCCACAACCCTCCTGTGGAACCGGAAATGTCCTGTCCCCCCCTCCCCCACCACACACAAAGACAGCTCCAAGCTAATTGGCTGAGAGCTTTGATAGAAAGTACCCACGAGCAAATATCACTTCTTGACGCCAAGGAACTGACCATATAGTTTGCCCTCAGATGCCTTCTCCTCATGGCAGAGCTTTCCTATAGTAACTCTCCAGCAGGTGACATCACTCTAATCGTTACAGTTGTATTCCTGAAAATTATGATGCTAATCAGTAGTGATTTAGACCTTTTTTTCTTTTATATGCAAATAGATAGCTTTCATTTCTTCATCTGAAAACTGCTTGTTCATATCCTTTGACCATTTCTCAATTGGGGAATAACCTTCATCCTTATAAATTTTATTTAGTTCCCTATATATTTTAGAAATGAGGTGAAAAGGAGAATTATAAATAAATTAATGAGGGATGGATTAAAGTTGTTCTTGATACATGCATGTCCAAGATGGTAAAATGTGGTCTATGTAAACAAAAGTGAATTTAGTTAGTTTCCTAACTCTTTAAAGAACAGAAAAAAATATTTTTAAATAATTGTCTGGTGGGAATTTCAGGGCAGTTCCTTCTAAAGAAAACCTCTAAGCATATTTTTTGAAGCCCTGTCCTCTTGAATATGTGAGCTACTTGCAAATAGATTGTCTTTGTTTTTATTTTTCTTTAAATCCTTAGAACTTAGCACAATGCATGGAACATAGTAAGCACTGGATGAATATCTGTTGATTTGTTGTTGGCATTATTCTTGATATTGTTGTTGTTTTATAAAATTATTTATTTTTAATTATATGAAATTGCAGGGACATGTTAAAAAACAGATTCTGGAAGATGGTGGAAAGAATACTGAAAAGGATAAAGAGAAAGCTGAATTGTAAAATCCTAAAATGAAGAACTTCAGTGCACCCTGTGTTGGGAATGGAAAAAATAAGACCAAATAATGTTATGAGGTAGAAAAGGGAGTGGCAGAGAAAAGTATGGAACCTCCAGAGAAATATATTACTTGGGAAAAGTTTATAGAGTGAGAAAGAAGAGAAACTTTAAGAATAACAATTGAGCAAGAGGTCATGAAAAAACCGAGACAAGTAAGCCAAATGAAAAACCAAATTTTCAGGGTCATTCTTAGGTAGTATTAAGCCCATAGCTGAACTCATCCGGTGGCCCATACCAATGATGTACTTATTATAATATTCCCCTCTACAACTTTCTCAGTACTGGTGACATTTCAATATATACTGAAGTTGACCGAATGATTTATGACCATAAGTCCCCCTACATATTTTAAAAACTTTTAGTCCCCATGTCTATTTTTCCACTCCTTGCAGTCCCATTCTGATAAAGTTGGCCAGATTTATGGTACACTGACAAACACTTTTTTCATTACTTTTTATAAATAATTTATTTTAGCATTCATTACATATTTTATTCTTTCAATTTCTTTTTTTTATTATTGCTATAGCTATCCACTTTTTAATTTAAACTATCCACTTTATTGATCTGTTCTTTGATTTTCAAGATTTTCATTTAGATGTTTAATTAGGATTTTCTAGGATTTTTTACATATTTGATTAATTAATCTGTTCATTCTGTGTGTCTTTAGAAATACAAAATTTCCCTTAATATGACTTTGGCTTCCTCCCAAAAATTTTGGAAATTTTTTCATTGTCATTTTCTTCAATGAAATTATGGATTTTTTCTATGATTTCTTATATGACAGATAATATTTAGGAATAGATTATTTAGTTTCCAATTACCTTTGAATTTGCACTTCCATTCACAGGAATAAATGTAATTTCTGTTATATTAAGATCTGAAAACGGTGCACTTAATTAAACTTTTACTGAATTTGATTGTGAGGTTTTTATGCTTTAATTTATGGTCAATTTTTGTGGAATTACCATGTACATTGCAGGGGAAAAAAGTATACCCACAGCTATTCCCATTTAGTTTTCTCCAGAGGTCAATCATATCTATTTTCTCTAAGATTCTATTCATCTCCTTAATGTAATTCTTGTTTATAATATTTTATTATATTATTTATATTATATATTATTATAACATTATATATTATATTATTTATATTATTATATTATTAACTTTACTAGTTCTAGGAAGAGAAATTTGAGGTGCCCCTGTAGTATTGTTTCACTATTTCTTCCTGTAATTCATTTACCTTTTTCTTTAAGAATTTGATGTGTGTGTTTATTACTGATATTACTTCATTGTGCATAGTAGCTTTTAGTAAGATGTTTCCCTCTTTATCCTTTTTATTTAGGTCTATTTTTAGATGAGCATTTTTTCTTAAATATGTAAAGACAAATTTTAACATTCACTTGAAAATTTTGAGTTTTGAATTTTCTTCCTCCCTCCTTCACATCCCTCCTCCCTAAGAAAACAAGCAATTTAATAAGATTATACATCTCATAATTCTGTCTTGTTCCATAAATAGCCTACCTCTCCTCTATAGTCATAAAATTCTCACATATATTTTAATACAAATTCTCATGCAGAAATCACTATCAATCTAGAGCTCCAAGAGTCCTCAGAAGTAATATTGTTCACAACCTCAGTTATCTGAACCTCAGTTCACAAATGAAGAAAATAAGTCTTGAAAAAATTAAGTGATTACCTCTAGGTCATGCAGATCTTAACAGTGAAGTGGTGCAATGTAAATAATGTGGACTAGGGTTCAGGGAGACCTGAGTTTGAAAGCTGTCCTGATCATTTACTAGCTATATGACCTTGGGCAACTTACTTAATGTTTTCATCCTCAACTTCTTAATTCAAGTTCAGAAGTCTTCACACTGTAGGAGATTTTTTTTTCCATATTCATATGTGGCATCTTACCTACATTTAATAAATTAATCGTTAAGTAATTAACTGATCAATTAATTATTATTTCCATTAAAGGCAAAAACATGCTCCTTATCCTCAAGAAGCTCAGAGTCTCATATCTAAAATATCTAGAGAACTGAATGAAATATACAAGAATACAAGTAATTTTCCAATTGAGAAATGGTTAAAGAATATGAACAAGCAGTTTTCAGATTAAGAAATTAAACTACCTACAGCCATAAGAAAAAATGTTCACAATCACTACTGATTAGAGAAATGCAAATTAAAACTACCCTGAGGTACCACCTCTCAACTATCCAATTTGCTATTATGGCAAAAAAACAGAAATGACAAATGTTTGAAAAGATGTGGGAAAATTGGAACAACAATGCACTGTTAGTGATCCAACCATTCTGGAGAGCAATTTGTAAATACAACCAAAAGGCTTTAAAACTGTGCATACCCTTTGACCCAGAAATAACACTACTAGGTCTATATCCCAAACACATCATAAAAAAGAAGAAAGGACCCACGTGTACAAAAATAGTCACAGCTCTTCTTTTTGTGGTAGGAAAAGAATTGGATATTGACGGAATGCCCATTAATTTGGGAATGACTAAACAAGTTGTGGTATATGAATGTAATGGAATACCGTTGTGCTGTGAGAAATGATAAGCAGATGGATTTCAGAAAAACCTAGAAAGATTTACATGGATTGAGGATGAGTGAAATGATCAGAACCAAGAAAACATTCTACGCAGTATCAACAAGGTTTTGTGATGATCAACAGTGATAGACTTAGCTCTTCTCAGCAATACAAAGATCCAAGACAATGCCAAAAGATTTATGGTGGAAACTGCTCTCCACATTCAGAAAAAGAAGTAAGGAGTCTAAATACAGATAGATACATACTATTTCCACTTTTGTTGTTGCTTTTTTGTTATTGTTCTTGTTTATTCTTTCTTGCATTCTTTTTTTTTTGTTCTGATTAATGTGGAAATATGTTTAATGTGATAGTAAGGAATAACCTATATCAAAAGACTTGCTGGCCTCAGGATGGGAGAGAGAAGAGAAGGTGGGAGAAAAATTTGGAACTAAAAATATTTTTACATGTAATTTAGAAAAATTAAAAATTAAAATTAAAAAAGAAAAATAAATAAATTAAAATTTAAAAATAAGTTAACAGTCTAATGGGGAATACAGTACGAAAGAAACTATGTACATAAAAGAAAACAAAACAGTAGATGTAAGGTAATCTCAGAAGAAAGGCACAGATAGTGGGATTGGGGAGAGAAGAAGATGGGAAAGGTTATTCTAGAAAGTGAAATTCGAAATGAGTCTTGAAGAAAACTAGGGAAACCAAGTCATGAAAGAGAAGAGGGAGAACATTCAAGGCCCATGGATAGCCATTGAAAGTGCTATGCTATGCACTACCCCTTCCCATTGATCCAGGCTGCAATTCTTTGTGCAATGCACTGTATTCATGTAGTGACATTTCCAATGTCACTGAACTAATCAGTAACTCAATTGATTACCCATCCAATTATATGTCCCAATCTAAGCTTTCTTTGCTTATGCATTATTCACATACCTGTGGTTAATTTATTTGTTTTATTGATTCTATGTATTGCAAATGGCTTTATAATACAATCTAATCTTGCTCTCGCCTACCATTTCTCTTCCCTTGACTTTTAGATTGAGTGAATCCTGACTAATTTGATTTTGGGGTGGCTTTGGCCTCTTGGCTATGGCAAGAAGTTTGCATTAGCACTCCTTTAAGATGTGGACATAACTGTAGTTGATTGCTTTACTTTTATTTGTTTCCTGTTTGTCAGAGTCAGAAACCTTTTAAGATATTGACATGGTAACATTTTAATCATTTCAAGTTTTTTATCCTTTATTTTTAATTTGGAAATTCTTTTCATCTTTGATAGATTCAGTCAACAGACTGACTATCCATATGGGTTTTTGTTAGGAAATCACTCATTGAATTGGATCAGGAGATTAGACTATTTTATATGTCATTGAAAGGAAATATTTGTTAAATTTAATGTAATACTTTAGTTGAAAGAAATAACACAGGTTATGGAATCCCACTTGTTATGTTGCTATCAATGTAGACCCATAGTCCTCCAGAGAGTACACTTGTCTAATCAGGAGGAGATAGACTGGAAAAATGTTACCTTTATTCAAATGATAAAACTCATGGAGTAAACTCCTGGATTTTTTGGGGGGATGGGAGGAAGGGCAAAGAAGAACTCATGATCTGTCATTAAGCTGATGCTTCTTTGTATTTTAGTTCCACTTTAAGATCATTTCGTATATATTGTTCCTTTCTAAAGTCCTATAGCAATCCATTGACCCCAAAATAGTTTGTTGTACCCCTTTCTTTGTTTCTCTCTCACTCACTGTTACTACAGAAATTGAAGCTAAACACACTTTTTGAGAACCATTTTATATTTTTACAATTGTATACAGGGCCCTGTGACCAAAGTATTTAATTCAGTGACCACCCTTCAGATGATGAGCATCCCTTTCTGATGTTATTTTATTTTCCAATAATAGATACATTCATCCTCCAAGCCATTTCAGTTTGTGAGAACCAGACCAGAGTTTATGTTTTACTTGAATAAGCTAAAAAAAGAAAATTTTAAAGGTACCTCCAACTTCATTGTGAATGTTTCTCCAGTTCCTATGACTCAATATGGGCTGAGCATAGTAAGTCCCCATTGATTCTCTGTCACCTAGGAATTATGGGTTTCCTCAAATCATACCTGGATTTTCATTTTTTGTCAGTTTCTACTGGGGAACTCAGGTTCAATTTAACATACAATGTAAAGGGGCAGCTAGGTGGCGCAGTGGATAAAGCACCGGCCCTGGATTCAGGAGTACCTGAGTTCAAATCCAGCCTCAGACACTTAATACTTACTAGCTGTGTGACCCTTGGCAAGTCACTTAACCCCCATTGTCCCGCAAAACAAAAAAACAAACAAAAAAAACATTACAATAGAAAAAGCTTGCCAGCCCCATTGTTTGAGCTAGGTAACCTTGAATGTCAGACTCATTGCTGCTGCTGCCAGATGTATGTATATATAATACAGTTTATAGAAAACTATAATAAGTTTATTTCTTTGTTATTATGCATAAAACCTTAGCTCAGCATAGCAAGCAACCTTGAGGGCCAAATACACTAAACCATAGGTAACAAGAATCCCATTTACAAGCAAACAAACAAAAATTTGTCTGTCCTCAAGTCTTTGGTTATAGATTCTCTCCCAACACAAAAGAATATACTACCTTAGGAGATATACCATTGAATATTGGGTTAGCTCTAATTATTACTAAACTATTCCTTAAGTCAAGCCTAAACTTATCTTTCTATGATTTCTGCCACTGATCTGACTGTCTGATGTCAATTACAAGTCTAATACTTCTTCATTTAATGGCAGGGCATTAAATATTTGAAGTTATCCTACTGGCCAGTTGCAAGTCCCTTAACCATGACTGTTGTACTTTTATAGGTTATCAATGACCCCCAGCAATGAACGCAATATTAACTATATGGTCTGATCAGATAGAGCTTGACAAAGCTACCATAGCCTTAGTCCATTTTATCTTCCTTACTGTGCAGCTTAAATTTTCATTAATATCTTTGCTAATGTTACATTCAAACTATGAATTCTTATTTATATTATGGCCTGCTAAATTCTAACACTCCTGCCCCCAATTGCTCTCTAGCCATGTCTTCCCTCTTCTTCATCTTGAGTTTCTTTTTCAATCCAATATTGAGATTTTATGTGTATACTGATTATATTTAATTTTATTAGAAACTGGCTCAGCTCTAGAATTTGTTGACAAACTCTTGTTCCAGACTCTATAAACCAATGGGTTAAGCCTCCCTCCTAGCTTTGTGTTACCTATAGCTCATATCAGAGGTGTCAAAATAGGAGTTTGGCAGTATTAGATTTGCAGAAAGGAATATACTGAGACTGAGGGCACAGGTGTGAACTGAATATGAAGGGATGATATCTGTAAAGCATTTATTTTTTGTTTATCCTTGTTTTTGTGGGGCAGGCAGGGTAGGGTGGCTTATGTCTGGGGCCAGATATGGTCTTGGGGCCTCCTGGGTCCAGGGCTGGTGCTTTGTCCACTGTGTCACCTAGCTGACCCATGACTGACATCTTCAAAATAACAGTAAGGGATAAGCAGAATGCACTGGAAGAAAGGGAAAAGGAGAGATGGACTGGGGAAAAGTAGCTCACATAAAAGAAAAGAAAAAGCTTATGGAGTAGAGGGGAAGATGGCAAAAGAGCAGGGGAGTGAATGAACCTTACTCTCATCAGAGTTGACTCAAAGAGGGAATAACGTACACACTCAAGTGGGTATATAATATATTGTCCCCTGAGGGGAAGTGGGAGGGGAAGGAGATAGGGTCGCTGGAGAGGCAAAGGAAGGAAGGGCAGATTGTGGGAGTGGGCAGTAAAAAGCAAAACACTTTTGAGGAGGGATAGGGTGAAGGAAGATAGATGATAGAATAAACATCAAGGGGAAGGAATAAGATAGAGGGTAATACAGTTAGCAATAGTAACTGTGAAAGAAATAATGAGTAGGATCATATCAGAAGGATGTATGAAAAATGCAAACCATCAGTAGAGATAGAACTGATGGTATCTGAATACAGATTGAAGTATAATTTTGTTAACTCCTCTTTCTTAAGGTATTTTGTCTATTTTCTTTTACAAACTAACGACAAGATATTTTGCATAACTGCACATGTATGACATATTCAATTGCTAGATTTCATAA
This sequence comes from Dromiciops gliroides, assembly GCF_019393635.1. Lineage (NCBI taxonomy): Eukaryota > Metazoa > Chordata > Mammalia > Microbiotheria > Microbiotheriidae > Dromiciops > Dromiciops gliroides. The sequence continues at coordinate 25,289,983 of NC_057863.1, forward strand.
GGAGGGATGAGGAGGGAGGGAAGAAGAAAATTTGGAACACAAAGTTTTAAAAACTCAATGTGAAAAGTAATGATGAGCAGAAGGAGTTCAGAGAAACCTGAAAGGACTTAGATGAACTGATACTGAGAGGAGCAGAACCAGGAGAACATTATACACAGGAATAGCAACACTGTGTGATGAACAGTGGTGAGAGACTTGGCTCTTTTTAGCAATTCAATGGTCCAAAACAATTTCAAAGAAGTTCATGATAGAAAATGTTCTCAATATCCAGAAAAAAACCTGTGGTTTATGAATGCAGATTGAGCCATACTGTTTCTACTTTTGGGCTCTGCCTGAACCTGAAAGACTATTAAATAGGGGGAAAACTAATCAATCAATCAATAGATGATACTTAGATAAATAGTAGATAGATAGATAGATAAATAGATAGATAGATAGATAGATAGATAGATAGATAGATAGATAGATAGATAGATGATAGATAAAATTCGTTATTGGGAACATTTGATTCTTTTGTTCTAATAGTCATTAAGGCTTTCTCCCATTAAAACATTATTTTTCCCCTCATTTCTACTGTATCATAGTAACAAAAACAGGGGTTTTCAAAATGCTTTAAGGTTTGCAAAACAAATTACATGAAATATCTTGTCTGAGCTTCAAAGCAAACCTGTGAGGTATGTCTTACAAGTTTCATTTTGTCCATTTTAAAGGGGAGAAAATTGAGGCTAAAAGACTCTCCATTCTCCTTGTCTGTTTCCTGGTTTCCACTCCCCCTCCCCAACACCCTTCTATCCCCCCACCCCTCAGTGCCTGAAACCACCTACCTTCGGCTCAGATCCTCCCCTTAGAATTGCTGGTGTGCTTCAATTGGAGCACCACTTTCTAGGTGAATCATTCCTCAGTCCCCACTTCTTCCCCAGCTAGTACTGCATCTCCCTTTCCAATTTCTTTGTGTTTCTTCTGTATGTCTTTTGAATATACCTAGCTAACAATGGTAATGGGCCCGAAAATTTGGCCTGGTCACTTCCTTTGGACTTCACCCTCAGACCCTTTGTTAAAAGGCATGATCTAAGAGCAGGGCCTGGTGGATCCTCAGAGAAACCACAGTGTCTTGGAATCCCTTGATCCTCTGAATATTAAGTATATATACCACTCCAGGGTTAAAAACTTTCCTGCTTACCCCAAGTTGTGAAATATCTCTCTCCCTTCTCAGATTATCATGTCTATGTGGATCTATGTATATAGTTGTATTTATTATCCCAGGGCCTAGCACAGGAACATATACCACCTAGTAGTCATTTAATAAATGCTAATAAAAATGAATTGTTTCTTTCCCATGTCTAGGAAATATTCCAATTGTTGGCTACCTGTTTATAGGTGTCTTTCAGAACCTTTTATTTCTCAGTGAAAGGCAGCCTAAGGCCTCAAGGTCACAAATGTGCATTTACCTATTACAATGCATGTGCCTTCCAGGTATAGCAGTAGGTCATGATATTTTGTTTTCAGGTACTCCCAGTGGTAAATAAAAAAGTAAATGAGACAGGGCAGCTTGGAATGGCCAAAGGTCATTTTTTCCTAGGATGTTAGAAACATTCCTCAGCTCCCCAGCATGTAACTCCTTGGCTACATTGATAATTTATTCCTCTTTCACAGGTGAATACTCTGGCTAACTCAGGTTCCACATGCTCTGACTCCTTGAAAAGAATCCTATGAGGCCACATGCAAAATAATCTGGTGAGAATTAGGATGTTAGGCTCATTTAGTATAAATTGTACTTTTGGTGTCTCATGAAATTGAGTAAGGAATAGCTTTGCTACATCTGGAAAGAATGATCTTACTTTGAGTGGGGAATCAGGATATGATCACAGTCTAAAAGAATGGAGAAAATATATCCATATATATATATGTATATATATATATACATGAATGGCTGAAGACTACATACATACACACATTGCTGAATTTCTGTATATATGCAGACATAATAGTGATATAAGCTAAAATCATCTCATAACATAATATAAAACCATATATCATTTTACATCAAATCAGCATATCACAGATCATATCTTAGATGACATATTATATGACACTAGTCTATTTTATCATAGGGTTGCATTATGTTATGTTGTGTTGTCATATTACATCATATTGTGTTATATTATATTGTATTATATTGCATTAAATTTTATGGTAGGTTGTCATATCTAAACTGTCCTGTTACACCATAATATGTTATAACATGTCATTATGTAATGCTATCATGTCATATCATATTATATGTTCTGATAGGGAGAAAGTAAGGGTAATAGAAACAAGGAGAGATTGATGATTACATGGTAATACTAGCTTGCCCTTATATAGTAGTTTAAAGTTGGCAAAGTCTTTTAATAATATTATGTCATCTTCTTCTCACAATAAACCTTGTAGTAAGGTGCCATTAGTATCCTTGTTTTATAGATAAGAAGACTGAGGAAGACTGGTCTTAAATGATTTGCCCATGGTTACACAGTTACTAAATATCTGAAGCCTGATTTGAACACAGGGATTTCTGACTGCTGGTGAAGTGGTCTGTTAACTTCACCACTAACCTTTAGAATGTGTCCAGAAGAGTGCTAATGCATACTGTGTTGTTTGTGCCTCTAAACAAACCTGGGAGGAAGGTCCTACACATTTTGTTAATTCCTTTGTCAGAGGAGAAAATAGAGGCACAGAGAATCTCCTTTCTCCTTGACTATGCCCAGGATATCCCCCATGCCTGACATCCAGAGCTGTCACCTCAAGTCCCCTTCTTAGACCCCTTCATTTGCTTTGAAGCTGAGCTCAAACACCATTTAGTACATGAATCCTTTTCTTATCCACCCTCCACCTCAGCTACTAGGGTATCTATCCTCAAAATATCCTTGTGGGATTTATTTCTTCTGTATCTCTTTTGCATATACCCATCTGACAGTGGTTATAGACCTGAGCATTTTGCCTGGCCATTTTCTGTGGGTTGCATGCTATGTTCCTGCCACTGTGCTCATCAATAAAGATTGATTGGAAGGCAGGGAGTGAGTAGAGCAGGGAGAACATGGAACCTGTACAGTATAAAGTTTTTTGGTGAGGAGGAGGACATGGCCTGAGAGTAAGTCTAATTAGAAGGGATAGAAGCATGGTTAGGGCTCTCAAGAAATGGTACTCTGGTACAGCCTGAATTACAGAGAGTACTGGACACCTTACTAGATAAGGATGAGTGGAAGACTAGGTAGGACATTGAGAACCAGTTCAGCACCATGGTGGTAGGAATCAGGAAGACATGAATTCAAATCAGAACTTACACATTTGCTAGATGTGGAACCTTAGTTAAATCACATAAATTCTATTTGCTTCTGTTTCCTCAACTATAAAAGGAGATAATAATAGCATTTACAACCCAGAGATGTTGTGAAAATCCAATGAGATGATATTTTTTAGCACAGTGCATAGCACATAGTAGGCACTGTATAAATGCTTATTATTATTGTTAATTTATCATCATCATACATAAAGAAAAGAATATATAGGTTTAGTGGGTATGTCTTTATGTACTCAAAGCTAGGAGGATGTCTTGTGAAAGAGAAGATTTAGGATTATTTGACTTGCAGCTAGAGAGAAGAATGAAGAAGAAGGCATGGAATTTGAAAAAAAAATGTTTGATTTTACTCTCTTTAAAGAAAAGTTTTCCAACATTTAAATCTGTATCAAAGTAGAAAGCTGGAATTGGAACTTTTCTACCACATTGGCATGAGGAACATTGAGGTCTTCTTAAGAATAATATGAAAAAATTCTCCCAATAACTAATCATTAGGATAATGTAAATCCAATTTACTCTGAGCTTTACCTCATGACCAGCAGAGTCTTAAATAAGACAGAAGCCAGCATTTTTACATTGGAGTGGCTGTGCCAATATACCATTCCTGTCTTCCTGGGTCTCCTAGCAAATGTCATCTACCTGAAAGATCAAAATAACCCAGAAACTCACATCTCCTCAGCACCCCTGACTTCTTGGGGCTCTACCTCCCTCTGGGTGGAGACAATGGAGGATGGACATCAAGAGCTCCTCTCAGATGCTCCAATAAAAAAGGAATCATAGAGAAATCATCTCATAATTTCTCATCCAGCTGCAGGAGTTCTTCATGCTCCCCATGCCCAGTGCCTTCCCTCCTCCCCTTCCTACACCTTCCCTTGTAGCCTCTTTTTTATGTGTTGTCACCCCCATGAAATCCTGAGTTGTTTGAAGATAGGGGTTGTCTTGTGACTTTCTTTGGATCCTTAGTCTTTAGCATGGTGCCAGAAATATAATAAATACATAATAAATGTTTATTGACAGATGGTCTAATATGCTATTAGAGGACTTGGGAACTGGTTGAAACATGACAGAATACAATTTGGAATTATGTGGAAAAGTGACTAAAATGTCCATTTATTTGACCCAGAGATTTTGCTGCTATATTCCTTTTACACGAGCATAGAAAAGGTCAAAAGTAGAAACACTGCTCTCTTATATGGCAGAAATATTCAAGGCAGCATTGTTTATGGCAGCAAGAAGCTGAAGGGAAAAAAGTAGATGCCCATCAATTGGGAATGAATATTCAAATTTTGGTCCATAAATGTGGTAGAAAAAAATATTTAGCGATAAGGTGGAATATCACTTTTGTTGTCTCCGGCTTTCTTAGCTTCCTTCAAATCCAAACTAAAATCCTGAGTTCTATAGGGAGCTTTCCCATCCCATCTTAATTCTAATTCTAATGTCTTTTCTCTGTTAATTATGTTCTATCTTTCATTTTGTGAAAATTGTTTGTTTATCTCCCCTATTAGTTTATGAGCCTCTTGAGGGCAGGGGCTGCTTTTTGGCTTATTTTTTATCTCCAAGACTTAAGACAGTACTTGGCAAATAGTAGGCATTTAATAAATGCTCATTGGTTAAGAAACAATAAATATGAATCATAAAATGAATCACAGAGAGATGTTTGGAACTGATAGTGATTTAAGTGAACAGGAAAAATAACCACCGCGACAACAACATGAAGTAAACAAAATAACAGTAGAATTAATTCTGAATGCAATGAAAAGCTAAAGAACAAGTTTGTCCCCAGGAAGAGGCAATAGATTCCACAGCCTTTGGTACTATCAAGGGAAAGGGAGATGGGAATATAGCTATGAAACAATGCATGACCACTGGGCTTGATTGATGTGTTGATTAATTTTGCTTAATGAGTTTTTTCTCCCTCCAGCATTTAATTTTTTTTTGTAATGGGGGGTTTATTGGCTGGGAGAAAGGAAAGGAGTACATTCAGAAATGAAAATGATGCGAAACACCACCCCTGACCAAGAAAAATAATCATGATACCTTTAGACAAATTGCATGTTGTAATGATTGGAATAACGCCACCTGCTGGAGACTTACTGTAGAAGAGTTCCACCCATGAAGTGAAGGTCTTTGAGGGCAAGACCAGGAGTCTTTTCTTTGGAAAAGGAAGTGACCCGGGTTAGTGGGAGGAGGAAGGAAGAGACTGGCGCTCGCTCTCAGGTTCTTTCCTTTGGACTCTGGTGGAGAGCAGAGCTAGAAATGTGCTCTCCCTTTAATAGATAGGAATCTAGGCCTTTTTCTCTCTTTAACAAATTCTTATTCTCCTTAATAAATGCTTAAAAGTCTAACTCTTGCTAAAGCTTATAATTTATTGGCGACCACTCATTAGATATTTTAGACAGTTTAGCTAGAATTTTAGCCCTTAACAATGTTATAGCATAGAATGTTATTTTCCCCATAGTCATTATCATCAAAATAATCAAGAGTAACCAGTGAAAAAATTAGTGGCTTAAATTTCATAGTGTCAAGTGTTTTTTTTAAGGAAATTATTATTTTCCATTTAATCAACATTTAGTAAGCATTTATTAAACATCTACTAGATATTCTACACTTTTTTAAGCCCTCAGTAGACAAAGATAATGTTAAAATGACCATGTACTTGATGAGATCTTTTTCAGGCAATCTACCCTGATCTCTGCAAAAAATGTAGTATTGCAGTTTTCTGGGGGACAGGGGACGGACTTGATTGACTCAGTGATTCCTTTGTGAATCTTCATACCAGATGTTTTCTGATGAGTGCCAGAGGTTTAGGAGTCAAACATATTTGACTAACTATCCATCACTACTAGCTATATTTGGTAAATCAGTGTGATTATTATTGTCTATATTAAAGAAGGTAAGGTCCTTGAGGGCAAAACAACTGGCCTTTTGCTACATCCTTGAGCTTGGCAGAGAGGACACATTTTTTTTCAGGGCCAATGAGGGTTAAGTGACTTGCCCAGGGTCACACAGCTAGTAAGTGTGAAGTGTCTAAGGCCGGATTTGAACTCAGGTCATCCTGAATCCAGGGCCGGTGCTTTATCCACTGTGACACCTAGCTGCTCCCCAGAGAGGAGACTCGTAATAAATATTTGGTGATTGATTGATTGATTAATTGATTGTTTTTTGCATTATTTAATATAATAAAAAAGTAAAATTCAAAACAGACACATTAACTTAGTAGGTGAGTATCATTTTTTGATAATTACCTCCCTTCAGCACTCTGGGGAAGAAACATCCCTACAGTTTAAGAATTTTCCCTAGAATGCCACTTCTCTTTATGATCTGCCTTAATTGAGATGATTACAACTGTGGTGTTACAGAGAAGGGAGACACTAAAATTCTCCTTCCTTGACATGAATAACTCAAACTTAAAATGTCTCCATTTTAATACATACTGCCTATCCTATCGAATCCCTATGCTTTAATTTCTACTTTGAATTTTACTTTATTTTTCACCAATTCAATGTAAAAATAATTTTAAAAAATGTTCTTAAAACTTTAAGCTCGGGGCAGCTGGGTGGCACAGAGGATAGAGCACTGGCCCTGAATTCAGGAGGACCTGAGTTCAAATCCGGCCTCAGACACTTAAGACGTACTAGCTGTGTGACCCTGGGCAAGTAACTTAACCCCATTTGCCCCGCAAAAAAACAAAAAACAAAAAACAAAAAAAACAAAAACAAACTAACAAACAAAAAAGAAACTTTAACCTCCAAATCATCATGCTCCATCACTCTGTTCCCTCCCCTCCAGCTAATGGTGGAACAGCCCACAAAATCTGCTGCTGGTTTCCTGTGGCATACCCTATACAGGTATAGCCTGTGATGGACTGTACTCCACTTTTTCCCAAGGTTATAAACCTTCCCTGCTGACCTAAGGTTTCTTAGGTGGGAAAATTATTTTACCCTGTCCTTTTGTGGATTCTGCAATTCCAGAATTTGTTTTGAACTCAGGAAAATGAGACTTCCTGAATACAGGTATAGCACTCTATCCACTATGCCACATATCTGCCTCAAAACTATTTTTCTTGTTTGTTGTTTTCTAGTTTTGTCTGACTCTTTGTGATTCCATGGATCATACTGTGCATGATTTTCTTTTTTGCAAGTATAGAAGAGTGGTTTGCTTTTTCCTATTGCAGTGGATTAAGGCAAACAGTGACTAAGTGACTTGCCAGGGTCAAACCACCTAGTAAATGTCAGAAGCTAGATCTGAACTCAAATCTCCCTGACTCCAGGCCAAGTACTCTATCCACTGAGCTACCTAGCTGTCTCCAATAAAAAAAAGTGTTATTAAAAAAATGTGTATAGCACTTCTTTTATTTATATATAGCATTTCAAGTGGCATTTAGTGTGTCATATAGGATGAGTGATTTGTGTACTCCAAAGCTTTGCAAACTTTTAGCATCTATAACCTGTAGTTTTACTTTCTTCAACTAGATACAGGCAAGAATTTCAAAATTTAGAATCAAGTATATGCTACAATCCAACCTGAACAATATTTAGTTGCATTGCTCAAAGAAGGCCTTGAAAGGAATTAGGAACCTTCATTTGCCTTTATGGGATCAGGGGCAGAATTAATAATGCTATTAAATATTCACCTTTTATTTTCTACCTCTTGGTGGATGAGCATTTTTGTAGTATTAACAATATGCATTAATATGCATATTTATGCCCTGCTGGTTGGTTGATGGGCAGTTACTTATTGAAAATAATGTACTTTAATAAGGGGCTGTTTTGCTTTGCCAGTGGTTTGAGGTGCACAGGGACATTTACTATATGCCATAAATTCATACTGAACTTCATACTTAACATGCATTAAGGAGTCTTTATTTCAAGCAGCAAGGATGAGTTGCATGCAACTTGTTTAGAAGTATTCCACCATATTTGATCGATGAATGTTAAGACTCACTGTAATCATGATGATAATTATGATGATGATACAAGTAATAATATTAACATTTTAAAATCCCAGTATTAGAATATATGCATCTTCCTATGTCCATATATAGCAAATACACATACAATACATACTGTATATATACATACAGTTTTTCAGCTTTACGGAGTGATTACATTATTAAGACATTTTATTTCATAACACTGCTGGGAGGTAAGTACAATTATTATCTGTAGTTTATAAAAGAAACTGAAGACATATGTAAAGTGAGCTGCCCAGGGATAACTCGGCTACTGTCTGAAGCTATATTTGAGTTTAGGTCTTTTTGACTCCCTGTGACCCTGGATTAGTCACTAACTCTGTTTTCCTCAGTTTCCTCGTCTGTTAAAATGAGCTGGAGAAGGAAATGACAAAGTACTCCAGTTTCATTTGCCAAGAAAATTCCAAATGGGGTTATGGAAAGTTGTACACCACTTAAAAAAGACTGAACAACAAGTTCTTGAGTCCATATTTAATGATTTTTCCACTACACTACTTAAATTCCATGCCAGTCCAAATGCATATTTTTGAATGCTAAAATATACCAAATCATATTTGGAATATTAAAAACCTATAAAATATTATGAAAATATAGAGTCCTCTGGTCTGTGGGAGGCTTAGGCAGAAGAGGCAACTCTGGTGGTGAGTTGTGGGGCTGCTTCAGGAATTTTTTCTCTCTGTAAATCATGTGTTAGTGGATGAGCTCAGGAACCCTGAAAAATCCTTTGCCTGTGTCAACATCAAGCTATCTGAAGGAAAACTGAAGAAATGTATCTGCTTTAAACAAGATCAAATGGAAAGTCAGGATTCTGCAGATACAGTTGGCCAAAGAAAGCTTTTACACAGGCTTCAGTATGAAAAAGGAGAGACAGCCAGTAGAACAAAATGGGAATAAAGGCTACCAGCTGGCACAACAGCAGATGCAAAGGCTACCCTGAGGAGGAATGGCTTCCTTGAGTTCCACATAAAAACTACATTGGAAACCGAAGTCCAGGGATAACAAGGATTGGGTGGTAAAGTAAGTTTTAAGAGAATTTACTCTTCTCTTCATGTTTGAAGCCAACATTAACATAAAATAAGATCTGTCCAAATTTGCCCAATCTAAAATGAGAAGTATAAACAAGATCTCACAGATATTGTCCTTCTTCCATGACCTCACTTAAAAATTGGAAGGAGATTGGGGGCTCAGTGGATAAAGCACCAGCCCTGGAGTCAGGAGGACCTGAGTTCAAATGCTGCCTCAGGCACTTGACACTTACTAGCAGTATGACCCTGGCCAAGTCACTTAACCCTCATTACCCCACCAAAAACAAAAACAAACAAAAAAAATTGGAAGCAGATGACATAATGAGTAAGAAATGACAAGGACAGTTTCCTACATTTAGAAGTTGTCCTATTAAAAGGATAAGTATATAGGGCAAACACTGCTTCCCATCCAAGGCTACAGGGTGACCTGACACGGCTTTGCCCACCCATTTGAACATAGCACAACAGCTGCATTTTCAAAAAGAAAATTCCAGGCCTCTTGAACTTCCTACCATGGTATGCTCTAAATTTAAGAAGTATCATAAGCTATAAATTATGTTTCTTCAGACTTGTGCATTGTCAGAAACAAAAAAAAAACACAAAAACATGTCTGTTGATGATATTAATTCTAAGTAATTGAAAGCCATGACACCAGAAGATAAATCATAAAAGGTGACCTTGCTGGAGATAAACAGTGCAAAAAAGGGATTTCTTTGAAGTGGTCAGCAATGATTTCAAGCCAAATCCAACCAGTTCCAGAATGAATCCTTGTCCCTTGCTCAAACAGTAGCAGCCATCTTGTTGAAAATAACCAAGAATATAATTTGGGGGATACATAATTTTACATTCCCACTTTGGGCTGATGGCTGATTTTGAATGGATGCTTGTTTTCTGGAAAATGAGAGTGAAGGGGAAAAGGAGGAGTTCAAAGAAGCAGAAAAGGCCAAGGAAGAGGAACTTATTGCTGAGGGAAAAAGAAAAACAAAGTCATGATCAAAAGCATTCTGAGCATCAGCAATCAGACTCTAAAAATAAGCAAAGACACATCCACAAAATGGTTCAAGAATATCAAATATGATCCGACAGGGTTGGCCCAGGCCAAGTCTGAATATATACATATATACATACATATATGGATGTATACATACATACATGTATATATATATGTGTGTGTGTACATATACATGTACACACACACACACACACACACCCTGAGGAAAATTGAAGCTAAGTGAAACAAAAAAAAAAAAAGAGAAGCTGCAACTGTCCAAAGACCTGTATTACATTTCTGCCAATCTGAAAGAAAGATCCAAAGTTACTGAGCCTGCCCTGAGAGGAAAATCCAGAAAGCCTTGGAATAAAATGCTGATAAGACAGAAAGGGCCCCAGGAATAGGCCTTAGGGATTTCACTTTCTTTCTTTGGCCCAAAATTCAGTGAAGTCAAGGAAGAACCTTACAATTTTGAAGCTAGGATACCTGGGCACATATTGGTCAGGTGGCCCTTGTTTCTAGGACAGTCACTCTGAAGAGGATAAGGAGGATCCCAGAGTCATAAGCCTGGAGTATAAAAGCAGCAAGCCAGAGGAAATTATATTATCTATGAAGAAAATAAAAAATAGATTTTTATTTTCTCCAAGAAGGAAGAAGGATTATGTGTGGGTCCTGGGTTAGTCTGGCAAAGCTCAGGAAGCCATCCCAGCAGAGAAGACTGGGAGTCTGAAACCACAGTTCTGCAGCAGGATTCCTGGAAGAAATGTAATCGCCAAGAGGAAATTGAAGCCTGACTTCAAAGCAGGCATTCTGACCACATTGTCCTATTCCAGAAGAAACGTTTGTATTATATAAGGTCAGGAGGTGCTCTAACTCAAAGCCTGGTCCTTTTAGTTGCTGTCCAGGAGAAAACTAATGGCCCCCCTGACTGTCAGGAAGAGCAGAGTTCAAATTCTGCCAACAGCAGCTCCTGGCTTTTTGTAAAGTCCCACTCAGGGAGTATTGAGATAAATAACTGCCCACACAAATGCCTGAAGCCACATATTAAACTTATCTTTGTTCTGTTCCATTTTTGTATATTTTGTTACATATTTCCCAATTGCATTGAATCTGGTGTTGGGGACAGGCACCTCTCCCTCACAGCGATGAAATATCAGATGCAGACCCCATCAGAGAACTTGATCCAGCATACATTCAGGGAGGGTAAGGATCCCTGCCATGGGCTAAGCTACAGAAAAAAGGAGCTGCTGATGCTCCTTAAAAAGGTAATATTTGGGGGCAACTAGGTGGCGCAGTGGATAGAGCACTGGCCCTGGAGTCAGGAGTACCTGAGTTCAAATCGGGCCTCAGACACTTAACACTTACTAGCTGTGTGACCCTGGGCAAGTCACTTAACCCCAATTGCCTCACTAAAAACAAAATAAATAAATATTTTTTAAAAAAAGGTAATATTTGCCAAAGATTTTAGCTGCATAGTCTTGAAAATTACATTGGCACATATAGCTCCCTGTTCTATTCTCACCTTGTATGTTAGGAAGCCTTTTGAATGCAGGTAATATTGCTTTGATTATTGTAAAAAAGAAAAAAAAATTGTTGTTAAGAAGCAACTATCTATTATATAGATGCTGTCTGCCTTTAAATTTATTTCATCTCACCTAATATGGGAAATTCATAAGAGGATACAGGGTGTTTACTTTAAAGACTACTGTAGAGAGATTCATAGTCTAATATAAATAAATGTAGGCCACAACTATTGGACTACGGAGAAATCATGAGTTAATGTAAGTCTCATACTTACATGGCAATTTATTATTTGTCTTTTCCTTAGGATACTTACAACAACCAGCTATATGTTTCCTAATACTTAATAATTTCCTGATTTTTATACTTTCTCCTATTGGAAACCTCTCTTTGTAAAGTATTTTTAAAATGTATGTATTGATTCTTTCTACTGCTCACTAACATGATGGGAGATGGATAACCATTCCTAAGGCACCCATGAATATAGGTTGGGCTTGGGTAATTAATTATTGTAAGCAATAAGAAAATGCAATGTTAAAGGGATATCAATTTAACCAACATGTGCAATAAAAAATTTAATTGAAAGTTAATTGTTTAATCTTCATGTATTCTCAGAATTTTCAAAATAAAGGAAGAGACACCCGTGGTCACAATATAATTCCCATTTGATGTCAATGCAGATGTTTGAAAAATGTAGAAAATGATACTAATAAATCATTTTTAATACTTCAAAAATGTTGCATTGCATTATTTGATTTTCATAGTAAAAGAGATCAAGGTTATAGGGTGTTTAGTGAAGACTGATACCTCTGGTGCAAGGGAAATGATTGGTTTACACCTGATTCACCCAAGTCCCACCTGGGATTCCAAGTAACTGTAGTATTTCCAGTTAACTACTTAAATAGAAAAGTTAAACTGGTTTGAAAGTAACTGAGGTGTCTCAAACCCATTGGTGAGTTAGGAATGGGTCTGCACCAAATGTATGAAGGCTTGCCCCAGCAGAATGGGCAAGTGACAACAATTTATTGCAATGGCCAGGAAAGAGACTGAAGCAGGTGTTTGGTTAGACAGTGAAGATGCCATGGTAATCCACTATATTTTGAGGCATTACCAGTTGACTTGACTTTTGTCTTGCCACTGGACTCTGATGACTTTGGAAGCCAATGACTTTGAGCAACTCTGTCTCACTTAAATTCAATTTGTGGGGATGTTAAAAGACATCATCCATATGATTTTACCATTTTACAAACCTCAAAGTTCTGTGCTAATAGGCAAGTGAGGAAGCAATAGATGTGAATGCACTGGAAGCTGTAGTCATAATCCTACACACAGGTGGACCAGGCAAAGGGTCGCCTTCACACTGCACTGAAGCATCAGTGGGATTTGGCATCCCCAGGAGTGTCTAAGCTACCTTCTTTGAGGACCACACTGGTGTGAGCTAGAAAAGCTGCTCTTAAAATGTATGTTTCACATACTCCTGGCTTTCTTGCTGTAGCAGGTAGGAATCTTACATTATATTCAACACACACACAGAATGTACAAAAAACTTTTGTCAAGATTATTCCACTCAATAATAGTAGATGAAATGTATAGTTGCATATGGACAAAACAAAATCCAGTAGACCTGAAAGATGAATAGATCTTGTTGCTAGGGAACTCAGTGGGTATTACTTTCAAATAGAAACCCTGAGTGAAACAAGGCTGGCAAATGAAGGGCAGCTTACTTAAATTGCAGCTGGATACCCATTTTTTTTTCCTGGAGGGGCCACAATGATTGGGGTTACCATGAAGCTGCCATAGGTTTTGCAATCAAAACTAATCTAGTCAACAAGCATGTATGCCTACCAAATGGGGTGAACAATAGACTCATGACAATGTGATTTCCACTTGCAGAAAAGTGCCACATCACAACATTGATGCATATGCTCCTGCCATGATGAAGACTGATGAGGCCAAATTTAAAAAAAAATTATGATGAGTTGGAGACTCTTATCATCAATGTGCTAAAAGAGGAAAAACATATTTCTGGGTGACTTTAGTACCAAAGTAAGCACAGAATACCAGACATGGCAGGGAGACCTTCGGAAAATGTAATTAGAAAAACATCAGCAGCAATGATTATTTGCTACTGAAGATTTGTAGTCCTAAATTGAAACAAACAAAACCAAAACCCAGACCAAAAAATTTTGTGGATGCACCCTCACAGCAAACTTTAGCATTGAATAGACTCTGTCGACAGAGGCAATGTATGGCACAGAGTGCTGGACTTAATATAGACTTATCCTCTCCAAGTTATACACTCTTATTCAACAAAAGTTGTAACCCCAAGGCAAGAAAACTACCTGAAGACTTAATGTCAAAAAATTAGAGCACATTTCCAAGTGTGAACAGATTGTTGCTAACTTTGAGGGAAAGCTGAGTCAACACAAGTTTAGCAACAGTGGAGTAGGAAAGGAGTGGGCAGCTTTCTAAAATTTGGTATACATCACGGAATTTACTCATCTGGGTTAGAACACTCATAAACATCGAGATTGGTTTAATGAAAATGATGGGGAAATTCAGAAGCTGGTAAATGAAAAAAAAAAAAGAGAACTCCACAGGGTTTACCAACAGGATCATTTGTCTCTACATAAGCAAAACGTAGCATTTAACTCCATCAAAAATAAAGTACATTTTGTGACCATAGTTGTTTCTTTTATACTTTAAAAACTTCCTGAGTCCATGAATGAATGGAGAGATACATACATGCATACAAACAGACAGAAAGACATACAGATATAAATATAGATATAGATAAATTAAGAGGTAGATAAAGATAAATTAAGAGGTAAAGATTTAAAGCTGACTCCTAGTTTGTGTGAATTTTTTGCTTATTGACTACAAAAAATGGTGGCCTTGACAATATAAATAAAGAAACTAGAAGGTAGATAATATTGTTTGGGGGTAAGATGAGGTCAGTATTAAATACACTGAGAATGATTTCCTGGTGAGTTATAGAGGTGGAGCTATCCAGCAAACATTTTGACATGAACTATAGAAATAACCACTATTATAACCATCATTTCCCAATTGAGAAAATCAAGACACAGTACAGGGGTCAGGGGAATGGAGAAGGAAACAGACATTTATTAAGGGTCTAATGTTTGAAAGGTTTAACAAATATTTTTTATAATTTTATCCTCACAGAAATACTGCAAGGTAGGCACCAGGAGATTAAACGAATTTTCCAGTATCCAAATGCTATTAAGTTTCAAATCTGTGACTCAAATTTGGGTCTTCTGACTCTAAGACTACTTCTCTTTTTTATTGTATTACACTGATTCCCACCTAAGCATCTACACATTTGAGGCCTATAGTATTACAAAAACAGATTTTATTAATATTTTAATGTATTAATGAAATTATCTGATTGGCTTGATATGATTTGATATACATCTTTGGCCCATAACAATGTCTGACTTTTGATTGGCTTTATAACATGTAATTGTCCTAAGAGAACTATGTTGGCTTTTCAGTATGGCAGAACCCTGTGGTATAAGCTCATGAATTAAACTTTAATTGTTAATGGATAATAAAGTATAGCTCTGGGATTCCCATAAGACAACTATAGAGCCACAGAGCCTTAAATTATTGTGAATATTAACCTCAATACTTTGAAACATTGAAAATTTATCTAAATATATCCTATGCCATCAACATTTAGGAGAAATTTTTAGAAGCTAATGAATAATCCATTTTCTTCTCAATGAAGATTATCTGTACCTAGAAACATCATTAGTAACCATTAGGGAAGGCCTAGGGATAGGATGCTTCACTGAAATTAGGACCTGTCCTGGTCAGTCCAAATCCCTAAGTAGTAGAAAACTGAGTAGCAAGGAAGCCTGGAGCCAAATGCCTTATCAGATCATCAAACATCCAGAAATGAAGACTCAATGTAATTCAAAAATAATTTATCAAGTATCTACTATGAACCAAGAACTCTGATAGATATCAAGGGCACAATAATAAAAATAAAATATTTCCTCCACTCAGGCATAGTAATTCCAATGACAGAAAGCGTTCTATAACTAGGCAAGTATATAAACGCTATATGGTAGGAGGGGGAAGTATATACAATAGGGGATAGGCAACATTAAAATACAAGAATATTAAAAGAAAGTCCTTACGTAAGAATTGGCCATTGAATATGGTTAGGCACAAGGTAAACAGGGTGCATACTCACAGTAGCAAGATAGCAGTTTGGTTGGATCATAGAGAGGAGGAAGTGGAATACTGTTTGCTTAGAAGGATTAGTTGGAAGCAGATTGTGAAGATCTTTAAATACTAAAATATACAGAACTGAGGATTTTGTGTTTTATTGTTTATTTTGGACCTTAAAGGCAATATGGAGCATTAAAACTTTTTGAGTAGGACAGAGAAATTATCAGCTCTTAATTTTAAGAATATGAATTATGTATTATTTGCAGAGGGAAGAACCTGAGGCAGAGAACACAAATGGAAGATGACTATGATAATCCAAGTGATGAGGGCCTGGATCAGAATGATGGAAATTCAAATAAGGAGATGTATTCCAAGGGTTTTGGTGGAGGTGGTGAGAGAAAATAAGGAAAAGAGAATTCCTGGAGTGGCTGGAGAGATTGTGGTTTTCTCAGCAGAAATAGGGAATTTAAGGAAATATTTTTAAGGGGGAAGATAATCAGTTCTGTTTTGGGAGAGTGTTTGTTTAATTTTAGATAGCCATGGAATGCCCATAGGTATATCTTAGGCATTTGGTGATTTTGAATTATAGCTCAGGATA
Organism: Dromiciops gliroides; assembly: GCF_019393635.1. NCBI lineage: Eukaryota > Metazoa > Chordata > Mammalia > Microbiotheria > Microbiotheriidae > Dromiciops > Dromiciops gliroides. Next base: position 25,306,624 of record NC_057863.1, read on the forward strand.
GAGATGAGGGCTATATATGTATATATGAAATTTTTCCATACCAGTGATCACTTCACCCATGAGAACTGATTTGTTCACTGAACTTAGAGAAGAGCATCATACAAAAGGCCTTTAGTAGATCCACAAAATACAGTGCAAAAGCATCATAAAAATTCAGTTAAGGAGAGTAAGAAAGGTACTTGAAAGCAAATCTCCCTTCCCTGGGAGTACATCCCCACCCCTTGGGAGCATGCTGCTCCTGTGGGACCCTAGCCTTTTTGCCTGAATGGACCATTTGAGTGAACTTATGATCTCCACTGCAGTACCAATATGTATGTATCTAACTCAAATATCATGCCCCCTTCTCCCCTTCTCCTTTCTTTCAGATCTTTCTCTTTTATTTCTCAATAAAATTTGAATATGGACCAGTCCCCATTTTTATTACATATTTGGTCCAATGAAGCGCATTAGGGCGCTGGCTTTCTCAATTGTCCCTGGATGGCCCATGGGCCTTGATTTAGGCATAAGATTGGTCCCAAAACAGAAACTTTACTTTTTTTTTTTTTTGACAGTTGTACCTCAGTACACACTTGGTTACTTTGATCCAAGTCCTAGAAAGCAATGGGGATCCTCCATCCTTTCAAAAGGATCCCCCTTATGCCATAGGACTGTTGCAAGACAACTGTATTATACTTGCAATAGGAAATCCACCAGAGGATGAAGATCATTTTGTCAAGAAGATATAAAAAATTATTCTACATAGATTTTTAAAAATCTATATTTTAGGCAAAAGTTCCCAAAATCTCATTCGCAAAACCAGAAATTTTATCAGTAGGCTATTACTGAGCAACAAATTTTCTTTTAGGTCCTAAAGTCAAAACATCTTCCCTCCTTTTAAAATAAATTATTCAGTTCAAAATGCAGCCATATGAGATCGTTCCAGAAATGAAAGTACAGGTCAGTGTTTGCTATTGGCACTAAACTATTTTGAAAAAATGCCAAGAATATTCCTCAGTATGAGAAATCTTATTCTTCACAAAGAGTGCTATAAAGAAGAGAAATTATTTAAGCTAAAATATCTCATGGTTTAAATATTTACTCAAAGATTAATCTGATTCCTACATATGCTTCAGGTACAGGGCGGTAGTATATTCCAGAATCTTTATCAGGAAAGTGACTGATGATTTACAGCTAAAAGAATTCACATCATATGACTCAAGCATTGAGAGTGATCAAAGGAAAATGCTATAATCTGAGAGCAATTTAAAATAAAAGTAGCCACATGTGATTGGCACTCCACACCTAAGCAATCTGACACCACCAAACCATGTTTATTTTTTTCCTCATCCATTGTCCTGAATTCATATTCAGTTATTGTACTTCTACATGTGTTTAATATTGACAAAAAAGGCTATCTCAGCAAATACTGAAATATCCAAAGGTAAAAAAGTATCAGAATCATGGATTTAAAGCCAGATGCTACCTCTAGAGGCATTTAGGCCAGTTGCCTCATTGTACACAAGGGAAGTGAGATCCAGAAAGGTTATAGAAATCAAACCTACACTGACCTGAAAGAAAATCACTCAATAGGTTTCTATGGAACTCAAAAATCTCTTTTACATAAGTCGTATTTATTATATTTTCACTATCATGTAGCTTGTACCTATATATAAAAATTCATTTCCCATTTGACTCTTTTTACTGCCAATGTGGCTAAAAAGAAGTTTTTTGTTTTTTTTTAAAGAAAATGTTTGGCTTAGTATTCATAAAGAAATTGATTCTAGGTTTCCTAACATGTTTTCTGAGGATCCTTGTGAGTCATCCAAATTGTACTCTAGTAAAACTTGAAATGACTTTAAGGTCGTAGGTTAAGATAAACAGGGTTGGATAGTGGCTGTAGGATCCCAGGTTGGTATATTTTGATTTGCAAGAGTCTATAGAGATCACATTAGTTTCATTTAATAAGTGGGGAATTGGTATCTGTAGAAGTAAAGAGACTGAACCAAGGTCACACAGGAAAGACCGATTGCTTTACAATGTTTCTGGGGTTCACTTGAATCCATGACTGGATAAAGGGTTAGACTTTAGACTTTTAATGTAAAGCTGATTTTATCCCAAGCCAAATAGGTGAGAGGATGAATAAATATACTTGTTTGAGATTAAAGAAGGATTGGCCAAATGAAGAAATACTGAAGAAAGTTGGTTCAAAGAGTCTAGAATTATAAGGGACTACATTTTACAAAAGAGGAAACTGAGACCCAGGAAGTTTGAATCTCTTGCCTAAGGCTACATAGAGAATACAAATCAGAGGAATGATATTAATTTGGTCCTTTGATTTCATAGATCATGTTCTTTCTACTCTATCATATGTATGGATGTTCATTAAATGCAAGTATGTGTGTAACAAACATATATGTGTGTGAGTCTATACCCATCCAGTTTTGAAATCTCATAATTTTTATTCAACAACTTCTTTATGTACTCATTTTTGGGGGGGGAGAAGGGTCATATTTGTACATAGTTGTTTTTATATTATCTCCCCCATTAGACTGTAAGTTTCTTGAGAGTAGGGACTATCTTTTGGCTTTCTTTGTATTCCCAATGTTTGGCACAGTAACTGGCAGGCAGTAGGTGCTAAATAGATGCTAGTTAACTGATTAGTTAACCAGAACCAATCTAAAGAGAAATATTGAATCATGTGTTTTTATTCTCTGATTTTAAAAGAAAGAAAGAAATCATATCTAGAAATGCTGATGTTTCTTCCCCCCCCCAAAAAAAAAAACCCAAAAAACCTTTCTAGTGTAGACTTTAGGGTGAATACATATTCAGAACAACCTCCTATATTTTCTATACCCATACCTAAATAATTGTTGTAATGAGATTTTATCTTTCTAATGATGAACCTGAGGCATTTCCAGAGTGTTGATCATAACAGAAGGATTCAACTATGTTTAGTATACTAGATTTACCAAGGAAAGAAAGTGAATTAATATACTTCATGAATATTTTCAACAAAGTTAGAAGCAAAAATTGATTTCTGTTTAAATCTTAGAGAGAAAGCATTGGGCAGTACATAGTGGGCTGGAATTAGCATTTGGAATATTTCTCAAATAGATCTGAGACCAAACCTTCACACCATTCCTTTGAAGAGGTTAAGGTCCGTGAATGTATAAGCTTTAGTTAAAGCTGAGATGTTTCCATATATTAACCAATTTGGCTGATGTTTTTAATCTTCTATATTTCCTTTCTTTCCTTTGTTTTCCTGTCCTTTCCCTTCCTTCCTTCCTTCCTTCCTTCCTTCCTTCCTTCCTTCCTTCCTTCCTTCCTTCCTTCCTTCCTTCCTTCCTTCCTTCCTTCCTTCCTTCCTTTCCTTCCTTCTTTCCTTCCTTTCTGCTCTCTATATCTTTTATGTCTGCCTCTGTCTCTCTTCCTCTCTCTGTCTCTGTCTGTCTGTCTCTATTTATCTGTCTCTCTCACATTAGATTTTGATTTATAGGATCAGTCTCTGAAAGGGAAGGGAGGGGTACTAGGAAAAAGCTAGGTGTGATGAAAATAAAGTGCCAATAATATTTTATTTAAAAAAAGGAATATCCTTGCTTTGATCTTTCTGTTGCTGCTTGCCTGTTGGGTGAGAATGTGCAAGCCTGTTGACCTCTTTATTCCTTTGTTTTCTTATCTGAAGAATGGGTATACCATACATTTATAAATATTTGATTCTAAGGCCTACTGTTACAATCCCATTTAAGAATTCATGAAACTATCTTTGTATGACTTAAAGCTCTGTATAAATGTCTGTAATTATTATTAAATTATTGCAAATGTCTCTTTAAACTTCAAAACTATAATAGAATCTTTTTAAAAGTCATGAAAAAGAATCCATGTTCATGTGCTTTATTTGTCAATATTTTCTTGGAAATTCATGAGAAGTGATGGTTTCTTTGAATGAATCCCTTCCTCTGGCTATCTATCTGCCCTATTTGGGTCTTGATATTGAATCAAAAGAATGTTAGTTTAGTGTATGCAAGTTTTATTGTATTTACATGAAAACTTTATTTTTGTCTCACTTTTAAATCCAGATTATAGTAACTTGATGACTTAATATCCTAATCCCATCACTTTACTGTTAACTTCAGAATATTTGGCATATCTTCAGAATATTAAACTGATATCAGAAATTGTGTAAAGTTGCCTATCCATCTTATTTCAGTGATCATCTATTGAGTAGGTGAGAAAAATACAACACCTTTCTGATTGATGGTTGATGTTGCCCTCCTGAACCACTTTATCATAGATCTTTAAAATGTGCATATCATATGTGAGGAATTATGTCAAACTGGAATGTGAAATAGCTCAGGAAAGTTACTGAGGAGTGCATATTTTACACAAACACCCTTCAAAAGTTATAAAAACACACCAAAAGGAATGATGATAACAAAACCCAAAGAGAACCTTCCATCAAGTCCAAAGTTGCACATAAAGACTATCAGAATCCTGTGCAATCCCTAAGCAGAGACAAACTAGGATAGATGCAAAATAAAGAGCAAAACAGCACAGGGTCATAGCAGAAGACAGAGTGACTTGAGTATTGGTGGTGATGATAGAGAACACCAGACACAGAAAGAGAAAGGGGCAAATCATTATCTAGGAATCTCTAGAATAACATGGTGTAGAGGGATATTGTTATTGAATGACAGCAGGTGTCAAGGCCAAATAATTCCTGCAGAAGGTGGAACTTAGTCTCATATACAATATCCGAGGCCAAACAGTGACATTTTGCATCATTGAAAAATGTGGGGAAAGAGTTTGACATAAACAAAATCCAGAAATTGAAGATGGTGATATGAATTAAGAGAAAAAAATGCCACATACACTTGGCCTAAAAGAAACTTAGGAATAAAGTAAGAAGAAAGGTAAAACTTCCTAAATCTAAGAAATGACTTGGGAAAAATCATTTTCTTACTATAAATTCTACAAGGATTTTGGAATAGAGGAAGGCTGCACCAGAGAAGGAGACCTCCAGAGCCTCTGAATCAACCACTGTCAGTATCTTCTGGAACTAAGTTCACAGTGTGGTGAGAGGGCTAAGCAGTTGGCCAGAGGGAGATTACAGGTTTCTCAGCTGGTGCTGAAGTGGACTTCAGTTGTTTTACCCCTACTAGGAACAAGGAAGTCGACTCGAGTGGTGGCAACCCAGGTGGGAGAGGGGTGCAAGTTCACTTGAGCTCTCAACCAGCAAAACAAAAATTTTGTTTTCTTGTTGAAGAGCAAGTAAGTTATTTACAGACCAGAGCACAGGCCAGGCAACTGAAGAACCTGGCAGTCCTTAAATTGTATTATTTGGGACTCCCTCAAGCTTGGGACAGTGCAGCTTGGAAGCAGTGCCCCACTTTAAGAAGGACTTAAAAGTCAAGAAATAGGTGGGCAACATGAGCCCACCTATGAGAAACCAAGACACAATAAAGCAAACCCAAATGAATAAAAATAGAGGGCACTGTGAAATATATTCTTTGAAAAACAGTTGACCTGGAAAACAGATCTAGAAGAGATAATTTGAAAATTATTAGACTTCCTGAAAACTATGATGAAAAAAGAGCTTAGACATCATCTTCCAAGAGATTGTCATGGAAAATTGCCCTAATATTCTTGAAGCAGAAGGTAAAATATAAAATAGGAAAAAATCTGCCAATCACATCCTGAAAGAGGTCTCAAAAGGAAAATTTCCAGGAATATTATAGCCAAATTCCAGATCTTCCAGGTCAAGGAGAAAATATTGTAAGCAGCCAGAAAGTAACAATTCAAGTGCTATGGAGCCACAGTCAGGATTGAGCAAGATCTCTCAGCTTCTACATTAAAGGATTGGAGGGCATGGAATACAATATTCTAGATGGCAAAGGAATTGTGATTACAACCAAGAATCACCTACCCATTAAAACTGAGTATAATATTTCAGGGGGAAAATGGGACTTCAATGAAAAAGAGGAATTGCAGGTATTCTTGATGAAAAGACATAAAGTGAATAGAAAATGTGACTTCCAAATATAATACTCTAGAGAAGCATAAAAAGATAAACAGAAAAAAAGAAATCAAGAGGAATTTTTGTTGTTATTTTTGAGGGATTTTATTTTGTTTTGTTTTGTTTTTTAAGAGGAATGTTAAAAGAGTAAACTATTAACATGCCTACATTGGAAGATGATATGTCTAATTCATAAGAAATTTCTCAGTAGTAGGGCACATGTTAGGAATAAATTTAGACAGAGGGAACAGAGGGAATTGATTATTAAGGGATGATATCTGTAAACCATTTATTTTTTGTTTATCATTTTTTATGTGTGGAGCAGTCAGCATCAGGTGGCATGCCCAGGGTGGAGAAGGGGGTAACTGTTTTCTGTCTGAAGTTAAATTTAGACTTGGGTCCTCCTGGGTCCAGAGTGGGGTTTGTTTTGTGTACTGTGTTACCTAGCTGCCCCATGATGAAATCTTTAGGTTAAAATTGAGGGGTGAGAGAATTGCACTAGAGAAGGTAAAAGAGGAGAGGAAGAATGGTGTGAAATCTCACATGAAAGCAGCAGTACAGGGCTTATGGCATAGAGGAAGAGATGGGGGAGGAGCAGTGCAGTGAATGAGCCTTACCCTCTTCAGAATTGGCTCAAAGACCTTAATATCATCAGTGTTGGCTCAAGGAGGGAATAACATACACAATCAATTGAGTGGAGTAATCTATCTAACCTTGCAGGAAAGTAAGAAGGGAAGGGGATAAAGAGGGAGGGGTGAAATAAGGGAGTGAAGATTGGGGGGAGGAGCAGTCAGAATAAAATCACTTTTGAGGAGAGATAGGGTGAAAGAAGATAGAAAATAGAATAAATATCATGGGAAAGGAATAGGATGGAGGGAAACACTTAACAATAGTAACCGAAAAAATTTTAAAGCAGAGGCACATGTAATGTCAGGTGATGATCACGATCATGATGATTGATTGATGGATGGATTGATGATGATTAGATGAAGATGAGAACTGATTGATGATGGCAGTGATAAAATGTTTTACTTACTTTACTGGGCTATTGTGAAGAAAATTATTTGTCATTTATAAGGTACTATAGAAATGTTATCTATTACTGTGGTTGCAAGTATCAACTTCATGGGTTTAATGTAAAGAAATTTCTCTTTAAAGTACTATATAAATGTAGTTTACTATGAAAATAAGATGAGCAGGATGCCATCAGAATAACCTAGAAGACCTAAATGAGCTAATGCATTGTGAAATTTACTTTATACAAAATAAAAGCAATACTGTAAGATAACCTGTTGTGAATGACTTAGTTATTTTCATCAATGCAAAGATCCAAAACAACTCTGAATGTCCTAGGAAAAATGCAGTCCATCTAAAGAGGGAGAATTGATAGTGTCTGAATACAGATTGAAGCATAATTTTTTGTTAGTTCCTTTATCTGAAGTTTGTTTTTAATCTGTATTCTTTCACAACTTGGCTAATGTAGAAATGTTTTGCATGACTGTTTATGTATAGCTTATATTGAATTGCTTGATTCCTTGGGGTGTGGGGGGACAGAGGATGAGAATTTGGAACATGAAGTCTGAAAAAAAATGTCATGTCAAAATTTGTGTTTACACGTAATTTGGGAAAATAAAATTCTAAATTAAGAATTTTGGAAGAAATGAAACAAAAGGTAAAAAAATGAATGTCTAAGCAGTAAAAAAATCAAGGAGACTTACTACCTAAAAATGGAGTCATGCATCCCCTGTGAATTCACTTCACTCCAATTGCCTAAAACATCTGGGGTCATCTTCAGTCATCCTATTTATCTTTCCTCTGGATCTAGATGGCTATGTAGGAAAGAGTGAGGTTGGTGACCTTGGACAGCCCTCCATCATTAAATCCAATTCTGTGTAAGCCATGACATCACTCTGATGTAATGGTCTTCTTTGGGAACAAACAGCAATGATAATATTAGAAAGGAAGCAAGTAAGAAAAGTACAAAAGAAAGAAGGATGACAAAGAAAAAATGGAAGCAATGAAAGAAGAAAGAAAACAAAAAATTAAAAAAACTATTTTTTTAAATTATGGACGGATGATGAGAAAAAGAGGGATAAATAATAGAAACGCAGTATCTTGTTTAGAAAACAAAACAAAAAATAACATAAAACAAAATGTATTTTTGGAAAAAAAGAGAGCCTCTACATGAGCTTTACTCAGATATCAATAAAATGGAGTAACAGACACTATTTCAGAAATGTTAGAATTCAAATAACCAAGATAAAATTATATAATGAGGGTAAATATATTTTGTTTTTATAGATTAAATAAAAATAACAAAAAGCCTAAAATATAATATAAATGTGAATAAAATTGAGCACCATCTATTTATGTGTTTATTTCTTTGTTATTCCTTAGCCACGTATGGCATTTTAACAAATTTTGGCCATGCATTAAGGCATAACATTCCTCACAAACCCAGAAAATTAGAAGTACTAAACACATCACTATCCGCTACTAAATAATAAAAAAATTTGGTAATTTACTTTGGAAAAATTAGCATTTATTGGTGATTAAATGACATAATGGTAAAGAATTATTTGGTCATATGAAGTAAAAATAGAATGGTTAGAAAGTTTAATTATGAAAATCAAAACAATAAGGAAAGAAAACAAAATTCATGGGATGTGTTGCTAAAGCATTATTTGCAGGAAGTGTAATGTTTTAAAAATGATTTCATTAACAAAAGTAAACAATAAAAATAAATCTTTTTTTTCAAAAGAATCAAATAAAAAACTCTTGACTGAACATCAAGATGGACATTCTGATAAAAAAAATTAACACAATTGAAAGCAAAAAAAAAAAATCTCCCCTCCAAAAAAATCCAACACATTGATAAATAAAACTAGGACCGAAAAATTCACATACACAGTTTTTCCTGTGTTCATGGTTAGAATAAAGTCTCTAGAGTAGCTACCAATTTTATCCATGAATCTAGGAAATTGCCTGGGACTTGATGCAGTCAACAAAATGTTCCTCCCAAAGAGGAGTATTTAAAAGCTTTCACCAATTATAATTTTTTAAAAAAATAACATACAAAACCTCTTCAATTTTAAGTGTAGATTGTATTTATTCCATGGCAGTGACATATCACTTTATCCAGCATCCACCTTACTAGATATTAGTGAATGGACAGTTATCAATGATAATGTGTGTATTATTTTCTTATTCTAGCAATCTAGAATAATTTCAATTTATTTATATTTTAAAGAGAACATTCAAGGTAAGTATGTGTGCATGTGCATTATTTATTCATTATATATGTGTGCACACATATGTACCTATGTGTTTGTATGTCTATATTTAGAAATTGTATCTAGTTAAGTAATTATTGAAATTCCCTTGTGTTTGTTAAAGTTGTTTTGTTCCATAGCGGGGTGGGGGTGGGAAGTAAGGTTTTTAAAAAGTCTGAAATCATTCCCATGGTTTTTTTTTTCTTTTATCTTTCTCTTGTTTCAAATAACTTGTTAATCATACTATCAGTCCCTTCAACAATTGTGTTACCTCCACCTGGTACCTCCTCTGTGTAATTTCTACACATAAAATGTTTTCATTACTTAGTTACACTCCCAGGATTCTTTCATTCCATTCATTCTCCTTAACTTTCCCTCTTGTGTGGCTATTAGTAGTTTGCATTCTGTTCTTCATAAACATTTCATTACTTCTAGGGTCTATGAGGACATTCTCTCCCACTAATATAGATAACAACCTTATGTCCATTTCGTAATGTGTCTACAAGTTACTACAGGGGGGAAACAGTATGGATTTTAGTAACTAGAAGATGAAGTTGGTTATCAGGCAATAGATGCAGTCTAACAATGAGTAAATAGTAATCCAAATTTAGATAAGAACCTTTTGTAAGAACTTCTAAATTACTCACATAAGCTTTGAGGGTTACTTGGGGTTCAAGTGGAAGAAGATAGTAATGTTGGAAGAGGGATTAGATTTATGATAGTCACAATAGACAAGAAATAAAAAGAGACCAATTTTTATATAATATAAGGGAAGAGTCCATAACAATTAATGTCAAAGAAAAGTGAAATCTGACTATTCTACACATTGTAGTTGTCCCTGCCCCATATGTGAATGCTAGGGGGGTGCTTTTCATAAGACATGTTTTATACAAGATGCTCTTAGCAATTTTGAATATCTTTGTCATCTGTGATGCTAGATTGACAATTCAACATTGGTTTGCCTTAATTGTCTAATTTATATCTATTCACAAAGAAGAAATAAAAATGCTCCCTATTCCATACACTGAAAATGATTAAATTCCTCATGAGAATTGGGTGTCTTTGTAATGAAATATTAAAATTCTGAGTAGTTGATGAATACAATTCCCAAGGTATTTTCATTTTTAGACCTTATTTTTTTCATTCAAAAAGAGATTGACCCAAAGAAATGAAAGGTGTACAATTTTCTAAAAGTGATTTATTAGAATTGTCATTGCTGTTCTGATTTCAAAGCCTGCTTTTTGAGATAGATACTTTAGTCTGCAGAGTAAATGATTTCAATAATGTAGTATATTAACTTGTCAACACAATGAAAAAAGTTAACATTTAATTGGAGAGTTTTTCATCACAATCATTTTAAATATCTACATATAAAATAAAAATAATACCATGGTGAAAAAGCAAAATGTTTCTGATGACAAAAGCCTCATTTGATGAGAATAAATTTCTGTTCTTAAAATCTTAAAGCAGAAGATGTGGTGCAATTTAAATATTTAGAATTATCCTGTTTGAGAGTTCAATGGTCATTATAAGCAGAAATCAGCATTGTCATTGTTTCAAAAATTCTAGAATTTATTATTTTTCACCAGTGTGAGAATAATCTCCTCTTTGTCAATTTGCTGCAATCAGTGCTCACTGCAGTGCCTCAAACATAGAAGGTGGTTAATAAATTCTTGTTGGCTGAGTGATTTAGTCAATGTTCTGATGATAGGCATTTTAACATAAGGCTAGCAGGGACCTTGAAAGACAGGTATATCAGGGATATACCAGTAAATATTTAACAATTGGCTTTTGGGCAGAGGAAAAGAGAATGCACTAAATAAAACTGCAGATTTAATCTAAATTATTAATACTTTTCTCCATCATTTTCTCTTTCCATCCTAATAGTATTTTATTCTTTTCAATTACATGTAAATATGGTTTTGGGGGTTTTTTTTGTTTGTTTTTGGGGAGGGCAATGAGGGTTAAGTGGCTTGCCCAGTCACACAGCTAGTAAGTGTCAAGTGTCTGAGGGTGGATTTTATCTCAGGTCCTCCTGAATCCGGGACCAGTCTTTTATCCACAAATATAGTTTTTAACAATAATTATTGTAAGATTTTGAGTTCCACATTTTTCTCTCTCCTTCCCTTCCCTCTCCCTTCCTAAGACAGCCAGCAATCTGATATAGGGTGTACAGTACAATCATGTTTTAAAATATTTCCATATTAATCATGTTGTAAAAGTAGAAAGAACAAAAATTGTAAATATTATGCTTCAATCTTCATTCACACTCCATAGTTCTTTTCTTGAATGGGAGAACATTTTCCATCATAAGTCTTTTGGAATTGTCTTGGATCATTGTATTGTGAAGAGCTAAGACTATCATAGTTGATCATTGTACAATGTTACTATTATTTTGTACAATTTTTTCCTGGTTCTGCTCACTTGACTCAATGATTTTTGGCTCATCATTACTTATTACACAATAACATTTTATTCCATTCATGTACCACAACTTGTTCAGTCATTCTGCATTAGATGGGCATTGTAAAGAATTAATTGTTATGTGAGGTTTTATGGCCCCTTCTTTTGGCTAGAGATTAAAAAACCCTGGTGTGTGCACTGGCCTGGGGCTCAGATGCAGCACTGGTTGTAGCTGTTGCCATGGCGCTGGCATCTCACTTCATCGCCACTCGCCTACTTGGGCCTGGCAAAATTATAATGACTGTAAGCCCAGTGAGGGCAGTCATGTGACTGTCAGAGTGGCCAGCCAATTGGCTGGGGTCTGTGTGTGGTCAGTCTGGGGTCTGCTGGGAAGAAGGGAGGTTTATCCACCATTCTAGCTTGAAGCTGGAAGGCGACAGGATGCTGCTGTGTGTTCTCAGCTGATTCCTGGGTGGTGGTGTGATTCAGGTTCTATTATTTCCCTTTCCCCATTTTATTTCCTTTCCCTTAATCCTACTGATCCTGTTTGTCTTTTTTTTTTTAAGTTCATTTTTGTTAAATAAATCCTGCTATGTCTTGAGGAAGGCTGTCGGTCTCCTTCCTTGCCCCAATATTGCAGTGAGCTGCCTAGCTAACACTCCCCAATTAAAAATTGGTCCCTAAAGTATCCCCTCAATTTCCAATTGTTTTCCACCCCAAAAAGAGTTTAGTGTGTTTTCATATGATTATGGTTAGCTTAGATTTATTTTTCTGAAAACTTCCTGTTCATATTCTTTGACCAATTGTCAATTGGGAAATGACATATATTCTTATAAATTTGATTCAGTTCTCTATATAGTTGAGAAATGATGTCTTTATCAGTAATACATCTTGTAAAATTGTTTCTCAGATTTCTCCTTTCATTCTACTCTTCATTCCATTAGTTTGTGGAAAAATCTGTTAATTTAATGTAATCAAAATCCTCCACTTCATATTTATTTTATAAAATGATTGTTGAAAACTATGCGTTGCATTTATAATATTATCTATTTCTTGTTTAGTCACAAATCCTTCCACTCTCCATTTTTCTGTCAGGTAAACTATTCCTTGCTCTCATAATTTGCTTATGGTATCACCCTTTATGTTTAAATCATGTACATATTTTGACCTTATCTTGGTATATAGTGTGAGATGTTGGTCTATACCTAATTTCAGCCATACTTTTATCCATTTTTTCCCAGCAGTTTTTGTTGAATAGTGAGTTCTTATCCCAGAATCTGGAGTCTTTGGGTTTATCAAACTAGATTACTTTAGTCCTTTTCTACTGTGGCTAGTGTGCTTAACATATTCCACTGATCTGTCATTTTATTTCTAGCCAGTACCAAATAATTTTTGATGATTACTGCTTTGTAATATAGTTTTAGATCCTGTATGGCTAGGTCATCTTCCTTTGCATTTTTCTTTAATTCCCTTGATATTATTGACATTTCCATCATTTTCTTAAGTATACACATCCAACAAATTAAGTCTAGTCCTAATTTGTAGCATTTGCCTATTTCTAAGGTGTAAATGCTCACACTGAAAACTTAACATTGAACTGTCTTGAAACAATTCCAACTAGATTCAGCACACCCTTGAATACAATCCAACACCAGATATTTTCTCAAAGCTTTTTCCTCTTGACATGAACAATAACTCATTTAAAGTTGAGGGGTCAGTGTTACTTGTTTATAATGGTAAGAAATCAGAATAGGAATTTTGTGGAAGGTTTAATTTCCTAAAAAAAAATGACAGCAAAAAAGAAATAAATACAACAAACATATTGTCTGAATTATTTTGAAAAATAGAGGAAGTGAAGAGCAGTGATAGCAATTTTATCAAATTCATTAAAACAAAACAAAACAGGGCAGCTAGGTGGCGCAGTGGATAAAGCACTGTCCCTGGATTCAGGAGTACCTGAGTTCAAATCTGGCCTCAGACATTTTACACTTACTAGCCATGTGACCCTGGGCAAGTCACTTAACCTCCATTGCCTCACAAAAAACAAACCAACCAACAAAACAAACAAACAAACAAAGCCTGCTTAGAGATTCCACTCCTCAATGTATACCCCAAGGAAGTGAAAGACAGTACTTTTTTTCTTTTTTTTATCTTTTTTTTTTTTTTTTTGGCAGGGCAATGAGGGTTAAATGATTTGCCCAGGGTCACACAGCTTGTAAATGTCAAGTGTCTGAGGCCTGATTTGAACTGAGGTCCTACTGAATCTAGAGCTATTGCTTTATCCACTGTGCCACCTAGCTGCACCCCAAAGACAGTACTTTTTGTCCAACAAAACTACCAAATCAAAGTTGTTCATATTGTTGCTGCTGTTGATGAGTTGTTTCAGTCAGGTCAGACTCCTTGTGATCCCATTTGGATTTTTGTTTTTTGGCATAGATCCTGGATTGGTTTGCCATTTTTTTCCAGCTCATTTTACATATATGAGGAAACTGAAGTAACCAGAGTTAAATGACTTTCCCAGTGTCACACAGCTATTAAATATCTGACACTGGATTTGAACTTTCATTTTCCTGACTCCATGACTGGCACTCTATCCACTATTCCACCTACTTGACCAAGTAGATACACGTAATTTGGGAAAAGTCTAAACAAATTTCACTACTTAAATGTATACACTTTTAAATAATGGCTTTGAAGAATTCAAATAAATATGGGATAATTTATATAACCAAGGTGAAATGAGTAAGCAGAAATAGGTAAACAATATATACAATATAAATTAAAAATACAAAAAATAATCAAACCTCTGTAATTATATTGGCCAAATATAGCACTGTGAGAGAAAGAGAGAGAGAGGCAGAGACAGATGCAGAAAGACAGAAGCATAAAAACATTTATTAAGTGCCTACTATGCAGTAGGCACTGTGCTAAATGTTTTATAAATATTATCTCTTCAGATTCTCACAACAACCCTCTAAGGTATATATTAAGATTATCCTTATATCCAAATGAAGAAACCATGGAATACAGAGGTTAAGTGATTTGCCCAGGGTTACACATCTAGTAGGAGTCCAGACTGGAATTTGGACTTGGAGTCTTCCTGACTCTGGGTCCTGGACTCTATCCATTGATCCACCTTGCAACCAAATGCCTTGATTGGCTAGGTAGAGAGAGGAAGGGACACATTTGGAATTGAGTGTGATGCCTCGATATCTATAAATAGGAGCTGTATCTATGATTTTATTCATAAAAGAAACTCAGTGTTTAACTTTTCCCTAGCAGTGGAAGTTGGTACCTTCTATTTGTGGTATAGTCTTAGGCATTTGCCTAGAACTAAAGTTAAGTGATTTGTCCAAGGTCACATAGCTATTATGTGTCAGCAGTGGGACTTGAATCCAAATATTCCTGATTATGAGGTCATTTATGTATCCTTTATGTTCCTCCCCTAACCACCCCTTTATAAAATTGAGTAAGAGGAGGAAAAATTTATGATTTTAGAATTCATGGACATCACACTGTTCAAGTTCAAGACTTTATCGTCCTCAAGGTATCCATTCCCCCTCTTTCTTTTTATAGTATGGAGGAAAACACAAAATTGCCTATGTGCCAACCAACCAGTCTTTGGAGATAAGGAGAGTAGCTCATTGGGGTTTCATTCTAATTGTGAAAATGGATATGCTAACTAGCTTTATTTGCTTGAGGCCCTCCATTCCACCCCATTATCCAAGTAACCAAGAAGAGTTATAAGAGAACTGGCTGCATTAGCTAAAATACACAGTGGCTTGAGATACAAAGAATCCTTTGTGGTGACCGAGAATTAAACCATCTGGACATGCAGAAAATCAACAACTCTGAAGGCAATTAAGCTCATACCTGCCTTTAAGCAGGACTCTGAGAAATTTGATGGTTTTTGGACCTTCACAAGTTATCCTTGTCTTCACAGACTTCTTTAAGTGTTGGTTGTAGAATTCTGTGACACATTTTGTTTTATGGTGTAGGGAGACATCCCTTTATCTTATTGTTTGTGCTCTAGTCTTGAACTGTCAGGAATCCATGTCAGCAAAAATGTCTTCTGATTTGTGTAGCAAAGGACAACAACTCTGACACCTGGAATTCCTCACTCCCTCTGTTTTTTGTATCTACCCCTTCCCCTGGGAATGGGGCTTGCTGCCTCATCCCAAGCTAAGACCTGCCTAATTGCCACCTTTCTCCCCAACTCCCTGCCTTCCTTTGTCTGAAAATTCTAAATGCCTTACCCTTTCCAACTCCCCTTTGAACAGATGACAACACTGTTTACTGTTCTAGCTTGTAAGCAACTTCTCAGAAAAATTTATTTTAAATGAATTTACAATATTTGTAAACTGTGCTCAGACTTTGGCTTATTCCAGGTTTCCATTTCTTTTAACAGTTCACAGGTTGCTTGTTTTTAATTTAACATAGGGTAAATGTCCCCATTGCCCCTAGCTTCCATTTCCTGAAAAACTTAAACCAGTTACAAATAAATTTATTTAAATTATCTGAGCCTCCAAATAATATGTTAATTTCCATGATGGACAATAACATCACTGCCACTTAAATTTTTATTATCACTAATAATGATAATATCATATTATACACATACATATATGGATGGATACACATCCATATATGAATACATATGTATGTTTGTGTGTGTATACTTCTCTTTTCTCTTTCACACATTCAATACAAAAAACCAAAACAAAAACAGAATTAAAACAAAACAACAACACACAATCTCAGGAAAGAGATAAAAGTGCTTTATATTTGGCCAATGATAAAAGAGTGCAGAAACTTGACATTTGGAAAGAAACCCCCAGCAATAATCCTTGCTGCCCATTAGACACAGCAATAAAACAAAACAAAACAAAAAGGTAAAATAGCAAGAATAGAGTGGATTCACCCCTGATCAACACATTTCTTTGATAAATTACAGTCTAGTTTTTCTCTATGAGCTCATTTAAATGAGCTCAGATTGAGGGAAATGAAAAGATTGTAGCAACTTGAAGTCTTGGTCAGTCTTTTGGCAAGAGTCCCCCAAGCTCTTCAGTGGTCAGCAACTACTATACCTCTGCCACTGGAGTCTTTCTTGCTTCTAGTCTTCTCCACTATAGATAATTTTTAAAATGCAAATGTAAAGAAAGCCATACCCTCTAGTCTTGATCCTGTTTTTTTGTGCAGGGAAGAAATATATCTTAGGCTCTCTACTATGCTCTTATGTAATAACAAATCCAATTCTTCAAGTAGGATATCTATACATATAATAGATAAAATCTGAAAGTATATTAAACTTCAAAAGAGTCAAATTAAATTGCAGTTTCAAATCAGTAAATTGATACTACATAGTGATTTATCTCAATCCCATTAAAAGGTATTATAATTAGAGGGGCATTTTGTAACAAGATTAATGCAAGGAGAATGATATCTCATCTTTTTGATAAATTAACTTTCTTCACACTCAGTGTTAATACAAAGTTCTATATAATGCTTACATCATAACAGAGTCTGATTCAATAAATCACTCAAAACTATAGGGTTTAAACAAATGATAGATAATTATTATTTATTTTTCAAGCACATATCCCATTACCCCCAGGTCAAAGCATTTCTCTAGGCATTTTTGAAGTGATCTAGAATATAAAAAAACAAAGGCACAGGCAAGGAATTTAAAATCAGTTCTGTGTGTTTTGGGGAGATTTCAACCGAAATCCTAAATATTGCTTTTCTGCTCTTCTTGCCCAGAGGGCCTTTGCCTAAATCTCAGATAAATCTACTGGGGGAAAAGCAAACCAAACTGCTCCAGGGCTACAGGACAAATTTGCCATTTGCACAAGACCTGGCTGGTATTGTGGGAGTTGGGAATAGTTAATTCACATTTTCTACTTCCATCAATAATCTGGCATGAAAGAGTTAGTGAAAGAGAGAGAGAGACAGAGAGAGAGAGAGACAGACAGAGACAGAGAGACAGATAGACAGAGACAGAGAGAAACAGGGACAGAGAAAGAGAGACAGAGATAGAGACAGAGAGAGACAGAGACAGAGAGGGAAGAAATAGATGAATAGATATAGCTAGATGATAAAAATAGAATGAATAGATGAGAGATAATTGATTTGTATGTATATATTGACATGTACATGCAATGTACATGTATGCACTACAAACATATGTGTGTGCATGCATGTGTATATCACTGTAATGTATTGATGTTTTGTGAAAGGCTTACTGGTACACATAAATCATTTGTTTAATATTAAATGAAAAACTCCACTACCTTTGTGTGCCTTACAAGTCTTTCTCTCTGATTATCACCACCATTTTAGAGTTGAAGAAACTTGCAGACAGATGTTAAGTGACATACCCTCAGTAACACATGTAAGGAGTGTCTGAGACTAGATTTGAACTCAGTTTTTCCTGATTCTATCTGAACACTCTATTCACTTTGCCATCTAGTTAGAAGCAGGTTTTCTGCACAAGGAAAATATAACTGAATGCATTCCTTTCTTTCCCAGATTATATGATGCGTTACCTCTAAAACTAAATGATCAAGAAGATATAAATATAGCTGCATTAAAAGGTTTGCTGTTTTATAAACTTTTGAGCACAGTTTCAAATTATTCTCCAGAATGAATGGCTATTTTACAACTAAAACAACACTTTATTAGTATACCTACTTTTCCTCATCAACTCCAGAGTTTATGATTTATGTTAAGTAAAACATAGCAATTTATAGTTGTTTTAATTTGCATTTCTCTAATCAATAGGGATGTAGAGAATTGCTTCTTATGAATGTAGATAGTTTTGTTTTATTTTTCTGAAAATGGCCTGTCCATATTCTTTGACCATTTATCTATTGTGAAATGGGTTTTATTTATATAAATTTGATTCAGTTCCCTTTGTATTTAAGAAATGATGGCTTTATCAGAGAAAATTACTGTGAAATTATTACTTCATTGTCTATCATAACTTTTAGCAATACATAAATGCACTGATAATAGCTTTTAATTAGGTCTTATTTTACTTTTACTTTGTCTGAGATCATGACTGGTACCTCTGCCTTTTTTAACATCAACTTAATTATTAATAGATAAGTGTCATACATATATTGTAACTTTATGTGTCTCTGTTTCAGATGTATTTCTTATAAACATGTTAGTGTTGGATTATGCTTTCTATTCCATTATGATATCTGCTTCCATTTTGTAAGTGAGCTCATTCTATTCACATTCACAGTTATGATTACTGTGTATTTCCTTCCAGTCTTTTTTGTTTGTTTATCCTTCTTTCTCTTTTTTTATGTTATCTGTCCTCATGAGTCTGCTTTGCTTTCTAACAACTGCCTCCCTTAATGTCTTCTCCCTTTTATCATCCACACCCTATATCTTTTTTTCTTCTCTTTTCCCTATTGCATAAAAATACACAACCATGTGTATATATGTGCATATACACATATAAACATACATATATATGTATAGTTGCACACATATATGTGTATATGTATGCAAATTTCAAATTTCTTTTTAAAAATTCTTTTAAATTTAAAATTTTATCACAAATATATATGTCTATGGTAACTCAAAGGGAAAGGAAAAGAAACCTAATGATTTAAATGCCAGATGTAAAAGACAGTTCAAGATAAAATGTCAGAGAAAAGACAGCTTACAAGTTCAGGAGGAGGGGTCTACTGTACCAGGGTGGAAGTGGAGACTAACCCCATGGCTGCACTGACACAGATCCAGCCCCAGGCCGTGTTAGACAAAGAGACTTCTAGAGCCTCTGAATCTGTTGCAGCTGTAGCTAACTCAGCTCAGGGTCTGGTGAGAGGGTTGAGCAGTTCTCCAGGGGTAGACTATAGGGGTCTGTTCTGACACTGAGGTGGACCTCTGATGTTTTGTCTAGCCTTGTATACAGGACACAATCTTGGGTGGCCATCCCAGGTGGGAGAGGGGTGCAGTCACTCTTCTGCTTGAAACTAAAGTGAACCAGATTTGTTTCTCAGTTAAAGAGCAAGCAGCCTGTGGTTACTTACAGACCAGAACACAGTCCAGGTGGGCTAAAAATGTGCCTCTCCTTAAATCTTACCACATGGGACCCCTGAAGCTCGGGATAGTGCATGCTTCAGGCAGCACACCACTTTAAAAAGGAATTGTACCACCTTGGACCCCCTGAAGCTCAGGACAGTGCATTCAGGAAGCAGTGCCCCACTTTAAGAAGGAGTCAAAAGCCAAGATATAGTCTGGCAAGAGAATCAGGCAGAAGAATGTGTGGACCATAGAAAGTTTCTTTAGTGAAAAGAAAGATCAAGCTGCACCCTCAGAAGAGGACAGCAATGTCAGGGCTCCTACATCCAAAGTTTCCAAAAAAATATTTATTGGTCTCAAGTCATAGAAGTGCTCAAAAAGACTTTGAAGAAAAATTAAGAAAGGTAGAGAAAAAAGTGAGAGTGATGTCGGAAAGTCAAGAAAAAAATGTCAACAGCTTGAAAAGCCAAATAGAAAAGCTCTCTGAGAAAAATAATTGCCTAATAATTATGATTGAACAAATGAAAGCTAGTGACTTTATGAGAAATGAAGACACAATAAATTAAATCCAAATGAACAAAAAAGAGGGAAATGTGAAATATCTTTTTTGGAAAAACTGCTTACTTTGGAAGATACACGAGAAATACTTTGAAAAAAATTATTGGACTACCTGAAAACCATGATCAAAAAAAGAGCTTTGAAATCATATTCCAAGAGCTTGTCAGGGAAAATTGCCCTGATATTCTAGAAACAGAAGGTAAGATAGAATTTAAAAGAATGTACTGACCACTTCCTGAAAAAGATCTCAAAATGAAAACTTCCAGGAATATTATAGGCAAATTCCAGAGCTCACAAGTCAAGGAGAAAATACTGCAATTAGGCAGAAAGAAACAATTCAGGTGCTGTGGAGCCACAGTCAGGATAACACAAGATCTAGCAGCTTCTACATTAAAGGACCAGAGGGCATGGAATATGATATTCCAGAGGTCAAAGGAACTGGGATTACAACCAGGAATCACGTACCCAGCAAAACTGATTATAATATTTGGGGGGGGGATGGGACTTCAATGAAAAAGAGGATTTTCAGGCCTTTGTGATGAAAAGACATGAACTGAAAAGAAAATTTGATTTTTCAAATACAAGAAACTAGAGAAGCATAAAAAAGGTAAACAGGAAAAAGAAATCATGAGGGATGTTAAAAAGTTAAACTATTTACATTCCTACATCAGAAGATGATACATCTAACACAAAAACTTTTCAATATTAAGGCAGATGATAGGAATAAATTTAGACAGAGGGAACAGGTGGAAATTGATTATGAATGGATGATATCTGTAAAGAATTTATTTTTTGTTCATCCTTTTTTCTATGGGGTGGTCAGGATTGGGTGGCATGTCTATGGTTTCTGAGTTGGTGAGTGTATTGTTTCTGAGGCTGGATTTGGACTCAGATCTTTCTGGGTCTAGGATGGGTGCTTTGTCCATTGTGTTAGCTAGTTTCCACATAATGACATCTTTAAGTTATAATTGAGGAGGGAGAGGATTGCATTGGGGGAAGGGAAAGGGGAGAGTTATAATGGAGTGAAATCTCTCATGAAAGAAGCAGGAAAGGGCTTGTGGAGTAGGGGGAGAGATGGGGGAGTGAATGAGCCTTACACTCATCAGAATTGGTTCAAAAACCTTACTCTCATCACAGTTGGCTAAAGGAGGGAATAACATGCACTCAATTGGGTGGTGTGATCTGTCTATCCCTGAAGGAAAGTAGGAGGGGAAGGGGATAAGGAGGGAAGGATGAAAGAAGGGAGTGCAGAGTGGGGGAGAGGACAGTCAGGAGCAAAACACTTTTGAGGAGGGATAGGGTAAAAGAATATAGAAAATAGAGTAAACATCATGGGGAGGGAATAGGATGTAGGGAAATAGGTAACAATACTATTAAAAGATTTTTGAAGGAGGCAAGAGTAATGTAATATTATGAAGATGATGACTGATGGATTGATGATGATTGGAAACACTAAGGATTGATGAAGAATTTGATGAGGTGAATCAAATGATGAAGATTAGCATTGATTGATGATGATAAAGATTGATCAATGATGATTACAAAACATATGGTTTTTACCTTGCTGGGCTATTGTGAAGAAAATTCTTTGTCAGGTATAAGGTATTTTATAAATGTCATCTATTACTATTATTGTAATAATCAACCTCATGGGTTTATTGTAAGGGAATCTCTCTTTAAATTACTATATAAATGTAGTTTACTATTAAAACAATGATGAGCAGGATGGTATCAGAAAGACCTGGAAGGAACTGCATGAACTGATGCAAAGTAGAATGTACTGTAGACAAAATAACAGTAATATTGTGACATGATCTGCTGTGAATGACTTGGTTATTTTCAGCAATGCACTGAGCCAAGACAACTCTGAAGGTCTTATGAAAAAGGCAATCCATCTACAGAGAGAGAACTGATGATATTTGAATAAAGATTGAAGTTTAGATTTTTGTTTGTTCCTTTATCTGAAGGGTGTTTTTTGTTTGCTTGTTTTCTTTTACAGCATAGCTAATGTGGTAATGTTTTACATGACTGCTCATGTATAGCTTATAGTGGATTGCTTGAGTTCTTGGGGTAGGGGTAGGGAGGGAGGGAGGAAGAGAATTTGGAACACAAAGTTTTTAAAAAATTAATGTCAAAAATTGTATTTTACATGTAATTTGGAAAAATAAAATTCTAAATATAAAATAAGATACAAAGTCAAAATTGCAAGTATCACATAACATGTAGAATGTCCCTATAAACTGTACATTTTCCCATAAATTATTTAAGAAACTTTCCATAATTAGAAAAAATGAGCTACAGAAAATACTACAGATAACTAACAGAAGAATACAATATTAACTCTAACACATCAGTTAAAGTCCATTGCGACAAAAGAAAAAAAAAAGTAGGAAACTTATGGATGCCATGCAAAAATACAGAGTAAATGCCAATGAATATCAAATAGGACCTCAGATGACTTCTCAGAGAAGGAAGGAACTATTGAAAAAATTAATTGTAACAATGCAAAACCAAGAAGAATGGGCCATTAATCAAGAGTTATCCAGACAATAAAATTCAACATGGTCTGTGATGATAGGGATGAACTTTCGAGAATTATTTCAAAAATATTTCAGAGATACATCTCTCAAAAAATTATATGACCAATAGCTAAGGCTCTAAGCAAAATTTATAAATATATGAAGAAATTTATGCTTCTCAAATAAAGATGAATTATACAGTAAGTATATAAAAATTCTTGAAATATTTTAATTTTTATTTTGAAAAATTTTCAGGAGATTGTTTCAAATAAATACTATTAAAATAAAATTAGAGCTAAATATGCTGGTGGGTGGGCAATTCAAAAGACACCTCTTTTATATTTGATAAGGAGGAAATTCAAAAGTAAAGATTGCATTATATTGTAATGCAGTTTGTTTAGATCATTTTTGCCCACAAAACTTAAGATTTCTTTCATAAAGGGGGGTTTCAGCTACAAAAAGGGGGAGGAAAGGCAATAAACATTCATTAAGTATATACTATATCCCAGGAACTATACTAAGTATTTTACAAATATTGTTTCATATGATCCTCACAATAACACTGTGAGGTATGTGCTGATGTAAGCCCATTTTCTTAGCTGAGAAAACTGAGGAATATAGAGTTTAAGTGATTCCCATAGCTACTAAATGTATGAGGCTGGATATGAATGCTGCCCTTCCCAGTTTTAAGACTAAAGCTACTCACTGAGCCATCTAGCTACCACAAGGTTTCACTGTTATTGCAGTTTAGCAAATTTCCTGAATCTTACTTATAAACAATTGTCTAGAAAACTTATTGGGCTATTGATACCTATTCCCAAATCATATGTGGTAGATGTGGTATTTGAACTGTGGTCTTTCTGACTCTACTTCATATTCCATGCAGCCTCTCTAAGTTTCAGTCAACAACAGAAATAACAAGAATATGAACATTTTTATTCCTTTCCAATTTCAATAAATAATAATTTAAAATAAAAATAAAGAAGAGATGAAGTAGACATAAAATTCAGAACTATATATAAATGGAATAGAATAATGAAATTAAATAATATGGAATGGAGTTAGAAAACAAAAAATCTTATTTATGGAAATACATATGCATGCACATACACATACATATGCATATATTCCAGACAGATTTAAATGGACTCAAATTAGAAAAGTAATCTAAAATTCCCATGCTACTGACAAAAATTCAAAGATAAATGAATAGTTACATGTATAAATCAGGAAATATTTTTTAATATATAAGGTCAAAATAAAGCCACAAGGAATTAAAAACATCAAAGAATCATAGAATTCAAAGGGATACCGAAATTCATTTATTAAAATTAATATGACAAATACATTCTCTACCAAATGGTCACTTGCTTATTACTTCTCAGAGTGAGCCGAATATCTTTTAAGGAATCTGATTCTAATTTTGAATATACCTCTCTGTTAGGAGGATTTTTGTGTGTTTATTTTATTTCACTTCCTTTTATTCCCCCAGAAAAAAAAATTCTCAAAATCCCTCTTTTCAACTTCTATCTATTACTTCTACATTTTCTAACTGGAACTAAATAGAATAAATGTAACAACTCTGCCACATAAAGGGCCTTCAAATGTATAAAGACAACTGACATATGTGCCCTCTTTTCATCTCTATATAAAACACCACCTTTTTTTTATAAGTTATAATCTTGAGGCAGCGTATTAGGTCAATTGACCTAGGTATGCCTCAAGCTATATATCTATAATATGTGGAAATAATAACATCTACCACAAATGGTTGTCATGAAGTCAAAACGAGATAGCTTGTGCAAAGTACTTTGCAAAATTTCTTTTTATACAAATTTTAGATATTATTTTTTATTCTTAGAAATATTTTAAATGTAAATAAAATTATTTAAAATTAAAATCCCCTCTGGTAGCTAGGTGGTGCAGTGGATAGAACACTGGCCATGGATTCAAGAGGACCTGAGTTCAAATCCGACCTCAGACACTTGAAACTTACTAGCTGTGTGACAGTGAGGAAGTCACTTAACCAAAACTGCCTCACAAAAAAAATAAATAATTAAAATTACAATCCCCCCAAAATAAGAAGTTTGTCAATTTAAATTCTGAAAATTAGAAAGAAGAAAAGAGTTATTATATACAAAAGAAGGAGAGATTATCACAAAGGGGAAAGGAAGGGAAAATTAAGAGAAATTATTATATCAAACTATATGAAAGTGAATTTGTGACTCTGAAGGAAATGCAAATATATTAACAAGATAGGGGGTAGAATTAATGAAGCAAGAAGTGGTCAATCTTAGTAGGAAAATAAATCTGGCCATTAAGAGGTTTCCTTCAAGAAAAACACCAAGCTCTATGTGATGCTCTATGAAATCCACAAAATATTTAAAAAATAATATGACTCCAAAATTGCTCATAATACTTCAAAACATTTACAATCTTTTTACCCATATGTGATCTATTTAATCAACTTATATTAATCCTCAAATGATAAAATGCCTGTAAAACTTTTTCAAAACTTAAAGTTCTGATAGCAAAAAACAAAAACAAAAAAAACCCTTAAAGTTCTATATAAATGCACTAGTATTCTTTTTTGCAACAATAATATGACAATATTATTATGTATTTATGGTACATTCATTCATAGGCAGTCTGGGAGGATGGTTATTCAAATATTATTTTATTTGTAGCATATGTTAGAAAATTAGGAACTGAAGGATTGAGTTACTTTTACAAGTTTATGCCACTGGAGCTTTAGTGTTCTCATCTGTAATATGAGAGATGGAAAAGTTGAACTTTCTAACACTGATTTTCTATGTTCTAAAAGGCAAAAGAAAGACTGGAACTCAAACCATATAATGTGAAATTAAGATTCCTTCCATTGCATTATGCAACCTATGGACTTATTTGTCTAAAGAGAATTAGCTCTTTTTGGATTCTTTTGACTCTTAGTCTAATGAGATGTAATAAATTGAAAACCAAAAGAATCCTTAGATTATTATTAAATCCAACCTATTTTCTTTCTAGGTGATAAAACTGAAAATCAATGGCATTAAGTGACAACTGAGGTTGCCTAGGTAACCTTGCAAAATGAAGATCTGCATCGAGGTCCTATAATTCAAAACTTGGTGTTTTGTTTTGTTCTGTTATTTCTACTTCATCATTCTGCAGTACTTTCCCCATAGAAGCCTTCTTATGGTTCCTCTATCTTTATTAAAGTCACAAATAGTAAGAGGCATAGCTGTGTTTCAATTCCTTCTACTCTGACTCTGGTTCCAAAGTTCTTTTTACTACATTCCACTGCATGTTGACATAAACTTGACTAATTACACAGCTTTGATCTGTATTAGACATACTTTTTTTTTTATTTTAGACCTAAAATAGTTGATTGACTTTCCTGTGTCACACAGTTTGATTGATGTAACACACTAAATAAGGCAAAAAAAATCCACTGCTTAATACTAAATGGAATCTTAACCTTAAAAATGCTCAAAAACAAATTTATTTTCTATTTTCTACAAATATATACCCAAGCCTTCCAAATAAAGTATTACCACAGGGATAGCAATCATAGACTTACATTGTTAATCCACTCAATCTTATTATTTGAAGCTCTAGGTAAATCTATTTTTTAAAAGATAAAATATTTCTTCTCCCTTCTAGGGAGTTTTTTTTAAATAAAATTTAGCATTCAAATCAGGATTTTTTTTTCTTTGTTTAAGGTCATGCATACTGTTTCCCAAAGAGAACATACTGACAATTTATGAAGCAAATGTCTCCTAAGTATCCATAGAATAGGGCAAACTTACATTACCTGTCAAAGCTATTGACTGTGGTAAGAAAGAGACAGCTGTAAAGAAAATATATCTATCTCCATGCCATTTTCCCCCTTTGCTGAGAATGCCACTGGGGTGTCAGTAAGAATCAATCTGTTTTTTCTGAGATGTAGAAAATAAGCCAACGAAGGCTCTAGCAAAGAAGCATAGGTCACTATTTCAATTTTCCTGGGAAAATAACAGCCAAAGACTAGAGTAACTTTGCTCATTAGTAACCATGCTATATCTGCATGGCAGGACCCTGCTAACGCTCTCTGTTGACTGAGTCAATCAGTTGCAATCTTTCCTCAAAATGGCAGAGTAGGAATAACTC
Source organism: Dromiciops gliroides (assembly GCF_019393635.1). NCBI lineage: Eukaryota > Metazoa > Chordata > Mammalia > Microbiotheria > Microbiotheriidae > Dromiciops > Dromiciops gliroides. Next base: position 25,333,551 of record NC_057863.1, read on the forward strand.
ATGTATCCAGCCTATTGCCAATTGCATTATTTTATGTATAGACCAATCAATCAATAAACATTTTCAAAGCACCTACTAAGTGTAAGACATTGTCCAACTGGGCAGAAAGAAACTGCACCAGATTTCCTAGGATCCTTGATTTGTGGTTGTCAGTTTCATTTGCTTGGTTTGTGTTCAGATGTGGCTGGCAAATATAAAGAGAACTGTTGTATCAAGGAGCCCAATAATGTTTAAAAGTGAATAAGATGAGACAGAAATGAATGACTGGATGGTCATGTGATCTATTCATTTTAGCCATTTTCGTGAATTGTAAGGTAGCACTCTTTTTTTTTTTTTTTTGGTAGGGGGAATGTGAGCAGGGTCTAGATAATGGGTCAGAAACATCAAAGATGAAATGAGGAAAGAGCCAAGCTAGGAGGAAGTGGGTCCAGGAGTAGAATCCAAAGTAAGCTTTCAGAAGATTATACAAATACTGTTTTCTTCAGGAATGAAGGGAAAATCTTCCTACAATACAGCTGTACTCCCAAATCAAGGGCTTCCTGGGGGTTAAAGTGGAGGGCTGAATAGGCCTAAGTAGCTTGGATTAGTAAATTCAGCATTTTGTTTATGTGAACTAGTAGTTAAATGGGAGTTTATGTTAAACCTCCCTTACAATATTTTCAGTATTTTCTCATCTAATCTTATTCAAATTCTTACTGCAATAATGAAAAGATTGAAAGCTGCTGAGGGGGAAAAGAAGAGGAACATTCTAAATAGGTGGAGATCTAACCAAGTGATATGTTTTTATGTTTCAGTGAAATAAGAGCCTGAGAAAAGTAATATAATGGGTAGAGCTAGTTAATATTCAATAGCCACCACAAATGTTTGTCCTTCTTTGTCTTCAGGTAGTCATGCAAGTATTTGTAGTGTCTCACAGTGCCAATGACTCATTACAAAGGTCCTATATAAACAGATTTAGAGAGGACTCACCATTTTAGATTATCTAGAGAAGGGAAAACAGATCCCTGGAAATAGAGCAAATGGAAGGGAACAAATATATAAAGACCATGCCATATCAATATCAGTGGATTAGACAAAAGAAGAATTAGTTGGGGGTAGAAGATAGAGTGACCTGACGGGAGGCTTTGAGTATTTAAAGGACTTCCATGTGGAAAAAGGAGTTAATTGTGCTCTCTTTGTCTCCAGATGGATATTTAGTCATGATAACATGACAAAGGGATCCCCTATGTTATCACTTACAAACAGGGCCACAAATTAAAATAACATAAAATATGTTAATTACAAATTTATTTTTCTCACTGGCATTTTATTGGTGAACATAGTGATTTTTATCTAGTCATTATTATTGAGAAGTCACAGGTTTTTTGAAAGCAAAGTGATTTGGTTAAACATTTAATAAGATACTACTAAAGGAAATTTGGGTTTTATTCAAGGGAGAAAATAAGTATTAAGTTTATTAATGACCTTGAGCTACTCTAAGTCAGCAGAGCTAATACTGTACATGGCTACTCCAACTTTACTTAGGTTCATCAACTTGGCAGAAATTAAAGTCATCTAATGATAATGGTTCGGTGGGAGGAAATATTAGCATCAATTAAAATCATTAGTGTGAAAGAGAATTTTAATATCTGAATGGAAGGTATAATTAAAAAAAAATCTAATTACAACTCCTCATCACCTCAAAAAAACATAAAGTATAAAATGGCTGTTTAAATATTTATTAAATGTCAACATTTCTATGAAGACATGTATGCCAAGCCAAGGGCAGGCAGGCAGGTACCATTCCTGTCCTATGTTCCTAATCACCCATGCAATAGTGAAGTATTTGATGTGGTTTCCAGATAATGGATTGGAAATCTATGAGGATGAAAGCCACATTTCAAAGTTTCAATGAGAGCTTAATATACATATTTTTTGTTGTTGATTCATGATGTCCTGAATTCCTGAAACCTCCAAAATATACAGCATTCACCATATAATGCCATTTATGAGATTATATTTTAGAAAAAAAAAAGTTTTTATTTACATAAAATTATGTTACTAAGTTATTAGATGATATGGTTAACAGAGTATAGCAAAATGAAATTGAATGTTTAAGGAGCAGAGAAGAGTATAATGACAAAGTGCAAAACTGAAAGAGATAACAAACCATAAAGGAATCAGCCAATATTTATTACATTTTAGCTTTAATGTGATTTCCATTTTCCAGACACATGGTGAAACTAGCCAGATGGTTTGGGATTTTGTTTTAAATACCAAAGTGTATATGATTGCTCAGGTTGTGACAGAATAGCCAAAAATGAAGGGATTTCATTAATATATGCAAGATGTTTACTGACAAAGGAGTGGGATAAACCTCTGTTGGTTGAACCCTCTATTATGTTAAAATGGGGAAGATATGATCAAGGTGGTATTCTGCTACATTATTCAATGTTTTTATCTGTTTGCTTTGAGTCCTCAAACAATATTCCAATTGGGTGAGTATATTCTGTTAATTTTCAGTTAGTTATGGTATTTTATAGACTTTGTCTCTTTTATTATATCATTTGGAAATTTTTGTTTGTCCCTGCCCTTCTATTTACCAATGATTCTTAATTGCATTCATACAATTGTATTCATACAAACTTATTTTGGTGGAAAGTATACATATAGATCCATAATTACTAATATTCTTTTGGTGACATGTTCAGGTCATATTAAGGTCTCTAAGTCTTTAGTATCCCAAAGACTTTCCTAAATATTTTATATCTTCCTGCTTTTTAAAAATGTTTGGAATTATTTATTCTATTACTTCAAAATAATGTTGTCTCAAGTTTAAACCTGCACTTTGAATAGTTTCAACCAGTTTGGCTCATATTTATTTTCTTTTTTCTTTTTAAAGATTACTTTGCATTTTAAAGTTAGACATTACTTAATAAACCCATGATATTTCTGATTTTGTCTTAGTAATAACATCTATAATGTCAAAGTGGAAATTAATTTAGAAATACAAATTATATGCCTCTTAAGAATGGAATGAATATATTCCAAAGAGTGAGAGAAATCTGTAAGATAATTAATTAGTTGCTCTGATTAAACCTTAGCTTCAAGGAAAGTATATGTGTATGTATATGAATTACAATTCATTATACCATTATTCTGTTTTTTCTGAAAATAATAGCATTGATTTTTATTGTATTATGTTTGCATGTAGCAGCTCACTTCCTGATTTATAAAGAACTTATAATACTCAGATAAAATACATTAGATATTGGAAGTATATTCTGCTTGTTAATTTACTATAGTTATTTTATATATAATATAAACTAGTAATATCTAAAAATATGTATCATATTTTATTCTCATGGTAGAAAACTTAAACAGCTATTAAAGAAATGTTGCTCATTTCTTTTTAAAGTCCAACTCACAAAATATTCACAAAAATGGAGATAATCCTCTTTTCATCTTGTTTTTTTTATCAAATTAAATATCACTTATAGCATCCTCTAAATTGAATTTTAATATGCTTATTATGGTAGCAATATTAGAATGGATACTTTGGAAGACAGTTTAATATACTTGATATAAATTTAGACTAAGGAGAAGGAATACTTGGATACTACACCACTTCTTTCATTCACTTGACTTAGGATCATGATTAGAGCCTCAGTTACTGCACCTGTACATTTTGGCTAGGCATGGTGGCAGATATTACAATCTCTCTTCCTGATAGGCAATGAGTCTAGTGCTTCGCTTAAGCCTAGGAATCCTGAACTGTAGTAGAGCTAAAGCTCATGAGTTGTCCACACTATGTCGGGTCTCATTGTGGTAAAACTCTTAGAAAGGAAGGTATGAGGGGCACTAGATTGCCTAAGATGAACAAGCACAGCTTAGAAAAAGAGTAAGGCAAAGAATATATATCAATTGCCAATAGAATTGAGCCTATATGTGGCCATGGCACTTTCAGCCTCAGTGAGATAAGGGGATATATTTGTTTTAAGTCAAAACAATAGCTTCAAACTTAGAGTCTGAATGTTGTTGTGAGGTATAAATAATGTAACAAAGGCAAACATCTTAATTATATAAATATCTGTTGTTATTGTTTTTAATACCACCATGACATATTACCATTATAATAATACCACTATGAATCATCCATCTTTTCACCCTGTAAGTTTCTATGCAACACTGGCTTTCTTCTTCCATTAGTAAATTCTTTCCAGGAGGGCTTCTGTTTTGTGTATGAGCCTCCTTATTACTTGGCACTCCACTTCCACTTGTGCATCTGACTCTATGCCTTCATGCTGTTTTGCAGAAATTCGTCTTACAACCCACTTTTCATCTCCCGTTTATGTATTGTCTTCTCTCAGTAGAATGTAAGTTTCTTGATGGCATAGACAGTCTCTCTCTTTGCTTATATTTGTATTTTCAGTGCTTAGCATTCTCAAATAGTAAAAACTTAAAAAGATTTTTTTGGATCATGATCATTATCATTACTAATAATGTGAGAGGCAGAATGCCAAAGTACATAGAGTGCTACACTTGAAGAAAGGAAAGTATGCTGGGTTCACATTTTATCTCTAACTTTAACTGTGTGACCATAGACAAGTTATACAATCTAGCAAGGTTATATAGACTAAATTTGCATGTACTGAAAGTGGGAATAATCCAATTTAATTCAATAAACATTTACAAAGCACTTACTATGGTCCAGGAACTGATAGTATTACTATGACTACTATGACCACTCTGACTATGACTACTACTATGATAACAACTCCAACAACCTATTATTACTTTTCCTCCTTCTTCTACCACCACCACCACCACCACCACCACCCACCACTACTACTACTACTACTACTGCTTACTACTACTACTACTACCTACTACTACTACTACTACTACTACTACTATACCACTACTACTACATAAAAAAATAAATACCAATAATGCCATCCTTTTGCATTGTCGTGGTGTTCAAGCAATAAATGTGTCTATAGTGATTTGAAAACGTTAGTGCTCTGGAATTATTATTTGTGGAAATGTTGCAGATTGATCAAGGATGAAGATGAAGATAGAAAGGATGACACCTAAAGACACATGGAACTGTTATGAAAAGTTATGACGTTAAGATTCTTTTCTCTCCTCTCCACACACAATTTGGAAGCTTTAATAAAAAACAAAACGCAAAAAAACAAAGGGAAGACCTGAAAAGTATAAAATTGGAAGTTACTACTAATAGAGAAATAAAGTAATGTATAAAACTTATGCTAGGAAATACAAATATTGAAACCTAATAGTGGTTGCCTAGGGTCCTATTTGCATCATAGCAGGAAAAGTTGATATGTATGAAACTGAATAATTATTATTTTCTTGATGATGAAAAATTTTTAAATATAAAGTTTCCTAAGACATTTATAGGATTGTCCATTATGGATTCCCTCAGTTTTATATAATTATAATTACTGATTTAATCACATGAATATAGTGCACAATTAACAGATAGTTTGAGAATGTACTAAGTTTTCTGGAGTCAGATTACCTGTAATAGAATTGCTAGATTTGCTAATTATTACCTATGTGAACTTAGGTCACATACCCTCTCTGGCCCTGAGTTCATATCTATAAAATTTGTGTAGTGAGAAAATTCGCATCAGATGGCTTTTAAAATCTGTCCTTGCTCTTGACCAAAACTGTCCATCCATATACCCATTTAATCAATTTACATTTGTTAAGTGCCTTCTATATGCCGTTACTGTTCTAAGTCTGGTAATTTTAAAAGTGTATTTATCATCTGAATTTAAAAAGTGTATACCAGATAACTCTAGCAATCTCTTGGAATTCTAAATTAGAGTACTATGATTTATGTTAGTGAAAGACACGTTGACAATAGTTGCATGGTACCTTCTAGGTTTCTGTTTAGAGGCATCAGGACACTGTATTATAAATATTTGAAACTAGTGATCATGTTTTTCACTTCCTGTTTAATGGATGACAGACCCTAACAGAAACAAAGAGTTTTTCAATTCAATTTCATTATCTTACATATCACTATTTACTCCATTGGACGTTTTTCAATTTCTTTCTCAACTAGAAAGTAGGGTCTTTGTGACCTCCTTAATGACCTTGGAAGAAAGGAAAAATTTCAATGAAAAGTGATAATTTCAGAGATTCCCAGAGTAAATAATGACATTACCTAGTTTGTGAGATTCATTAAGACACTGTTAGCTATTAGCTGTGCTCCAGAAAGGGGATAATATGATGGTTATCAATTTAAATACAAAGATGGTAGGATGAGAGCTTGTTGCAATACTATTGAACTTTCTATTATCATTTTTTATGATCCAATTCCTCCATTTTCAGCTTAAACTACATCTTCTCTATGAGGACTTTACTGATCTTATATCTTATTGTCTTCCATTTTGAGATTACCTGAGATTACCTGTCTTCCATTTTGAGATTGACTGAGGTACCTAGTTATATACGAATAGTCCCCTCATAAGAATGTAAATTGCTTAGTTTCAGGGACTGGTATTGACAGACAATAAATGGCTTTTGATTTCTTTAATAATTGATTCACAACTGAACATCTAAGGATATATATGTACATATGTGTGCATATATGTATGTAAACAGAAGCACACATACACACATCTGTGATTTTTTAAATCTATCCATCATCTATCTATATAGCCACCAATCTATCTATAGTTCTTTAAACACAGTTTGGACAACCACTTTTTAGTTATGTTGTCAGAAGGGGAATCTGTTTCAGATATGAGTTAAATTAGATGGTCTCTAAGATCCCTTCCACATTGAGATTCTTCAGTGCTATTTTTTTTTATTGGGGGGGAGTTATAGTAAATGGAGGGAAATGGGAAAACAATGGAAGAAAATAGGAAAGATTTAGGAAATGTTTATCCAAGATGAAATATGCATTAGCCATTGCCAACATACACATACACACACACACACACACTCATGCAGCCACATAAACACTCATGCCCACACACCATGAAATAATCCTGATTTCTTTCCCAAGGATGTATGAAAACTAGAATCTTTAGACTTTGGTTCATGTCTCATTTCCTAACTTCCCTGGTGGTAGACCTTGAGAACTTTCCTCACTTAACTAAACTCTAAAAAGTGAAGGAAGTGGACAACATTTTATCTAGGTCAGTTTTACCTCTGAATTTTGTAATTCAGTATTTGTTCTCTCTTACCCCTTTTTTAGTCCAATGTATTATATGTGAATTTTGTTAGTCTTTAAGTCTATTTTCATTTATACCGCTCAAATTATTCAAGACCAAATTATTTGTAAAAATTGTGAAAAAATATTGGATGTTTCTACTGCATTTCACTGCATCATGTATCTAATTCTTCTGCTATTCCTAGAAGTTGTTTTTTTTTCTTGTTTGTTTGTTTTTTGTTTTGTTTTTTTGGTAAGGAATTGGGTTTACCGTGACTTGCCCAGGGTCACACAGCTAGTAGTGTCAGTGTCTGAGGCTGGATTTGAACTTAGGTCCTCCTGAATCCATGGCCAGTACTTTATCTACTGTGCCACCCTAGCTGCCCCATAAGCAATGTATCTTGATGAATTTCAAAATATTTTCATAATGGTTTGACTTGTTCAGAACTCTCTCACACATCTACTTAATGTGTTCCACCCATATTTCCATTAATATAACTTTTCCATTGTTTGACACATTAGCTTTAATCCATCAAATTGAGCTGCATATCAATCACAAAGCATTTCCTTATCTGTCCAATTTCTATTGTCCTATCTTCCAATCTACATTGTATTTTACTGTTTTGTATTACTTAGCATTTATTCACTTTATATTTATGATACATATATAGAAAGATGTGAGAAATATGCAAATGCATTTCTGTACATATGTGTGCATATATGCATATGTATGTGTATGTGTATATGTATACATAGTGGGTATCTGTGTGTATAAATATATATATATATACATACATACAGAGAGAGAGTATCTAAATAGAACATACTTACTATCTCTGTTATTAGAATTCTAGTTTCTCAAAATTGGTTCATTGCTTCTACTTATATCGCCAATTCCTAGCAATATATCAGACAAAAAATAGGAGTCTAATAAATGCTTACTTTTTATTGATTAAATGATTTGACAACTTGATGGTTATGAGGCAATAACTCATTTTTATTTGAATTTGTTTAGGTCTGATTATTAGCTTTTGGAAATTAGATTGATTTTTTTTCTCATAGAGATTTTGGTTCATTTATGCTTACATTATACCATAGTCTATTAAGTATGCAGTAGTACTGTCTAAAAATGTCAAAGTAATCATCTGAGCCTTCAGCCAATTGTAATCTTTCCTGGTAGAGGGCCTTGCCTCAATGTTGATGGCTGATAGATGACCACGATGGTAGTTGATAAAGGTTGGAGTGGCTATGGCAATTTCTTAATATAAGACAATATGAAGTTTTCCACATTGATTCATTCTTCCATTTACTTGAACATTTAGAAACCATTGTAGGCAAATTAATTGCCCTAATTTTAATGTTATTTTAAGAAAGCCTGAGAAGAGAGAAATGGGGAACCACCAGTCAGTAGAGCAATCAGAACACATGGGACATTTATCAATTGTTTTTCTTATATTGACAAAGTTTCTTCCGCACTGAAACAATTAAAATGGTAAGAATGAATATCACTGATAACAGAGCACCATAAAAGATAAAATAATGATGAAAAAGTTTGAAACATTGTGAGAATTACTAAAATTTGACACAAAGACACAATATAAGCACATGCTATTGTAAAAACAGAAAATGTGGCACTGATAGACTTGCTTGATACATGGTTGCCACAGAACATCTTTTCGCAAAAATGAATAAATAATACACATGTATGCACATACTAATTACATATACATATATATGTGATTGTATGTATATATATGCACTTAATATATGCATACACACCTGTGTATATGCACATTCATATTTGTATGTATGTGTGTGTGGACATGTATATATCTGTATGATATGCAAATGTGGACATGTATACATGTATCTATATATACACATATACACATACACACATAGAGAGAGATAGAAAAACATATGCAAAGCAAAATAAAGGGAAATGCTATAAAATGAGGTATGTCTATAGTGTTGAAATGAGAGTAAGTGCTTGGTTATTATAGCTTATATTGAAAACATCTAATATTATTTTGCAGCTTTTTTATGTCCCTAAAGAAAAATATGATGAAAAAAAAATATCTGGAGCCAACACAATAAGACTGAAAACTCCTGACGAGGATGGCGAAGGGTGCTACTCTTCACGAAACCCGAGGGTGGAGGTGTGAACAAAATATTATTGCCTAAGTAGGCTGTGACAATTTATCCTGGGACCCTCAACTCACATCCTCCATACTTCAAAACTCTTTAGGTCCTCACTCATTATCCTCTGCTTTTTCTCTTTAGACGATGAAATGACCTTCTCTAGACCAGGTACCTCTTTCACAGTGTCTGTTTCCATCTCTTCCTATTTCTCTGGTACCAAATTTACAAGTAATCATTATCTTTCTATCACTTACATTCAATCTCTCCCTCTCTCCTTTGTCTCTAACCTATCCCTAAATTATTCTTGCACTCTACTTCATTTGCCTTTTCTTTTACATTGTAAATTTCTTAAACTCTTATCATTCCCATTATCTTTCTATTTTCTTCTAATTTCATAACAATGGTCTTGCCCATTCTAGTTTTGGACCCTTCTAATTTGGGGAAAGTTTTCCTTATGTCATACCTATTTCTTCCTTTCAAATATCAGTGTTCTTTATTCTTATCTCTGGGACAGAATAGGATAAGTTTCTTTCAAATTGAAGCCCCTCAACTACATGAACAGAGCTTTGCTTTCCAGTATGCACTAAAATCTTCTTGTCTCTGGCCTAAAAAGACTCTGTTTTTTCAAACAATCCTCACATATCAGGATTTTGAGGTCTTTCATTGGTCTAGTTGACCTTTTCTAACTGTTCTCCAGGCTATTAATCTCCTTCCTAAAATATGAAATCCAAAACTAAATACAACATTCAGATTTAACTCATCTAAGGTAAATGACAGGGCAATGATGTTTAAGTAACTTCCCCAGGGTCATACGGCTAGAAAGTGTCAAGTGTCTGAGGATGGATTTGAACTCAGGCGCCTCCTGAATCCAGGGCCAGTGCTTTATCCATTATGATCCCTAGCTGCCACATCGAATTAACTCTTTACTTGCAAGCCCTAATTAGACAACTGTTTTTAATCATCATACCAACATACTGACTCATTATTTTCTTTGTCATTATATTTTAAATTATATTTAAACTTTAATTGACTAATTTATATAATTTCATGCCTCTCCCCTATTAAATGATCATGATTGTCCAGAAGAACACAGTCAAGTTTTCACCCACTGCTTAAAAATAAAGCGCTCCCAGGGGCGGCAGCTACGTTGATTCAGTGGCTAAAGCACCCGGCCCTGGCTTTCAGGAGGACCTGAATTTAGATCTGGCATCAGGGACACTACGACACTTCCTAGCTGTGTGACCCTGGGCAAGTCGACTTAAACCCCCAATGCCCCGGCAAAAAAAAAAAATACAGGTCCCATTTCCGAACCCTGAGTCCACTACTTCTCAGGGAAAAATGACATGTGGAATTTCTCATTACAGGTACTCTGACATCTAAGAAGGTTATTGCTTAATTAATTTTTATGTCTTTTAAACCTTACTGGTTTTTTCAATGTGTGTTTTGAATCATTTTTTTTGTGGTTCAACTCACTTCATTCATCTATCTATTTTTTATATATGAATGATGGAAGATAATTTAGGAAAGGAAGGGGAAGTGTACAGAAGGGAAGGGAAGATGGCCTACATTCATAATCATTTGATTAAATCAAAGAGAGAAAGGATTGGCTTAAAGAAGCAATGCATTTCCTTGTATGGAGGTTTGAAAATCCAAGGAAAAACATTAGTTAAGCTTATTATTGGATACAAGTCTTAAGTACAAGTTTTATTAAATGGTTTCTGTGATCTCTCCTAACTCTGGGGATTCCAATCCTGTGATTCATTTTGAAAATATCATATATTAACTACAAATATGGACTCTGATAGTAGAAGTTATATATGAATAAATTATATATAATTGATTTTATTACCTTTCTTTAAATGAGGGAAGGTACCTGGCAATGGAACATATTTGCTATTTAATCAAACAAGTGATTTTAAGCTGTTTAGGTCAGATTCCCAAAAGAATGAATAATTGAATTAAAAAAAGACGTAAGCACTTACTCTCTTTCTGTGTTTTGTGCTTACCAAAAGTTGGGATTAAAATATTTTCATCCCTTTTTGATATTTCTACTCATTGGAAGGTAAGCAATATGGTAGCAAATATACATGTGCAGTCATGCAAAATATATTTCAATATTATCCATGTTGCAAAAGAAAAGTCATGAAAATAAAGTGAAAAACGGTAATGCTTCAATCAGCATTCAGAGTTCAATAGATCTCTCCCTGGTGGTGAATGATATATTTTATTTTATCATGAGTCCCTTCTGCAATAAACAAAACAAGTTTTTTGAAGTCAAGAATTCTTTGGATTTTCACTTCTGCCTATCTCCTCTGCATGGTTCATTCCCTGATACAGGCACTTGCAAACATTCTAACTTGAGCTGAGATTGGGTTGAAATGATTAATTTAAATTAATTCAATTCAAAATAGAATCAAGAAGAAATTTTTTTTGGGCAGAACAGTGAAAACAATCAAATGGACTGATGAGTCTTAAAATCTAATGGACTCCATTGGACATATCAAGCTTTTATAAAGTGTGGTACAGAGAAAGAATATTTTCATAATTAAATAAGGATCAAGGGCAGCTAATTGGCATAGTGGATAAAACATCAGACCTGGATTCAGGAGGACCTAAGTTGAATTCTGGCCTCCGACACTTGACACTTACTAGCTACTGCTGACCTTGACAAGTCACTTAACTCTCATTGCCCTGCAACCCCCCAAAAACAAACAAACAAAAAAAACAAAAAAAACTCAATGGGAGGTGGAAGGGGGGACCAAGAGATGATCTCTTTTAACAGCAACAAAAAAAGTAATGTTTGCCCCACAAAAAAAGAAAGGAAAAGAAAGAAAAATAAGGATCAAACATAGTTAATAATTAAGTTCATCATGTAACAAACATTGCTCTCTGGAAACTTTCTTTTTTTCTGAGACTAATGGAATAATAAGCAGTTTTTATCCAAACTATGCTTCACTGTGTGAAAAAGTACTAGTGTACATATTGTCTATGGTCTTGATAATTCAAATAAGCATTCTGACCTTTATGAGGCATTCCCTTTTTTCTCTAAGAAAAAAAAAGTTGCTGAAGAATCTTTTGTGGTGTTTCAGTCACTTTTTATTCAATTACAAATGAATTTTAAAAAAAGGTTTGTCAGTATGTCACAATTTAATAATAAATGTTCAGGTCCTGAAATCCAAGACTGTCTTAAGAAAAACCCTGAAATATTTGTTCTCCTATACTATTACCATTAAAAACAATGTTTATTTATTTATTTTGCAGGGGAGATGACAATTAAGTTACTTGCCCAGGATTACCCAGCTAGTGACAAGTGCTTATCTGAGACCGGATTGAACTTCAGGTCCTCCTGAAATCCAGAGCCAGCTGGCTTTAATCCACTGCAACCATGCTTGCCCTCCTGTGCCACCTAGCTACCCATCCAATTTCTTATAGGTAACCATTTATATCAGTTCTTTCCTGTCAAACCTGGGAGATGAAAAGTGTCCTAACATGAAATAGCAAATCATTGAACAATTATAAATTTTTTTTACATACATCAGAGAAAAAGATGTGTAAGAATTAAGAATAGAAACTCTGACCCCTCCTTTCTAAATTGCCTTCAGAGAGCCTGGCTTGGCAAAGACCTAAAAGTGAAGTCACCTACTATGATTGATTGAAGTGTTAATGAACATTTTCATGACCCTGTCAGATGGATCCCAGGTCATAGCAAATTATTTCCTCAAGTTAAGTTGGATATCCCAGCACATCTTAATCCTAAATGAAATATGTATGAGTATATGTATGAATACATGTATGTGTATGGGCATGTATGTGTGAATGGTATAGTAAAGTTATCTGTGAATTATATTTGTGGGTAAATTTGGGGTTTTGGTATGATATTTATGAATATTTCCTTTTTGTGAAAGGGGATATGTTGCAAATTAACCTCAAAACATAAGAGCTATTTCTGTTTAACAAGTCATAAAATATCTTCTTTTAGATGGCTATCTGTGGTCTAGGAATGGTACAAGCATGAAGGACTGGAGTCCAAGTGAAGAAGGAAAGGCTGGGAAAAACCTTAGAAGGAATCTGACTCTCTGTCTCATTCTCTTTTCTAGTTCCAGTTATGTTAATATTATAGAATCAGCAGTGTTGTTCAAGGGAACAAATTTCATTTGTTAAAAAGGAAATGCTATGTATTAACATTCTCCTGCCAACTTTTTATGAATGCCTAACAGAGGAAGAAAGAATTAACAGGTATATTGATAACAAAAATCATGCATTCACCAAAGGGCGATAAAGCTGTGCATACCCTTTGACCCAGCAATACCACTTTTGGGTCTTTTGCCCAAAGAAGTCAAGGAAAGGGGGAAGGGACCCACATGTACAAAAATATTTATAGCTGCTCTTTATGGCAAGGAATTGGAAGTTGAGGGGATGCCCATCAATTGGGGAATGGCTGGACAAGTTGTGGTATATGAATACAATGGAATACTACTGTGCTGTAAGAAATGATGAGCAGGAGGAGTTCAGAGAAACCTGCAGGGTCTTGCGTGGGCTGATGATGAGTGAGATGAGCAGAACCAGAAGAACATTGTACACAGTATCAACATTGTGTGTTGACCTACTGTGATGGAGTAGATTCTTCTCACCAATGCAATGGTACAGAAAAGTTCCAGGGGACTCATGATGGAAGAGGATCTCCAAATCCAGAAAAAAAAAAAAAAGAACTATGGAGTATAGATGCTGAATGAATCATACTACTTCTTTTGTTTTTGGTGCTGATGTTTATCTATTTTGAGGTTTTTGTCATTGCTCTGATTTTTCTCTTATAACATGACTAATGCAGAAATATGTTTAATGTTATTATATATATGTGTGTGTGTGTGTGTGTTTGTGTGTATATATATATATATATATATATATAAATATATATATTATATTATTTATATATATATATATATATATATTATATATATATATATATACCTATATCAGATTGCCTGCTGTCTAGGGGAGGGGGGGAGGGGGAGAAAGGAGGGAGAGAAAAATCTGAAATTGGAGAGCTTGTATAAACAAAAGTTGAGAACTATCTTACATGTAATGGGAAAAAAATAAAATACTTTATTAATTTAAAAAAATCATGCATTCAAAGAATTCCCAAGTTGTTGAGGTCCTCATTAAACACATAATTGTTTATACTAGAGAACAAAGGATTTCTTCCATAACACAAAACCACTTGACAAATGACCAGGTGACTTTTGTTTCAGGAGAACAAGGGACCAAGACACTATGACCTCCTGAAAGAGCACATTCTAATTCAAGCAACCATTATTTGTTGGAAAAGTTTTTATCTTTTTCTTCTGTCAACTGGACTAAATGTGCCTTGGCAATGTGCACCCATTGTTCCTGTCCCCTTCCTTCCATGGCACAAGTACAACAAATGTTACTTTCAAAAATGGAAGCTGGGTCACATACTTAAAGTCTGCTAATACATACCAGTATCCCTTCAATAGTTTTCTCTTCTTCACTTTAATTATTCTTAATTTTTTCACCCTGGGCTTAAACTGAGAAGGTGTCAAGGTCCTTAATCATTCTGATCATCCTCCCTTTATACTCGTTCTGACCTTGAAGATCTTAATGGATTTTTTTTTCTATACCATAATTAGCAATATGGGTTGTTGTGGGGTTTTTTGAGGATTCTATCTTAATCATAAGAGTATTTTATTATTTTCCAATCTTATGTAAAGATAGTTTTAAACATTTGTTTTTATAGGATTTTTAGTTCCAAATTTTCCTCCCACCTCTTCCTTTCCTCCCATATCCCCAAGATGTTAAGCAAAATATTTGATTCCATGGACTCTGGCACAAAATTTCGGCCTATCAATAAGTAAATTCTGTTTAAATTCATTATTTTCTATTTAGAAAATGTAGAATATTTTTCAATATTGCAGAAGATTGTCATATTTCATAAGCATTTTAATAATTTAGACAATTTATCCCTGGTTACTCCTGCAAAAGTTTCTGGTGCTAGCAGTTTTGTAGTGGGTTAAGCTAGTTTGATTTAGTACTTAGCATTGTAAACAGCTTCAATTTTTCTTCATTTCTTAAAATTCAATGAGCCTCAAACAAAAGAGATAAGAAAAATAGTGAGCTCAAGTCACTGTAATATTAAGGAGTTTGCATAAATCAGAATCACATTAATTTCATGAAAATTATAAACAAATTATCACATATTATATTAAACAGCCCATTATAAGACACAGAAAACCACTTTAATAAACATCATTTAGAAGTTCATTTATATATTTTAATCAATTTTTTCTAATGAAAGGAATTTTACATTTCCAGCAAATATCCTTTGAACATGATACTCTCACAAAATTATACATCTCTAGGTTATCAAATTTTGTCATGCTGATTCTTTGATATTATTTTCACTAATTTTTTTCAGGGGGTTATCTATGATATTTCCTCTAACTTTACCTCTAATATGTCTTTAGGAGGAGTTTATGACTCTTCAAATTATGAATTACATTACTTTTGTAATCATCAAATGCATTTTTCCTTAAGGCTATTTATTCTTCAAAACATTGTTTATTGTTATGAAGAAAATTTGCCCTACCTAAAACATATTGAATTGCATGTGATGGGACAATTTCCCTTATAGTGATAAATGGTAGTCACTGACATTGAACAAATAGTGTATGTAATATTACACTGTAATAGACAATTATAATGGGAAAGTGAAGATGAATTTCCCTTAACAATAACATTAACCATTTTCAGATTGCAGCATTAAGTTGTATAAGCTTCAGAATCAGTGCCTATTAACCCTGCTCTTCTCTCTTACTCAGACTACTTCATCAGGGGAGGACAGGTGTTTTAGATCTCAGTGCCATATCTGAGGAAGGACATTCATTGGATTGTCCCCAAGAATGAAAACAAGGATAGGAAAGAGTCACTAAATGGGATGACATTTGAGGACTGGTCAAAGGAACTGGAGACAGAATAAGAGATGACTTAGAACATGATGATTGCTTTTCAGTATTTGAAAGCCTGTTATATGGAACAGGGATTGGACCGCTGTTGTTTGGGCCACAGATGGCAGAGAACTAGGAACAATGGGTGGAAATTACAAAGGCCTAGATTTAGACTTGATGGAACACATCAGACAGTTAGACTTCCTACTAGTCACTCTGGCTTGTGCTAGCAACTCAAGTCATAGAAACAGAAGGCTTCTTATTCAGCATACTCTTTATTCCACACTGCTACTTCCAATTTGGTAACACAGTGGAAATTGCTGTAGATCTAAAGTCAGGAAAAGTCTAATAACAAATTTGACATAAGAAATATGCTAGCTGTGTGGCTGAGGGCAAATGACAACATAATTTTGTATAATTTTCCTCATTTGGAAAATGAGGATCATAATATTGCCAACATCTTAAGGTTGTGTGAAGATCAAATGGGATAATATCTGTAAAGCACTTGGGGACAATGCTTAGTACATAGATGAATAGTTTCTTATTTCTTCCCTCCACTTGTCAGGGTAAACGAGCATTAGTTAATGTGCTCCAGGGAAACCTCTTAGCCCTGGGGATAGACCTTTTCCAATTTTATCCTTTGTATCAACCAATGCGACACTCCCCAACCTGTAGTAGAGGCTTCTGAGCTTGTATTGTGTGTATACACATATATACATATACACACATGCATATATATGTGTATATATATATATATATGTGTGTGTGTGTGTATGTATATATGTGGATATATACACACATGCATATATATATGTATGTGTGCATAAGACATACATACATATATGCATAGTGTGTATATACACCGATCCATAAATGTGCATGTGTATATGCATGCACATATATGTGTACACATCCATATATGTAAACACATCTACATGTATGCATATACATACATGCCCATATGTTTGTCTCTTCATTATACAGGCAAGAAAATGGAGGACCAAGGCAATTAAAAGACTCAACAAGGTTACAGAACATTAAGCATCAGAAGTAGAATTTAAAACCAATTCCCTGACTCTGAAGTTTTGTTTTGTTTTGTTTGTTTGTTTTTTTATTTCACTACTAATTCCATACTCCCACCTTCACATGCAAAAATATTCCACATCTACTTTGTTTAACTTTTGTAAAATGCAGACATCTACATAATTTCAAATTCTTCATCACACAAGAAGTTTAGTAAAAAAAATTTCAGTGATGATAACACTTTTTGGTAAATGGTCATCCATGATTATAGGAATCACAGCAGTATAAATAGGGATAATGGAGGGAAATATTTCCCTCCCTTTAATTTCATAATTAGCTAAAGACTTTCCTGAATGATTAGTCCAATGTTCAGGCTGTGTGTCCTTTCAAGAAATTTTTCTGAAGTTTGTACTTTACTGTTCCTTTTTTATGGCAAATCCTGATATAACTTCCTTTAAATCCTTCCCTCCCTTCCTAATACCTGAGCAAATACAATGACTACAACTGTTTTTAAAATTATATAGTCTGCTTAAATTGTCATATAAATAGTCCATTAGTTCTCCCTTCCAGGTTCTTTCTACAAAATTCACCGTGGTTTTCAGAGAGTTTAAACAGTATGACCTCATTTCCTCCCTTCATTAGTCATTAATGCCTGAGAGAATGAGACTAAGTATTCATTACTAGAAACCGCCATTTCAGTAGATATAGATTTTCCAAGAAAATGCTTCTGCTTCTGACACTTATTTCCTAAATGGAGCAAAGTCACTTGACATTCCTGTGCATCAGGCAACTATAAGACAATTTAGTTTATAGGTGTTCTACCAAAGCATTGGTGGAGGGAGGTCCTAGATTCACAAATCACCTTAAGTAATATAGTAGAAAAAGTGTTCAATCTTGTGTCCAGAAGATGGGACGTCCAAGCTACCTTGGATCTAAACCGGTTATGTGATACTAGGTAAGTCAATTAACCTATATCTAAATTCATTTTCCATAAAGCAAAACATGGATAATAATTACTCTTATCTCACTTCGTATTTGTCAGGATTAAATACAAAACATGTAAAGAACTTTACAATTTTAAACTTTGTAAGTAAATATGCTGGACGTAATTATATTGTTATTAACAACAACAACAAAAATCTTAAGTGTCTACTATTGGAAGACACTTTTTTGGGGAGGGCAATGAGGGTTACATTATTTACCCAGGGTCACACACATCTAGTAAGTGTAAAGTGTCTGAGGCCATATTTGAACTCAGGTCCTCCTGAATCCAGGGCCAGTGCTTATCCACTGTGCCACCAAATGCCCCCAGAATACACAATTTAAAAAAAATATATATATGTGGAGGGCAGCTAGGTGGCACAGTGGATAGAGCACTGGCCCTGGATTCAGGAGGACCTGAGTTCAAATCTGGCCTCAAACACTTTAAACTTACTAGCTGTGTGACTCTGGGCAAGTCACTTAACCTCAATAGCCTCACCAAAAAAAAAAAAAAAAAAAGATATATGTTACTTATATTTTATCAAACCGCTTTGTCAAGGAAGCCCTAAGTATTGTTGTTCTTTATTTTCATTTTATCCAATATATATATGAACATATTTTTGGTCTTTGGTCCATGATAAACATTGTCCCTTATGAAATTACATCATTGATTTGGTTTTGATCCAAAACCTACAATTGCATTGGTTTTGGTAGCTCTAAGTGAGAAAATGTTCCCTGCCAGTACAACTAACAGGGTCATAAATTTTGAGCTAGAAAGCAACTTACAAATTGTTTAGTTCAACACCCTCATCTTATTTCAGAGGAACTAAGGCCTAGAGAGGATCAGTGATCTGCCTATATTTGCCTAGGTTGTGTTAAGTGAAAAATGGAAATGGAGACTGTAGTGTCCAATTCTGGAGCTAGTATTCTTTCTACTACACTGCACTGTCAAAATATGTTTTTTGTTTTTTGTTTTTTTTTTTTCATTCTATAGGCTTAGCGAGGTAGCTAGATGCTCAGGGGATAAAGCACTTGGCCCTGGATTCAGGAGGACCTGAGTTCAAATTCAGCCTCAGACACTTGACACTTACTAGCTGTGTGACCCTGGGCAAGTCACTTAACCCTCATTATTCTGCAAAAAAAAAAAAAAAAAATCTGTAGGCTTAGAGAGTTTGCCCGAACACTTGAGATTTTAAGATAAAGTGTAGCTATGTTCACATAGCCAGTATGGATTAGCAGTACCTCTGGTGAGAGGGCTGACAGAGCCCTTTTCAGGGCTGATCATTTACCTTTGGTATCCACCTTCACCCAACTCTCACTTGTGGCTTCCACAAAGCTATAGTGGCAAAAGAGCCACACACTATAAACAATCTTGGCAGATGGGTTAAACCAGGTCATAGGTAACCAATAAGCCTTAAACCTTTTGGTGAAATGGGAGATGTCTACCCCAAACAAAGGATTGACTTTCTTTTTTGGATTTTTTATGCATTTTAATATTAAATACAACACGAGAAAAGAAATGAAGAGAACATTTTCATGTAAACAACAGAAGAGAGGACTCAATATAAAACAGTAAATTTCCATTTTCAGAAAACCTATATAAATACTACACAGCTTTTAAAACTATGTAGATTTTCTTTGCTTCATTGTAGGCTTTCTTTTATTCTCCTGGTATGTACTTTTTACTTTATTTTTTCCTCCCTTCCCAAATCCCACCCTAAAGAAGGTTATAATTAAACATGGAGATTATAGATAGATACATGCATACATACATATATTCATATGTAAATATATACATAGAGACATACATATGTGTATATATACACACAGAGATATCTATAAACATACACATATTTCATATATACACCTATATCATGTGCATATGGATAGAGCATAGGCCCTAAAGCTGGGAGAACCTGAGTTCAAATCTCATCTCAAATACTTCCTAGCTATGTGATCCTGGGCAAAGCACTTAACACTAATTGCTTTAAACATCTTATGTCATCTCCAGTCATCTTGATTTAGATCTTGCCACTGGACCCAGATGGCTCTGGAGAAAAGTGAGATAAGTGACGTTGAACAGCCCTGCCTCATTTAAATCCAATTCACTGCAAGTCATGACATCTCCCCCACTGTCATGGTCCTCTTTCAAACAGAAGGACAACAACATTTTCATACATGTATGTATGTTTGCATTCATATACATATGAAATGTATGGCTATACACATATATGCATACCTATATACATATACATGTATAATCATAAACCTATACATAAGACTGTACTGTATAGATTTCCACTCTTTTTCCTATTTCTGCTTTGCCTTGTTCTCGAAATTCAGGGCAATTTTCCTGGTTGAACAGGCAAATAAGAGCAATTTGTTTCAAGGTTCATGAAGGCAGCTAAAACAGATTCTGTGGAGTAATTGTAGCTTGGTCAAGTATTGAAGACAACAATATCAAATACTGCATCCTGGGCCATTGCCACTCACTTTGACTTTTGCCTTTTCACTGAACTTCTATGATACAGGCTAACAAAATTGAGTAACTCTTCCTCATTAAATCCACTTCACATGAAAGTCAAACATCACCCATGATCTCAGTGATCCTTTTCATAAATGAAGGATGAACAACCATTTGTGCTTGTAACAATTGGCATGACGCTACCTGCTGGGGACTTACTGTAGGAAAGGCTTCAACATGAAGAGAGGGGCCTCTGAGGGCAGGACCATACGGCTTTCTTTGGCATCAGGAAGTGACTTTGGCTGGTGGGAGGAAGAAGGAAGAGGCTGGTCGCTCTTACTCTCTCTCTTTCCTGAGGGACTCTGATGGAGAAGGGAGCTAGAAATGCGCTCTCCTTTAATAGAGAGATGAATCTAGGCCTTTCTCTCTCTTACCAAATTCGTATTCTCCTTAATAATGCTTAAAAGTCTAACTCTTGCTAAAGCTTATAATTTATCAGCGACCACTCATTAGATATTTTAGACAGTATAACTAGAATTTTATCCCTTACATGCTAGAGGTTATGACTTAAACACAGGTCTTCTTAATTCTGAAGACAGTTCTCTACACACCTTGAAAGGCTATCTCTCATGTTGAGCACAGAAAACATTTTTTCTTACCTGTGTGCCCAATTGACAGTTTAAAAGACATTTACTTCACAACTGTAGGGGAAAATGTCATCCCCATTTCACAGATGAGTCACTGAGCTGAAAAAGTGACTTTTCTACAACCATGCACAAAGGATTTAAACTTTCAGTGGAAAGTATGAATTCAGAATCTTTTTTATATATTCTTTCCACTTTCGTACATATATCAAAAATTCTTTTCTTTAATATTTGGACCAGCCTGCTGTTATAGCAATAGTTTATATTTGTTCATGTCTTCCCATAGACTTTTTAAAAAAAGACAATTGCAATGGTATTGCCAATGACAAACTCCTTTTAACTTGCTTGCAGGGTGAAATGATTTAGAATTCAAGGGAATCAGTTCTGAAAATGGAATTTTGTGTGTGTGTGTGTGTGTGTTTTTTCCCCCATTCAATTAAACAAGCACTGAATAACCATTACCTACTGGAAGCCTTAAGATACAGTGACCAAATAATGAATTAGATTGGATTGAACTGAAACAAAAGAATGAGTTTTTACTTCCTTCTGCAACATTTGGGGTCTTTTTTATCGCTTTTACGTTGAAGGTCAAGATCATTTGCTTCATTTCATCTTAATATACTGAGGAGTTTGCCCAATTCAAATCAGGATTACTTGGAGAGTTAATTGCTTCAATTCCAAAAGGCAATGAAATGGAATCTTGCACATTGTTTCCTTTTAATCATAAAATTCATTTTAGAACGTGGTTTAATTTTAAAGTTCATTGGGAGGTCAGGATCAACATGAGACTCATAAGTTAACCTATGCTATACAGGGGGAAATAAATTTGACTTTGTAGTCTCTGTGTGTGTGTGTGTGTGTGTGTGTGTGTGTGTGTGTATTCAATTCTTGCCTTTCTGCGTTAAAGAAAATGTGACCTTAAGGAAGTCAAAATTTAGCAAATATTGAATTTGCCTCAACAAGTATTGTGCTTTCTTTTTGCTAGGGTTCTAAAGATACAATGGATAAAAATTTAGTAGCTCTTGACTTCAGAGATTATATCTTGCTGTAGAGGGGACAGTATATGCATGAAATGTAATATATAATTATATTCTAATTAAGGCAAAAAATAATTTTAGGGAAAAGCACTATAATAACTTGGGTCTTAGGAAAAGTTTTATGTTAGTGAGATGACACTTGGGACTGAGCCTTGAGAGAGCCAAGGATTGATCTAGATCTAGACCTAGATCTAGATCTAGATAAATATATAAATATATGGATATGGATGTGGATTTGGATATACATAATTTTCCAAATTATATGTAAAATACAAATTTTGATATCAAGTTTTGGGAAAATTTGTGTTCCCAATTCTCTTCCTTCCTCCCTCCACACCCCCCCTCAAGAACTCAAGCAATCCAATATAAGCTATACATGAACAGTCATGGAAAACATTTCCAAATTAGCCAGGTTGTGAAAGAAAACAGACAAAAACAAAACTTCAGATAAAGGGACTAACAAAAATATTGTTTTTCAATTTTTATTCAAATAACATCAGTTCTCTCTCTCTAGATGGATTGCATTTTTCATAAGACATTCAGAGTTGCCTTCGCTCATTGCATTGCTGAAAATAACAAAGTCATTCACAGCAGATCATCTCTTTGCATCAGCTCATGCAGTTCCTTCCAGGTCTTTCTGATAGCATCCTGCTCATCATTGCTTTTATAGTAAACTACATTTATATATTACTTTAAAGATAGATTTCATTACAATAAACCCATGAGGTTGATTATTGCAACAACAGTAATAGATAACATTTATATAGTACTTTATATTTGACAAAGATTTTTTTCCAATAGCCCGGCAAAGTAAGTACCACACATATTGCCATCATCATCACCAATCAATCCTCATATTCTTCATTCAATCCTCCTTATCATCAATCAGTCCCCCTCATTAATCTTCACCAATCCATCCTCATCTTCCTCCAATCATCATCAATCCATCATCATCATCTTGCATTACTCGTGACTCTGCTTCAAAATTTTTTTCACAATTATTATTGTTAATTGTTTCCTTCTATCTTAATCTCTTCACATATTTACTCTATTTTCTATCTTCTTTTACCCTATCCCTTCCAAAAGTTTTTTTTGTTTTGTTTTGTTTTGTTTTTTGGTGAGGCAATTGGGGTTAAGTTACTTGCCCAGGGTCACACAACTAGTAAGTGTCAAGGGTCTGAGGTTGGGTTTGAACTCTGGTACTCCTGACTCCAAGACTGGTGCTATATCCACTCCACCACCTAGCTGCCCCCCCCAAATTGTTTTGTTTCTGACTGCCCCCTGCCCTGCTCTGCCCTCCCTTCATTAACCCCTCCTTCCTCATCTCTTTCCCCTCCTATTTTCCTGCATGTTAGATAGATTACTCCACACAATTCAGTTGTATGTTTACTCCTTCACTTGAGCCCACTGCTGATGAATTAAGGTCTTTGTGCTAATTCTGATGAGGGTAAGGCTCATTCACTGCCCGCCACTCCTTCTCCATTTCTTGCCCCCATTCCATAACCACTTTCCTTCTTCTTTCATTGTGATTTTACCCCATTCTACCTTTCCCCCCTTTCCCTCCCCCAGTAAAAATCCTCTACCCCCCTCAATTTATACCCTAAAGATGTCATCATAGACAGCTTGGTGACACAGTAGATAAAAAAACTTACCCTGGACCCAGGAGGACCCAAGCCCAAATCGAGTCTCTGACACAAGATAATCACCAACTCCATGCCCCAAAGCATGCCACTCAACCCAGAGTGCCCACAAAAAAGATAAATAAAACAGAAATGCTTTACAGAAAATCATTCCGTTCATAATCAATTCCCACCTATGCCTTCTGTCTAAATGTATTCCCGTCATCTGCCCTAATACTGAGCAAGCTCATATGAGTTAGACATATCATCTTCTCATGTAGGAAATGTAAAGAGTTTCACCTTTTAACATCCCTCATAATTTCTTTTTTTCCTGTTTACCTTTTTATGCTTCTCTAGGCTTTGCATTTGAAAGTCAAATTTTCTATTTGGTTCAGGGTTTTTTCATCATTAATGCCTGAAAGTTCTCTTTTTCACTGAAGAGTCCCATTTTTCCCCCTGAAAGATTATACACAGTTTTGATATGTAGGTGATTTTGGATTTTAATCCGAATTCCTTTGCCCTCTGGAATATTATTACATGCCCTCAGATCCTTTTAAATGTAGAAGCTTCTCTATCCTGTGCTATCCTTACCGTGGGTCCACAGTATTTGAAATGTTTCTCTCTGGATGCTTGCAATAATTACTCCTTGACCTGGGAGCTCTGGAATTTGGCTATAATATTCTTGGAAATTTTCCTTTTATGATCTCTTCAGGAGGTGATCAATGGATTCTTTCAATTTAGATTTTACTTTCTGCTTTCTAGAATATCAGGACAATTTCCCAGACAATCTCTTGAAGATCGTGTCTAAGCTCTTATTTTGATCATGGTTTTTTAAGTAGTCCAATAATTTTCAAATTATTTCTCCTGTATCTATTTTGCAGGTCAGCTGTTTTTCCATGGAGATATTCCACATTGCCCTCTATTTTTTATTCATTTGGATTTTCTTATTTTTGTGTTCATTTTCTCATAAACTCGTTAGCTCCCACTTTTTCATTCCTAATTCTTAAGTAATTATTTTCTTCAGAGAGCTTTTCCATTTGGCTTTTCAAGCTGTTGACTTTTTTCTCATGATTTTCCTACATCACTCTCATTCTCTTTCCATTTTTTCTTTACCTCTCTTAACTTTATCTTAAAAGTCCTTTTTGAGTGCTTCTATGGCCTGAGACCAATTCATATTTTTCTTGAAGCTTTGGATATAGGAGCCTGACATTCCTGCCATATTCTGAGAGGGCACGCTGATATTCCTTGTCAATAAAGAAACTTTCTATGAGCCACACCATTTTTCTGCCTGCGCATCTTGCCAGGCTATTTTCTTTGTGCCACCAACACAAGGTTTCAGGACAAAAGAAAGAGGGAGAGAGGAGAGAGAGAGAGAGTGAGAGAGAGAGAGAGAGGCCAGCTACACTTCCTAATTCCTGCCTTCCTGTGGGACAGGAAGAGGGGCATACCCCACACACAGCTCAAAGCTAAGTGGTTGGTGGAATTCCAGTCCATTGATTGACATGACTTACAGGCAGTGCATGAATTGTGAGGTAACTTCCAAATGCTGATTTGAACCTCAGAAAGGTTTTCTCATGCTCTCTTTGTAGGGGGATCCTGGTACTAATATTCTCACTATACCAATTTTAGCTGGCAAAGGCTTCATTTCTAAAATACTTATGGAAATAAGCCAAAATGATAAATGATCAAATCTATAAACAGAAATTTTCATATAGAAATAGTCAAAGTTATCAATAATCACAAAAATGCTTTAAGTCACTACTAATTAAATATATGCAAATTAAAACAAATCCAGGGACCAACTTACCTCTACCAAATTGGCTAGTGTGACAGATAAAAATTACATGCTAGAAGAGATGTTGAAAAATTGGACCACAGATAAACTGTTGGAATTATGAAACAATCCATCCATTCTGGAGAACAATTTAGAACTACAACCCAAAGAATTATAAAAATGTTGCATACCCTTTGACCCAGTAATATTGCTGCTAGGTCTGCATCCCAAAGAGATCAATTAAAATTATAAAAGGCCTATTTGTACAAATCATACTCTCTCTCTCTCTCTTTCTCCATAGACATACACATATGTATATATATATATATGTCTGTGTGTGTATGTGTGTATATATACACATATGTGTGTATGTCTATATGTGTGTGTGGTGTGTGTGTATATACATATGTGTGTGTGTTTAGTAGTCACCTAAAGTAAAAAAGGAAGCAGGGTTTAATGGAGAATTAGATATCAAGTCGAAGACATCAAAAAGGGAATGACTGAAAAAGTTGTGCTTCCACAATTGCTTAATTGTGATGGAATACTATTATTTTATAAGAAATGAAGAATATGACGGTTTCAGAAAAGCCTGGGATAACTTATATGAACTGATGAAAAGTGAAGTGAGCTGAACTAGCAGAAAATTTTGTATATAGTAACAACAATATTGTTATGATAATCAACTGTGAAAAACTTAAATACCCTGATCAAGACAATGATTCAAGACAAATACAAAAGACCCATGATGAAAAATGCTAGCCTTCTCAAAAAGAACTGATAATTCCTGAATACAGATATTTGTATACCTTTTACTTTATTTTTTCTTGGTTTGGTTTTTATTTTTTTATTTTTGTTTTACAACATGGCTAATACGGAAAGTATGTTTTACATGAATTCACATGTTATGGTCAATATCAAGTTGTTTGCCTTCTGAAGGGGGAGGGATAGCAGGGAAGGAGAGAACTTAGAAGTCATTTTTAATAAAAAATATGGTTATGTTTACATGGGAGTAGCAAATATTTAATAAAATAAATAAAATTATATAAAAATATTAAAAAGAAATATATAAGTGGCTGCTGATTGCTAAGAGCTTTACCCTAGAAGTATTGGGGATCAATTGAAATTATCTCACCATAAATGTGGCATGGGCAGATCTCATTGGCCCTCAGTCTCCTTGAAAGAAGATTAGAGTAGCTGACCTCTCATGTTCTTTTCTAGTGTAAGATCTTCATGTTCGCAGTGATGACAATAACCTTAATCCTTTCATATTTTGATTCTTATTTTAAGTAGTTTGGAATTTATATAATTCCAAGTTATATGTATTCAAGATGTGTGGCTTATGTTTCATAGTGTCTTTGATCATTTAATTTTCCCAGAATGCTAATTCTATTGTCATATTTCCTTCCAAACAGCATCTCCAGTTCACACATTGGTAGTACTCAAGAGGATACCTATGATTCCTTCCAGCTCTTAATCAATGTGCCTCTCTATGAGCTATTGCCTTCAAATGGGTTTAGACCATTTTGACTGACAGGTCATTTCGTCAAAGCACTTGCCAATCCTACGTAACATCAGTTTTGATGGGATTTTTGACTGATTTGACAGGATGTCTGATGTTAAGAGATATCGAAGAAGTTGAAAAGTGAAAAATCTAAACAATGACTTGTCACACTTTCCTGAACAATTAATTTATCTTCCATCTTTGGACTCCTTGGCTATTCAGTGTTATGTAGACAAAGGCCTGAATGCATAAGCTAGAATAGAAATGGCTACATTTAGTGGTAGAGAATCTGGCATCAAATCCTGTCCTTTTCCTATATATCCCATGTGACTTTGGAACAGTTACTTCTTTCCTCTGGAAACCAGTTAACTGAACTGTAAAATGAAAAGTTTGAACTCTAAAGTTCTACATTGCTAAATCTATAATTATATGTCGATTGAATTGGAACTATCAAGTTAACTGATACTTGGTGGGGGAAAAAGTGTTCTTTTTCTTTGTTTTATTTTTAGAAAAGTGAAACTGTGACTTCTCATTATTAATAACCTCTAGGCATTACCTTGAATAGATAGGTGGTCTTTTAAAAATGTAGTTATATCTATTGTCCAAGACTAATCTAAGAAGCAGCAGCAGCAATACTGTAATTGAATGGTGCACTTCATAGAAGTAAGAACATTTCGCTGTTGTGTAATAGCTTTCTGGAACTCTCTGCAAGCAAGCTTGTTAACTGCACCAACATATATTTCTTCTAAAAAACCTGACAGGTGTTTTGAGGACTTTCTTCATCTGTTACAAATCAGTATTGATTCCAATTGGCCCCAATTCCATTCAATAGATGGACATTATTCTACTTGGAGGTACTTTGCACCTGCTCAAATAGCCCCTTTCCCAAAAACCCTGTTATCTTAGTGGAATCTGGCTTCTCAGCTCTGACAGCTGGCTCATCAGATCCACATCATTGTCTGCATGGTACAGATTTATTATGTACACACTCCTGCACCTGTCCCAAATTATAGAAATCTGTCTTTTTCTAGCACATTGTCAGTCTTAGTGGGACTATGAAAGAAAAAGGTTGACCAGAGCTAAATTATACTTTTAGCTTCTGTCAGATTTGGGTGCATTTGCATTTTGGAATAAATGCTGCCCAGGAAAACTTCATCAGCAACAATTATAACTTTAAGATTAGAAGGAAACTTTGAAAAATGCTAGATAAAATAAAATAATTTTCATGAATCAAACTTGAAAATAATGGAGACGACACAGTAAAACATGCATTATATAAATTGACTCTAAGAAATCCATCTATGCAACATGCCAGTTATAGAACAAACGGATAGGGATATTTCACCTCTATGAGGATCAGTTTCTTCATCTCTAAAGGGATGGAAAACAACAGTTACACACCCCATGCTTTGTGAAACAGACAAATGGCCTTTTTTCTGTTGTTTTTTTTTTTGGTGGGGGAGGTGGCAATGAAGGTTAAGTGACTTGCCAGGGTCATATAGCTAGTAAGAGTCAAGTATCTGAGGCCAGGATTTGAACTCAGGTCCTCCTGAACCCAGGGCTGGTGCTTTATCCACTGCACCACCTAGCTGCCCCCTAAAGTTTTTTGTTTGTTTGTTTGTTTGTTTGGTTTTTTGGTAAGGAAATTGGGGTTAAGTGACTTGCCCAGGGTCACACAGCTAGTAACTATCTAGTGTCTGATACTGGATTTGAACTCAGATCCTCATGACTCCAGAGCCAGTACTCTATCCACTGTGCCACCTAGCTGCCCCTCGCTCTGATATTAACATGCATTACTCCAGCTCTCACTTTTGTTCTTTTCTTCTCACTGTCCCCGTGTGTAGATTGCATTCCCTCTGCACCTTTCTCTCATAGAACACTGATCTTCATACAAGATCAACTTCACTACAACATGATACATGATTTTTTTTCCTTTTTTTTTTTTTTGCAGGTCAATGGGGGTTAAGTGACTTACCAAGGGTCACACAGCTAGTAAGTGTCAAGTGTCTGAGGCCGGATTTGAACTCGGGTACTCCTGAATCCAGGCCGGTGCTTTATCCACTGCGCCATCTAGCCGTCTCCCTATGATTTTTTCCTTAATTCTTCTGTTCTATTATAACATGGCTCCCTAAAGCTGTCCTGAATTTATTACGTCTATTTAAATATTTAGTATATATGGATATGAAGATATGATATAAACAAGATGGTATAATTTTAACTAGACTAGGGGAGGGGTCAAGACCAGAACTTCTTTTCATACTTCTTCATAAATTTTTATGAGCTCAGGTTTTTTTGCACTTTTGGCATAATTAACTAAGTATCTACTATGGATGATACTTTTTCAGTGATCAAAAAGAGGATTTTTTTTATATCTACAAAGTGCACAGGCTTTGAGCTAACATGTTGCTAGGGTTAGCAGGTAGGACAAAACTGGGCATACATTGCTACAATCTTAATTGCATGTATAAAGTTTATGCATATAGGTAAATTGTGTTATGCAAGTATGTAGGGGTACTTCCTTGTACATGTTGTATGCATATGTGTAGTTTTGATATGTCCATAATATAATGTAAAAATTTTAGGAGTAACAACAATTTATTAATTGATATGTATTTCGGGCATCTAGCACAGTGTCTGCCCAATAATATATATGTATATATAAATAATTATAATTGATGTTATTAATTGCCACATAATATTGTGATCATGATTGAAATTATTTATAAAACTTTATATACTAGAAAATGCAAATTATCACTAGTAATAGTAGAAATACTGTTTTGGTGCTATTTAAACATAAATGATCTCAGACGCAGCTAGTTAGCTCTGTGGATATAGCATCGGCCCTGGATACAGAAGGACCTGAGTTCAAATCCAGCTTCAACACTTGACAACTATAGCTATGTGACCCTGGGCAAGTCACTTAAACCTCATTGCCCCTCGGGGGGGGGGAATATATATATATATATACACACACACACACACATATATATTATATATAGAATATAGAACACACACACACACATATATATATATACACACACACACACATATATATATACAACACACACCACACACACATATATATTATAATAAATATGTATACACACACACATATATATATATGATCTCATCAGTTTTAAATGTCTTTGTCCAGCCATGCAGATCATGTAAATCACATCACATATCATAGACACAATGCACATATATACTTAGACATGAAAATAATTGTGTCTCTATTTTCATTTGTGCATGTTTCCACACACACTTACATAGCCAAAAAGAAAAGTTTGCTTTATCTTAACTATACATGTCTGTAATGTTTGTTTAGTTTTTGTTTTTACTTAATTGCCCTGGGGGCAGGGATGAGAGAAATTTTTGATTTTTAGTAATCAAAAAAATATTTTAAAGAAATGATATTTGTTTTACAATTACATATAATTAGGTGTTGTAAGTACTATATTTGATAAGAAAGCATATATAGAGATATGCCTAAAGTTTCATACATGTATAGAGAGATGAACCTCAGAATATTCCTGATCAAGCCTACCTCAGATGCATATTCTACTCATACCAGGAAAATGAAACGTGTAAAATAGGGAGTGGACTGATATCTAGACTAAAACTGTAGAGTCACATTTATAGATCTGGCAGACATTAGAGATATTGTGTAAAACAACACTACAATTGGAAACAGAGGAACCATGTGCCAATCCATCTTGTGATACTTGTAGCATGCTTCAGCCTTCGACTAATCACTGTATGCCAGTTTATCATTGGCAAAAATGAGTTGGATTGATTCAGTGATTTCTACAGGCCCTTGCTTACTACAGTTGTTATGAGATAATAGATAGATAGATAGATAGATAGATAGATAGATAGATAGATAGATAGATAGATAGATAGATAGATAGATAGATGATGGATGGATGGACAAGTAGATAGATGATAGGGCAGCTAGGTGGCACAGAAGTTGGATTGTTGGGATCTGGAATTAGGACAACTCGTCCTCCTGAATTCAAATGTGGTCTCAAAAACTTGTTAGCCTGTCTGACCCTGGGGCAAGTCACCTTAACCCTCTTTATCACTGTTTCGTCTTTGGTAAAATGAATTGGAAAAGGAAATGGGCAACCACTCCATGATCTTGCCAATAAAACCCCAAAGATGGTGTCACAAAGATTCAGACATGACTGAAAGATTAGAACAACATTGATAGATAGATATGTGCAGTGCATGTACTTATATACAAACCTGCATGCATAATATGCATATGTATTACATGTATGGATATTTGTAGGTTTACATAAGTAAATTTCATGGATATATGAGTGCAATAACCACTATTTAAAATGTCATATTACAAACTAAAATGATATAACAGGAAAAAATACGAATGACTACCCAATGTTAAGTTATTGTAATTATCCATCCTAACACCAAGGAGATATTAATAAAATCACATTTCTTTTCTTTCTTTCTTTCTTTTTTTTTTTTGGTGGGGGCAATGAGGTTAAGTGACTTGCCCAGGGTCACACAGCTAGTAAGTGTCCAAATGTCTGAGGCCAAGTTTGAACTCAGGTCCTCCTGAATCCAAAGCGAGTGCGTTATCCACTGTACCACCTAGCTGTCTCCTAGTCACATTTCTTTTTTCTTGAAAAAGTGAAGGAATATGAGTGTATAACCTTACATACACTCTCAGACAAGATGGATGTAGGTTTTGTATTTAGGTTGTTGTAGGCATATTTGCTTTTGTTACAAGAATGTTCTACTAATATTGGGGTTGGATGGGATATATACTTGAAAAAATAGATACTGATAAAAATGAAGGGATATGGAAAACGAAAACAAAACAAAATAAAAAAAAAATATGCTCATTAGGAGATGTGTGTGGAATTTTTCTGACATTTCAT
Organism: Dromiciops gliroides; assembly: GCF_019393635.1. Lineage (NCBI taxonomy): Eukaryota > Metazoa > Chordata > Mammalia > Microbiotheria > Microbiotheriidae > Dromiciops > Dromiciops gliroides. Next base: position 25,365,779 of record NC_057863.1, read on the forward strand.
CTATGAATTATCTTGTCCTTTCTAAAAACGAGCATTTTAAGTTTGGCAAAAAAAAAAAGTCTATAGTAAGAAAAGCCCTGGAATTTAAATAAAAAGTTTAAGAGTAAACTGATTTTCTGTGAAAACTGTATTGGTTTAAAAGAATAAAAAAAAACACACACAATTGAGTTGCATAGATTGGGACAGGCCAGGGAAGAAAGATCCTTGTATAGCGATATATGTTGTCATGACCTAAGGGAGTGAAAGACATCTGCATCTGGGGCACCTCCAGATAAACTAAAACAAAAAAAGGAAGCAGGGGATGACAGAGAAACCTGTGGAGGGAAGCAGACTTTAAGTTGCTTTGACTAGCAGGGTGCAATTAGAGAAACTCTCATCTAGGAAAATTTAGAGTAAGTCAGCTAATTAAAGGCTTTGATATCTCAAGCCTGAGAAACCACAGGCTTTTCATCCTTTTGTACCAGATACAGTTCAGAAAACTGCATGCTTTTTCCCAGTGGCAGCCGAAATTTCCTAAAACTTTTGCACTTTTCTATCTTTTGAATATGATACTCAAACTTTGTAAGTTGCATTTCCCTTAAAATTTAGAGATAAAGTCTCAATAAAACAAGTGAATAATCAAGGGTAGGAGTCCATAAATTATGTGTCCCAGATCTCCGAAGAGGACATGGACATATGAAAGAAGATCTTTGAGTGTGGATCAAGGGAGAAACACTATATGTATGCATAGGACATGCCCATATACACATGTGTATATATATTTTCACTAACATGTAACTGGAAGTTGTCACTTCTTTTAGTTATAAATATAGACACTAATGCATTATTGAGAGAAGACTTCAATTTCTTTTTATTGCTTATCACAATGCTTTGTCATAGAGTAGTGCTTAATACATATTTGTTGAGTGATTAATCAGATTATCAATAAGTTCCAAGATGCACAAATAAAGGTTAAGAACCACTGCTTAGAGGACAACATAAATTAGCAACTGAAGGTCATTTGCCTCACAATTTTCACTTTGAGAGCCTATGTTTACATTGCTTGATCATCTCTGCTTCAAAAGCTGGTAACAAACTTGGGCAAGTCCAGATTTGCAAATATTTTCCCTCCTTGCCCCAGAAGAACAACAGGGAGTTGATTAACATGCACTGACTATAGGGGGCTATGCCTCAATATACCAACCTCCTTAGCTATATCCATGTCCACAAGCATATTAGTTTGTGTTTATTTGAATCCATTTCTTGTATCCATAATGATAGTTCCAAAATATCAAACCAGATAACCTTCAGGACAAGGCAAGTACATTTACTGATCCATATTCCCATATTCTAAAACACTGTACTAGGGCACATGATATACAACAAAGCAAAGCAATAGGAAAGATTCTCCTTGACCTGGAGTTTACATTTATAAGGGAGTGGGGGAGAAAACACATGAAAGAAGGAATAAAAAATATAATGGAGAAGGGAAAGAAATATCTAGTGGGGACAGGGTGACTAAGTTTGGAGAATCACAAGTAGCTAGCTACTCTGGGGCCCTTCCCCTAAAATGGTGTTTCTGGGAAGAACTAATCAATGCAAGGAGCATGCGGGAGCATAGTTAAGAAATATGCGAGGCATTGTGGGCATACTCCAGGGAATCAAGAATGGCTGGTATAGAGACTTTTCTCTCAAAAATGGAAATTCCTGGAAAGAAAATTAACAATGGGAAAAAGGGACCCAGAGGAGTATGTAATGAGGTGGCTAAACAGAACCTATGAAAGTGATTTATAAATAGGAGGCTAGCTAACCATTGGCTTTTTTTTTGGGGGGGGGGGGGCAGTTGATGGTCTTTTTTTTTTTTTTTTTTGGATTGAAATTATCAGAATTTCAGTGGATGAACACTTTTATTGGATATAGTCTTCATGTTGCAACAATTCATGCTTTCATTTCCGTGGTGCTCCTTTGGTCAAGTTTATCTTGCATGAAAATTCTAAAGAGGTACTCAAAGGAAATAAATTGCTCACATTCTATTGTTAGCTATTTCATAACATAGATATGTTATAGAATAAATTATAATGTGTCCATTCATAGATAAAAAAGATTAATTTTCAGGTTAATGATGTGTTTAGAAAAAACTAAATTCAACTGTTTCCTTATTCATAGAAAAAAAAAAGAAGTTACTAGAGGGAAGTATGTTATTATATTTAGAGATGATACAATGGAATCATAGGCACTGTGTGAAGAGGTGAGAAAATCAGATGGGAAAAACAGAAACTGTAGACTAAGTACATAGTTTGATAATTGGCAGATTAATGGTATGCCTGTCTGAGCTTCCGCCAGGCTTGAGCCAATCATGCATAGTGCAGATAGCAGTAACAGGAAGCCATCATAGACCTGAAATGGCTATCAAGGATCATTTTGTCTGTTTTCATATTGCATCAACTTAGAAGAAAATACAAAAGGTCATCTATCAGGGATGGGCCAATGAGTAGGGTAGAAGAGAAAGTTATATTCAGAAATAAATGATGTAGAGAGCATTTGCATGTATGCTTTCATTTGAACTGCTTTGTAAATGCCCTTTGACCAAACAGATTTATCATTCACCTTCTCTATAGTTTATTAAGTTTTAGAGAGTTAGACAGATCATTGAGAGGTTAAACTATTTGTCAAGATTCACATAATAGGGGCAACCAGGTGGCACAGTGGATAGAGCACCGCCCTGAGTCAGGAGTATCCGAGTTCAAATCCGGCCTCAGACACTTAACACTTACAAAAAAAAAAAAAAAAAAAAGATTCACATAAGTATGTGTCAGAGGTAGGACATGAATCCAAGTTTTCATGGCTCTCTATCCAGCTCTCTAAACCACTATTTCATGTAACTTATCAGAAATAAAGGGTAATTTAAATAACAAAGCAGATGTGTGTGTGTGGAATCTGTACCTATAGAAAATTAAAAAATATGTTTGGCAATACTTTCCTTTAGGTCTTATGTTTTAAGATTATGGATATTTTGATGAAAAGATGAGGGGGGGGGGGCCCTTTTTCAAATATTGAAAAATGCGTGAAAAAGTTCGTGTAAGGTATATGTGTAATATCAAATTAAAAATCAAACGCTTTTATGTATTCTTACATCGATGAATTGGTATAAATCTCTGGAATAGTGCACACATAATAGAGTAACAATTTATAATATCAGCCTACATCATAAGAAAGTTGTAATTAAAGATTATAAAGTGGCTATTTCAAAATATTATTATAACATGATCATATTTATTATTGTGGGCACTCCCACAGACAATAGCAATTCAGTTATTCATACATTCAGTCAGTCAATCAGTCAGTACATAATTATTTATCCTCTTTCATTGACAAATGGCATCACAGTATTAATGCCCTATATTGTTGTCTCTAATATACAAGAAAGTGCTGGCTAACTTAATAATGCTATTGGTTATTCAGCCAATTTTTGTAAATACATAAGATATGGTTTCATAACCATACACATACACATATTCAATTTACAATGTCAGAATTACTGGACATTAATCAGAAGGATGATCTTACTCAGAGGCAAAGTCAATAATTAGGCTTTTTGATTAGATTCTCTAGCTGAGGCCATGGAATTGTGACAGTAAATAATGGTTACCAAGTCTTGAGATTTTTCTTTTAACAACTTTTGTTTTAGCACATTAGCTCCAGTCAACTCTACATTTGGGTACTATTGCCAATAGGCTTATTTGGAGTTGACAAATGCCATCAACCCCTTTCTTTGATATTTTGATGGATTTGTGGTCTTTTTGAAATGGGTACTCCTTTCAATTTTTTCTATTACAACACTTCCATGTCTTCTCATCCTACATGCTTTTCCTCCATACCCCACCCCTTACACTGAGTATCCACCCAATGAACTGGGACCTTCATTTAGATTTCTTGACATTCCATGGATACCTGTGAACTATACAGACTTGGCTGTTTAGTCTTTACTCTTATGCATTCTTATCCATTTCAATCATTTTTCAATTCAATTCAAGTAGTTAAATTAAATTTTATAGGCATTTCTTAAATGTCTATATATAAGCCACCACATCAGCTGCTAGGAATCACAAAAAAGAAAACAACAATGACAACAATAAACACTGTCCTCATAAACTTACCCTCCCCTCCTTCAGGAAATATATCATAGCTATGTGGATAAGAAAAAAAAAAAAACAGATGTCAGGACCTGTGTTTTCATTGATATATGGAACTTCATGTGAGAAAACTCCCTCTACTAATGCATATGCATAACTATTATACCAATTAACACTGATAGTCACAGAATTTACTGAAAGCAATAAAAAAGTTAAGTGATTATCTCAAGATCATTTATCTAGTGTGTTTCAGAGTCAGAATTTGAACTATTTTCCTCCTGACTCCAAGGTAAACTCTGTTTTAAGTTCTTCTGCTGCTTCTGTATATACAAAGTGACTTCAAAGTAATTTCAAGAGGGATAGAATAAAAGAACTAGGCAAATCAGATAAAGCCACCTGTAGGAAGTGAAGCCTACATTTAGTCACATGAAGAAAAATTAAGTAACTACTATTTACAATACATTGTGTTAAACAGTGGAGATAGAAAGAAAGAGAAAAACAAATGCAAACAAAAAGTCACCTATGCTTTCAAGGAGCTCAGTTTAGAATGGGTTAAATGAAGCTGAAGATCATAAAAGGGATAAGTAATCAAAAAGCACATTGAAAAGATCTGTGTGGACAAAGAGGGCGGGAAGACCCATGCAAAAACATAGAGCTATTATAGGAAATATTAAATATGAAGAAGAGTGAGTAGTCTAACAATTGTGGTGGAATATTATTAGTCTATAAGAAATGACAAGCAAGATGATTTTGGAAAAACCTGGAAAGGCTTAGATAAACTGATTCAAAGGGAAGTGAGCAGAACCAGAGAATGTTTCACACTAACAGCAATATTATTAGATGAAGAACTGCAAGTAATTTAGCTAATCTCAGCAAGACTATGATCCTAGATAATCCCTAAGAATTCATGAAGAAACATCATATCTGCCTCAAGAGAAAGAACTGATACTGTATGAATGCAGACTGACACAACCTTTCTTTCTTTCCATTTGTCTGTCTTTCTCTTTCTTTCTTTCTTTCTTTCTTTCCTTCTTTCTTTCTTTCTTTCTTTCTTTCTTTCTTTCTTTCTTTCTTTCTTTCTTTCTTTCTTTCGTTCTTTCTTTCTTTCTTTCTTAGTTTTCTTGTACAAAATTACTGACATGGAAATATTTTACATAACTGCATATGTATAAACTATATGGGATTGCCTTCTGTCTCAGGAAGGGGGAAAGAGAGAGAGGGAGGGAAAGAATTTTGAACACAAAACTTTAAAAAAGTTTAAAATAGTTTTAACATTTAATTGGGGGAAATAAAATAATGAATAGTCTCATTAGACTGGTGTGAACAAGGTGTAAGAAGCTTTATGAAATCAGAAAAGCCCCTAGCAATCCATATTTTCATGGGCTTTGCATTAAAGTGTTTAGTAGTTTGCATTTATCCTAGGCAAGGGTGCTTAAACTAGAGTCTTTGTGTACTTACTTTCTTTGTTTTTAGAATAAGTAAATAAGTAAATACACACACACACACACACATATATACATATGTGTGTGTGTGTATGTATAGGCACATACATATATACATACATACTTATATACATATATAACTTTTTTCAATATATTTCATTTTTGTAATTCTATATATTATATTTTATTCATTTTAAAGTGTTATACTGATAAATGATCTTTAAATTCCATTGGAGTACCGAAGGAGCCATCAACACATCAAAAAATGTTTAAGAATCCTGTCCTAAAAACAATATAACTACTGATAAATTTTTTAACAAAAAAAAAATTATATAGCCATATCTGAGAATTTTTCATTTCTTTTTTTTTTTTTGGTACACTTTTTCTGTTCAATATATAGCCATCAATTGAAGGAAAACTATCAGGAAGGAAAATCCCAAGTAAAATTCTCCAAGAAAAGTAATTTTTAAAGTGAAATACAAAGCTGACAATAAACGAATATTTTTTAAAATAGATAATGTTACTTGTCATCCTTTTTTTAAATTTCCTTACCAAAGAAACCATTCAAATATAAAGTACTTACTTTGCAGTGAAAATCATTAGTATCTGTGTTTCTTTCCCTGTTATGCACCTGAGTTGATGTGAACTTAGCAAGGTCACTTCCTTTTAAAGAGGATCCTTCTTTATAAATTGAGGAAGTTGAATTAGATGACCTCAACTCCCTATTGTCTTTTCCATTTTATAAATCTCTGGAAAGTTATACAGAAGCCATGCCAAAGCATTAGGTCATTTTCAATCAATTCAATTTAATTCTTTGGCACCAATATTCAGATGCTTGATATTTTTGTTTTTGTTGTTGTTTTTATGAACTATCTGCATATTTTAGTATTCTAAGCTAACCAAATCATACACATGCATAGGAAGGAGTATTTTGAGTGGCAAGAAGTTGTTAACAAAATACCATTTGGAAGGACATTTTGAAAACTAATGTCCATTGAAAGGGAAACATTAGTTGCCATCCCTTCATTTGATTAACCATTGCTCCTTTAGTTTAGGAAGGTTGCAATAAGACCTTAATTATACAGGGACTTTGAAGAGTCTTTTTGATTGAAACCTATGGAATTCAGAGTTCTGTTAATATCTTCCTAAACCCTTAACCAAAGGTGGCAGAAATTATATACCTATACCTATACCTATACCTGTACCTGTACCTGTAACTCTCTATCTAATCTATCTTTATGTCTCCAAATGTCTGAATTTACAGATAATAAAACTGAGACCCAAATAAGTTAAGAATTTCATATTTATTTAGTACAAATGTCATGTAGATATCAGAGAAGAAAAGTTCAATCAAATAGCAAAGCCAATTCTGCCTTTTCTTCAGAAGTTCATTCTTTAGAGTTTCCCATTCTTTTCTGATCAATGTTGACCAGAAAATATTGTTTTTTATTGTCTCTATGTAGGTTTGAAGGTTGCTGTTACTTAAATTAGATTGAATGCCAGGCTATGAAGAACTTTTGTCTTCTTTATCATCATGGTGAAACAGGCATTATTTCCAACCTTTTCTCCTTAAATGCAGATAGCTAAAAAGAATAATTGAAAGATTATTTTCACCTCATAGGACTCACTGAAATTTATTAGGATATAGCTTAGGCCAGAAATATAGGCATGAAAGAAGAGAGAAAGAGAGAGAGAGAGAGAGAGAGAGAGAGAGAGAGAGAGAGAGAGAGAGAGAGAGAGAGAGAGAGACAAAGAGACAGAGACAGAAATAAAATATTTGGTCATTACAGAATAACTATTTCATTTTTTGTCAATTACAAAAGTGATAGAATGGGAAATAATTATATCAAAAGTAAAAATGATGTTGATGATAATAACTGATATTCATGTTGTATTATATCTTATTCATTCAAAATAAACAATTCAGGTAATTTCAGAGTTAAGTCACATAATGGAATATGTACATGTATAATAATATACATACATTGGCCAAAAGAAGCCTAAGATACTAGATAAAGAGGTAGAAGGGATATTGGAGAGCTTGTGTCCAATAAATTAATTTTTATGAATGAGAAACTGTAGTCAAATGGAAGTGACTTTTTTAAGGTCACTTCAGTGGCAGGTTGTAATGTGTGATTCAAATCCATGTCCTCTGTTTCCAAAACTAGCATTTATGCTGGGCCAGTGTTTTGGGTCCGTGAACTATTTATTTTAAGATTTTGATAACCATATTTCAACATATTTGGTTTGTTTCCTTTGTAACCTAATGCATTAGGGTATTTGTACACACACCTACATACATATGTGTGTTACATTCTATATTATTTGTTAAATATGTGATATATAAAACACACCTATTGACATTCAGCACACACATTTATACATTGGTTTATATGTGTGTGCATTTGTATTACATATTATATATGATTCTGAGACTATCAAAGAGGCTCATAAATCTCTCCACCCCTTGAAAAAAAATTAAGAGCCCTTGCTTTAAATCATGTCATTGAAATCATTTCGAAAGTCAATGGAGGCAGAAGTATGTAGACAAATGAACAAAACAGGAAATGGATGATCTATTGAAGAAGTACATTTCAAAACTATGAAATCCAAATTAAATTGTGATGGAGTACATATTGATTATCTAAATATTTGATTCCTTTATTATGTTTAAAATGGTACTTTATGCATTTATTTTTGTCGTTAATAATTTTTTTTTCAAAAATTACTAGAATGGTAGATTTAGAGTTAGAATGGGGTCTTGGAGTTAAATTGGTCTGACTCCTCATTGTATAGATGGAGAAACAAAGGATCACGAGGTTGTTCCCACAGACATTTAGTAAGTGTAATGTGCCAGGCACCATGTTAGGTAATGAAGATATAGACACAAGAAAAAAAGAGATAGACCAAGTCATTAAGAAGTTTTCCTTTTAATAAAGAAAGAAATATAAAAAGTAAATGAAAAGGGATGGGAGGAAAAACAAGGTACCTGGAAGCTGAGTGAAGAGAATAGAACCAGGAGAGCACTGTCCATAGTAACAGCAACATTGTGTGATGATCAGTTATGATATACTTAGCTCTTCTCAGCCATGCAAAGATCAAAGACAATTCCAAAGGACTCATGATGGAAAATGTTCTTCACATCCAGAGTCCTGTGAGATCTGAATGCAGATTGAATCATCTAAATATACTATTTTTATTTTTGTGGGTTTTTTGAGGGTTTTCCCCTTTTTAATTCTTTTTTCACAACATGACTAATGTGAAAATATATTTAATGTGTTTGTACATATATAACCTATATCAGATTGTTTTCTATCTTGGGGAGGGGAGATGGAAGGGAGGGAGGGAGGGAGGGAGAAAAATTTGGAACTCAAAATTTTTAAAAATGAATGTTGAAAACTGTCTATACATGTAACTGAAAAAAATAAAATACTATTAAGATAAAAAAGAAAAGCAAGGTACATGGCATGGATATGTAGTTTTGAAGTCCAAAATATAAGGCACAGATCCAGGAGGTAAAAGAAGCAGATTTTGAATTTATTTTGAATGCTTTGACAGAACAGAGGCTGGAGAAGAAATTCACCAATGAAAGATGGAGGTGGGTTTTGTAAAGCGATATTTCCAGATAAACTATTTTAGGGTAAGGAGGCTCCAGACTCTGAAGGAAATTTGAGCATGAGTTAGAAATAGAGAAAGCAAGGTTTTGAAGTCCAAATATTCAGTAAGAAAACTGGGAGAAGATTGAGGTATGAAAAATCAAGACCCTCTAAAAATAATAAGAGAGGAGACTCAGTATTTGAACCTAAGTTCTCCAGTTCCAGATACACTTGATATCTCACTAGACTTGGGGAGGTAACTCAGTGAGTTATGATTCTGGATTTGATATGGGCCATATAAAGTAGAATTAGTTGCAGAAAAAGAAATATTGGAAATTTTGGTAGAAAGTGGTCACTCTGTATTATATTTCATAATACCTAAGGAAGAAATAGTTAATATTATTCTGACCCACTTGATTTTTGGGAGAGTTGATTTTTAATAGTTCAGAGAAAATTCATGTAGGAACTTGTGGCCAAAACTTTAACGGGGGATGTTAGAAGAATGTTAGTTCTTGAAAATGAGACCCTGATGACAGAAACGCAAATAGCTGTAATAAGACCAAAAAGGAAGAGCAGCCTAAAGAGTCTAATATAGATGTTCAGGGACCTCATTATCTGAATTAGATTTTAAATATGCATGTAAGTAGATGGAAGAAATGGCAGTTAAAAGAGAATGCATACAAACAAATGTCGACAAAGCACAAACAAAAACAAAAGAATATCGTGCTTTAGAAGTAGAATTTTCACAAATGGGTAAAACTTGTATATCTGCAAATTTATGTCATTTCAGGGGAAATAAAGATTTGTAACTGAGCAATCCCCAAGTGGAACAGACTACTTCAGGAAGTCATGTTGACATTCACTGCAGGTTATAAAATAAAGGCTGGATGACTACGAATTGCTTGTGTTATAGATAAGATTCTTATTTGTGAATAAGTTTTACTAAGTCTCTTCCAAATCAGAAATTCTCTGATAATATATATCAAAGTGAAGAATCTTGGAGAAGTAGGGACAAACCTCTTTCCCTAACCTGAAGGAATGTAAGTCATTGAGTTCAGAAAATATTGATAATTGTCTATGTCTATTTATTTATTTATTTATCTGTCTATCTTTCTATTATCTATCAATCCATTTATGGATACATACATCTAAAGCTATCTAAATACACACACATGATACACATATATAATCTATTGATTTAGATACAAATAGAGATTAAATAAGATATATAGATAGTGTTTTTAAGATTTATAAATGTATACATATACATATATAGATGGATACATATATAGATAGAAGATAGAAAGATAGATAGATATGGAAAGGCAGAAAGACAGACAGACAGACAGACAGACAGACAGACAGACAGACAGACAGACAGACAGACAGACAGACAGACAGATAGATAGATAGATAGATAGATAGATAGATGGATGGATGGATGGATGGATGGATGGATAGATAGATAGATAGATAGATAGATAGATAGATAGATAGATAGATAGATAGATAGATAGATAGATAGATAGATAGATGGATGGATGGATGGATGGATGGATGGATGGATGGATGGATGGATATATATTGTCTCAAGTTCCCTTGGTTTGAGATTCTCTTCTTACTGGTAGTAGAGATGAGTACCTTACCCTGAGTAAAGGACAGAGTGAAGTTAGTAGAGCAAGAGAACTTTAGTTTATTGCATCTACATTGGATGTATTTACACAACAAAACACAACAAAAATGATGGAGGAAAGAGAGTGACCAGCTTGTTATCACCAGTTTTAAAAAGTTTATGCTAATAAACTATTATGCTATTACTATTCCCACTGCACAGATGAGAGAAGTGAACCTTAGAGAAGTCAATGACCTGTGTAGGGTCATATGTCTCCCTGACTCTGTCTTCCAGACTCCACTGAGAGAACAATTAAATTTGAGCCATCTTTTAATTATATCTGTGAACCACCAGATGAAAGAGCAGTTAAATATATCTGCAACTAGTTGAATAATAATTTCCAAAGAGATTAATGGATAACTGTAAACCCAAATTCAATACAATTCATGAAATATGGCTTAGGTTCCACTATTTCTAAGGTACTGTTCCAAATACAATAGTTACAATAGAGGGGAAAAAAGAAGAAAAAAAAAAAACTTTGTCCACAAGGAACTTGCATTCTAGTGAAAGTTAGATAAACCACATGAAGATATAGATAGAAGATAATTTGGTAAATTAAAAGGTGCTTGACTAAAAGATTTGAAGATATCAGTTAAAATTTTCCTTTTGACACTTCCTATTTGTGCAACCAAATACAAGTTACTTACATTCTAGAGTTTTTAATTGTATCATCTGTATTGGGGATCCATTATTTAAAGCCTATAGGGCAAACCCAGGAATTGTCTGTAAGCCATTTTCAAACAAAATTGTTATATTGAAAAGTGTCACTGCATACAAAATCAGTTTACATGGAGGCCAGATTTGATCCTAGATATTTGCTATATAAATATAAAAAATACATATGTATATATATAAACACACACACACACACACACACACACATATATATATATATATAGTAATTGGAAAAGTTTGAAACAATATGTACATGTCTACGATTGTAACTATTAGAAGAGATGACTTGACAGAACAAGAAAGAAGTAAATGTTTCTTATAGGTGGATTTGAGAAAAATAAATAAAGCTCATGCACAGGAAATATTTAAAACATAAAACTGGGAAGTGGAATCTCATGTTTGAGAGCAAACTAGTAGCCTAGTTTCACTGAAATTTTAAAGTATGAAAGAGAGTACTGTGAAATTAAGCAGGTTGGAGTCAGATAGTAGAGGGTCTTAAATAACAGGTTAAGAGTTTTTCATTTAATCTGAGATGCAATGAGGAGAAACTGAAGGATTCTGAGCACAGAAGTGATATTATCAGATATCTGTTTTAGTGAGATTATTACAGAAGCTGTGTTCAGGAGGGGTTGAAGAGCTAAGAGATTATAGCCTGACAGATGACTTAAAACATTATTATAATAGTCCAAGTAAGATGTGTTGTGTGCCTGAAACTTGGTAGTAGGATAGTGGCTGCTCATTTTGTCTAAAAACAGATGTCTTGATGTTATATTTTGTACCATAATTTTTAGGTAAAATCATTATTAATATACTACAGTCTATTTCCCTTACACACACATACAAATATATGTGTTTACATGAAACATATATTTCTATGTATATGTGTGTGAACATTTTGTATATATGTGAATATATATGTATATGTGTGTATGTGTGTATGTTTATTCCTCTTACCTTTTGGCTTATCTGAAAAATGTTTCCCTTAGAAGTTTGGGTATTCTGTGATTCACTGCCATGCATCATATTAGGTAACAATTTTTATATTAAAAATATTTCAATAATCACATTGGTGGTTCAGGGTCTTGCCTGATAATCAAAAAGACTCTCTAAATGTTTTTGTTTTAAATAAAATACAATCAAGCTCTTGTAAGAGTATGAAAAACTAAAGTTGGAGTCAAGAAGATATGCATTTGCAACCTGCTTCACATATTTACTAGCTCTATGACTCTGGAAAATCACTTAATCCCTCTATGATTCAGTTTTCATATCTGTAGAAGGAGAGGGTTGTATCTTCTGCCCTTGAAAGCTCCTTTCAACTACAACATTATATGATGATGCAACAATTGGCATTTTCCACAGGGAAGCACCTGTGATGATTGAAAGTAGCATGTAATTTAAAAAAAAAAAAAAGAAAAAGTAAGTAGAATTAGGCAGCTACATTTAAGTGTGTCACCTATTCTCCTTACAGAGTTGCTGTTTAATAAATGCTTGCAGATTGGTTAATTTTATTTAATTCTTAAGTGAAATAGCTGTCTATTTGAAATGCCTAATATATATGTTAATGAATGGATTAAATTATTGTCCATGCATCTACAAATCATGATCTGGGTAATGCATTCTCCTTTCACATTTTATTATTTTTTTCCCTTGCACAAATTTCAGTTATTTTTTCCAGTCATCCAACTCTTTCTGAACCCATTTGGGGTTTTCTTGGCAGAGACACTAGAGTAGTTTGCTATTTCCTTCTCCAGCTCATTTTACAGATGAAGAACTGAGGCAAAAAAGGGCAAGTGATTTACCCAGAGTCACACAGCTTGTTAGTGTCTGAGGCCACATTTGAACTTACAAAGAAAAGGCTTATTGACTCCAGGCCTGGTAATCTAAACACTGTGCTACAGAGCTGTTTGAGTGAATAGATAACTGGCTCCATTTCTTTTGATTTTCCATGGGTTTCAATAATGAGGGCATATAGCTTTTGTGAGCTCAATGCAATGAGAAGAATGTCATCCATCATAGTAACACATGGAAAACATCATCTCAGTCATTTCATTGAAAAATAAGCTGAAACTGGCTTCATATAGAAAAAGGCACAAATGATTTAGTTTTACTGTATTTTTGATTTTCTACCAAGATGTTTGAGTAGTTGTCCATCTATAACCTTGAAAATAAATTCCTTTTTTGATATCTATTTTTGTTGGGTAATTTTAAGGTACAGGTGGAATGACACAATAGGCTATCTTTCTCATCAATTTAGTTAAATCTGTATTAATGAAATTTGTCATAAAAACCTCTATCAAATCTATGTCTTTTCACTTGTCCCAGTGCCTAAAATGCACTCCCTCATGTCAAGTGGACCTAATACGATGTTGATGGAAACAATGGTGTCGATAGCCTTTAGATTGTAAGGAATTAATCGTGAACTAAATTTTCCCTTACAAGATATATTTTCTGATAATATTTGAAGATAAAATGTAAGGCAAAACATGTTTAACATTCAATGATTATCAGACAGGTTTGACTGTGTGCAAACACAAATTGGTTTGAATAAAAACAAACTTGCTTGTTCAAATAAGAACTTTATTGTTCAAATAATTTAAAGAACTTTTTGGATTAATATGGAAATTATCAGAATCAGTTTTCTTTTAAATCACCATATTGGACCATTAAACAAAATTGCATGCCAATAAAAAACCATGAGACCAAAAGGAGAGGGGAAATTACAGCACTATGGAAGGAGCAAAGGATTTGGAGTCAAACAAGCTGGGTACAGTTCTTGACTGCCATTTAACTATCTGCATGACCATGGGCAAGGTACTTCATTTGTTTAAGTTTCATTATCCTCCTTTTAACCTAAATGAGTTAGGATGGATGGCTTCTAAATACTCTCCTGATCATTCCCATGTTTGTTGTTTGAATTTAGAGCAATATTCTCATGATCACTTCATTGTTTTCAAGTCTTCTAATGGAAGTCCAGTTATTTCAGGATAGAAAAGGGAAAATGAATCATCGGTGTTGTTCTAACAATGGAAAAGTGTATTTGATTTTTTTAAAAAAAGGATCACTCAATAGTAGGGTAAGATGTTCTTTCAAGAATCTAGCCATTTTGTGAGTCATTCACTTAAAAATAAAGATAAAATAGTGACAAAGGCATAGACATAATGAATTAATTCAAGTTTATAAAAGAAATTCAAAGTGAAAAGCACAAAGTAATTCGCTCATTTATTTAAAACCTATGAAAATTGACAAAAAACCCTTCATTATCCACTTCAAAAAACAGCCTAAATTTTTTGAAAATGGTATTTTTATATTCATAGTTACATGAAAGAAACAATAGGTACTATTGAACAACCTCAAGAGGTATTTTTTTCTCTTCCGTCTAGTTTTCCATGGTTAGATTTCCTTCATGAGAAGCACATTACTATTTTACTTCATTTTCAAGAATCCAGAACCACAAACTGGTCTTTCAGAATATAGATAAATACCATCAGTTTGCTGTCATTTTTTGTTGTTGTGATGGTTCTGGTGGTGCTGTTTTTTTTTTTTTTTCCTGAAAGTGGGTTGATCTCATTATTCAAAAAGTCAAATTAAGGTATGTGTAGATTACATTAAATTAAATCAATAAGTAATTGATTCTTTTCTAGGAACTGTGCTAAAATTTTGGGATACAACAAAAGAAAGCAATTTTACCTTTTCTCAAAGAACTTCTAGTCCTACAAGGGAAAAAAAAACTTACAAATAGCTATATACAAATAAGATATCTACAAGGTAAAATAATGGTAATCAAGTTGGGGAAACACACTAGAATTAAAGGAGATTGGGGACAACTCCTTGTAGAATATGTGATTTTATCTGGGACATGAAAGAATCTAGGGATTCCATGAGGTGTGAAATAGGGGGAGAGAATTCTAGGCATGGAGTAGAGATAGTGAAAAGTTACAGAGTTGCAAGTTGAAAAGTTGAGTGTGTATATGTATGTATATATGTGTATATATATGTACATGTGTATCTATATATGTATATATATATGTATGTATGTATGTATATAAAATAAAAATGAGACTGGCACTATGGGGTTGTAGTATATGGACAACAGTGAGTAAGTTATAAGAAGTCTCATGATTTGCCTTGGTAAAAACTACCTTTGCATGTGAGACACAGATGGAGGGGGAGATAAAAGGGGATGACATTTGAGTGATATAAGAAAATAAGGATGGGGAGAAGAGAGAACTCTCTGTGATATGTTCAGAGCTGTAATTAAGAAGATCATTTTGACAGCTATGTGTAAGATAAATTGGAATGGTGAGAGACTTGAAGCAGGAAGGCCCAACAGCAAGTTATTTCCATAATCCAGGTGTGAGGTGATGAGGGCCTGTACCAGAGTGGTGACAGTGTCAGAAGAAAAAAAAAAAGGGAGACATATTTGAGAGATGTTACAAATTTTAAATTAGCATTATTTTGAAATACAGTGGATGGTACTTCCTTTAAGTGTAATAGCAAATATGGAAAGGGGGGTGCTTTGGAGGAAAAATGATGAACTTATTTAAGAAATGTTGAGTTTAAGATGCTTAAGGAACAACCAATTTGATATATACAATAGAAAGGTATGCCAGTCGGGAAGATCAGAGAGAGGTTAGGACTGTAATAATTTAATTGTGAGTAAATAATGGCAACAAAGTGATGGCAGTGTCAGAGGAGAGAAGGAATCATATTTCAAAGATGTTACAAAGAAAAAATAATGAGGACTTTGAAATAAATTCAATGTAGGAGGAGGTGTGAGACCTAGTAAGGAGTTGAATAATACACCTAGGTAGTTATGTTAGGGGTATAAGAAAGTGGTGGTGCCTTCAACTGTAATAAGGAAGTTTGGAGTGGGGAAAAGATTCAAAGAAAATTATGACTTTATTTCAGGACATGTTAAGTTTAAAATATATATAGGATTTCCATATTAAGATGTCCAATAAGAAGCTTGGGGCGAAGACGACAGAGTAACAGGTACTCCTTCCAAATTCCAACCTGAACAACTTTGAAATAATGCCTAAAATTCAATTATGGAGCAAGAGAACCAACGAAAGTTCAGGATGAAAGAAATTTTCCAGACAAAGACAACTAATAATGTCAACAGAAAAAGTGAGTTCCACTGTGGTTGGGGAAGACCTTGAAAGCACAACCCAGGCAAAATAGGTTGGGCTTTGAGCATAGCTGCATCAACTGGGCAGCAGCTCCAGGAGTTCTCAGCATAAAGACAGTAATGGGGTCAAACAAATGATCAGAAGGAGATTATAGGGAACCAATCCTTTGCTGCCAATATGTGCAGAACACTGTTGCATTACCTATATACATTTCCAGGTTGCTATCGCAGGGCAAAAAGGAATACTAGTCATAGTTGCAAGGCATTTGATCTTTCACAGGTGAGTGGTAACCTTTTTTCTAAGATTCAGGGCAAAGGGAACCATGATCACTTGACTACATTGTATTTATAGGGACAGAAGGAGGAAAAGGTCTCTGAACCAGAGAGAAGCACGGGCCAAGGTTGTATTGCGAGGGTGTGGAAGATTGCTTATTGAGGCTCATATATCTGAACACTGAGTAGTAGAATAGTTACTTTACCTTTCTTTACATCAAGCAACCTTGGAAGAATTGAAAATGTACACATCCACAGCATTACCTCTGATAGCAGAATAACAAGAATCTAGAGCTTATTGCTACCACCCTAGGAGGAGAACTTAACTTTAACATAAAATTAAAAGTCAAGGAATAGGCTAGAAAAAATAAGCAAACAATAAAAAATTAAACTTATTATAGAAAATCATAACGGTGACAGGGAAGATCCAGACAGAAACTCAGAAGAAGACAATGAAATCAAAGAAGTTATATGCAAATTTTCAAATAATGAATTGGACAAAAGCCCCAAAATAATTTATGGAAGATGTCAAAAAGATTTTTAAAAATCAAAGGAGTAGAGAAAAATTGAGGAAAAAGTGAGACATACAAAAAATATGAAATAAACTTAATCACTTGGTAAAGGACACAAAATATATTGAAGAAAATAACAACTTAAAAACTAGTATTGGCCAAATTGTAAGCGGCACAAAATTTAATTGAAGAGAACTCCTTTAAAAGTAGAATTGACTAAATGGAAAAAGATGTCCAAAAGATCACTAATGAAAATTATTCCTTAAAAAATTAGATTTGAGCAAATGGAAGCTAATTAATGCAGAAGAAATCAAGAAACAGTAAAATAGAATTGAAATAATGAAAAATAGAATGAAATTTGAAATATCTCATTGGAAAAAGTAATTGCTCTTGAACATATTTTGAGGAGAGATAATTTTAAGATAATTCTATTACCAGAAAACCCCATTAAAAAATGATCGTGCTCATCATATTTCAGAAAAAAAATCAAGTTATTAAGAATTTTAGCTAAGTAGCAGTATATAATATACATCCAATAAGTCACAAGCATTTCTATATATCATAAAATATATCCTGCTAGGAGAGATAGTAAAGAAGGTACTAAATTTAAAATTACACTTGACATTATAAAATACTTTGGGAGTACACCTACCAAAACAAACCAGGACTCACATAACAAAATTATTTTTTAATTACAAAAATAAATCATATTTAAACAATTAGAATAAAATTCATGGGTGGGCTGAGGCAATATAATGCAAATGAGAATTTTATCTAAACTAATTTGTATATTTAATTCATTCTGAATTAAATTACCAAAAATACATTTTACTGAATTCAGTAAATAAAATGAATGAATGCATTAAGAACAAACAGACAGGGGCAGCTAGGTGGCACAGTGGATAGGAGCCCGGCCCTGAAGTCAGGAGTACCTGAGTTCAAATCCGGCCTCAGACACTTAACACTTACGAGCTGTGTGACCCTGGGCAAGTCACTTAACCCCAATTGCCTCACTAAAAAAAAACAATAAATAAATAAATAAAAATTAAGAACAAACAGACAAATATATGAATGAATGAATGAATGAATGAATGAATGAATGAATGAATGAATGAATGCAAAAATCATTTGGATAAACACAAAGTCAAGACTATGAAATGGACTAATTTAAAAATACAAATAAAGAAAGTCTGTCAGTACAGGAACTAAAACTATATTATAAGGAAGTAATTATCAAAATTATCTAGTACTAGCTAAAAAATAGAAAGGTAGATCAATGACATAATGTAGATGTACAATTTACAGCAACAATAAATACAGTAACCTTGAACTAACAAGTGTAAAGACTTAAGATGTTGGGAGAAGAGTTCATTATTTGGTAAAAATATTGGGAAAACTGAAAAGCAGTAGCATAGAAACTGGGCATAGACCAATATCTTTCACCATTTACCAAAAAAAAGATCAAAAGTAATACATGACATAGTTATAAAGAGAGATAATTAGAAGAGAGAAAATTAGAAGAACATATATACTTTTCAGACTTCTAGAGAGGTGAACAATTTATGGATAAAAAAGAGATAGAGAGCAAATTTAGATATAAATTAGATATTTCAAATTACATTAAATTTAAAAGGATTTGTACAAAATTAAACTAATACTGTCAAGATCAGAAGTAAAGCAGAGAATTGGGGAAAATGTGGAAAAGTTTGAGAAAAAGGTCTCATATCTCCAAAATATAAACAACTTTGTCAAATATATGAGAATAATTCCCAATTGATAAATGGTCAAAGGCTATGAATGGTAGTTTTCCAATGAAGAAATCAGAACAGTTTATTGTCATAAGAAAAATGCTGCAATATTGGGGCAAGGAAGGAGACTGACAGCCTCCCTCAAAACAGAATAGGATTTATTAACAAGAATGAACTTAAAAACACAAACAAGATCAGTAGAATTAAGGGAAAGGAAAAAAATGGGGAAGGGAAATGATACAACCTGAATAACACCACCACCCAGGAATCAACTGAGACAACAGCGGCTATGTCCCTGTCACTTTCCAGCTACAAGCTAGAATGGTGAAACTCCTCCCTTCTTCTTCCCAGCAGACCCCAGGCTGAACACACACAGCCCCAAGCCAATTGGCTGGCAGCTCTGAGTGACAGTCATATGACTGCCCTCACTGGGCTTCTAGTCATTATAATTTTGCCAGGCCCATGTAGGCATCAACGAGTGGTGATTGTGTGAGGTACCAGCATCATGGTGATGGCTACAACCAGTGGGTGGAGTACCATGTGAAGGCGCTGTGTCTGGGCCCAGGCCAGTGCATGTGCCAGGGTTTTTTTTAATTCTAGCCAAAAGATGGGATAATAAAAACATCAAAAAGGGGCAGCTAGATGGCGCAGTGGATAGAGCACCGGCCTTGGATTCAGGAGTACCTGAGTTCAAATCCGGCCTCAGACACTTAACACTTACTAGCTGTGTGACCCTGGGCAAGTCACTTAACCCCAATTGCCCTGCAAAAAAAAAACAATAATAATAATAATAAATTAAAAAAATAAAAACATCAAATAACAATTAATTCTTTACAAATACTTCTGTACTTTAAGAAATTATGCACAAAATGATTGAAAATCAAAGCAATGCCCTTCAATTGGGGATGGCTAAACATGTTGTTGTATATGATGGTGATGAAATATTGTGATAGAAGAAATGACAAGCAGGATGATTTCAGAAAGGCATGGAAAGATTTGTATTAAATGAATTATAGTGAAATGAGCAGAACCAAGAAAACACTGTGCAGAGAGACATCAATAGTTTTGGACAAAGAACTGTGACTGAATTAACTATTTTCAACAATACAATAATCCAAAACAATCCCAAAGGACCAATTGATGAAATATACTATACACCTCCAAAGAATAACTGATATTGATGGACTACAGACTGAATCATGCTATTTTTCCCTTTTTTCATTTTTTTCTTTCATTCAAGTTTCTTGTACAAAATTACTAATGTGGTATTATTTGACATAATCCTAAATGTATAACCCATATCTGATTGCTTTCCTCCTGTTGGGGGTGGGGAGTGAAGGAGGGACAAAAATGAATTAAAACTATAAATAAAAATGTTTATTACTCTAAAAAAAGATGGACAAGTTGATTTCAGAAAAAAAAAAAGCCCAGAAAGACATATATAATGCATGAAAAGTGAAGTAAGCAGGCAGCTAGGTGGCACATTGGATAGAGCATTGGCCCTGGAGTCAGGAGTACTTGAGTTCAAATCCAGCCTCAGAAACTTAACGACTTACTAGCTTGTTGGCCCTGGGCAAGTCACTTAACCCCAATTGCCTCACTAAAAAAAAAGAAAAAAAAGAAAAAAAAAAAGGAAAGAAAAGTGAAGTAAGCAGAACCATGAGAATATTGTAAACATTAATAGGAATAATGTCAGAATAATCAATAGTGAAATGTGATTGCAACTCTCAGCAAGACAATGATCCAAAACAGCTCAAAAGAACCCCAGAAGAAAAATGCTATCCACCTTCAGAAAGAGAAATAATGAACCCTGAATGGAACGGGAAGCATAGTTTTTAATATATATATATATTTTTTTTCTTTATTATTTTATTTTATTTGTGCTTCCCTTCGGCAACATGGCAATTATACAAATATGTTGTGCATGACCTGATTTGTATAATCAATATCGAATGATTTTTTCTTCTCCACAAATAGAGGAAGGGCAGAAAGAGGGAGATAATTTTATTTTTTTAAAGTATATTTTTAAATTATAATTGGAATATGTATATAGTTTTTTGTGAGGCAATTGGGGTTAAGTGACTTGCCCAGGGTCACACAGCTAGTAAGTGTTAAGTGTCTGAGGCCGGATTTGAACTCAGGTCCTCCTGAATCCAGGGCCGGTGTTCTATCCACTGAGCCACCTAGCTGCCCCTATAATTGGGGTATATTTAATGAAATAAGATACTTTTTAAAATAATTAATGAGCCTCATGTCTCACAAGGCAATTTTTGGTAAAAATTATTTATTTATTTAAAATTTTCCCCAATTACATGTAAAATTTTTTAACATAGATTTTTCAAAATTATGTGTTTCAAAATTTCTTCCTCCCTCTTTACTCCTCCCTAAAAAATCAAGCAATTAAATAGAAGTTATACATGTGCAGTCTGCAAAACATCTTCATGTTACTCAGTTGTGAAAGAAAATAAACAAAATAAATTAAGAAAGAGGAACTAACAAATAAAATTAACTTCAAACTGTATTCAGATAGCATCAGTTCTTTCTATGTTGATAGTTTGCATTTTCATACATCCTCTGATAGCATCCTGTTCATTATTTCTTTCACAATTACTATTGCTAACATATTCTCATCCTATTCCCTCCCCTTGATATTTACTCAATTTCTATGTTCTTTCACCCTATCCCTCCTCAAAAACATTTTGCTGTTTCCTGTTCCCTGCCCCAATCTGCCCTCCCTTCCTTCCTTTCCCCCCCCTTCTCTCCTTCCTTTCCCACTTTCCCTCAGGCAAGATAAATTACTACACCCACTTAAGTAATATATGTTATTTCCTCTTTGAGTCAATTTTGATGAGAGTAAGGCTCACTCACTCCCCTGCTCCTTCCCCATCTTCTCCTCTACTCCATAAGCTTTTCTTTTGTGCTGTCTTGGGCTTTTTTTCTTCTAAAATCAACTGATCATCATTTTTTTTTAAGTAATAACACATTCCACCTCTCCTTTCCTTTTCTTCCAGTTCATTCCTCTTATACCTTAACTTTTTAAAGATCTCATCATTATTCACAGGCTAGGTGGACACAGTAGTGGACAAAGCACCAAGCCTGGCTCTGGGGGGACCCTGAGCCCCTATCTGACCTCAGACATAAGCTACCCCACATTGCCTGCCCACAAAAAAAGAATAAACAAAAAATAAATGTTTTACAGATATCATCCCTTCATATTCAATTCACAACTGTGCCCCCTGTCTAAGTATATTCCTTTCAGCTACCCTAATACTGAGAAGATCTTATGAATTAGAGGTATTATATTCCCATTTAGGGAATATAAACCATTTAACCTTTTAATATCCCTCATGATTTCTTTTCCTGTTTACCATTCTTTACTTCTCTAGGGTCTTATACTGAAAGTCAAATTTTCTATTCATTTCAGGTCTTTTCATCATGAATGCCTGAAAGTCCTCTTTTTTCATTGAAGCCTCATTTTTCCCCTGAAAGATTATAGTCATTTTTGCAGGGCAGGTGATTTTGGATTGTAATCCAGTACCTTTGCACTCTGGAATATCATATTCCATGCCCTCTTGTCTTTTAATGTTGCTTCATCCAGATCTTGTGTTATCCTGACTGTAGCTCCACAGTATTTGAATTATTTTTTCTTGCTGTTGTAATATTTTCTCCTTGACCTGGGATCTCTGGAATTTGGCAATAATATTCTTGGAGGTTTTCCTTTTGGGATCTCTTCAGGAGGTAATCAATGGACTCTTTCAATTTATATTTTACTTTCTGCTTCTAGAATATCAGGGCAATTTTCCATGACAATTTCTTGGGAGATAATATCTAAACTCTTTATTTTTTCATTTTAATCATGGTTTTCCATGTAGTCCAAAGATCTTCAGATTATCTCTCCTGGATCTATTTTCCAGGTCAGATGTTTTTCCAAGGTGATATGTAATATTGTCCTCTATTTTTTTGTTGTTCATTTAGATTTGCTTTATTGTGTCTTGATTTCTCATAAAGTCATTAGCTTCTATTTGCTCTATCTTAATTTTCTTTCTTTTCTTTATTTTTTCTTCTCTTTTAATTTTTTTGTTGTGGGGCAATGAAGTTTAAGTGAGTTGCACAGGGTCACACAGCCAGTAAGGCGTCAAGTGTCAGGCTGGATTTGAACTTGGGTCTTCCTGAATCCAGGTCCAGTGAGTTATCCACTGTGTCACCTAGCTGCCCCTGTTCTATCTTAATTCTTAAGCAATGATTTTCTTCAGAGAGTTTATGTACCTTTTTTTTCCAACTGACCAATTTGATTTTTGAAGCTGGTGACTTTTTTTTTTTTGAGTCTCCTGTATCATTCTCATTTCTATTTTCATTTTTTCCTCTACCACTCTTACTTTTCTCTCTACCTCTCTTTAGTTTATCTTCAAAGTACTTTTTGAGTGCTTCGATGACCTTAGACCTGTGATTAAAAAATAGGATTTTCCAGATGCCCAGGGGCCCTACCTAAAGATTGATTTGGAATTGATTGAATTCTGTGAGACTGAGAAACTGACTGAGGACCTACTTAAAATTGATAAAATTGAGACCATGCCTGGCTGGCCCTGAGTGGCATGTTGTTTTCAGAGCCTGTGGACTAAGACATCACAGTAGACCATCCTCAACAATCAGTTTGAAGGACCTCCCTTTTGGGGAGGGAGACAGGAAGTAGGAAGGTGAGAGTGGCTGACTGGATGGGCTCTTGTCTGGGACTTTGGTATGGTGGCAGAACTTTATGTGTTAGGTAAAAGGAGGTTTTCTCTCTGGCTATCCTACATAGGTTTTAACTAGGGTTTTCCATTCTATAAGAGATCTGTTTCTTACCCTCTCTCTCTTTTGCTAACTTCTAATACACTTTAATAAATATTGTAAAAAGTAAAATAAAATAAAAATAAATAAATACTTAAAATCCTAAACTCTTGCTGAATTTATTTGTAATCTTTGCCAGTTTCCCCCCCCAAAAAAAAAAAAACTGGGGGAGGGGGGGCAAGTAAGGAAACATTAGATTTTAAACTCACAGACCAATTCATATTTTTCTGGGAAGCTTTGGATGTAGGAGCTTTGACTTTGTTATCTTCTTCTGAGGGTGTATTTTGATCTATCTTGCCAACAAAGAAACTTTAGATGGTCTGCTGCTTTCTCTCCATGCTCATCTTACCCCACTGTTTCTTGGCTTTTAACTCCTTCTTAAAATGCAGCATTGTTTACAGGATGCTCTGTCCCAAGATACAGGGTATCCCAGGTCATATGATTTAAGGAGAGGATTGTTCCCAGCCCACCTGGCCTGTAATTAACAACAGGCATGCTTTCTCTTTAACACAGAAACAGAAATCTGAAATTTCATTTTCTATAGTTGAAAGCTTGGAGTGCCTCTGCCCTTCCCCCACTGGGCCACTGACACTCAAGTCTTGCTTCCTGAGAAACACTACAGTGTCCCCCACCTTTGATCAAGCTAAGACCTCCTACTATTTCTCCCTGGCCAAAAACTGGACCCCTCACCAGTTCTGAGTCAAGTTTGAGAAGGACCCTTAGAGACTGAAGATTATGAGGCTCTGGAGACATGTCCTGCCTCAAGATGGATTTGTACCACATGCTGATGCTCTTCTCTCACCCTGTACAGCAGTCAATTCTTGCCTTGTAATTAAGCCTTTTTTGGCTGCAAAATGATCTCACTGTTCTTTTATGGGTTTTGCTGCTCCAGGAGTTCTCTTATGGGATATTTTCTAAGGGAGGCAATTGGGGTTAAGTGACTTGCCCAGGGTCACACAGCTAGTAAGCGTCAAGTGTCCTGAGGCTAGATTTGAACTCAGGTACTCCTGACTCCAGAGCCAGTGCTGGGAACTCCAAGAGTTACAGCCCTTTCCTTGCCATCTTGGATCTGTTCCCTCCCCACCACACACACACCCAGCATTTTTTTGTTTTTTTGGTAAAGGAGAATTGATGAAAAGAAATACAGAAGAGGATACTGTTCTTGGCCTTGTTTTTAGAACTGTACTTGCAGTCAGGATGAGAAATTTCCAATTCTTCCTCATAACTTTTCTTTTAAAAATAATAATGAACATTTTTATTTACAGTTTTGAATTATAGCTGTGTTACCTTGGGCAAGTCACTTAACCCTCATTGCCCACTAAAAAAAAAGTTTTGAGTGCCAAATTTTATCCCTCCTTCTCTCCCTCCCCTCCCTAATGTGGTAAGCAATCAGATTTAGATTATGCATGTACAAATAATGTAAAGCATGACAATATTAATAATTTCATATAAGAAAATTTGAATAAAAGGAAAAATAAAAAAGGGAAAAATAGCATGTTTCAGTCTGTGTTCAATGTCAGTTCTTTTTTGGAGGTGGATTGGTATGCTTCAACATTAGTTCTTTGTGATTATCTTAGATCATTGTTTTGCTGAGAATAGTCAAGGCATTCACAGTTCACTACATATATTACTGTTAACTGTGCACAAATGTTCTCCTAATTCTGCTCACTTCACTATACATCATTTCATACAAGTCTTTCCCGACTGTTTTTAAGTCATCCTGCTTGTCATTCCTTATAACACAATAATATTCCATTACAATCATATACCACAGCTTGTTTCAGCACCATTCCCCAATTGGAGATTCCTTTGATTTCCAATTCTTAACCACAACAAAAAGAGCTGCCTATGAATATTTTTTGTACAAATAGGTCTTTTTGGAAGGCAGAGCCAAGATGGCAAAGAAAGATATTAAACTCACAGAGCTCCTGAAACAATTATGCCCAAAACAGCAATAAAACAAGCCAGTTGCAACAAAACCCACAAAAGACACTGAGATTATTTTGCCAGATTGAAGGCTGCCTTTCTGGGCTAAGAGGAGAATCCAGCCATGCCCTTCTACCCCCAGATCATGCCAACACAGAAGCCAAATGCACTGCACAAGGGGAATTTATCCCCAGACTCTGAATCAGCCTGCACTACCAGAGTCTTCTGGAACTAAGCTTACCTTCAGGTGAGAGGGCTGAATGGCTGGCCTGGGGTGAGGAAAAAACAGGGGTGTCTGCAAGACCTGAGGAGGTGTTTGAATATCTCAAGCCAGCAGGAAACCAGGAAGAAATCTTGAGCAGCAGGAGGCTCAGGTGGGAGAGGTTCGCAGGAGGTCATCAAAGCTGAAAACACACCACAGCACTCTGGTGGCTGGTTAACTAGAAAGTTGGCTTGATGGTACCATTCAGACCATAGAACATGACAGGCAAGATAAAACACCTTGCTCTCCCTCAAAAAAACCAAAACACCTGGGACCCTCTAAAGCTGACACAGTGTAGCTTTCAAGTAGGGCCCCACCATAAGAGGGAGCTAAAGGTCAAGCAAAAACTCAAGATGAGTAAGAAAAGAAAGTTGTAAACTTTTGAAAGTTTCTTTAGCTACAAGGAAGATAGAGGTGCACCCTCAGAAGAGGATTATAGCCTCAGGGCCCCTACGTTCAAAGCTTCCAAGAAAATATGAATTGGTCTCCGGCTATGGAAGAGCTCAAAAGGGACTTTAAAGAGAAAGTAGGAGAGATAGAAGGAGGATTTAGAGAGATGGAAGGGAAAGAATAGAAAGAAAAATGAGAGGAATGAAGGAAAGCTATGAGAAAAAATTCAACATCTTGAAAAGCCAAATGGAAGAGGAAATAAAAAATGCTGTCTGATGAAAATTATTGCCTAAGAACTAGGATTGAAGAAATGGAAAGCTTAAGAAGAAACCAGGACACAGTAAAGCAAATCCAAATGAATAAAAAAATAGGGACAATATGAAATATTTCCTTGGAAAAACAAACTGACCTAGAAAATACATCCAGGGGAGAGAATTTGACAATCATTGGACTACCTGAAAACCATGACCAATACAAGAGTTTAGACAGCATCTTCCAAGAGATAGTCAGGGAAAATTGCCCTGAAATTCTAGAAGCAGAAAGCAAAATAGAAATTGAAAGAATCTACCAATCACTTCCTGAAGAGATCCCAAAAGGAGAAATCTCCAGGAATATTACAAACCAAATTTCCAGAACTTCCAGGTCAAGGAGAAAAATATTGCAAGCAGCTAGAAAAAAGGAATTCAATACTGTGGAGCTCCAATAAGGCTAAAACAAGATCTAGAAGCAATCTACATTAAAGGAGCAGAGGGCATGGAATATAATATTCCAGAGGGCAAAGCAACTGGGACTACAGCCAAGAATCATATACCCAGGCAAAAATGACTATAATCTTTCACATGAAAAAATGGGACTTCAATGAAAAAGAGGACTTTCAGGTATTTGTGATGAAAAGACCGGAACTGTAATAGAAAATTTGATTTTCAAATACAAGACCTTGGAGAAGCATACAAAAGTAAAGAGAAAAAGAATTCATGAGGGATCTGAAAATATCAAACTGTTTTATGTTCCTACATGGGAAGATAATACTTCAAACTCATAAGAACTTTCTCAGTAAGAATTCACAGAAGACACAGGTCTAAACTGAATATAAAGGGGTGATATCTGTAAAGCATTTATGTTTTTTTTCTTAATGGGGGCAAACAGGGGTGGGGTGTCTTATGTCTGGGCCGGATTGGGATTGGGGCTCCTGGCCCCAGGCTAGTTCTTTGTCCACTGTGCTACCTAACTAACCTATGGAATGACATCTTAAAAATAGCGGTTGAGGGGTAGGAGGAATAGACTGGGGGAGGGGGAAAGGGAGGAGATGGTCTGGGGATAGGCAGCTTCATATGAAGGAAACAAGACAAAAGCTTATGGAGAGGGGAGGAGGGGGAAAGAGTAGAGGTGTAAGGTGAACCTTAATATCTCAGAATGGCTCAAAGAGGGAATAACATACATACTCAAGTGGGTATAGTAATATATTTTTTGCCCTGAGGGGAACGTGGGAGGGGAGGGAGAAAGTGGTGGGGGGAGGGAGAAGAGGGGAAGGAGGGAAGGGCAGATTCAGGGAGAGAGCAGTAAAAAGCAAAACACTTTTGAGGAAGGTGAAGATGTGTACTGCATAACTGCACAAGTATGACGTATTGAATTACTTCTTTCATAAATTAGGTTGAGAAGGTAGGGAGAAGAAAAATTTATAAGCACAGAATTAGCTCAAAGACCTTAATCTATTCAGAGTGGGTTCAAGGAGGGAAAAGCATTTACACCCACTTGAGAGGAGTAATCTATTTAACCCTGCAGGAAATTAGGAGGGGTTGAGGATAAGGAGGGAAGGGTGAAAAAAGTGAGTGCAGAGCAGGGGAGGGAACACTTACAAGTAAAATACTTTTGAGGAGGAATAGGCTAAAAGAAGATAGAAAACAGTAAATATAATGAGAAGGAAAGAGGATGGAGGGAAATAGTTATGAGGATTGATTATAATGGGCAAAATGTATGGTACATACTTTGCTGGTCTATTATAAAGAAAATTAATTTGTCAAGTTAAGGTACTATATACAGGTTATGATGAACAGGATCCTATCAGAAAAACCTGGAAAGAACTACATGAACTCAAGCAGAGTGAAATGTACTGTATACAAAATGATCTGCTGGGAACCAATTGTGGGTATTTTCAGCAAGGCAATGATCAAATATAACCCAGAAGGTCTTATGAAATACAACCCATCTACAGAGACAGAACTGATGGTATCTGAAAACAGATGGAAACACATTTTTAATTTTTTCTTTGACAATTCCTTAATCTGAAGTTTTGTTTTTAACTTTTTTTCCTCTCATGACCTATCTAATGTGGTAATGTTTTCTATAACTGCTCATATATAACTTATTTTGAATTTTCTTGAGTTCTTGTGGGTGGGGGTGGAATGGAGGGAAGAACTGAAATTGGAACAAAAAGTTTTAAAAAATTGACTGTCGCAGGGGGACAGCTAGGTGGTGCAGTGGATAGAGCACCAGCCCTGGAGTCAGGAGTACCTGAGTTCAAATCCGGCCTCAGACACTTAACACTTACTAGCTGTGTGACACTGGCAAGTCACTTAACCCCAATTGACCTCACTAAAAAAATAATAAATAAAAAATTATGTCAGGGGTAGCTAGGAGGCATAGTGGATAAAGCACTGGGCTCTGGATTCAGGAGGACTGAGTTCAATATGACCTCAGGCACTTGACATTTACAAGCTGTGTGACCCTGGGAAAGTCACGTAAACCTCATTGCGCTACAAAAAGGTAAAGCAAAAATTGATGTCAAAATGTGTTTTTACATATATTTTGGAAAACAAAAGAAGGAAAATGCAAGAACAAAAACAAAAACAAAAAACAAATAGCTCTTTTTTTCTTTCGGGGTATGTCTTTATGATATAAACCTAGCAGTGGTGTTGCTTGATCAAAAGGTATGCACAGTTTTATAGCCCTTTGGTCATACTTCCAAATTGCTCTCCAGACTAATTAGATCCATTCACAACTCCACCAACAGTGAATTAACATCTGAGTTTCCTTATTCCCCTTGAACAACCAACATTTTCCTTTTTTGTTACATCATATACTTTCTATCTATATGATCATTGGTGATACAGTCAACCAGTGTCCCTTAATTTCCTTATCTAGAAAAAAGGTTGTTGGACTTCTTGTTCTCTAAGGTCCCTTCAAATACTTTGTTCCTGTGAAAATATAATCTTCCTTCAATAGGTTTACAGTTGTGTTGTACAGAAAAAAAAATATGGCTACGTAACCTCTAATTTTAGATGTTCCCATATGTTCTGTCCTACATATCCTAGGCTCTTCTCTCTCTCTCTCTCTCTCTCTCTCTCTCTCTCTCTCTCTCTCTCTCTCTCTCTCTCTCTCTCTCACACACACACACACACACAGAAATACAACTAGATCAGCTTCTGTTTTGTTTTGTTTGTTTTTTTTTGGGGGGGGGCAGTGAGGCAATTGGGGTTAAGTGACTTGCCCAGGGTCACACAGCTAGTAAGTGTTAAGTGTCTGAGGCCAGATTTGAACTCAGGTCCACCTGAATCCAGGGCTGGTGCTCTATCTACTGCACCACCTAACTTCCCCCAATTGGCTTCTGTTTTTAATGGTCTTTATAATATCCCTTACTTTTCAGATATTTGCATATATGCTCAGCTTTACTTTTTCCCCTGAATTCCAATCCTGATTCAGCAATTGACTATTAGACATTTTAAACCAAATGTCCTTGAGGGAAATAAAATTCAATGTGTCCAAATCAGAATTTTATTGTGAGTGATGCCCATTAGAGTCCCTTAAAATGCTATGGAATAATGTGCTTTTGATACATATTTGCTCTTCAGTGACCAATGGCAGAGCTAATCTATAAATATCATTAGTAGTGATTATACAGGAAAACAGGAGAAGGAATTTTCTTAGTTAAGAACATGAGTGGTCATATCCTCAGGGAAATAAGCTTTTACCTGTCCTCTTAGTTTCTATCCCTTCAAAGCCCTCTAATTTCACTAGTATCTGCCTTAAAACCCCAACCATCCAAACAACCAAATTCCAAAGCTTGGCTGAATGTATAATCATATAACTTGTCAGCCAGAAAAAGTGTTTTATTTATACCCAGGAGAAAAATGAATGGGGGTGATAGCATCATGAGGTTTATGTCTTTGTTAATGGTAAAGAATAAATGGAAAGATGACCCCCATTGACTCTCGACTTTATAGGAAATAGGTATCTTCACCTTTTGTTGACAGCTATCTGAAAGCTATATCTCCATGATATGTACTTATCCTCTTTTTCAAGGACTGTTATCTTTGTCAAGCAGCAAATCAAAGCAAAAGGAAATAGAAAGAAGCCAATAGCTGATGTCTTGCAAGCAATTCATGGGAAAATGTTTGTTTCTGTTTCATAGGCTATTTCTGACACTGACGTTGACCAGTCTTTTGAGTCAATGGAACCATTATACATCAACCTTCACATGTATGGTCAAAGGAATATTCAACATAATGAACTTGTAGCTTTTTTTATTTGTAAAAAATTGAGTTGTTTTATTCATCATGTGGCCTAACATTGAGTATAATCAGTACTACTGCAAAACATTTGACTGAGTATTTCTATCATGTGCATGTCCAACATGACCATCGCCTTACACTCTGACCCTTACCTTGGAATTAAAATGAATCCACTCAATGATTCAATTATGATATAACACTTCCTCTCTAAAATCCATCAGTCATCTAAATATCTCTATTTCAGTAGAAGCAACCATTCCTACGACATATGCTTTCATAGACATATTTTTCTCATCACAAAAATCTAATTAATTAGCAAGTCTTTCAATTCTATCTCCATATTATTTGAATCTTCCACCTTTTCTCCATGCATACCACCTCTAGCCTATTTCAGATCCATATTTCTTCTCCCTTAGATTATGTCAATAACTTTGTTTCCTCGAAAATTCAGCTTATCTCATTCCCAACATATCCTTGATATAGTCATTAAATTGACATTCCTAGCTCACAGATCTGCAATTGTTCATCTCCTATTCACATATCTGTAGTGGCTTCCTAATGTCTCTGGAATCAAATACCAAATGCTCACCCTACAACAATATGGTTCCTACCTATCTTCTCAATTTTTTCACATTATTGGCATTCATTCTT
Source organism: Dromiciops gliroides (assembly GCF_019393635.1). Lineage (NCBI taxonomy): Eukaryota > Metazoa > Chordata > Mammalia > Microbiotheria > Microbiotheriidae > Dromiciops > Dromiciops gliroides. Next base: position 25,397,501 of record NC_057863.1, read on the forward strand.
TCTTAATTCCAGTAAAACTGACCTATGACTATAGTATATGATGTCCCACATTCTTTATTTTTTCTCTTTAACATATAGAACCCTGTTTGAATTATGTACCTCTTCACATCCACTTTTCTCCTACCCACCCCACCCCTAAGTTGAAATTACTTTCATATTATTTGTATTTGCTTTTCTACATATTATTTTCCATGTACCCAGCATTATAAGTTCCTTGAATACCAGAACTAATTTGAAACAGTATCTGGCATACTCCTGTGTACAAAGAATGTTAGAATCATACATGTAGATCTAGGAGGAACATAGGGGAACATCTAGTCCTATCTCTTCATTTAAAAAAATGAGCAATATGAAGCCCAGGGAGCTTATGTGTTTTTCAAAATGTTATACAGATCATAAATTTCAGAAATGGAATTTGGACTCTGATTCTAGGGCCCAGGCTCTTTGTAGGCACTTAATAAATATTCTAATTTGAGTTAAATGGAATTGTGTGAACATTATGTTTTTGTTCTTTGTTGTGGTAGTGGTTTTGTGTTGTTTTTAAAAGAAAATCCGTGTAGGAATTTAAAAAAATAATAATTCACATTTTACAATCTTGATAATAACAGTATCCTCCAGCCATTTTTTCTATTATCACTAAAATAAGTTTTACCAAATTTTACTTTTTAAATGTGCATGAAAGGAAATAAAAGTGACCTCGTGTGTATGAAATGAATACTAGACACTGAGCATACAACACTACTATATAATAATATGCATATAAGATTGTTACTTCTTCCTGCATTTGCTTGGCATAGAACAATTTCATCACTTCTCTTCAGTGACCCATCATGTTCATCTTTTACAATGAGAAGAAATGGTACAACCAGTGCTTTTCCCAAATGGGAATGAATCTTTGAATTGTTCATGCTTTTACTGGAAATTGCATGGTCCCTAAGATGGATACGATTCAAATTCAACGATATAATTAAGATGAGTTTCATCATATTTTTTTCTTTGTTACCTAGTTCCTTTTTGTTGTTTTTAACAAATTTGTCTTTTCTCCCCTTAAATGATTGTTTTGCTTTGTTAAATTTTGAAAATCAAACAATATTTTCCTAGGTAAGGGTTTTGTTTTTTTAATAAGTTTTGCTTTAATATAAATTGGTATGCTTAGAAGAAACAATAACATTATGAAATAGTTTTTTACTTGTAGCACAGGACCTAGAGCTGAGGTTATGGAGACAGTGAGCCAATTAATGTTTGGATTGCTTAACATTTGATGGACTAATTAAAATTTTTACTTCATTCATAGCCTTTTGACAAAGTTACATATCATGTCCTTTGACACTGCTGGAGACCTTTCAATTAACTACCTCCTGCAAATACTGAGAAATCACTTGAGAATTAATGGACATTTTATCCTTTTTTTCTGAATCTCTAAAACAGTGACATCTTTCATGGTGAAATAAAAGATCTAGAAGATATGATTTGTGTGATAGACTGGGAAAAGCATTAGACCAGAAATCTAGATTATTATTCTAGCTCCCCTACTGTAGGCCAACTTTTTTGTTCCCCCCAAGCTGTGTGACCGGAGCAAGTTATTTAACCTCTCTGGTTCTCAATAAATTATATGGTAAATTAAAGGGTTCGGTAAAGATTTTCTCTAAGGTTCCTCAAACTACAAAATAGTTCATGTCTATAATTTAAAAGTCCACTTGTCTTTGTAATGTGCTTTAAAAAAAAACACAAAATCCTAAGAATATATCAATTCACTTTTATTTCCAGACAGAATTATTGATGATATATTTTTCAATGTTAATGGGAACAGAGGAATACCTTAATTATTTAGAGATCAATGGTTCATTATATTCTTAAAGAAACATTTTGTACAAAAGCATAATAAGTCACCATAATAGCATCAAAAGAAGGAGTGGAGGGAAACAGAACACCATTTGAAAAATGTGTTCAATCATGTCAATTAACATTTTAAAATCTATATGAGGGGCAAAATAAATGTATAAGCTCCTTGAGGACTGGAATTGTTCTGTTATTTACTTGTTATCCTCAAGGCACAGTTATATACATAGACACGTGTATATGTGTGTATTTATGGACATATGTATGCAAATATATACATACATGTATAAATAATGGTTATGATATTAGATGATTTTACTTAACTATAATAATAATAATAGCAATAGCTAATGTACTTACTATGTGCTAAATGCTTTACAAGCATTATCTCATGTAATACAATGACACTCAGAGGTAGTTGCTATTCTTATCCCCATTATTGCACAGATGAGGAAACTGAGGCAAACAGAAGTTAAGGAACTTGCCCAGAAGTTAAGGAACTTTGTAAGTGTTTGAGCCAAATTTGAACTCAGGTCTTCACAATTCTAGGACAAGTGCTGTAGCTACTGTATGGTCTAGCTACCCCTCTGCTTTTAGTAGCTAGTTGAACTGGGGTGACTAAAGAGCTCTCAGCTTATCTTTGTGTGTCTGTGTGTGTGTAAAAAGCTTCAAGTCACTAAAGTTTAGCAAAATGAATAACACATCACTTGGCTGACTGATTAAATCAACCAAGAAAATAATAACAGGGAGCAACATTCAGCCTAGATAAGACTACTATTGCAGCAATGACTCTATAGCCTGAAGAAACCCTTTCTTTTCCCATTAGAGAAATGCATTAGATGAGATACATTGAAATATTAACAGAAATGGGCAGAATTGAATGTTCTAGGGGCAACTAAATGGTTCAGTGGGTATAGTGCTGAACCTGTAATCAACAAGACCTCTGTGTCAATCCAGCCTCAGATACTCCCTAGCTGTGTGACCCTGGGTAAATCACATAACCTCTGTTTGCCTTAATCCACTGGAAAAGGAAATGGAAACCACTCTACTATCTTTGCTAAGAAAACCTAATGTACTGCATTTGCATGCTATGGTCCATGGGGTCATGAGAAGTTGGACAAGACTAAAGGACTTAAGAACAAGATCAAAACTATCAGAGATTGACAGAATCCAAAGAAGAAATATACTGAACAGCAACATTACTATTGGGTTCAATAAGAGGAACTGAACAGCATACCTCATGATGTTGCTTTACCCAGTTAGAAATAAGTTTAGTGAAATAAATTGCATAGCAAAGATGGTATACCTATTTAGGAACAGACCTAGCTAGAGCAGCAAATTCTTATCAACAGAAGACATCAAGGGTACTATAATATTAGAGGTATGAGTTATTCTTTTACATGTACACTGCTCAATAATATTGATCCTTGTATACGTGCAGGTTACCATGATGGAATACACACATATATACATGTATGCATGCAGTATATATGTACACAGAAAACCACAAAATACATGTTTACATATAACCATGCATATTAATGTATAAACATATACATGGACATATACATATTGCATGAATACATACATATGTATATACATGTGTATACATGCATGTGTTTATCTACACATGCATATATATGAACTCTGATTCTAGGGCCTATGCTCTTTCTAGGTGTATGTATGTATGTATATGTGTCTATGTACATACATACATACATATTTCCATTTATATAGGTTATATTTGTCTTATTCCAAGTCTTACTATGCTAAAGTATGTTCTCTGGATGACTAGGGGAGAAATATTAACACATTGGTGGGGATTGATGAATTATCATTTTGAATGGACATATCCCCAAAGAGTCCTGTGAACCTTGTGTAGCTTTCTCAAAGACTCAGTATGTGACAAGGGGTCACAAGTTGTGCTATAATAGTAAAAGGAAATTTGGTATTGGAACATAAGGTTTCTGACTATAAATCTAGCAGAAATTCCCCCAAATATATTATTTCTCTATATTGGAGTTAAAAAGCAATCATCATGCAGCTGAAAGAGAACTTGGTGTTCCATGTTGGTCTTGAGATATTGGCAGGGTTTCCATCTGGAAATGTCTAGATGTTTGAAATATACACATAGAGCTCAATGAAGATTCTGAGGCTAGAGATCAAATATGAAATAATATTGATTAATATTTTACTTAATATTTACTAATTTCTGAATAAACTCAGTCAAAAACTGAATAAAGGCTGCAATAGCTGGTTAAATATACCATGGTTATCAATGTAAGACAGATCTTGTCAGGGGAAAATGTTTCTTTAACCTAATACTTTTTTTAAATGAAAGTTAATACCTTGGCAGATAAAGGTGAGCTGGTGAGCATAATGTGCTTGAATTTTTAAAGAGATTTAGATAAAACTTCTTATTAAAGACTATTTTTAATGAATTTTTTCATGAAAGAAGGAAAGGTCTTGCTTTTGATGAAGGAATGGATAAGTATCCATCTGGTTTACATAGTGTAATGTACACAGATGCTAGACAGGTTAATAGGGAAATGTTTCAAAGGTCATTTCTCTACCTACAGCATTTCATTACTTATGGCTTGCTAATGATATGAAGAAGAGGTAATAATTATGAGTTGTGCTGATGATGCAAGCTTCTTTTATGATTAAAGAACATGTAGAATTATAAAGGGATCTACATTTCTTGATCTTTGAACCTTCTTGTCAAGTCCTAATAGATAATTTAGCCATATCTAGGTAGAATAGATACCATAGTTTCTCCCTACATGCTTATCTCCAGAAGCATGTCATACAGCTTTTCACTCTTCTCTCTTACCTCTGATTCTTTATTTCCATTTTGCTTCCTGCCCTCAATGCCCAGTACCTCAACCAAACTCCTACTTCCACAATGAACTTTTCCCTTTCTTATTACTTCTTTTTTTCCCTAATATTTCTCATGTGTTTAGGAGAGAAAGTGCTTCAGCACCTGAACGATGGGGTAGGGAGGAGATGAGCGAACTGTGGATAACCAGGAAATATTATAAAAGTAGAAAGAATCTAATAGTGACAAGTGTTTCTACATGTTATGGGAAAAACCAATTTCTCTTACAACTGATCACAAAGTCCAGGGTACATGTAGCCTGGGTGACAGTAGGTCAGTGTTGAAATGGTGAAAACTTAAAGTAATGTAAACACATGGAAAGATAGTTAATGGTAACATGGCATGACTGAAATACGAAAAGTGGCATGCAGAAACATATGAGAGTTTCACCAATCTGTACACATCAAGTTACCTCTCTAAAACCTAGGCATAAACAGGTAGCCTATTGTTCAGTTCATGACAGCAAACCATTTTTCACTCTTCCTGTATAAGTCTTGTTTTCCTCTGAATTTTCAGAACCTGAAGGTTGGTATATTTTTATGAAGTCACAATGAGATCTCTCTTTAAAATAGTTTTAATTACTTCCTCATGCTATTTTCCAGAGTTATAATGAATCACTGGAATTTCTCTGTTAACTCTCATGGAAATGAAAAAGGATTTTATGTAAGCAAAGAATTCAAAGATGTAAGTTGGAAATTGAACTTTAATCTCAATGGAAAAATCAGCTTCTAATCACATGGAATTAAATTATATCACATTTTAAGATCTCTAATGTTCTTCAGAATTTTAAAATATTCTTCAAATGTCTTTGATAGCTGATACATTCTTTAAAAAATGATGGCTTCATCAGGATTAATCAGAAACAACATTGTTAACTATGAAATTTTTTCTTTGATACCCTTCAAACTCCTCTATTAATATTCATACTTGATGAAATCTGCAGAGTTTCAGTATCCTCATGCACAGAGTTGTAACTAGCAAATTGTAGAGGTGGGCAAGTACCTTGAAATCAGAATTTTAACACAAATTCACTTGAGGTGTAGAGAAGAGTACAGTATCCTGTGGGAAGAAAACTATGCTAGGCTAGGCTGTGGGAATCTCACCTGATGTGTAGAATGCTTGAGATCAGAAAAATAGAAGCATAGCCTTTTGATTTTTTTCCCATAGTAACTAAGTATTCATGCTAACTAGTGTCTCAGTTGTTTCCAGTTTCTGAGCAATAGTGAATAGTGTTAGAATCCTCTAAATTTCAGTACTTCAGGACAAAGCTCTTGTTGCCTTCTCTGTAGTTCTAGATTGGTTCATAACTAACAAGATCTTTCCATTCTTTATACCCAACTGGCCATTAAAAAATATTCTGTAAGCTAGTGTGGTAAAAAATGAAAGCTTTTAACTAACATTTAAGAGTTGGTTAACAATAACTGAAGGACGCCAGTTTTTAAAGGACCGCCCTTTCAGGGAGGAGACCGTGACAAAGAGCTGTGTGTCTGCTAATGCTTGGGAAGAGCGTTACCAAGTACTCTCCACTTCCAGGGTGCGAGCTTAAAAACAAGGAGAGAACAAAAGTGGTCTCTCTCTCGCTCTGCACACACATGCTGACTCAGCTTTGAGGGCATCATCTGGTGATCGGCCTGGTCCTCCATATAAGCACATGCTTGACACAGTTCTCAGCCTCAGAGGTGGCCCTTGGGATTTGGTGAGTTTTATAAGGAATATAGACTAAGCTTAGATCTAAGACTATTTATTTGTATTTCTACTTTCCTATTTCTCTAGTCAGCATCAAGTTGTGTGTTGGCTAATTAATTCCCAAACAATAAAAATCTAAGTAATCCATCTCTAACTAAAGCTCAGAGGCTTCTTTTTCTTACTGGTCTGGGAGAGTATATAAGGGAAAGGTTAAAGGGGATTTTAATGCTCTTATATCCAATTTTAAATCTCACACTAGCAATGAACTTGAAAGGTATACATTAAAGTTCTTTAAATGGAATTGTAATGACTAGAAAGAAATTATTTGGATTGTAAAAGATATATGCACATTACAATGATGAAAATGAATATAAATCTACAAAATTGTGATGGTAGCATTTCAAGCCTTAGTGAACAGAGCTGCATAGAAAAAAAAAAGGAAAATTTCATAGCTAGCATTTATGTAGTGCTTTTAAATTTGCAAAACTTTTATAAATGTTATCTTTAGTAGTGATAACAACCCTGAGAGACAGATACTATTATCAGATGTTATAGTTAACTTATATTATCTAATATCATATTAAATTATCTCTTATTATTTGAAAAAGAAGAGGTCTGAGGCAGACTTAAGTGATCTACTCAATGCTAATCATGGCTTTTAAATGTCTGATGTCATATTTGAATTCAGGTCTTCCAGAGTCCAAATGCAGCTCATTAACCATAATGATATCTCTGTGAAATGCACTGTATTTGGAGTCCAAGAAACAGGGTCTTAATCCATAAATATAATATCTGCTATGTGAATGAACTCTGGAAACCACAGAATCTATATGAAACTTGTTTTCTTTGTCACTTAGATAAAGTGGCTGGACTTGATGGCCAAAGCTTTTTATAGCTCTAGAGACAGAATGATGTAATGGAAAGTGTTATAGATTTGCAATCATGTTGACATAGGTTGAACTCCTTCCTATTAATCATTTGATACCTGTATGGATCTGGGTAAATTATATAATTTCTCTAAACTTGAAAATGCTCATTCATTAGATGAGAAGATCAGATCAGCTCTAAATGAGCTGAACTTATGCAGGCTATGATTTTAATTATTGAATGAGTGAAATATCATTCATTATTTACTTACTATATTATCAGCTATGGTGCTAAGCTCTGGGGATGTGAAAAAAGTAATCACACAAAGAGCTTATGTTCCAAGGGGGGAGGGAAAAAATGTGTAGAAGAATCAGAATTGGATGGAGGGAGATGAGGACTTTGGCATGGTTTAGAGATTACTGACACTTGGAATGATGCCAAGATATGGAAAAAGGAAGGCTGCAGAGAAAATAAAATCTAAGAAATCACATCCATTAGAATCCAGGAATCCAAGGATGAGAATCCTAGTTCAGGTGGAAGGCAAAGTAGGAACAGAAAGAGTTGGATCCTTAATTAAAGCTGCCTAGAAAGTCTTGGGTTATCTAATTCAAAGTAAGATAAGATAAAAGCTCACCTATCAAAAGCTGGAGTGAGGTGGGATGATGATTCTGTTAAGGCTTTGATGGGATGCAGAGGATTTCAGTTCAAGACAGCTTTTGGTGCCATTAAAACACCACCTAATTGCCACATCACTCCATCTATACTTGACATCATGATTCTGAGTCAAAGGATTTGTGTTCAAATGTCAAGTCAGTTTCTTTTTTTTTAATTTAAGAAGTTGAACCATTTGGATATCGATGTCTCATCTTTAAATGGCATGTTTTGAGCTTGATGACTTCCAAGGCCCCTTATTGGCTGCACCTAAGCTTTGCACTCTGAGATTCATGGCACCATTTTGGTCACAGCTAGAAATAAATTACTTTCTTGCCTCCACTGAAATTCTCTGAGTAGGACTTTTGAGATTTCAATATTGTATATCAACTATAAAATTTCCTATGAAACTAACCCATTAGGGTTCAGTGAAAAACAGCTAATTGAATGTAACCAATATAAATTTTAACAGTTTATACTAGCCTATGAAAGACATATTTTCACTAGATTCTCTTGAAAATAGAATATCTAAAAAGTCAAGAATCCAAGAAAATGTACAGGTAAATAAAATACATAAAATTTGTGATTTATATAGTTAGCATATCACAATACAGAAAGAACAAATGATAACATAGACATTTTACTTTTTTTGCATTTTCTTAAAGTAAATGCCTATTCTCTACCCTGTGACTAAATTCTAGGGCATTTTGTGCAAATCACAAAAGGATAACATTATTTTTATGAGAGAACATCTAAAGTCAGAGAGGATGATTATAAAGCTTATTATAAAACTGTAGAACCAGTCTAAGCTAGTTCAGGAACAAAAAAAAAGGTTATTCTTAAATTAGAAAGTTAAATTTCCAACTAATGAAAAGAAATTAGAGCTTCCTGGCAGTGGCCACTTCATTTAAAGCATATTAATGTAGTTCCTTTTTCTTAAGCATGATATAATGTGAAGGTGATAAAAAATTGTCTACATTATCACTGTCCAATTGAGAGGCATTATATTTACTATTATTGTCTTTTGCAGCATTTTATCCACTCTAGCCAATATTACTTATAATAAATTAAATTTTAGCTAGAGAAATATTATTTTTAGAACTTACAGTTATAATTATAATACAAGTGTTATCTAACATTTAGGGCTTAAACGATCACAAAGGGAGCAGCTAGGTGGCTCAGTGGATAAAGCACCTGACCTGGACTCAGGAGGACCTAAATTCAAATGGGGACACAGACATTTGACACTTACTAGCTGTGTGACCCTGGACAAGTCACTTAACCCTTATTTCCTGGCCAAAAAAAAAAAGCAAAGTTTGTCTAATTGGAAGGAAAGGCCACTAAGTGTCCCTATATTTAAGGACCCGGTCCAGGATCACACAAACAACAGGGAAAAGAGCTGGGATTTACACCCATGACTTATTTTCTCCACTTTATCTCAGGGGTCCTTGATATATGCGAATACAATCAGTCCACTTGTATGGATTGTGAGAGATCCCCAAATCGCAACCAGGTGCTCAACTTCATAGTTATGACGTTTTTATTCACTAGGTTGGTTCTCAGGTGATATATACATTGATGTTGTCAATACACTTGAACCCATTCGAAATCACCAGATTATATTAGAGTTTACACTCTAGAGAAAGAACATTTGAAAGCAGAGTTTCTCTTAGGCCTATAAAGTCAGATAAATTTTGCCTAGTTTGCTTTCTTATTCTTTGTCCTTTTGTAAATTCTTGAAAATAATTAAAACAATTGTGTGACTTTGTGCCAAACAGAAACTGATTGACTAAGGTAGCATGCCATAGTGGATGGAATACTGTATTAGATTCATGAAGACTTGTGTTCCAATCTTGCCTAAGATACATACTAGAAGTCAAAATGGGAAAGTCATTTAGCTTCTGTGGGCCTTGCTTGACTTATCTGTAAAATGAAACTGTTGGACTAAATGGACAAGCTAAGGGACCCTTTTAGCATGAAATCTATGATCCTGTGATCTATGAGTGATGATTTCTCTTTTCAATTCCACCTTTTGATACTGTAGGAGTAATGTCTGATATATTTGGCCAAATTCCCATCAATCCCTGACCAATTATTATGTAATTTGAGATAAATGACCTGACCTCTGGTGTCTAAAGCTATTTTCACTTGGTAATAAACAGCTAAATCAATTCAAGTTGTTTTTATCATTCGTAAAAGATAGATAATGATATCTGTTGTATCTTCCTCTAAAAATAGTATGTCCCAGAATAAAGAGAACTAACTACTAGTCGGGAAGAATTTCAATCAAGCCTGGGCTTCCAATTCATAATGGCTCTTTAATACTGAGAAAGTCACATAAACTTCCTATGCCCCAGGCAACTCTCTGTATAAGTTAGCAGAAATAATCAGTAATAGTAAAATGCATCCTCACATTGTGACTGTGAGGCTCAAATGAGCCTTCAAAAATATTTAATTATGTTAGGAATGTTAGTTATCATTATCATTGTAGTTGAGACTATTCAAGTGAATGTTTGATCTTGTTACTCTTATCCTTTTTGTCATGATAACACCCCATGCATATATATCCATCCTATGTAGCACTTAGCCATGGCCTTAACCCTCTATATTTATCTCCAAGGGTTTTACCCAATATAGTGTCTGTATTTTTTTCTTAATTTTTTAGACATCTCTAGAATAGCACTAGAGCACATGGGCTGACTTTAGTTTTAATCTAAATATTTTATTTCCCTTCACTCTCAAGTGAACAGCTCACCATATTTATTGATGGCATATCCATATAATAGCACCCGGTATAGTACTTCTTTAGTATTCCTAATTTGTAATACATTCCAATCTGTTCAAAAATGTCACATGTCACTTCATTTTCCTTTGAGTGTTTCTGGACTTCTATTTTTTGGGATATATTACTATTCAAACATAGTCATCCATGGGGCAGCTAGGTGGCACAGTGGATAAGGCACTAGCCTTGGATTCAGGAGGACCTGAGTTCAAACCCAGCCTCAGACACTTACTAGCTGTGTGACCCTGGGCAAGTCACTTAAAACCCCATTGCCCTAAAAAGAAAAAAGTCATCCATAATATAACTATTAAATTATATTGCATTGCTTTATTATTTCATCATTATTTTCAACTATGCTGAAGATATTTTTCATGTAGATTTTTATTGTATTTCACTTTGCATACATGATACCATGTAGGTTCAACCAATAACCCTCTGAGATAGATATTTTAATAATTGTTGAACACATTTTATGGCTATGTAATTATGAGGTACTTACTCATGGTAACCTAATAATTGTATGGCAAAAATAAAGAAACCATCTCTTAAGGACTCCAAGAATAACAATACCCAATCTGCACAATGCTGCCTCTCCAAGAATTAGCTAGTGGCTATATGTTAGTGATTTGGCTGACACTACCAGAATAAAACCTTATATTAATCTAAATATTTCTGTATACCAAAGAAAATGTTATTGGTTTTCTCCCCTTCACCAAACCTGCCCTTTTTAATGAAATGTTTGAAATTAATTAAAATGCACAACAGTAGCATAGCTAAAGGGGAAAATAAGTCATTAAAAGGCTACAGTTGAGCTGAGGAGTGTATGAAAAAGTGTTTATAGTAAGGAAAACCCTTGTTCAACTCTACTTGTTTGGAGAGAGAAAAAGATCCATTAGGTGATAAGGGTTGTGAACATATAATCAGAGAAGGCTTTTGATCTATTCAGAGATAAGTTGGCAGTGCCACCTCTTCTCATCAATTTAAGGCTTATTTAGAGGCCAAGAGTATTGAGTCTGGAATGATTGCCCACAATCCCCCCCTTCCCAATGTGGTAAAATCTAGTAAGAAGAGTAGGCTCATGGTATTTGACAAGTAATATTGTATCTAGCTATTTAAATGTTCAAAACCCAAATACCAGGCCATCTGCCAGGAATTCTAGGGGATAAAACTTTAGTAACTGGAAAGTGTAAATGCCTCTTTAATTTAATATTAATACCGTTAATCCATATTAATATTTAAATAACATAATATATATCACAAAGAGACTTTGGTTCTTAAAATATTATAAATCAATGTTAATATATTTATTATTTATCTATCTGCTTTTTTGCAAAGAATTGCAATAAGGACTTCTGAAATAAAAAAGCTCTAAACAATTTATAAATACTTGTTAGATTGCATGAATCAATTTTATTAAAATGAATTTCAATCTTTTATCATTATACTTATTAAATATTAATTATTTTAAAAGGCATAAATGTACGTTAGCATTCATAAATATCTGACTTTATGTCCTTCAAATTATTTGAGTAATTGTTTAATATATATTTCCCATCAACCCAAGTGTCCATAATTTGGCTATTCTAGATACATGGCTCTTAAAGGATAAGACTTGATATTTGCCATTTGCTTCTAGCTCTGACCTTTGATTTTATGAATCTTAATATCATTATCAAGTTAATTTAATTGTTGCACATATTTAATCAACTGGGTATAAAAAAGCTCTTATTCAAAAAAAAATCCATACTGTGCCAATTCAGGGAAAATAATTACATAAATTATTCTTTGGGTATAGTGTTTGGATGTGTGTGTGTGTGTGTGTGTTTATGCATGTATATTTGTTGAGAAACAAAGAATCTGTTTATGAATGACCCATATTTGTTTCATGTTTGAAGAAATGGAGGAAAAAATTGGTCTTAAGAACTGAATTTTGGGGAAATGACTTGAGTTTATTTCTTGGTGCGGTCATTTACTAATTGTGTGGTGTTGGCAATCACCAACCATCTCTGTTGCTCATTTTCCTCATTGTTGGATCGGATGGCTTCTAAGTACCCCTCCAACCCTAAATCTATTATCTTTTGACCATCACAAACGCATGTTCAAGTTAACACACATTTCCTGATACTGGAAATATGATTTCATGAAGGCAAAGCACAATCTCTGTAGAAAAAAGGTTATTTTTCTGTCCCTGAATATGAATATGAATTTTTTTTAGTGAGGCAATTGGGGTTAAGTGATTTGCCCATGGTCACACAGCTATTAAGTGTCAAGGTTCTGAAGCCAGATTTGAACTCATGTCCTCCTGAATCTGGGGCCGTTGTTCTATCCACTGTGCCACCTAGCTGCCCCCCTGAATATGAATCTCCATGTGAATGAAACCCTAAATGTGCTATTGATCTCTTGTAAATTCTGTCCAATTTGAAGGTTTCTAACTGATTGTCTTATCCCTGTTTGCATCAGCTTCCTGAATCTAGGACTCTTCTTGGATTTACCATCATCATTCTAAACATCATTAAATAATAAAAAAATAATTATTATAATAAGATTTGAATTCACCTGAGATGTATTCAGCATGGTTTACCCTAATAATAGTAATAATTATAGTTAAGAGGTATATTTTATTTTAATATATTCTAAGTAATTTTAAATACATCATTCCATTTGTTAGTAAGTGAACCCTGTTTTGTTTCCTATGTCCAAATTGTTGACCTTTTGTTTGGATTTTTGATTCTGGACTTGCAAAGGCTGTCCTACTCTGCCATGCCCAGAGGCCCAGTTCTAACTTCTGTTGCTCATGAGCAGCTGGTATGGCTGGATCCTGGCCTCCTGTGAGCCAACTCCCTCTCAGACCTTTGATCAGTTTCACAGGACACCTTTATTTCAGGTCAAGTGTTTCACAGATTGATAGAATCGTCAAATATTAAAGTTGGAATAGACATTAAGTGCTGTTAGTCTAGTCTATGATTGAAGAAGGGTACAGTCTTCAGGGCTATATGCAATCTTAAGGAATAGTCTTGCCTCAGTTCTCATAATTCTGTCTCCCTGAGGTTGGCTGTGTTTCATTATATATTTTTCTTGCCTGATATAAATGTCCTTGGAATTATCTAGCAGCTCCCTCCACACAGTACTTTCCCATTTCTTTCCATTTCTTCAAGTCTAAGAAGCTTAGAACTCTGTAAAAAATGATGAGCAGGAGCAGTTCAGAGAAACCTTGAAGGACTTACATGAACTGATGCTGACTGAGAGGATCAGAACCAGGAGAACATTGTACACAATAACAGCAACATTGTGCGATGAACAATGGTGATGGAATTGGCTCTTCTCAGCACTTCCATGATCCAAAACAGTGTCAAAGAACTCATGATAGAAAATGTTCTCAACATCCAAAAAAAAAGAACTAATTATTATGAATGCAGATTGAACCATACTGTTTCTACTTTGGGGCTGGGTTTTTCCCTTGTGCTCTGATCATTCTGTCACAAGGTGACTTATGTAGAAATATGTTTAATGTGACTTTTTTCTGTCTTGGGGAGGAGGGAGGGAAGGGAGAGTGGAAGAAAAGTTTGGAATTAAAAACCCTATGAAAACAAATGTTGAAATCTATCCTTATATGTAACTGGAAAATAATAAAATACTTTTGTTTATTAAAAAAAAACCTGACATTCTGAACACTATTTCATAATCCCAGTGCCTAGTGTAGCAAACTGCAAATATATGGCACTCAATAAATGCTTGTTCAAATGAAATAGTTGATTGTAGAAAAGATAAATTAAATTCTCATAAGGTCTATGACCTTTTTTTCACTCTACATAGTACTTGTGAAATAAAGAAGGAAAAATGAAGGTTTTTTTTTTTACTAACTCATGTCATCTTATTTTTCCTCTGAAATTAAATTTAATCATTGATTTTTAAAAAATTAGCATCCATCCTGGACCATGAAAGAGATGGTTTCAGCCTCCCCTCTTGCTTATATAACGCATTGAATAATAGTTTCAAAGAAGAATAGTTCCACCGATCTATATAAGCTGATTTAGTACCTTGGGAAAGCCAAGACCCAATATTTATGTCCTATGTTATCTCAGCAGTATTACTGAAGCACAAAGTGGGTTTGTCAAAAATTGTGGGAACCATCAAAAGACTTAAAATGTTCATTTCAGTTTGGACAGTTTCATAGATGAGCAGGTAGAAGGGATAAAGTCTCTCTCCAGTGTGTTTTGAAATGAGCTGCAAAGGAGAAGTCAAAGAGTACCATTTCCTGGGGTGTTCAAATTAAATTCAGATTTATTGCAGCAGGGTCTTAATAGAGTAACTGGGGTGGCGAGTTCTTGGCTGAGCTGCTGTTCTCTCCACTTGTTGTCCATGCTGAGGCCTGTTTAATCCTTTGTGGGACTCAGTGAAAGACTCTATTATAGATGATCACTTTCACGGGTTTAAGGATCAAACAAGAATTACTGTTACAACTAACCTTTCTTAAGTATTAAAAATCAATAATTTAGGATAGGATTACTAAAAGCATTTAGGATGTTGCTGATTTTGAGAAAGCAATTTGGAGGAGACATGAGTCTCTATATTTGCTTTCGTTCTTTTATCTATTTTCCAGCCTCAAATGCTAATTTCACCTCGGAGCACACGCTAAATCTGAGCTGATGGTACAAGCACCTTCTGTCACTAATTAATGAAAAGGTAACAAACATCTGGAGGTGCTTTGAGAGCACAAGAGAATGTAGAGTTTGTTGGATGTCACTGCTTCTTCAGGGTGAAAATATTTTATGAAAATTTCCTTGTGGACAGGAAGGAAAAAAGGAAAAATTGTCAATAGGAAATTAGAGAATCAAATGAACATGTTTTCTTCACATCCCATTGTGTTTGTGTGTGAATGAGTATGAGTGTGAAGGAATGTTTTTGTGTATATGTTTGTGTATGTGTGTGTGTGTGTGTGTGTGTGTGTGTGTGTGATTTTGTATTCTTCCTGAATCAGGGTGGAATACGAGAGAAATTGCTGATCTTTAGGAACACATAGGATGAAATCATGCATTTAATGCTTACTAGCTATACAACCTAAGATATATTGACTTTAGGGATGACAGGCAGTTCCTAGGGACTTAAACAATAAGCTATGGAATAATAAAGATTGTCAGATCTACTTCTTTGTGACAACTTCTTTATTGGGGGTTTCCCCAGACCAACTACCATGACAACAGAAGATCATTTACATGGTTCTCCATTCATTAGCATTATGGAATGTATGAAATGAGAATCTCCCCAAACATGTAAGAATGGAAACTGCATCTTTGAGAAGGGCATTGCCCAACAGTTGAAAATTTGCCCATAAAAGTCTATGGATTTCTTCTACAGTTCTCCAGAGGAGGTCTATGTAGTTTCTGCCCCAGATTCTTTTCTTATACTATTTTAATGTGCTTTATTATTTTTCTAATAGATGTAAGTATTTACATTTAAAGTTTTATTTGGGGATTCCCCCAGATTTGGAGTAAGTTAATTATTTGGAAGTATATTTAATTTTTGAAGTATATTTAATTTGATCATGGTGAGAAATGTTAATATGATTATAGATGTTGAGAAAATTGAATCCATCATGAGTTCTCCCATGTCCCCTACTCAACATCTCAAATGCCCTTTGTATCTCTACGTATCCTCTGGCTTTTGCTTTGATCTCTGATAAGGAGGATCTTTACATTCCTTTTGCAGTGTTTTTTTTTCTTTTTTTTTACATTTACTCACTATTTTCTTTTTCTTTATTACATGTAAAATATTTTAATAATCTTTTCTTAAATCTTTGAGCTCCAAATTCTTTCCCTCCCTCCCGACTCTTCATTGAGAAGGAAATTTGACATAGGTTATACATGTGTAGTCTTGCAACAAAAAAATCCATATTAGTCATATCCATGAAAGAAATGGGCAAAAAAATGAAAAATAAAGTTTAAAAATATGCTTTGATCTGCATTAGGACTTCATCAATTCTTCCTCTAGAGATAGATAGCATTTTCATAATAAATCTTTAGTAATTGTTTGGGTCAGTGTATTGCTGAGAATGGCTTAATCATTCATAACTGATCATCTTATACTTTTGCTATTACTGTATATACCTTTCTTAATCTACTCACTTCACTTTGAATCAGTTTCTGTAAGTCTTGCCAGGCTTTTCTGAAAATACGTGTTCTTCATTTCTTAGAGCATAATAGTATTTCATTATAATCATATTCCATAATTTCTTCATCTATTCCCTAACTGATGAGTATTTCCCCAATGTCAAACTCCTTGCCACCACAAAAGCAGCTATTATTAATATTTTTGTGCATAAATATAATTTTCCTTTTTTTAATCTTTGGGATAAAGATCTTCTAGTGGCATTGCTAATTCAAAGATTATACATGGTTTTATAGCACTATGAGTATAATTTCAAATTACTCTACAGAAAGCTTGGCTCTGTTCATTAGTGTCTCAATTTTCCCACATGCTTGCCAACATTTTTTATTCTCTTTTTCTGTCATATTAGCCAATCTAATCAGCCCACCCCCTTTTTTTTCTTATCTCCTTCTACTCTTACTTTCCTGTAGGTTAATATAGATGTTTATATCTAACTGATTGTGTATGTTTCTCTTTCTTTGAGCCAATAACTATGAGACTAAGGTTCAAATGCTCCCACCTACCTCCCTCATCTTATTCTTCATTGTAAAATCTCTTTTATACATCTTTTATGGAAGATAATTTATCCCCATTCTACTTTCTCTTCCCTCTTCTCCTAATACATTCCTCTTTTTAACCCCTTATTTTCAATTTTTAGATATCATTTCTTCATATTTAAATAACACCTGTGCTAACTAAGTATATTTCTAACTGCCCAAATAATGATAAAATTTTCAGGTGGTACAAGTGTCACCTTCCCATGTAGAAATGCAAACAGTTTAACCTTACTGAATTACTTATAATTTTTCTTTCCTGTTGACTTTTTTATGACTCTCTTGAGTCTTGTATTTGAAAGTGAAATTTTCTATTCAGCTCTGATCTTTCTTCATCATTGAATATCCATTTTTCCCCTGAAGGATTATACTCAATTGTTCTGGGTAGATGACTCTGTATTGTAATCCTAACTCCTTTGCCCTTTGGAGTATCATATTCTAAGCCTTCTAATCTTTTAACCTAGAAACTGCTAAATAGTTTGCTATTCTCACTGTGGCTGGATGTCATTTGGATTGTTTTTTCTGAGTGTTTGAAATAATTTCCCCTTGACCTGAATGCTATTGATTTGGTGATAATCTTCCTTGGAGTTTTCATTTTGGAATCTCATTCAGGAGGCAATAGGTGGATTTTTTAGTTTCTATGTTACCCTCTGGTTTTAGAATATCAGAACAGTTTTTCTCAATAAATTCTTAAAAGATGATGCCTAGGCATTTTTTATCATGGCTTTCAATTAACCCATTGATTCTTAAGTTATCTCTCCTTGATCTATTTTCCAAGTCAGTTGTTTTTTTCAATTATATATAAATACACACACACACACACACACAAAGAAAAAGAGAAATGGAAAGAGAAAAACAGAAAGAGATAGTAAACTTTAATTTGAAAAAGCCAATGTAAGACTAAAGTGAAGGAAGAGTTGGTGCATGACTTTTTTCTTTGCAGATTGTGCACTCAGCACAGTCTCTGAGGCTGAGATACAACAAAGTATAGATTGATTGTCTCTGTGTTTACTTATTTTGGCCTGATAAACATCAAGGAAACAGAGGTTTCCCACCAGTTAGCACTGCACCATCCATATATGGAACCACTGATTAAACCAAAAGCAGAAATTTGAATGAAGTGGATAAGTTCACTTTTACCTTAGTGGTATACTTTCCAAGGATATACATATTGATGCTGATGTCAATGTACACATTGCCTAAACTAGCTTAGTGTTTGAGAGTCTCTGAAAATGTGTCATAAAGAAGATATATTATACTGCCTACCAAACTAGGAGTGTATTGAGCTATTTTGCTGACTTCATTGTTATATGCTTATGAAACATGGATAGTCTACTAGTTCTATGACAGAAAATTGAATCACTTTCATTTGAATTGTCTTAGGAAGATTATTTGGATAACCGGTCAAGACAAAGTACCAGACATTGAGATCGTTTCTCAAACTGAACTGGCAAGCTTTTAAAAACTATTGTAGAAATCACAACTATGATAGACTGACCACATTGTCCAAATGTCACATATTAAGTTACTTAAAACAATATTTTACAGAGAACTCATATAAGGCAAGCTCTCACACAGAGGTCAGAAGAAACAATAGAGACCCTCTGAAAGTCTCTTTGAAGAACATTAGTATCTTTTGTAAGACATAGGAGATATCCATATTAGAGAGGCTTTAATTTTAAAAAATGCTGTGCTTATGAGCAAAGCAGAATTTCAAGAACTCAAAAGAAACCTGATATGTGAAAATATAGAGACATTTTCTTCCTAAATGTTCATATAGACTATTTGTGCCCAAATTGTTGTTAGAACATTCTGAGCTTTTATTAGTCTGATCAGCCACAGACAGACACACTGTACGTTGACTCCATTATCATGATGTTTTATTAGTCCTCTTCAAATATGAAGGTCAAAAAGGATGATGAATAAATACTTCCCCCTGTGAACTCTCATCCCTGGTTAGGGGAGACAATGATAAGGTGGTAATCCATTTTTATTGTGCATTTATTCGTCTTTTCAATTTTTAGTAACTATGTTTGTTATGGCATCTCTACAAAGTTTTTAGGTGATTTCTTTTCCCATTGATTCATTTTCATTCTATGCAAAAATTGACTTTATGTAATCACTGTGCTTATTTTCACAGTACATCTCTCATTTCTCTTACTGACAAGCAAGTTTCCTATACAAGCCAATGCTTCACTGTTTTCCTATAATTGTTTATTGTAAATGCATTTTGTTTGGTACAAAATATAACTGATATAATAATGTTGATCTTGAGGACAAAATACAAGGAAATATTAACACAACTGATTGATCTTGGGCTTCCGTTTCATTGTGCTGCCTCTGAGCAAAATTGGAAAATAT
Organism: Dromiciops gliroides; assembly: GCF_019393635.1. Taxonomy (NCBI): domain Eukaryota; kingdom Metazoa; phylum Chordata; class Mammalia; order Microbiotheria; family Microbiotheriidae; genus Dromiciops; species Dromiciops gliroides. Next base: position 25,417,263 of record NC_057863.1, read on the forward strand.
CTGAAAATTAATGTCCATCATGTATCCCCCTGTTATAGTACTACTCACTCTGTAGTGTCAGGGACATGATATCCTATGGTTGCACATGACTGCCTTGTTTATTGGCTGGTTGGATAGTTTGTTGGTTTGTTTTCCCACGATATCCTATACCATATATCCCATAATTCTATCACAATTTATAAGTCCTATTCCTTCTTCCATCAGAAGAATAGCTGATGCCTTGATTTTATGAGGGATACAATTTTACAGCTTAGAAATTATTTAGTCCAGGGATTGACAAACAATAGCTCTTAGGCTAAATCCATCCTGCCACCTGTTTTTTTACTACCCATAAGCTCAGAATGTTTTTTTTTAATATTTCTAAAGAAAATGTAATTGTTTTGATAAAAAAAAAACATTCTTAGCTTTCCTATATAAAACATGTGGTGGGATGGATTTGACCCTTTTACCATATTTTGCAAACCCATGCTTATCCAACCCATACCCAGTAAAGCAATCCTTTCTACAACACACCAAATAGTCATGTAGACTTTACTTAAAGCCTTTCATTAAGGGAGAATTCACTCTTTCATGAGAAGTCCCATTCCACTTTTGAATAGATCCAATAGTCAAGAAGTTTTCCTTAACTTTATAACATATTTTTTGTCACTTTTAGAAAATGACTTTGGTTCTACCCTTGGGGACAAAGAGAAGAAGTCTAATATAACTGACTCAGTGGTTCAATGGATAGAAAGACCTGAGTTTGAATATTACCTCCTATTGGTTTGTTGGTTTCTTGGTTGTTGTCCTTCAAGAATGAAGAAGGACAAAATGACATCACTATGTTGGAGTGAAGGTAAAGTGTATTTACTATGGCTGATCAGACAAATAGAAACTTGGAATGCTCTATCACAGTTCAGGCAAAGGAAATCCATATGAATAGCTTGAGTGGAGATGTCTGTAGATTTCTGCATCTCATATTTCTTTTGACTTACTGCAATTCTGCTCTGCTCATAGCACACAATGCCTTATTTAATGCAGGCTTACCATGTTGGGTGGTACTTTACTAGCAACTCCCATGTCATGCCATTGATTCCAAAGTAGTTCAGAGAGACCTTGAGAATCTTCTGGTAGCTTTTCTTCTAACCACTATGTGAGCACCTGCCTGGCATGAGTTCTACATTAAAGGCTATTAGGAAAACATAATTTTGGTCTTCAACCAATGTGTCAAATCCATTGGATTTGTGCTCACTACAGTTGAGTTTACATGCTTGGCAGTTTAGCTAAAAAATAGATGTCAGTGTTTTGTACCTTATCATCAGGTCATCTTCATAATCTTCTTAATACAATGCACATGGAAGTGATTCAGTTTCCTTGCAGGGTACTGGTATTATCCAGGTGTCATATGCATACAGCAATGATATCATCACAATGGCTCTGTAGACCTTCAGTTTGGTAGGCTACACAATATCTCTTCTTTTCCACACTTTCATTTGAAGACTCCCAAACACTGCGCTGGCTCTGGAAATATGTACATAAACCTCATCATCTATAAATAAATCCATGGAAAGTATGCTGCATAGGTAAGTGAACTTATCCGCAATACTCAAAATTTCTCCAAACATTCAATGTATTGATGATGTGGTGCTTACTGGTGGAGAACCTGTGATTTCTTGTTATTTGTTAAGCCAAAATTAGCATAAGCACCATGAAATTAATTCATTCTTTGTTGCAGCTCAGCTTCAGAAGTTGTATCAAGTACACAATTTTCTGAAGAAAAAAAAAAAGTCATGCTCCAGATATCCCTCTAGTTCAACCTTAGCTTGCAGCTTTTTCAGGTTAAGTAATTTACCATCAGTGCCATAGCTGAACTTAACATTTTTTTACTCTCATTGAAGCCCTCTGATATCACAGAAACATTTATGCTAAAAAAACATGAGATCAAGTACATAGCCTTGTTTCACTCCAATGGTGACTGGGAAAGCATGAGAGCATCACCCATTATCCAGAGCCCTGGAAATCATGCTGTCATGAAACTGACAAACAATTCTGAGGAATTTCTCTGAGGAACCAAATTTTAACATAATTTTCCATAAGTACTCATGATTGACAGTGTAGAAATCTTGCTATGTTACCCTTGGAAAGACAATTAACCTAACTCAACCTCAGTTTTCTCATCAGTAAAATGGAAATAATAAAAATACCTGCCTTGCCTTATTATTGTGTGGATCAGATGAACTAGTCCATGTAAAGTTTGCCACCTTAAAATGCTATATTAATGCATTTTCTGGTTTCTTATTGTTACACATGATAGCTCTAGAAATTCTTGAAGGTAGTTTACATGCCTTGGTCTTCTCTTATTTCAGTTAAACATTCACACACTTTCACCTGATCTTCACATGGCAGGGGAATAACATAGTTTATCTTCTTGATGTCCTTCCTGTAAGTATACTCCAGTTTACCAACAATATGCATGACCTGAGGATTCTGGAGCTTCTCTTTATGCACCTCAGAATAAAATTAGCTCTTTTCTCTGGCCATCAAATTACATTGCTGACCTATATTATACCTACAGTTCCAAATAACAAACCCCTAAGATATTTCTAGATCAATTAATCATTCCTCTCCCATTTTATAGTTAAGTCAATTTGCCAAACCCAAAACTTTGTAACCTTTATTAAATTTCCTATCTTTGGCATGAACACAACATTCTAGAGTGTCCAAATAATATCAGATTCATCTTATTAAAAAAAAAACTGTGTTAACTATCCTTGAAAGTTTGGGGAATCTCCACACTTGATAATCATTCCAATGCTATCATTATTTAAAGTAATCGATAAAATTATTAAATATCACAGAGGGATGCACAGATCACAAGAACTCAACTGCTTCATCTGGAATTAATTCCCTTTGTATGATAAGTATACTCATTGTGTTATCTCCTCTAAGAGTAAAAAAAATCATCCTAAGGCTTATCTTTTGTAGCTTTTCAATATTCTGACATTTGATGTCATTAATACTATGAAACCAAATAATTAGGACATCTTAAGAACCTCTTTGTTTTTTACTCTGTTGCTTATTATTTAATTTAATTATTAGATTATCATTTAATTAAGTAGACTGTTAAGTGACAATGAATTGAGTGTTGAATCCAGAGTCAATAAGACTTATGTTTAATCCTCCATTAGGTACTAGTTTCGCACCCATCTACAGTAATTTATTTCTTCATCCTCAATTACATGTTGTTAAAAAAGGGGGTAACATAAGCATCTACTTCACAAACTTGTGATAAGGAACAAATGAGATAATGGATATAAACAGTTTAGTAAATCTTTAAATGTTAAATTTAGATATTATTAATATTAAATGTGTTTTATTTTATTGAGGATTTTTAAGTCTGAATAATCACAAACAAAATATATAAAACTCACTAACAAAATTTATTGTCCCTTCCCATATTCCTTCATATTTCAAACCTCCAATATTTCAGACTCAAAAGCATGCATTTTCTTTGAATATTCTTTGTCCTTCACAACTTTTACTTCTTTTCAAAAGAGGCTATAATTGTACATAAAATCTGATATCCCTGTTAATTCTGCTGCAACTTTATTTCAGGTCAGGATATAAAGTAGATATTATTACTGAGGAAACAAAAAAAATTAAGAATCCTTATGCATTTAGAGTGTAATGAAATATATCAGATACTTGTTTAAAATGAATTATTATCTCTGGGTGCTTATGGTAGTCCATGAAGAAGAAATTATTATTCATTCATATGTCCAAATGTATTATTTTACTTACTTGATGACAAATGTTTCAAACTGTGTGAAGTGTATTGGAATTTATTTCTTTACATTACTTCTAAAGAAGCTACTGGTTTTATTTTTACCTTGAACCCCCTCCCACATGGAGTCAATCTATGCCATGGTAGTTGGGAAACTGAAATCAATATATGTGATTGATCAAGGAAAACTAAACTTTACATTGCTCCTGTCAATATCCATCAAGAATTTCTTTATTTAATGTGTCTAATCAAGAATAAAATTTTGAACAAAATAAGCAAGATCCACTTTTTTTTTTATGAAGAAGATGCCATTATTAGCAGAGCCGCTGGCAAGGCCCAGGGCACATGCCCCACCATCCACTACCCGCCACCACTGGGGAGGGTCTCAGAACTTCTGGAAGTGCTTCTTGGTCTCAGCAGCCTTGATGACCTTCAGCACGTTGAACCTCATGGTCGTGCTGCGGGGCCTGCACTCACCCACAATCACAATGTCTCCAAAATAGACGTCCCGGAAGCAGGGAAAAAGGTGCACAGAAATATGTTCTTGTGACGTTTCTCAAATCATTGTATTTGCGGATGGAATGCAAGTAATCCTGGCGGATCATTAAGGTCCTCTGCATCTTCATCTTGGTCACCACAAGAGAGAAGATCCTGCCTCTGATGGAGACATTGACAGTGAAGGGACACTTCTTGTCAATGTAGGTGCCCTCGATGGCCTCCTTGGGTGTCTTGAAGCCCAGCCCTTTGTTCTTGTAGTATCTGGGAAGCTTCTCTTTGTCAGTGTCCCCTAGCAGCACGCGCTGCTTGTTCTAGAAGATGGTTGGGCTACTTCTGGTAGGTGCGTTCTGTCTGGATGTTCGCCATGCCGCCTCTTCGCTCGTCTCTCGCTCCTCTTCTCTAGGATGAATAGTCGGAAAGAGCCGTGATCCATTTTTTATAGGAGATATATAAGCTTTCATAAGCTACGTGGAAGGAAGGAGGAGGAAAGGAAGGGGGAAGGAAAGAATGGAAGAAAAGAATGGAGGGATAGAAGAAGGAAATAAGCATTTTTAGATTTTTGCTATGTTTCAGGCACTGTGCTAAGTTCTTTGAAATAATATCTCATTTGATGCTCATAACCTCCCTGGAGTAAAAAAGTTAAGGGACTTACCCAGGGCCATAAATCTAGTAAGTGTTTGACATCATACTTGAACTCAGGTCTTGCTGATTCAAAATCCAACATTCTAGGTGCTGTGTTAGCTAAAGCCTAAAGACTCTATTAGAATCACAGATATACTATCACTATGCTTTTGAAAACAATCGTGTATTTAATGTATAATAATAAAACAATCTAATCCTCACATCTACAAAGAAAGCAAGTTATGCTGTTTTGAGGAAGGACCCAGACCAGCCATCTTTCATTCTCTTGACTTCACCAGCATCCCTGTGTTTGGATATCATCTTTTCTATCTTCTTCCCCTTTCAACTAACTTTAATGTGGTGTCTTCTCTCATTAAAATTTAAAGTCCTTGAAATCAAAGGGCATCTTTTTCCTTCTATTTATATCACTTGGGTTGTAACACAGGGAAAAGTAGTTCCTCTTTTTTGAGGGATTGATGAGCTCTTTTGAGGGCTGCACATTCACATTTAGTTTTCTTCTGTCACTCAAGTCTCACCTATGTCTCCAAGAAACTGGAGAATGTGTAACAGCTAAGCCCCACTAAAACCATTATGGTAGACAGGCTAAACCAGGTTGAGGGTAACTGACAGGTCTCAAAACCAATAGTGAATTAGAGGAATGACTACACCAAACATGTGAAAACATTCTTTATTTGAATGGGAGGATGAGAACATTTTTTTTTCCAATGGCCATGAAGGCCATTGAAACAGGGGTTGTGAAGAGCATAGAGCTTGGTCAGACATCAAGCACACCAGGCTAATCCACTGCATCCTGGGCCATCACTATGTGTCCAGTGTTTTTATCCAGCCACTAGACTTTGATCATTCTAGAAGAGAGACTGAGGACTTTGTGCAACTCTCCCTCATGTAAATCCAATTCACACACAGATCAAGATATCACCTCATGGGCAGCTAGATGGCGCAGTGGTTAAAGCGCTGGCCCTGGATTCAGGAGTACCTGAGTTCAAATCCAGCCTCAGACACTTAACACTTACTAGCTGTGTGACCCTGGGCAAGTCACTTAACCCCCATTGCCCCACAAAAAAAAAAAAAAGATATCACCTCATGATATCATAGGACTTCTTCAAAAACAAAGGAGAAATAACAAAAAATTTTATCACTAGCATTTAACACTATGCCTGACCACATAATAAGAACTTAATAAATGCTTAATTAATTGTTAACTAACATACTCCTTTTAACCAATAGTTACACACAATTTTAACAGAAAAAAAAACAGTGTTCTTGGCGGACTTTGAGTTACATGCATATATGTGTGCATTTGTGAATCTTATCGCTTTATATAGATAGAGATAAAGACAAGGAGAGATAGAATGGGCTGTTTGGATTTGCTTTTGGACTTGGAAGTAGGTTGAAAAATGAATTAATGAAGGCAATATAGCTTAGTTAGTGCAAATTCTGAACATTTGCCTTATAGGTATAATCCTATCAAATAACTAGTACCTAAACTCTGTGAGCTCCTGTTTGCCATGTGGTTGCTCTGAATGTATTTTTACAACTTTAGAATATCTACAAACCTTGGCCTTTAAGCTATTAAGGTATAAATGAAGACATAGCTGGGTCCCTGAATGGTGGTAACCATTCCTCATCTATCATAAAGTGGGTAATAATGGGACTAAATAATGAAAACATATAATAAAATGGGTGAATAAAGTGGGATAATTGCTTTTAAATGAACATCTGGGTGTATATGTAAGAAAGAGAAGTGGAAGAGAAAAAATCATATTAATGTCACCTGATTAATATAATACTTTTTCATGTATACATATGTATATGTGTATACACACATGAACATGCACATATTTAGACTCAAGTATATATGTGTGTGTATGTATGTGTGTGTGTGTGTATATACACACAGGGTCTAAATTTGTGTAGATAGGTAAATAGATAGATAGAATTATAGATAGACACACATATTTGGATCCTCTGTATGTGTTTACACACAGAAACACATGCAAAAATATTCTTCTTGGCCACTTAATATCATTTGGATAAAATATAGATTATATTTAATATTTTCTAAAACAATTCCACAAGCTGTCCAAGAAAATATAACTTAAAGGATACTTTTCCAAGTGGCCCCATTCCAAAATACTAATGCCACTTATCCATGAGAGAGCTTCTTCAAATTTTAAGGATTTGCTCCTATAAATCCTTCTTTTATTAGAATGCATCTTGGCTGATCCTACTTTCAATTGAAAATATTTGTTTCAATATAGGTCTTTCCTAAATATAACATTTATTTTTATCAGAAATACTGAAATAAGCATCTGTTTCATGACTCACAGGAGATCTATGCATTTTATAAAAATTTCTACCTTCCCTTTCCAGTGGAAAACATTTTCCTTTTTATCTTAAGTCAATTCTAGCTTTTAAAGGTATATATATATATATATATATATATATATATATATATGTGTGTGTGTGTGTGTGTGTGTGTGTATGTATACGCCTTTTAGGGAAACATAATGGGAAAAAATATCTTTCAATTTCCTGGTAGTCCATGAAAGAATAAAGAGACATTCATCCAGATAAAGTAAGGAAAATAAATAATCTAAGATATCTTTCATTTTAATTATTCAAGTGTTTGGATACTTCAGTGTTGTTGTCCTCTTGTCAGTGAGAGAGAGTACTTCCTATAGCAATGCAGATTTCAACCCATCCATGTTTGTACAGCCTATAAAACTCTTGTCTACTTCCTCCCCCAAATCTACCACTCATCCCCACCTAATGTCCTGGGTAAACTCCTATAGGGCTCTTGACCTTTCAGTTATAAATCTGGATCACCCAGGATATTCATTAATTATCCCGTTGTCTAACTTGATCAAAAATTTTTCTCCCAGGCAGATCATACAGTTTCTTCATGAAATCTTTGCATACTAGTGGTTCTTAATTTTTTCTTTATTATAGATCTCTTTCACAATTTGGTGAAACCTATATACCCTTTGTCAGAAAAAATGAATTTAAATGCATAGAATTATAAAAGAAAATAGTTTGAAATCATTATTTTAAATATATATTTAAATATTTAAATATTTTTAATATTTTACAAACTATAAATCAACAATGCTCATTTTACTTAGATTATTCAGGTAATCATATAATTCAATGGAAAAGTTACTATTAATAAAGTTACATAAACATTTCCATTTTTTATATTTTTTGTCTTCATTAATATTATCTTGGTCATTGTGAGCAGGAAAGTAGTTTGTTGTTGTTGTTTTTAAATGAGAGACAATTTATGTGAATTGTATCTAAAAAAAATCCAATGGAACAAATATGTTGAAACAGTCTCAAAGATATTGTATAAACTACCTTCATAAATTATTTCTTTTTTTCTTTTTTTTTCTTTTTTTTTTTTTAGTGAGGCAATTGGGGTTAAGTGACTTTCCCAGGGTCACACAGCTAGTAAGTTTTAAGTGTCTGAGGCTGGATTTGAACTCAGGTACTCCTGACTCCAGGGGCAGTGCTCTATCCACTGCGCCACCTAGCTGCCCCTGATAAATTATTTCAAATTTATATTTTCAAATTAAAAAGCTTTTTAGGAACTTTGTGTACTAAAGTTCTGCTGTTGTCATTCAATTGTTTCAGTTGCGTCCAACTCTCTGTGACAGCATTTGGACTTTTATTGGTGAAGATACCAGAGTGGTTTGGCATTTCCTTCTCCAGCTCATTTTACAGATGAGTAACTGAGGCAAACAGGATTAAATGACTTTCTCAGAGTCACAGAGCTAGTTATGGTCTGAGACAATATTTAAATTCAGGAAGACAGCAGTGCTATATCAACTTCATCACCTAGCTGCCCTCTGCCAATGATTTTGCATGTATTTAATAGTGGTAAGCAGGCCATTGTGGGACTGGGGTTTAAACCTCAATATGTTAGATGCTTCATCATGGCTTGGAGGTATCTTGTTTTACAAACACAATGCCAGTGAAGCTCAGCTCAAGCATCTTCATAGAATTTCAAAATTAGAAGGGGCGTCCACTGTCATTTACTCCTATCCATTCCTGAAAACAAAGCTGTACTCTAGCACTTCTACCCCCCGCCATATGATATACATCCTCACTTTTCCAAATTGAAGAGATTTCAAGGATGAACATGGCAAAGATTTTTTTGTCTATTGCCTGAAGACCAGGCTAAAGAAGAGGTTAGAGAATTTTTCTACAGTGAAGGCTGATTATGTGAATTATCTAATTGTTGAATGAAAACCATCCATTTATTAAGGTCTCAGAATATGGTGAGCACTGTGCCAAATGCTAAGGATAGAAATGTAAATTTGAGATAGTCCTTGTCCTCAGGCTACTTATATTCTAATGAAGATAAGGACACATAAAGAAGAGTGGTGGACTTGGCAGCATATTATGGTTTGGGAAGGCTCAAGGAAGGACAGTGCAGTACTCATGGCAGCCAAATTAAAGCTATTTCAAATATTGATATATAGTAGGGACTTCCAGGAATCTAGATAAAGAGGCTGTTATATTAAAAAGGGAAATTGCATTAACTCTGAAAGCCAAGAAACCATAGTCCTTTTAAGAGACAAAGGGGTGGCAGAAGGATGATATTATGGATCAGATTTCATAGACAACACAGAAGCAGGCATAGTAAAAATGGATAAAATGCACCAGATAGCCTAGTAAATGTGGAAGGACTGATTGTTTCTATGTCTCTTGATTTTATTTTATTCATCAACATTGCAGAAGCAGTATAGTGGAATAGGAAGACTATTGCAATAATGGTGGTGGTGACGATCAAGATGATGACTATTAGTAGCAATAATCATAACTAAAATTGTATATTGTATTAAGGTTTGCAAAGAACTTTACACATATTATGTCATTTGATCCTTGCAAAACTGTGAGATGTGTTATTGTTATATTCTATTTTATAGATAGGGAAACTGAGTCAGAAGAAGGTTTGGTGACTTGTCCGAGTCTTATAGCAAGTAGATGTTTGAAGCAGGATTGAAACTGAGGTTGTACTGACTCCAGTTCCATATTTCTAGCCACTGTACTTTCTGATTACCTTCATGGAAGACCTTCACTCCAACTGAGGTAGTATGCACCCTACCTGTATGGCATTTGGCAAGTCAGAATCTCTCTCTTAGTTACACTTTCTTTATCTTGAAAAGAAGAGGGCTGGACTCAATTCTTTCTGATATCCTTTTTGAGCACTAATTATTCATAAAATAGAATCATTCTGTAATGTGAAGAATGCTAGATTTGAATCTGGAGGTCCAAAGTTTGAATAGATATGGGGATGTATTGCCAGCTGGCTATGCGACCATGAAGAAATCCTTTGGTTTCTTACAGTCTATTTTCTCCCTAATAAAATGAGGAGGTTGGTCTAAAGGGATCTAACCCCAATGACTATATGAAGCAGGGAGAAAGATACAGAGTCATCTCAATTTTTTTTTTCTCTCACCTTTCACTCACCACAGGACCCTGCCCAAGATAGGCATTTATTAATATTAGTGGAAGCCAACAAAATACACAAGACCAAATTTGCTACCCTGATGAACACCATAGTTGGTTGTTTCTCCATCCACAAGAGAAACAAAACAAATGAATGAATGAGAAGATAAATAAATAAATAAGTGAATGAATGAATGAATGAATGAAGGGGTGCTTGGAGTAATGGTGGTGGTATTATGTCTCTGTGTATACAGGGGGCAACATAGAACAAGGGTGAGGGGTTTCTTTCCTCACAAGTAGCCAGGAGTAGCTCAAGAGTGGTGAGAACACTGAGTCATGGAAGGACAGCTTTGTTGGATATACTTTAATGTCAAGTCTATCAATTCATATCAATTCAGCTTCAATTCTTTTCAGGTTTCCACACTGAAAAAGGTAACAGGTAAGCATTTCTATGTCCAGGCAACTATACTCTTGGTATTCAGACTGCTTCTGACTTTTAAACTATCCTCCCTTCTATGCAGGTTGAGCTAGCTGCAACGGACAATAATAGACTAGGTCTAAGAAATACTTGCTTGACCTACATGTGAAGGACAACATTTAGCTACCTCTCTTCTATTCACAAGGACAGAATATAGTTGATTTTATGAGGACTGAATGCAGTCCAATTTCCATATAAATACCTAGTAAGTGACTGTTTTTTTGCTGTCCTTTACCAAAACTATAATACCTGTTTTATTAAGGTAACAATGACCTAAAGAGGGTTTTAAAGATTTTATTTTAAAGATATGCTTTTTAGAAATGACATGACTTAGAAGAGAAATGAAAACCAGTTGGGTGCCATAATGGAAAGAGCTTCACAGCTATGACCAAAATGACAAGGATAGAAGAAAGAAAATTATCAGAAAGGTCACCATAAAAATGAATGGATAGCTTCACATGACCCCATAAATGTCTTATGCTCCGCACTGGCTCTACAACTAGTAGGGTTTTAGAATACAGAGTTCAAAAGGACCCAGAACTCATCTACTCCCTATGTAACAAATAAGAAACTGAGATCCAGGGAAATAAATGCATTGCTCAAGATAGTCTCTGTCAAAACCAAATTTCAAGTTCAGAGGTTTTGTTTTACTTAAAAACAAAAACAAAAACAAAACTGACTTAGTCAAATTATATGACTCCAATTTATATTTGTACATTGTTTTGAGCAAAGTCCCCATGTTCAACTATATGGGGAAATTTGTTTAGCTTCTGTATCTACTTAAAAATATGAATGTGGACCTTCCCAAAATGAAGACAGCCACTTAAAAATGAGATGAGACTACATTGAAAGTCAGGGAGTCAGGAAACCTTCATTATTGAATGAATGGAACTGAGCAACTACTTTCCAGTGTTGTTGTGAGGATCAAATTTGATATTATTTTAAGGACTTTAACACAATGCCTCTCTTGTAGTACGTGCTATATAAATGCTAGTAATCATTAGAAATAAAGTTTAAATGGTTGTCCAAAGCCATGGAGCTAGGAAGGATAAAAGAGCGAATTTGTTCCCTGTTTCTCTGACTAAATATTTAATTTCCATACCTATAGAATGAAGAAGTTGGAAAAGATGTCCTCTAAGATGCCTGCATGCTCCAATAATTTGAATGAGTAAGAAAAATAAAAACTAATACGCAAAAGCTTTTCTATATTCAAAGCAATTTTAGTCTATTGACCCATAGAGTCTTCTAGGCTTATAATATTACCCTGTTCCATCCTTCATCTCATAGATCTCATGAGTGTGACATCCCTCCAAAATTCACAGAATCCATCTGAGTTACTGTATTATGATGGAGGTGAGGTCATTTTCATTAAAATAAGACACTGGACTACAAGTATTTTAGACACATTTTTCAGATGAGGAAACTGAAACTCAGAGATTCAGGGACTTCATAGCAGTCAACCCCACTAGAAAGCATCAAATGTGATATTTGAAGCTGGGTCTGCCAACCTACAAGTCCCTCACTATTTACTACAACATGGTATTTTTCAGTATATGATTTTATCTATTTGCATAAGGAAAAAATGCATGGTTGATACAATTAATTGATTGTATCTATATTGGTTTGCATTGTCTCTCCCCAGTTTGATTTTAAGCTTCTTAAGGGCAAGGACTGTCTTTTGCCTTTTTCTGTATCCCCAGGGCTTATCCATGTCTATTATAAAGTAAGTACTTAATAAATATTGATTGATTGACTGTCTCTCTAGTCTTCCAATGCAATTCCCCTCAAGATAGGCCCTTTTTCTCTACTCTCCCACACTTTTGTTTCCACTTTTCAGCTTCCTGTTATGTTGTCTTTTTGTATTAAAATATAAGAGAACAAAGAATGGTTGTTTTTAAGTTTTTGTTTGTATTTCAGGCCTTTAGTCTGATTCCTGACACAGAGGAAGCATGTAATAAATGTCTGTTGCCTTAATTGATCAATCATATTCATATACATTCCTTTGTTTAGATTGCATTATCACATTTGTTATAATTTGGTGCATTGTGTAATGTAATTTTTATTATATGGTATGAAAATATGTTATTATGTAATGTCATATGCTATATATCATGTCATATTATATATGATTACTATCTTGCTTCAGATTATGTCACAGCATTATCATATTGTGTCATGTATTACAAAATATCATATCATTATAACTCATTTCACATCACATGATCTTTTCTCATCTCATAACATTGTTTTAATGTGAAAAGAAATATAAAATATGCCATGCTATGTGATGTCAAACTATTTCATATTATACCACATTATATAATATTATTACATATTATATCACATTGTATCATATTATGTCATATCACATATCCTATCATTTCACTTCATATAGCATCATATCATCATCCTACTCCTGGTATTATGTGGGCCCATGCATTATAGCCATATAATATACCTACGTTGAGCACATGTGTACTATAGACAAACACAACTGAATATATGTGTTACAAATAGTTTCCTTTTTATAAATGAAAAAATGTTTCTCTAAAAGAAAATTATATTCATGGGTCCTTTTTCAAAATTTGGTCCCCAGTTTGTTTTTAAGATGATTGTGCCTTATTGGAAGATGTAAAAATAAAAGGGAAAAATCCTTGTTCAATGACCCTCTAATAATAATCATCAGGCAGGGTATATACAGAGAGATGCATGCTCACCAAAGGTTATTGTTTGTCCTTCGTTTTTGAATAGGACCAAAAGCATAACAGGGTGTTGTCTTGACTAATGCATGAATTGGATTTAAGTGAGGCAGAGTTGCATAAATTTGTCAGTCTTCCTTTCTCTTCCAGATTCATCAAAGTCCAGTGACAGGACAAAGGTCAGTTTGACTGGTGATGGACCTGGATACAATGAATAATCTATTCAGTATCTGACCGAGCTCTAAGCATTCCACAGTACCTGCTTCCGTCTCCTTAATGGGCATTGGAACAAATAATTCTATTCTCCCATTCATGCAGGGAAAGTCTTTGCATGCCTTGGGTAGGCACTTCCCCAATGCACTGATGGGTCTGAGGCCCTTCAGTTATTCTCAATCTGGTTTAGCCTTTTTGCTGATATGTTATACAGGGTTGTGGTCTGGTGCCATGTGCTAAAAATTCTTAGAGCTGCAGGTGTTCATTGAGTGCCAGGTGCACACCAAAGGTGGATGAGCAGTCCTGAAAAGGGCTCACACCAGATGTTATTGTCCTCTTTGAACTCTCATCTGCCCCCCAAACCAAATCCTACTGTGAGGGGTAATGCACCCCAGAGGAGGCATGCAAACCATTTGAAGGAAGGATTGCTTATGGAAGTAGTTTTATATGCAGATGACATTTTTTCCCATTTGCAAGATATTTAGAATTTTTTAACGAAATTCTAATAAGTTTTCTGGAACATCCAGGTATTAAATCAATTCTCCAGGTACATACAGCTAGTTCCTGGCTGAGTCAGGATTTGAAAGCCTGATTTCCCCCCTGTAAAAGCAGCCCTCCAGTCCTTTCTCCATGCTTCCTCTCTACTCAAAGTACAACATAGCCAACTCTCAAAATTTTGTTATGGCCTACTCTGCTAGAGAAAATGAAAAGCATAAATTTTAGACTAAATTTATAGGTGTTTATTTTTTATTTAATTTTCTGAGACAGCTGGATCATTACACTTAATTTTTACATTTTGGCTTCTCATTGCGATTTGGGCTAAGAGGTCTGAAGTTATTTTTTGCAGGAGCGCAATCGAACATATTTAAAGTGAAGTTTTAATGAGGTTTGAGAGAAAGATGGCACCTTAAAAATGTGTGTTTTAAAGTAATACTCATAGTGCAAAGAATTCCTATTTTTGAGAGGGAATATTATATCCTTGGAGAAAAAATGCTATTTCAATCTAGAAAATATGCATGCATCCATGCACATTCCCATAAATAACTCTGAACCACTATATTCTCTAATGAAAATAGAAAATCATTAGGCCAAAACTATTTTTGTTCTTAAATTAAAAACACTTGATAATGATATTTTATCTAAGAAATGGTAGGATTAAATGAAGAGGAAATAAATAAATTCATTCCATACTTTATATTTTACATGGAATAATCGATGATTTTTAAAAAATGTGTTTAAGAATTAGTTATTAATCATCAAACCCAGATCCAAACCAGAATTTTATTTTTAGGTTCATTTGGATTTCATCTCATCTTTCTGACAGAATCCAAACATACCAATATCCTCATCTTTGTAATTATTACTGAAGCTTTCTTCAATATCCTTGAGTCCCTCTTCTTCCTGCCTTTCTTAGAGGTGGCTTACATGTATTGGCAAATTGCATTTCCTCATGATCCTCAGAGCAAGCCCTAAGCATTTTTTTGGACAATTCTTGAATGAAGTACACTTGGGCTACAGGCAAACTTCTGATTCTTATTCATTCGAAAGTGACTTTCAGTGACTGACTGTTAGTGTTACAGCTATCAGTCAAGCTTCTTTATTAAGATGTTCACAGTGATGATTTGTATTTTCTTTAATGATTCATGCCATCAAGGATTCAATTTTATTTGATAATAAACATGAGACAACAGCAAAGTAAAGATTCTTATTACTGATGAGAATCTCCTTTTCATGCTTGGATCTCAATCAATCAACTAGCATTTGTTTATACAACATTACTCTAACCAAGGGCCGGATATGGGAGATCAGTACTGCATCCTTTATATTCCTCTGTAAATACAGGGTCTCTTATAAAAATAATATGTAAAGGGGTAGCTACTTGGTGTAGTAGATAGAACACTGGCCCTGGAGTCAAGAGGATCTGAGTTCAAATCTGGCCTCATATACATGACACTTACTAGCTGTGTGGCCCTGGGCAAGTCACTTACCCCTCATTACCGTGAAAAAGAAAAAAAAAAAAGAATAACATGTAGAATAAGTGAGTGACAAGACTGAGATATTGATGTCCATAAATCCTTTGTAAGAAGATATACAGTAATATTCTTTCAGTAGGTTACCTATGTTTACAGCTATTTAATCATTGCTATAACATTTGTATATGAACATGCACTGAATATGCACCACATCAAAAACTACTTTTGTGTAGCTAGAGAAAAGGAGGGTAAAGGTCTTTGATATACCCCAAAGACATCTCATTTAGCAAAATATGAACACTCGTACTGATATAATTGCATAACCTGCCTCTGGCTGCTACAATATCTAGTTCAAACAATTCCTTAAGGGAAGGCTATTCATATAAGATATGCTACTTTCTCCATAGGGACCTAGGTTCATCCTCTGAAATCTGTTCTTCATCCATACTCATATCTTTCTAGATCTTTTAAATGACCTATCTTCTTCATTTTAAAATATAAGGATATACTTCAGAAGGCCATGACTCAATCAAATATCATGACTTAAGAAATCATCCTTAATGGGCCAGTCAGTATACATAGCAAGATACTCCTTTACCAACTATAAGAGATTTCCTGAATCTTGCTAGAACAAAACAGGAAGAGAGAATTCATGCTCTAGGCTTTGCAGTTGCAGTTTAGCCTTTGCAGGCTATTTGATCTACATCCTGTCAAGGAGACACGTCCTATTATCACAGAAAAAGTGCCTAGCTCTTTTTTATAAAATAATGTCTTCAAGTCTATAAGAAGGATCTTACTAAACATAACTTTCTTTGGTTCACTGGCTTCTCCCACAATAATTCTATCTCTAGGAAGTATTTTTATAGACTCAAGGATTCCCCCGAGTATATATTCAAAATATGATGAAAATATGTATTAATGAGCAACAAGTTCTCTTAATATTCAAAAAAGAAATTGAAAAGTGTGTGTGGACATGGACAGTGGAGGTCCTTTCTAAGCAACAAAATTTGATTAGTGTAGAAGCACATTTCAGGTAAATGAATCATTTAAACTGGCAGAATCAGCATTTTCAGTGATTATGATTCTATACCCAATATATCAGTTTCTGAGGCAACATAAAACCACATCAAGTTTTATATGAAAATGGATCAATTTAGATTATAGAACATGTGTCCAAAAAGAGAATTGGGATGATGAGTTGTAGTTTAAAGAGTTATTTTCTTTAATTGAGATAGTTTCAGATGTGCCAATGCAGACTCTCACAACAATGTCACTAAACTATTAGTTCATTTGTTTCCTCATTCCTTGGGGAACTAAGTCATATTAATACTGCAATTGCTTCATGTGGATAAATTCTGCTACCCAAATGTTTTTGACTAAAAATCATTTGAGAAGCTACCTGACTTTAAAAGAAAATCTTGTTCTTTTGTATTCCTTATATTGGTATTGTTGGGGTAAAGGGGATTTAATCTAAGCTTTATGATCTTAAATATATCATCATGTGTCTCAGCCATCCTTTTTTTTTTTTTGCAGGCAATGGGGGTTAAATGACTTCCCAGGGTCACACAGCTAGTAAGTGTCAAGTGTCTGAGGCCGGATTTGAACTCAGGTACTCCTGAATCCAGGGCCAGTGCTTTAACCACTGCCCAATCTAGCTGCCCCCTGTCTCAGCCATCCTTAACCAAATATGATGCAGTGTCACTCACAAGATGTCCTGATAATATTCTTCTGTCACATACACTGGTTGAGAATCTATTAGCTTTAGGGGTATCTATGTGGAGCGGTGGATAGATCCCCAGCCCTGGATTCAGGAGGACCTGAGTTCAAATCACTTACTAGCTGTGGGACCCTAGGCAAGTCACTTAACCCTAATTGCCACAAAAAAATAGAGAATCTCTTAGCATTAAACATATACATCTCAACAAATAAACATGCTCTTTTAAATGATTATGATGAGAATAATGAGGAGGAGGAGATGATGATGATGAAGAAGGAGGAGAGGAAGTTATATTAATATGGTGCTTTAATATTAGCAAAGCATTTTTCATACATGATATAATTTTATCGACTTTAAGGTAACTATTACAGTTATTATTATATCAATTGTAGAGATGAGTAAAATTAGTCTGAGAGACTTACCACTTTGGTAAGAACACTTCCCATGGTAAATGTTAGAGAAAGTATTTCATTGGAATTTAAACTTCTTCAGCAAAAATATTTTTGCCTTTCTCTTTTCCTCCTTCACTTAGTACATCACCTGGAACATAATAAGCCCTCAATACTTTTTTTTGGTTGACTGACAGACTCATTTGTATCTCTACCACTCCTGAACCTAGTGCTCTTGCCAACACATCATGTCACAATCCATACCATGTAACTCCACCTTCACTCTAAGTACATTTTTTTACATGTCTCAGCATAAGGTTATACTTTTTCCTAAAAATGGTATAGTAAAATGAGTATTAGATTTTTTTTGTAAGAGGATTTTTGTTCAAATCCAGTTTTTACTCCTTACTATCTTTGCCAATGAGTTATCCTGACTTTATCTCAATTTCTTTATCTTTAAAGTGCTGGGCTATGTACATTTAATGTTTCTTTTAGACCTGAATCTATAATCCAAAGAAGTCAATTAAAATCCCTATACCTAAGTTTACTCTTCCTAAAAATGTAGGACTTGGAAAACATTATTTCTGAGTTCTTTCTATCTCTTGTTATCTGATTATCCTAATGCACCAAAACAGAATGAGGGGAACATTCTGAAGTTCATTTATAGCCCAAGAGATAACTACTAGTTAAAAGAATTTGCACACCTATGACAGATGCAGCTGTTGCCTTTCAGGTCTGATATGGTCTGTGCCTAACAGGTGTGTGCAGACATCCCCATTAACTTCAGCCTGTTACATTTTACCTGTTGTAAACAATATGATATTCTGACCAAGGAAGAACTATTCCAACAGACAACTCAGTTGTTTTTATTCTATACCAGTGAACACATTCTCTCTGTGACTGGAAGAAAGAATAAAAAGATCATCATACAAAAGGATATTTCACTGAAATTTTATGTATGGCAGGTTGGGGGCAGCCATGTGGTGCAGTGGATAAAGCACCAGCCCTGGATTCAGGAGGACCTGAATTCAAATCTGGTCTCAGAAAACTTGACACTCACTAGCTGTGTGACCCTGGGTATGTCACTTAACCCTCATTGCTGCACCAAAAAAAGGAGAAATTTTACATATCAGAATATTTTGATCATCAACTTATTCCCTCATAAGAATATCTATTCTTTTTAGAACTTAAATATTGCTTTGGGAAATATATCTACATTATCTACATTATCTATTTCCTAACATTTAAAGATTGCCTTATATAGCTGACATTGTTCTTTCTCTGTGATCCAAAAAAGTCTTGATTTCTTCTTCTTTCCCAATGAAAACACCATTCAATGGAAGGGTTGGGAGAGGAGACAAAGAAGATACAGGATAATATGCAGGAGCAAGAATACAATGTGCAGTATAATAGAGAGAGCTATTAAATGATTCTTTTCAAATAAGAAAGTTTGCCTTTGAAAATTACATAGACTAATCATTGCCCAGGGAGGTACCTTCTTTTATTAAAATGGAAACACATTAGTGTAGTCCACAAACTTAAGGCAATGAGATTGTGCTCCAGTGACCAGAATGTGGGGTATTGTAGATACATTATCCCATATGCAGAAACTATTATATGGGAGAGTTGGAACACCAGGCTGAGTGTGTCTTCCATTTAATGAAAAGTGCTTCATTAAAAGAGGGTTGGAAACTTACTTGGGACTTTCTGACAACATAGGGAAAGTTTATAGAGCCATTGAATATTATTCTGTTCACTCATCTCAACAAGTACTCATTTTTACTATGGGTTATATTATTCCATTTAGGGAATTATATCCAACAATTACATAAGTGTGTATTTTAAAAATAATCTCTCTGGAAATATTGTTTTAACAATACTCTGGGTAGAAATAAATATCTTATGAATGGGAAACCTGCATGTTCTTACCAAAATAGGGATATTTCTACCTACTTCTTTGCATTTAGATAAGGCTTAATCTATGATTTCCCTTCCAAAAAATAAATCTGTGAAGAGAGATCCGCTAATGTGCATAAAAGGCCCTTGGGTTCTTCAGAAGAAATGGCAATAAGTGTGCATCATATGAAAGTACTTTTCATGGGTTGATTGGGTCTGGAGACAGTGTAACAATACCAACATGGGTGAAGTATAGTTGACTCAGAACTGCAAACACCAGCATAGTGTAGCAGCACCACAATTCTTTAAAATGGCAGATAATGCTCAAATGATCTCTATGTCCCTTACATAGATTCTGAGCTAAAAGGGACGTTGGTGGTCATATAATACAACCCCTCATTTACAGAGGGAGAAACTGAGGCTAAGGGAGTTAAAGTACTTACTTAAGTCCCTATAGATATTAAAGAAAAGCTTAAGTTTGAACATAGGAATTCATTCTTCATATTTGAAATTCTAGTGCTGCATAAAGCAGATGTAATTTCTGTTATGGTAAATTTCTTGTTATCAATGAGAAACCTCAAAGAATGAGCTAACTTTCGCATATAGCACATTTTAATGGTTGCACTATGACATGAGCACTTTAACTTAAATTTAATTGACAATTTGATCCTTTTGGTTCCAACTTTGAAAATAAATTAGTTTAAATACATCCTTGGGATTTGCATCTCCTAAGAAGAGTACTTTCCGTAATAACTTGGGAAACCTGACTCAGTTCCATAAAGGAAAAGAACTTATGGCGAATGTAAAATGTGTATGATTTACCAGAGTAAAAAATATCTCCCAATTTCATGACTATTTAAGCATGAAAATGGTTAAAAACTTGCTTATGGATATAAATAAGTAGACTTCATTCAGGGATGCAAATTGAGACTTGAAAGACCTCAAAACTTAGAAAATATTATAAGTTTTATATATATGAATGGAATGATGAAAAACCTATACTAGATTATTATATATTCCAAAGAATATAGTTCAGTCCATAATGTAGAAGATTGGCATGGTACAATATTGTTTGAACAAACAGAAAATTACACAAACAACAGCTATTAAATCATGTAAATATTGAGCAATGAGAAAATGGTTATGTAGGGAAATATTCATGTTCTGATCTTCACTGGAGAACAACTAAATTGTCAAAACTGATGCTAATGGAATACAAAGGCAGAACACCAAGTGGTGCAATGGGGTTTGAATAAGAAACTTCCTGGATTTTATTTCCAGAACATAGAGCCAGTCATAAAACAAGAAGTGTCCTACTGCATAACCAATGATAATTATAGAAAGGAAGAGTAACAATATTAAATAGATAAAAAAGTGGCTAGCATTCAAAAATCATATTGCTAGAGATCTGTCCTTCTCCCCCAAGAAATCCTAAGAAAATGATGTCAGATAAAAATCAAAGAGCTCAATTTTCTATTGTGCAATCAATATGGCCTTAGTGATATAGACAAGAAAAAGATTCTGAGTTTTACACAATTCTCAAAGTAAAGCACTAAGGCCACATTGAACTTGTTTTTCTACTCTGCTGGCTCCTCTTCTTATAAAAGTCAGAAAGGTATAAACAATTAACTGAACGGGTGAGATATACCATGCCCTACTATCAGGCTAATCACCTAGGTATTCCAGGAGAAATGGCTCCTACTCCCAAACCCTTTAAAGGAAAGGGAAGGAAAGGAAGGGCATAAGTAGATTGTAGCCCCAACTATATGGGTAGGCACTGTGCTAGACATTTTACAAATATTATCTCATTTGATCCTTACAGCAGCATTGCAAGGATGATGCTGTTAGTTTCCTAAGTTTACGATTGAGAAAACCGAGGAAAAAATAAGTTTAGTGACTTTCTCAGGGAATCAAAGCAACTTAATGTCTGAGGCCAGATTTGGATCGAAGTCTTATTTATTCCAGGTCCAGAACTCTACCTACTTCAAAGGGTCATTTTGATATAAAACATGTTTTTAATTCTATCTTTTGTCTACACAATGGTGGATATTTTGCAGAATGGCACATTTTGGGATTTTAGAGATAAAATGTATGTTTTGCAACATTTATTCATTGTAAACCATAGATCATAGGCTCAAGCTCATATGAATAGTTTGCTTGTATTTTATTACAGGAGGGCAATGTTCAGGTTTCATCATTAAATGGTAAATTTTATCTCTTATAAATCATGTTTGATATTTAAATGGGACAGGGACCTTTAAAGATGAAAAATAAAAATTTGAATATCTTGGTCAATTGGGACTTTTCCATTTAACTCTAAAACTATGTATTAAGGGAAATAATTATCAGTAATACTTCCATAGATTACTATTTAAACCCTCTCAGTTAGACTTGAGCCTCTCTTTCAAGATTCATTACTCCATGCAGGCACACTATTTTGCAGAAAATTGAATGGTATTTTAAAGTGAAAAGCTATTACCTGTCCCCATACATTTACACAGTCCATCCCTTGTGTTTGCAATGAACCTTTTTTTTTTTCATTTCAAATTTCAAATTTCTCTTTCTCTGATGCTTATCTCAGGTGCCACCTCATCTATGGTGATTTTCAAACCAAATACAACTTTTCACTCTATTCTCTAAATAGGAAAATCTTACCTCCTCCTGTCTCTTGGTTCCATGACTATATTATAGTGGTCTGATTGCATAGGTTATGCCACGAGTTGAAAATAAGAGATTTGACAACAGGAACTATGTATTAAAATGGTATACCCGTACCAATTATTTCAGTTCCTTGCATATTGTTGGAGCTCAATAAGTATAGGTTGAATTGAACGTAGTCAACTCATTGTTTGTAGTTTCTAGGAGCACTTACTTGAATTCTTTTTTTTTAATTCATAAAAGTATTTTATTATTTTCTAGTTACATGTAGAAATAGTTTTCACCATTTGTATGTATATATGCATATGTATATATATTTATACACATATACATATACACATAGATACAAATATATACACACATGTTATATAAACAGAGATGTGTGTGTATGCACAGATCAATTTAAATATAGTTATCCCATGAAAATATATAGCACAGATATAGATACAGATGTTAATATAGATGTCACCCTTGAATGCCCTATTCCTGTGTTAATATTTAAAGTCTTGTACAGGTAATCAAATAACATGTCTAGACTAATTTTCTCTTGTCTCTTATCTGATATTATCTGTCTTATCATCATGTAAAATATCCCTCAAGGCCCAACTTGTTAATCATACTTACAGCATTTATAATGAGGAGGAGTGCTGCAAGGCAGACCTTTTATGAAGGTAAATAAAACTTCTGATTCACTTTACAATTTACATGCCCCCATCCCCTACTCCAATTTGATTAAAAAGGCAATTGATATAATTTTCTGGACAATAAATAAAATAATCAAGTTTTAAATATTTACATCACTAACTTGTATACAGTGGGAAGGAAAAAAGAGCAGTGAAATGAGCCATGAGTGATCATAAAGAAGAAGAAAGGTGTACACTAAAGGTGGAAGCAACAACGAGATCTTTTGTTACTGTAACTGAAATGTTGGCCACTGAATCTTCATAGATTATATCAAGATGAAGCCAGTTCTTAGGTTTATAGATTTCCAAGGGACCCTAAAAATCAGAGTCTAACCCAGTCATTTTACACATGTGGAAACTGAAGACTAAAGAGGTTTTTTGACTTGTCCTAAGTCAACACAGGTGGTAAAAGACAAAATTATAATATGAAGTGTTAATATCTGAATTCAAATACAAGCATTCTTTTCACCAAATCAAACTAATGGAGTCTTAAATGAAGAATTTTAATTAGATTGGAAAGGAAATCAGTAAACGTAATGCAGTGAACAGGGATTGCTGGACAATTGAACCACATTCAGATAATTTCAGTATAAATTAAGCAAGAAGATGAGAATTTGAAACAAAAGACAAAGTTTGCACTTTTTCCTCCTTCATGAGCGTGAATCTATAGGGCTGGATTCATATTTTACTTAAAGACAAAAAGAATGGATATTGATTATTTTTTTTCTTGCCATGCTCATGATGATTGTAACCAAACACACAAACCTGAAAATCCCAAATCATAAGATCATAATTCTAAAGATGAAATGTACCTCAGAGGCCATCCAACCTAGCTTTAATAGGAAAACTATGTGATTTATTCCAGTTTTTAGAGGTAAGTGTCAGAAATAGGATTTGAAGTTAAGAATTCTGTCTCAAGAATTTCTGTTGCTTCCACTGTACCAACCTGCTGTTTAGATATCAATTACTAGACTACACAATAAAGAAGCAGAGGGAACATATAAAGGACATGACAAGATTGTACAAAGTCATACATTAGAGTTTCAGTTGTGCATCCTGAATTTAGGAAAGACGTTGAAAAGCTGTTGAGCATCTTAAAGAAGGAAACAAAGATGGTGAAGGATATTGACATTATCCCATATGGAGGAAGAAAGAGATCTTCTACAGTTATGTTTCAACCACCACAATTCTGGTCCTTACATCTTTTACCAGGATTATGCTAATAGTCTAATAATTAGTCTACATGCATCCTGAAGCTATTCATTTGAATTTGTCATCCACTTTGTTGCCAATGTATTATTCCCAAAGTATAGATCTAACCATACCACTACTCTATTTTAAGATCTTCAATGTCTCCTTACTGTCATTGAATATAAAATATAATCTCTTCTGATTAGCACTGATAGAATATCCTCACTTGGTGTAGTACAGGGAATATAGCAAATATTTACAATTTGACCAATTCTGTTGTTAAAGGTATTATTTTCTTCAGTATTTTTATGCCTCTTTTACCAAACTGTTTATTTTCTTTCCATAATTTTTCTCAGATCTCTCTCGTCTTTCCCTCATCTTTTCCTCTACCTCTCTAATTTGATTTAAAATAATTTTTAGCTTTTTCAGAAAGTATTTTTCAGACTGTGACTAACAGTATTGCATTCAAATTCTTAAAGGAAAAATTAAATTAATTCCAGGAGGAAATAGTAAAAAAATCTTAATTGCAGTTCTGGAACTTCCTTTATCAAAGTTAGATAAATCTAATCACAAAATAAATAAGAAAGTGGTCAAATACATGAATACAATCTTAGAAAAGTTAGATATGGCAGCCATTTGGAGAAAATTGAATGGGAATAGAAAGCAGTATAATTTTTCCCCTCAGCTTTACATGTCACTTTCACAGAAAAATGATCATGTATCAGGGCATGAAAACCTCACAAACTATTGAAGAAAAAAAACATAATGTCTGGTACAAAACTGATTATATAATAAAATTATATTTAATAAAGGAGTAAGGAAGCACAGATTAAATGCTAGAGACGAAATAATTTAAACCTAAAACTGAGTATGTCAAAGAAAAACTCATAGATATAATTTAATTAAAGAGAATGACAACTAAATAACATTACAAAATTTGTGCGATGTAGCCAAAACAGTAACTTAGCAAAATACTCATAAGTGTAAAAAAGAAAATCAATAAGAAAGAGAGAGAATAGCTAAATAAATTAAATGGGCAAAAAAAATTAAATCCCAAATTAAACACCTTAATGAAAATGCTGAAAATCAAAGGAAACATTAATAAAATTGAAAATAAAAAGTCTATCGAATGAACAAATAAACCCAGCAGAGGGTTTTATGGGTAAAAAAAATCCCACTGCTTAATTTATTTTTTAAAAGAAAAGAAAACCAAGGTACTAAAATTAAAAATAAAAGGGTAAATGTATCATCAATGAACATGAAATTAAAGCAATTATTAGGAGATATTTTGCAACTTTACGAAAATAAAAGTAATAAGTTTAGTGAAATGTGTAAATATTAAATGGAGAACAAGAACAAGAACAAGAACAAGAACAAGAACAAGAACAAGAAGAAGAGAGAAATGCATAAATGAGTTCCCAAAGAGGAAAAAAACATCCCTAAAACTAGATAAATTCCCAAATGAATTCTACCAAACATTTAAGGAAAAATTAATCCCAATACTATGTGAAAAATATTTAAAGATGTTCTACCCATTTTTTTTACCCAAAAATGGTTCTGATACCTAAACTAGAAAAATGAAAACAAAGAAATAAAACTATAGAGCAATTTCTTTAGTGAATATTGATTCAAAATTTTAAAATAAAATACATGCAAAGAGATTACAACAACATATCACCAAAATTATGCAATATTAGTGAGTAGGATTTATCCCAGAAATGCAAAGCTGGTTTAATATTAGGAAAACAATTAGCATGATAGACCATATCAGTGAAAATAATGAGAATCATATGATGATATCAATAGATACAGAAAAAAAAGCTTTTGACAAAATGCAACAAGTATTCTTCTAACAACACTAAAAATAAGGGACAGCTAGGTGGCTCAGTGGATAAAGCACTGGCCTGGGATTCAGGAGGATCTGAGTTCAAATCCATCCTGAGACAGTTAACACTAACTGTGTAACCCTGAGTGAGTCACTTAACCCCCAATTGCACTGCAAAAAAAAAAAAAAAGAAAAGAAAAAAGAAAAGGAAAGAAAGAAAGAAAGAAAGAAAGAAAGAAAGAAAGAAAGAAAGAAAGAAAGAAAGAAAGAAAGAAAGAAAGAAAGAAAGAAAGAAAGAAAGAAAAAGAAAGAAAAAGAAAGAAAGAAAAACATTAAAAATGCATAGGAATCAATGAAAGTGTTCTTAAAATAAGTTATCTATTTAAAACCAAGAGCAAATACTATTTCTAATGGGGAGGAACTTCAAATATCCCATATGATACCAGGAGTGCAGCAAGGATTCCAATATCACAACAATTATGCATTTTTTATACTAGAAATGCTAGCTTTGGCAATAAGACAAGATAAAATGAATACAAATAGAAAATGAGGATACAAAACTATCACTCTTTGAAGATGATATCATGGTATACTTTGAGAACCTTAGAGAATCAACTAAAAAATTAGTTGAAATTAGCATTTTCAGCAAAGTTGCAGGATTTAAAATAAATCCACACAAATCATCAGCATTTCTATATACTACCAATAAAACACATCAGGAAATGATAGAAAAATATATTTCATTTAAAATAACTGAAGACTATATAAAACACTTGGTAATGTTCCTTTCAAGAGAAACCCAGGCATTATATTTACATAATTATAAAACAATTTTCACAGAAAGACAGATCTAAACAATTGTAGAAATATTAATAACTCATGGGTAAACTAAGCCAGTATAATAAAATGACAATTATTCCTCTTAACTTCCTTATTCAATGCCATACAATCAAATTACAAAATAATTATTTTTTAGAGGTAGGAAAAATAGTAACAAAATTCATCTAAAAAAAAATCAAGACTATCAGGGGAATTCCAGTGTGAAATATTCAGTCATGTATGGAATTTCTATTTAAGAAACAGAAAGGAGCACTTGTCAATGAATCACAGTGCGTGTTTGGGGAGCATGGAAGGTGTGAGAAAACTGGAAATATGGTAGAGGTAGCATGTAAAGTACTTGGAAAATCAAACAGAGGATTTTTTTTTTTATCATGAAGGAGATAGCAAGCCACTCAGATATGATTGGGAAAAGGGAATGCAAGAGTACATGGTGAGATCTGTACAGGAGGAAGATGATTTTCACACTTGAATGGAAGATGAACAGGAGTGGAGAGACATTTGTAGCAGAAGGACCAACCAACAGGATGAGACTCAGGTTCTTCATTTGCAAAGTGAATAATACAAAAAAACAACCCACACTTCACAAAGTTATTGTGCAATTTTAATCAACAAGCATTTATTAAAAGTCTACTAAATGCAAAACACTATTCTAGGACCTGTGCTACCATGGTAAAAATAAAATAATGGCTTCCTTAATTAAAGAGATTATATTCTGTTGGAGGGACACAAGATTTCTATAGTATATAAAAACATATAACACATCCCACCAAAAAAAAATGTTACTTTAATTGGGGGAAACACTTGCTGCTAAAATGACCAGAAATGGTATTATTTAGAAAATGGCATATGAATGGAACACTGAAGGAAACTGACGTTTCTAAAACATAATGGGATGGGAGTGTATTTCTGTTATGGAAAATATCCTCTACAGAAAAATAGAAACCAAAATGAAGTGGCATGAATTATAAGAAAGTTATTTGGCAGCACCAAAGATTGTATAAAAGGCAATAATGCACATTAAGGTTTAAATGTGTATGGAATCAGGTTATGCCAAATTTAAAATGCAAAACTAGGAGCTTTGGAGGATAAAGCAGTAGGTCTATAGTCAGGAGACCCTAAGTTCAAATATGTCCTAAGATACTTCCTAACTGCATAACCTTAGGTAAATCATTTAACCCCTCTTTGACTCAGTTTCCACATCTGTAAAATGATTATAATTCTAGCATTTATCTCCTAAGGCAATTGTGAACAACAAATAAGATGATAATTATAAATTGCTTAGGACAGTACAGTATATACTAAATTCTATATAAATATTAGCTATTGCTATCATGGATCTATTGTAGTTTATTGAGTAGTGGACTTACAGGAACAAATTAGTATATAAAGTCTTTTGTAAATTTTAAAGAGCTATATATAAAGTATTCAAATTAACTGTTAATATAATTGCATGGTGATATTTATGACAGGTGAAATTACACTTGCAAATATTATGCAAACCTTGCATTACTGCATACACATTCATTTTTGAAAAAAGGTGAATAGTGGCAACAAAGGCATCTGAAACTTACAGAGGGAGCAGAGAAAAGGAAACAGTTGAATCTACAGCAGCTCAGAGCCTTTGAGAGCTGAGATTTTGAATATTTCTAATTTTTCCGATTCATCTTAATTTAATATTGTATCATTTGAGCATTTTCATGTCCGCAATATGTTTTCTATAATTGGTTTAGTAAAATTTTATTCATATTCATGCACCTTTGAAGCATACCTGTTTATATGATATGTTTGGTAGAATGAAATCAAATGCAGCACAGGTGCATAAATGTCTTTTCAATTCTTTGGGGTGCTTAGTTTTTTAGTGACAACTAATTTTATTGCCT
This sequence comes from Dromiciops gliroides, assembly GCF_019393635.1. NCBI lineage: Eukaryota > Metazoa > Chordata > Mammalia > Microbiotheria > Microbiotheriidae > Dromiciops > Dromiciops gliroides. Next base: position 25,446,062 of record NC_057863.1, read on the forward strand.
AGACATGGTAATTAGACTGAACTTGGAGAGGACTCAATGGAGGCCTAAAGAGATTTTTCATCTTTTTTTTTTCATTTTCTAAATTTGGCTGTCCTCATAAGAGATTCAAGGGGACAGGATTAATGACCCCTCCTGCACTCAATCCCTCCATATGATTGATAGGCTTTTGCTATAATTGTATACTTGCTGTTCTTGTTTAGCTGGATCCATCACACTGAGCGGCAACTTCCTCACATCACAAACCACAGGCCTCATCTGTCTTCTCTACTAAATTATCAAGAATAATTACATTTATGCTTCATTGGTAATTTCTTAAACACATTTTAACTGGAAATTTAGTTTAATCTCCTGAATGGAAAAGAATTTTGGTCGATAAGACTCTTGAAGTTTATAATAAAAGTCAGAACAAAAATAATGGCATTTTCTTCACTTTGAAAAATAAACAAATCAAGGTGACTACCGCAAAGGGATCACTGAGTGCTTCTTCATATTTGCACATTTGACAACTCCATCCATCAAGCATTCAGTAAGCATATATTAAGCACCTACTATGTGTCAGGCATTGTAATAGAAACCTGTGATACAAAGACAAAAAAGCAAAACAGTCCTTGTCCTCAAGCAGGTAATGTTTTAATGGAGAAGGTAACATATTTATACAAATACATGGGGGAAGGGGAGAGAGTGAGACAGATAGAGAGAGAGAGAAAGAGATTAATTGATATATCTATACACACATAATAGTAGTTATAAATTAAGGAGCTTATATTTTATTACAGAGACATAAGATTTCTATAAACAGCGTGTAGAAATAAATGCTGCTAACCCTTCCACCCTTAAAAAGGAAGGGGAAAGAGGTAGCTTGGGGTGGTAGAAGGAACCAAAAAAGATTACATGCAGAACATGATGCCTGAGGTGAGCTTTGAAGGAAAGTTGAGATCCCAAAAGGCAGAAGTGAGATTAGCATACATTACTGTAAGCCATTGGAAAAAAATAGCAACAGCACACACATACACACACACACAGTTATGTGAGATGAAATGTTGTACATAAGGAATAGCAATAAGGTCAATTTATCTGGGCCACAGAGTACATTAAAAGCAAGATGGAATAGGAAAGAAAAAGTTATATGGGTCCTGGTTGACAAGAGTTCTGAATATAAAATGGAATTTATACACACACATATACACATATACATATGTGTATATACACATAAACAGATACATACATGTATGTGGTATATACATGATAGATAGATAGATAGATAGATAGATAGATAGATAGATAGATAGATAGATAGATAGATAGATAGATAGATAATGGATTTGGGAAATGACATGGTCAAAGCTGAGCTTGAGGAAAATCTCATGGCCAACTGTGAGAAATGGGCAAAAGAAAGCAACCCTGCAATTTACATTCATCTCATGACTTACTTCAAACTAATAGGATTATAAATCGAATATTCTTCAAACATAATTTTATTTCAAATTTAGAACATTTTTGGAGTGGGGTTACAAATACTTATTTTATTTACAACTTCCCATGAAAGTTGTCATTGAGGGGCAGCAAGGTGGCACAGTAGATAGAGCACCAGCCCTGGAGTCAGGAGAACCTGAGTTCAAATCTGGTTTTAGACACTTAAAACTTACTAGCTCTATGACTCTGGGAAAGTCACTTAACTCCAATTGCCTCACGAAAAAAAACAAAACAAAAACAAAAACAAAAAAACAATAACAAAAAACACAAACAAAATTAAAAGAAAGTTGTCATTGATCATAACATCCAAAACATGCACAATTTACGTCACAGTTTTAATGATTCAGCCCATGAAACATCTGTCTTATTTGTAAATGAAAAAAAAAGACAGCTATTTAAGGCCTGAAAGCTTTCAGGAGAGAAAAATGTTAGAATTGCAAGATTATTTGGAGAAACATATTTTGAAACTGAGTTTATTTACAACAGGAGGAAATTCTTATGTCAAGAACATGGTGCAGTGATTTCCTCTTATGAATCAAATACTGTCTTGTTTCAGGTAGTAAATCCAGAAAGTAGAAACAATTGTTACAGTTGGTTATTCCTTTTCAAGAAGAATTTAAAGAAATATTCAGTGGAAAGAAGAGAAAAATGACTTAGTCATTAAACCAGAATATTATTAAAGGTAGAAAAGAAGGTTAGAAGTGATCATTTTATTATTTTTTCTTTTAATATTTATAACAGAAGCAAGCTGGATTTTTTTCTTATTCACTTCTATTGTTGCTCTCCCCCAACCCCAGTTAATAGAACCTGAGAATAATGGCAAAAAGAGGAGAGCTTTACATAAAAGAATAAACACTCAGCTATACATAGTTAATAGATCCTGACACATAGTAGGCTCAATAAATTCTTATTCCCTTCCCTCTCCGTCTCCTTTTTCTCCCTTATTTTTATTCATTTATTATTCTATGTCATTTGTATATTTGTTTTAAGAACCTAGACACATGTTTTTAATGCTGATGTTTGAAAAAGGCATTTGGAGAATCTATGTATTGTTTTTGGTAAAACAGGGATTTCAGTGAATTTCTTCACTGGTAAAAAATGCAAGTCTGTGACAGGGAAAAAAATGGATTATGAAAGTTTTACACATGAGAAGGAGGATTGAGCTCCCACATCTCAAGTCTGATGCATAATTTTGATTGAAGAATAGTATGTCTATGTGGAGACGTGGAGCTTCATTTATATATATATATATATATATATACATATATATATATATATAATTTTTTCCTCAATTACATACTAAAACAACTTTTAAATTTAAACAAATACATTTTGAGTTCAAAATTCTATCCTAATCACCCTTCCCTTCCACTTCTCTAAGATGGTAAGGAATATGATCTATGTAGAGTTTCTGAAGAGTTAAAAAAATAGAATAATTTGTGAAAAGAAAGAAGAGCAGAGTAAAGGAACATAATTTTGGAGATGAGGATTTAGTGAATAGTTTAGATACAGGAGAAGAGAATTCTAAGACGTTCACAATTGGGTATGACTTAGGTGTGTATATTTAGTCCTAACCCCACAAGGATTATTCTTAAGAGTTGAGCTTCTAGTCTTCACACATCTATATATTTTATATACTAGCACATTATATTAATCATGATTGTTAAATAAATTTGTTCTTCTTTACCAAACTTTTTTTTAATGATTTATTTGTGATTTTTTTTTTTTGGTGAGGCTATTGGGGTTAAGTGATTTGCCCAGGGTCACACAGCTAGTAAGTGTCAAGTGTCTGAGGCCAGATTTGAACTCAGGTCCTGCTGAATCCAGGGCTGGTGCTTTATCCACTGCATCACCTAGCTTCCCCTGTAATTTTGTTTTAATCAAAAATATCCTAATGATTCCATTCCCTATAAATATATAAAAAAGAAATGTAGTTAAATAAAAACAAGCAATACAATTATTGTGAGTGACAATGCACTCCTTATTCCATGTTTATATTTAAGTAACACTGACAAAAGTCAAGAGGTTAGCTTTACCATCATTTTTCCAAGAGAACAATCTGAAAGCTATATTTGAATCAAGTATATTTTTTTAACAATTATTGAACTTTTGAGGGAATAGAGAATTTGAGAGTGTGGAATAGGGGACTTAGAGTTAGATAATCTCTAGAGGAGAGATTACTAGTTGATTTCTAGGTACATAGATGATAAATGATAGATAGATAGATGGATGGATGGATGCATAAATCCATACATAAATCCATATGTAGATACATAAGTAGAAACATGGATGCTAGATGGAGATATCATACCAAGACAGAAGTATAGATAATGGAGTAATGAAGACTTAGACTTTAATTGATAAAGAGATAGATATATAATAATGAAAAATTAAAATCCAAGACAAATCCATTTGTATAAGATTTTTATTATTGGTGAATATTCCATTGCTATTGAAGGACAGAGTTGGTGGGAGCTTGGGAAAGGGGTGATTTTTGTTCGTTTTATATACATATATATATATATATATATATATATATATATATATATATATATATATATATATATATATATATATATACACACACACACATATATACACACATATACACACATATATACATATATATGTGTGTATACATATATGTATGTGTGTACATATACATATATACATATATGTGCACATATACATATATGCATATATGCATATATACATGTATATACACATATATACATATACACATCTATACCTATATCTATACCTATACCTATACCTATATCTATATCTATATCTATATCTATATCTATATCTATATCTATATCTATATCTCTATCTCTATCTCTATCTCTATCTCTATCTCTATCTCTATCTCTATCTCTATCTCTATCTCTATCTCTATCTCTATATCTATCTCTATATCTATATCTATATCTATATCTATATCTATATCTATCTATCTATCTATCTATACGAAGGAAGGAAGGAAGAAGAAAAGAAAGATAGAAAGAAAGAGAATGAAAAGAAGTAATTAAGTCTATGGTAGCCATTTTGCTAAATGCTAGTATACAAATACCAGCAAGCAAAGAACTTTCTGACTACAAGGAACTTGCATTCTAATAAAAGAAAATACCATATAATTGGTATAGAGGTGTGATGAAATAATGAGATTTAGCAGATACTCAAAGACCCACCTTGTAATTAATCTAGACTGATTGAATCAAGTGAGAGTGATTAACTGCTGATTAGCCTACTTCAAGTTAACTGGATTGTAATCACACCTTGAGAACACCTTCAGAACCAATGGATTTGGATGATTCCAACCAATCAGCTTGAAGCAGTGTGTAAGGACCACCTCTGTTCCAGACCTATAAAAAGCTTCCACAATCAGTTTGCTGGAGAGAGTTTGTGATTGAAGCAGGCTTGTGGCAGAGGACTTGAGGAAGAACCAGACCAGGCTGGAATTCTAGGCTCAATAGGCTTTTTTCTTAACTTTCTGAACTCCATGGGAATATCTGTATGCTTTAATAAATGTTTAATGCCCAAGGACTGGTGCTAAAGCTCTTAATTTAAGGAGACCACAATTTAGACTTTAAACATCACAGTTTGGTGATCATGAAGGGATTGCTGAACCCCTCAACCTTCTGATCTTCACATTGGGTAAGAAATTTTATGTTTGTAAGTATGTAAATCCTTCATTTTTGTGGACTTTCTGTTTTGATTTATCTTTACCTGCTTTTGCCTTTAATTAATAACTTTATAAAGCATTGGTATTATGAAAAAGAAAATAAAGGGATTGAAGAAAAAGAAGAGAAACTTTATCATCATATTTCAATAATCTGCTTCTATTGCTATAAACTGGCACATATTTTGCCAAAATGCAGAAGTAGACAGCAAGATATTAATATGAGATGTGGAGATTTTAGATATCGAAATAAAAAATGCTCTAAATTCACATGGAGAAATAATGTCAGTTCAAATGTTACATAAAGGTTTCCTTTTATGCCATTGTATCTACATTTTGAAATTAATAATATGAGTTTGTTTTCATAGAGATTTTCATTCTTTTAAGATTGTGTTTTGTTTTTCCAACTCATTATTTGATCAAATTATATAAAGTATTTCTTTGGTAAATTGATTACAATAAGTATAAATTAATTCTAGAAATACTATTTTTGAAAAAAAATATTTGGAATCATTGTACATTGTAACTTATATTCTGACTCAAAGCAAATTCACAGTTTTTGTGATCATTTCACATTTTTGCTATCATTATTATCCTCAAATTTTTAAATCCATATGAGACTTGGATTATGGGAATTTATCATTTAAGACATTAATTGCCTTTACCCATGAGAGGAATATATACAAGAGCAGGCATTGAACTCTCACAGAAGTGGAGACATTTATGAAGTCCAGGTACTGCACAGATGGCTGGAAGTTTTCATCCCACCCATCTCATTCTACACCTGGCTTCTATTCCCCTACAATATGCCTGATGCCATGGATGTGTCAATCCCATGCATCTCATTAAGCCTGACTCAGTTTCCTCCAATATGTTTGGTGGCATGGACATATATCCCATCCACCTATTTTAAGCCTGGCATACTGCATGTGCTGCATATATTGCTCAATGGTAATCCCCATAATTATCTCAGATGTCATGATAAATACAGTGTTGGATTTGGCCTTGACATCTGTTACCAATTATATTAGATTTTATAATTTCTCATAATGGCATGAGGACAATTAGGCAGATTATACAAAGGGTGATGAAATGAAGATTTAAACAAATTATTGTCTTCTCAATTCACTTATTGTTTGATTTGATTACTGGCAAAGCTAGGAACACCTGTTCCTAGAAGAAACAAAGGGGGGAAGGTGATGAAATAAAGAGATTTAGCAGATACTCAGAGACCCACCTGGAGATTAATCTAGACTGATTGAATCAAGTGAGAATGATTAACTGCTGATTAGCCAACTTCAAGTTAACTGGATTGTAATCACACCTTGAGAACGCCTTCTGAACCAATGGATTCGGATGATTCCAACCAATCAGCTTGAAGCAGTGTGTAAGGACCACCTCTGTTCCAGACCTATATAAAGCTTCCACAATCAGTTTGCTGGAGAGAGTTTGTGATTGAAGCAGGCTTGTGGCAGAGGACTTGAGGAAGAACCAGACCAGGCTGGAATTCTAGGCTCAATAGGCTTTTTTCTTAACTTTCTGAACTCCATGGGACTATCTGTATGCTTTAATAAATATTTAATTCCCAAAGACTGGTGCTAAAGCTTCTAATTTAAGGTGACCACAATTTAGATTTTAAACATCACAGAGGGTAAGAGGGTGCACATGGTGCCATTGTGTGGGGATTGCCAGGAAATGAAGCAAAGGACTGATTCTAGTTAAGATAAGATTTTTTAAAAAAAGTTAGAGACCAGAGTGATTCTGGAACTGGAATAAAAAGTTCCTTTGGGTAGACATTAGTAAGGGTGGCCTGAGCTAAGGCAGTACGGTTCTCAGTCAGTTTCTCAGTCTCACACAATTCAATCAATTCTAAATCAATCTAACATTTGTTACACATTTCTCTAGTGCTAAGAGATGTTCTCAGTTCTGGAGATTTTTTAAAAAATGGATGAAAATTTTTCCAGTGATAACCTTTATCATTAAAGATAGTCTTCATCAATAAAGATGAAGCACCCATTTCCTTTAAGACTTGATTCAACATCTTTGAAAGTTATCATAGTCAAAAAAAATTATCAAATGGTGGTCAAAATGTCTATTTGTCCTGACAGTAGAAAACTATTATTGATAGCAGAGCCTGAGATAGCTAGGAGACACAGTGGACAAAACTTTTGTCCTGGAATCAGAAAGACCTGAATTCAAATCTAATCTCAGACATTACTAGCTGTGTAAACTTGAGTGAATCATTTAATATCTTTGTCTATTTCAGTTTCCTCAATTGTCAAATAGAGATATAATAGCATCTACCTTATAAGCTGTTGTGAAGATCACATATGCTAATATTTTAAAAGTTCTCAGCACAGTGTTTGGCACATAGCAGACACAATAAATTATTGCTCTCCCACCTCCCTTCCCTTTTCTGGGTTTTGCTGTTGTGGGTTGTGTGTGTGTGTGTGTGTGCTGGTTTTTGTTTTGTTTTGTTTGTTTGTTTTTCTCATTAGGTCCTAGCTGAGCTTTGTGGTCTCCTGTAAAATCATTTAAGAAATAATATTTTAGATAGTTAGAGAACTCAATTAAGCATACCCACAAAACCCATCCACCACTGAATATAGCTGATGTATAGCATCATTTCAACTAGACCTTAGCCCTACTTATAACATATTTCCTGTGGGAAAAAACATTTTGGGAAATATAACTTAGGGATATAAAAGCACATTAACCCTTTTTGATATTAGGGGATCTCTTTGCTTCAGCATTGGAATGTTACCCACTACTTGTCCCTTTTCTTCCTCCCAGCTCCCAGTAATTAATAGTGCTCAGCTTTACAATAAAAGAGAAATCACCTCACACATCTTTTGGGGAATGTCCTGACTGATTATGATATATGACTTAAATTGTTTTATGTTTTGTTTTGCTTGGGGGGGCATTTTTTGCATAAGAAATGAAGGATGTAGTGAATTCATAGAAACTTGAGAAGACTTGTGTGAACTGATATAGATTGAAATAAGCTCAAATAGGAAATTATTTGCATAATGGCTACAGTAATTAAAGAACAGTAAGAATCATTTGAACTCAGATCAAAGCTCTGATATCGTGTCTTCAGAAACAACAGTGAAGCATAAGAGGTTCACTGAATAGTGAAATTAAGCATGTGCCATAAGATTTGACAAATGATTTGATGTCTTTTTGATGCTACTGTACATATTTCTTAGAGTGTTTTATTAAAAATAACCTCAAGAAAACATTTTTTCATATAATTGATGTCTTTAACCCTGGGATTTTAATAGCTAGATCAAATCTTCTCTTTGTATTATTCTCTTTTTCCTCTAATAATTTTTGTTTATCCATTTATTTATTCATTCATGCTCATCTATGTTTATTTTCTTGCTTATTTGCTTATTATATTGGCCAACTCATATTATGGCTTTGCTTCTGGCCTTTTTTTTTTATTTCTTTTCATGACATAGAGAAGAAATGGATCAATTAGAAGAGCAAAGAAAGCCTTTCCACAACTGTGAAAATTTAAGCAAAGAGAATGCTCTTCAAGAACTAACAGTCTTAATATAATTAGTCTGAAAGAATTTTTGACACCAAGTTGTGCTAAAGTTCTGAATATTGAGACCTGGAATTGATCCTATGATGATTTTCTTTATAAGAAAGGGATCAGGGCAACTTAGAAAATAATTTTCTTCTAAAGCAAAATTGTTTTGAGAATTTTTACAAATACACCATACATATAATACTTAAAAGGGAATACCTGCTATATCACTGGGCTTGGTAATTCACAGTCATATGATGACATTGTCCACTATTAGTCTCTTCTTCAGATTTCAGTCCCACTTTAACACTTGTTTCCTGCTTACCAGTCATCCTGTCTCTCAAACTTGGTATTATTGTTATTATTTTTATTTCTCTTCCCTCATCCCTTTGCCCTAAATATTGTGTACATAGATATTTATTCCTTCTCAATATCTCTTGAAACCCTCTCTTTTCTATTTCACATACACCACTTTATTCATCACACGTGTACAACTATGATAAACATTTAGTTTTTTTCTCTTGCTTTTAGTTTCTGCTCCAAACAATTCTGTATGACAAGAATATTTTTTTCATAAACCATTATCTCTATATATTGCTCAAAGTAATAAAATAGTGTTAACCTTCATCGAAATATTTATTCTAAATTATCAATTTAATATTTTTTCTCTATTAACTCATCTTAGTGCATATCCCCCAAAATAGCACATATAACCTCAACACGACTCTGCTGCACTTAATTAGTTATTCTGTTCACTTGCATAAAATTTGCTGGCTCTGCCTTTTTTGGTGGAACTTCTCTGCAATTTGTCAAGAGTTGGCTCAAAATTAGATCTTTCAAGAAATCTTCTTTAAATTATCTATACCCAGTAATAATTTATCTCTCTACCGCACATGCATTAAAATATATTACTTTACATAGAAAATATTTGCCTTATTTTTTATTTTAATTTCTGCATTTGCTTGCCTCTTAACAGGAATTGGGGTTTCTTTTGTTTATCCTAAAAGTATAGGGGCAGCTAGGTGGAGCAATGGATAGAACAATGGCCCTGGATTCAGGAGGACCTGAGTTCAAATCCAGCCTCAGACATTTTACACTTACTAGCTGTGTGACCCTAGGCAAGTCACTTAACCCCAATTGCCTCACAAAAAAAAAAAAAGAAAAAAAATTAAAAAAAAAAAGGCATCCAAAGTGAATACTTAAGACTATGTGATGTGGCTACTATAGGTTTTCAAATTTCCAGAGATGATGATCATGATTATTTTCCTTTGTAAGTGGCTAAAATTCTAGCTATACTATCTAAAATCTAATGATCTTTAGCAAGAGTATTTAACTGTTTAAGTATTTATTAAAGAGCATTAAGATCGGAGAGAAAGGTAAAAATCTACTTCTAAGAGACCCCATCATCTGGCCTGCCATTGCGAGGTCAGGAACAAAAAGGACCCAATGCTTCCTCCTTCCTCCTAGAAGCCTTCTGTGAAACTGGGAACATCCCCCCATCCACACGCACACACAGCTCCAAGCTAATTTGCTGGTATCTTTGATAGACAGTACCCACAAGCAAACATCCCTTCCTGACGCCAAAGAAAAGCCAAATGGCTTACCCTCAGACACCTTTTCCTCATGGCAGAGCTTTTCTACAGTAACTCTCCAGCAGGTGGCATCACTCCAATCATTACACCTAATAGACGTCTTAACGTCAAAAGTTCCAAATTTAAAATCATTATCTTTTTTCCCAAATGATCCTCTCTTGCTAATTTCCCTATTACTGCCAAACAACTTCATCCTCCCAGTCATTCAGGCTTCCAACCTAGATGTCATCCTGTACTCCTCATTCTCTAATTACTACCACCCTTGGCATCGTTGATACATCAGATTGTTTTTGTGTGAGATTGTTTATATATGCTTCCTTTATTCCCATGTCCCTATCACCACCCTAGTACAGCCCCTCAGCATTTGAATCCTAGCCCATTACAATAGGCTTCTGATCAACCATCCTTCCCTGAGTCTTTCCCCACTACATCATTCAATTGGCTATCACAGGAATCTTCCTAAAGCTCAGATCTGTCCATGACACCCCCATTCAGTAAACTTTAGTGGTAGATAGATAGATACATACATACATATGTAGAAACATAGATCCATAGATAGATGATAGATAGATAGATATGGAGCCAGAGATGGATACAGATACAGATATATATGATACAGAGATAGAGATTGAGATAGAGATAGATAGATGATATATAGATATAGACAGGTATATGTATGTGCATGTATATATGTAAATACATACCATGACTACATATACATATAATACATGTATAAATACATATGTATTTACAGATACATATCTGTATGTATATGCATATATGGATTGTGTAACTATACATACACACACACACACACACACACACACACACATATATATATATATATATATATATATATATATATATATATATATATATATATATATATATATATATATATATATATATATATATATATACACACACACACACATACATACACACATATTCCTCTGGCATTTAAAATGCTTCATAAACCTCTCCCCTTCCTGCTTTTTCCCTTGCTTGCTCCCATGGAACTTTCAAGCAAATGACACTGGCCTCCTTGTTATTACTTGTACTAGACACCTCATCTCCTGATTCTGCCATGCCTGGAATGCTTTCCTTTCTCATTTCTATGGTCTCATTTCCTTGGCTTCCTTCAAGCACCAGCTAAAATTCTACTTTCCACCAGAAGCCTTTCCTAATTCCCTTTAAGGCTAGTGCCTTCCCTCTGTTGATTATCTCCAATTTATTCTGTTTATATCTTGTTTCTACATAGTTATTTGCATGTAGATGACCCTGAGTAAGCTATTTGACCAGGTTTGCCTCGGTTTTGTTGTTGCTGTGTTTTGTGGTTTTTTTGTTTTGTTTGTTTTTTGCAAAAAGACTGTGTATTGAGTGTTGGAAGGAGCAGAGGGAGGGGAATCTGTCTGTATAAATTGCCTATAAAACCTAACAAAAATACTAAAACCTCATTAAAAATGGAGCTGAAGGAAGGGGCCAGGGTCAGATCTTGACAGGGAGCAGCTCTTTCAGGAGGTTTAGTGTTGTCCAAACATACTGGTTGGCCTGTGGCTGAGTATTGGAGAGCTGCTGTCTGTTGCTTCTGCCGGATCTGCTAAAGGCCCTGCTGCTGGAACTGTGGCTAAGAGGGGATGCTGCCTGCTGTTGTTGCCGCCGCTGCTGCTGCTGCCTCAGGATCTACTGATGACAATGCAGGATGGGACTGGGCAGATGCCAGTGGGGACCACCAGAACACTCAAGGGGGTCACGGTCCCCATCATCAATTGTGTGCTCTAATGAGTGACAGGCAGCCCATTCCCATAGCTTGGGGACTGCTCATGCACATAGCCACTGGGCTTCTATTGGAGGTGGGAGGCAAGGTCCTCTACTGTGGGGTTGGTGGCACACTGTGGGGGTTTGATAGGGCCATCCAGGGTTGCTGGAGAGCACCATGGTGCCTGCTGGGCCAAAATGCTTCTGTAGTCTGATGGGAGAACCACAGGGAGTATGGAAGCTTGCAATAATCCTTAGGAGGAATTAGGGGCCATCTAGCAGACGGGTGGTTGGCCTAACATTCCCTGCCTCAAATTGGCCTGGAACTACTGACATAAGAATTGGCCCTGTGCCCCTGGAGATTGTTGTTGCCTGTACAGAAGAGTCTAGGAGAAAGGGTGAATTCTTATGGCCCAGTTCTGGGTGTGACCACCTGAGGCATGATGGTGAGGTCTGACTTGGGTACTAGCATCCTTACTGGGTGATATTTTGTGTTCAGGTGAGGGCCCTCTGTGTGCAGAAGCTGGTTCTGGATGCAGTATCACAGGTGTCTGTAGGTAGCCAAAGCAAGATATGAAGCTCCCATTGGGGTGATACAGGAGGTCTGTGGGCCCTGGAGTGTCGGAGCCACCCCAACCTGGGCCCAGTCCATAGTCTTCCTCATCTGTCTGTGAGGTTCTTAAGGGTAGAGATTGTTTTTGTATTTGCTTATATCCCAGGTATTTAGTGCAGTTCCTGGCTCATCATAAGCCTTGTCTTACAACAGGTCATAATGACTGTCATTCCCAAAGCAGGCCCCTGGATGACCCTCCTCCTCTAAGAAACACTTTTCAAAAAAATCATTGAAAACAGGACAATCCTGTTCACTTGGTAGCTTGACCAAGGAACATTTACTTTTGTTCCTATATAACTGTATGATATTATATATTAGAATTTAGGAAGAGACTCAAAAATAAATGATCATACATAAGAAAAACAATGCGCCTTGAGGGCTGGTATTATGCCATAGTACACTTAGATCTTCAAGTACATTGTTATATACATGGTTGGAGCTCAAATACTTTTGCTCGAATACATGAATGAAGTAGACAAACTTCACTGATTGCTTTCAAAAGAGCTTCATCCCAGTACCAAATGATCTTTCTATTCTCATTATGTGTAGCTCCCATTCCTGTACTCTGTAGCCCAGTAAAACTGTCTTTTTCCTTGAACCTCATGCACAACTCTCTATTTCTATGCCTTTTCACTAACTGGTTCTCATTCCAAGAATCTACTTCATCCTCAACTGTGTCTTAGAATCAGTGACTTCCTTCTAGATGTAGCTTAGTCAACACCTTCTATAAGAAGCCTTTCCTGATCTGTCCCCCTCCATCTGTCCTGGACAATACTATTGTCTTCCATGACTACCTTGTATTTAATTACTCTATAGTTATTTAATTTTTTTTTTCTGTAAACTTGTATAGGTTCACTTTGTTTCTGACATGAGAGGATGAGCACATTGCAAGCAGGGATTGTTTATTTTGTCTTTGTCTTCTCTGCTTCTGTTATGTAATAAGTGACTGATTCTTCTCCCCAATGCAGATTATGAAAAAAAATTGTATACAAATAAATGAGTGAATGAAAAGAAAAAAAAGTACTATACACTTAATGTTATCGGCAATAAACTAAGCCCTCAGCATAAATATGAAAAGTAGGATTGTCCCTGTTTTGGGGAGGGATGATGTATCCAGGGCTTTGGTATGGATATGACAAATTAGCGTCATGGTGGCCTGGTTATATGCAAGACAAGGTTAAAACTTACTTATCAGATCCAAGAGAGCCATGGGCTAAGCCTAGTTTCTGGAATGAAGGGGACAACGATGGTCAGATTTCAGGAAGCATGGGCTGGTGTAGTTTATTTGGAAATGTGCTGGTCCTTGCTTCATATATTGCTGCACTACAACTATTTGTATTTCCTTGGAGAAATCATATTTCTGAAATATAGTTAGCATGGGTAAGCCAGTCTTTTACTCCCCACACCCAGGGACCCTCTCCCTCATGGCCAGTTTTCTCTCTCAAAGCTTCTACCTTCCAATAGCATCCTCCTTCTTTCCTTTCCTGGCACATTTTGTTTTCATTTGTTTTTCCTTCTTAGATCCCAATTTTTTTTATTTGCAAAGTGGGAATTGTTCTTCAAAACCTCTAAGGTACTTTCTAGGATTATTTTACCTTTCAAGTGGAATTTCTTAGCTTATAAAGAAAGAGGGAGAGAGAGAGAGAGACAGAGAAAGAGCACTAATATGGTTGAATTTTAAAACTATTGGTTAACTTTTGATGTTACAATCTTTTGGGAAGGCTGCAAATAAATATACAAGTATCATTAGAAGTAATCATTAATAGATAACCAGAAACTATATTTTTGGGGATTTATTTGTTTGATATTTTTGGTGGGGCAATGAGGGTTAAGTGACTTGCCCAGGGTCACACAGGTAGTAAGGGTCAAGTGTCTGGGATGGGGTTTGAACTCAGGTCCTCCTGAATCCAGGGCCAGTCCTCTATCCACTGTGCCACCTAGCTGCCCCCTAGAAACTCTATTTTTAAAAGTTCTATTACAAAGTAAAAATGGAATAAATTTTAAATCAGAGAACATTGCAAGAAATTGCATAGGACATGAGTTGTATTTTTTATCTTTGGCAAGATTACCAATATAGATAAGGTCATAGATTCTTTTGTGTACTAGAACCTTCTGGTGAATTGCTAGTTCAATTTAGTAAATTTCAATTTACTAAATTGAACAGATAGTTCTAATTTCCAAGGTAATTTGTTAAATGCTAGGGACAGAAAGAAAAGAAAAAATGAGACAAATTCCATGGCTTCAAGTAGACTACACTAAAGTATGTGGAGGAAGTGGTGGTAAACCATATGTATGTATGTATATACATACATACACACACAAATATATATATATGTAGATATATCTATACACACAAATACATGCATATAACTACAATGTAATTAGTCACTGACAAGGAAATTAAAGATAAAGGGCAACCAGAAAGTCAGGGAAACTGGGTTCTTTATAAATGGGCATATTTGGTATGAGAGAATTATTTGGAATGCAGAAGACAAGGGACATATATTACAGAGTTATAGGGCAAATCACTATGATATTGAGTGAAATAAATTCAAACATGGTGATTTTTCATTCCACTGTTCCATAAGGGATATTTCTCTAGAAAGTAGATATTCACTCAAGTGTATTTCTTAATTCATTGACATTATATGTGAAGAATGATTTGTGATTGCATATAATAATGACTTGGAAGCTTTGCTATAAATAATATGATTAAATACCCTAACAAATATTTTATTGAGTTGTAATAACATAAATACTTCCCAAGCCTTAAAATGTAGGGTTAATTTTAGGAATTAAAAAAGTAACTTGGTTTCTGAGAATTCTTCATTTTTATATTCACATTTGAAATAAAAATTTTATACTATATATGATGCTGGAATGAAATCCTCAACCCTGTTCTACTCCTTAATGCCTTCCATTATTCAAGTGGGGCAGGGTATCCAGGCTTCTGGGAAAGAAATGAAAAGAAAATTTCACATTCGTTTAGATATTAGAATAATTACTCATACCAAGGAAAGTGGTTCCTTTTATGCATGGCTGAAAAAGCAATGGACTTGAGGAAGGGAAAGACTTTATAAGGGAAATGTCAATGAAAAAACTTCCTGATGTGGGTATGGATTAACAGATCAAGCAGGCAAATGATTTGACATCTTCCTTCCAGGAGAAACTTGCTGGTAGGCATTCAGCTACAAAAGTGCCCATGTATTTGGTAAGTTTCCAGGGACACCTCCATTCTGAGCTTAAACTGGTATTTATTCTATTGTTGATCAACTCTTCTTTTCCCCTAATACTTTCTGTATCCTCAATACATTCATTCCTTGAATCCTTAATAGGGTTGATATTGCCTTGAAAATAAAATGCTGCATATTATTGGAGAGATGATTTCCTCATTCTACATTTACAGCTTTATTAGAGGAATAAAAATGATTTAAATGACATTAATTTACCTAACAAAATCACAGTCTTCCCAGCACACTATACAATTGTGGCTACAAAGGAATAACAAAATAGTGCAAGAAGAAAAGACATGAGGGCTGTGGAGAGAGGCAGAATTTCAGCATCTTTTCCCATATACATTCATGTGTGCACATGCAGGTACATACATGTAGACATTTATCACCATGTGCCTGTGTATGTATATAAACAAATGTGCCTGCATATACATAGGCAAGTGTGT
This sequence comes from Dromiciops gliroides, assembly GCF_019393635.1. NCBI lineage: Eukaryota > Metazoa > Chordata > Mammalia > Microbiotheria > Microbiotheriidae > Dromiciops > Dromiciops gliroides. The sequence goes on from NC_057863.1 coordinate 25,462,394, forward strand.
ATATGCATGCATGCCTCTAGGTAGAGAAAGAGAGAGATGATGAGAGATGGATAAATGGAAAGATAGGTTTATATATGCAAACATATATATAGAACACTTAGTAAGGATTTATTTATGTTTTAGATATCATCCTCAGAACATGAGATAGAAATCCATGCAAGCAAGCCATCTACTTTCTTTGAGGAATTTGCATATAAAGTTGTGGAAAGACAACACAAAGAAGAGTACTGGGAAGGGGTAGGGGTGGTATGTCTGCCTATATGTATATGACACATACATACACATGCACACATAAGATGAACCAAAGAATTACAAATTTCCAATAATCTGTGTCCCAGATTTCATAGTCAAAGAAGGATATCAGGTTGTAGTAAATTTGCAAATTTGGTCCTGCTTTTAATTTTCTGAACCTGCTCATTGCTTTAATGTCCATATTTTTATTTCATTTAAAATAATTTGATTATTATTGCTTTCTTTTATTTTGACATTTCTGATCATTTAAGCCACAACCCCTCTAGAACTGAACCCTCCTTTTAAATAATTCAATTTTGGGGCAGCTTGGTAGTGCAATGGATAAAACACCAGCCCTGGATTCAGGAGGACTCGAGTTCAAATTCAGCCTCAGACACCTGAAACTTACTAGCTGTGTGAACCTGGGCAAGTCACTTAACCCTCATTTCCCTGCAAAGAAAGAAACAAACAAACAAACAAAGAATCCAATTCATATTTATTAACAACTATGTGTCAAAATTTTAATATAAATTTTTCAACCAAGGTTTTAGACTGGAAAATAAATATAAGATAAAATGGAGTCTCAAGAATTTACAAAATGAATAAATCTCTTCTATAATGATTATTGAATCCAATATTTTAATGGACCCCAAGAAAGGCTCTGTGTCTGTGTATTATAAAACAAACATGCTATTCTTGGAAAAATAAAAATTCCACAGTAACCAAAGCACAAATCAAAGTCAGATGATTTCAAGTAGGCTACCAGATTATCAAGAATAATACAAATAGATTCTTAGAAAAGAAGGTGGAGCAGTCATGCAAGACGACTGAGTGATAACTGATTGATAGAGTGTTTGCTTTTTCAATGCTTTTGAGATATTAAAACATTTAGAGGAAAACTCCCAGGGAATTCAGTTGATACTCTGGAGGATTTATTGGCAGAGAAAAGAAAATCATCAAAAATAATAAGGCGTAAATGAGTTGCTATCTGCACAATTGGAAGGGTTACTGACACCAATGAAATCAGTGACCTTGAAGAATCTAAGTAACTGATAAATACGATATTAAAACACCATAATTTAAATTATAACATTTCCATCCTCATGTACCATGTTTTCCCCAAACCCTTATTTCAAGTGATTTTGTCATTATAAATGTTCCCTCCAACAATGCAGGCCATTTATTTACAACAAATTTAATCCTGGCTTTAGATCAGTTGGGCATCAGACATGTAGTCAGACATCAGACATGAAGTCCATCATCAGCCTCTTACTTGAAGCCTTTTTATCTTTTTAATAATACTTGACAAAGTTTGTGATCTGCTAACCAAAGTCACTTTGTTGCAATGATAAATCATTACAAGGCTTAAATGCAAGTTTAGAATATGATAAAGCATATACATTAAGTTGTTTTTCCTTCTGTCGGAAATGACTTTATACTGATTCTGAAATGTGCTTAATCAATGTCCCTAAAAATGTTGGTTGAAGTGAATGAGAGTGCAGATGCATGGAAAAGAGGACAACTCTGGATCAGAAGAATTGGTTCATCATACCATAAAGCTTTGAAGAACTAGGAGCCAAACTGGAAATCCTATTCTTTTCTTTTCATTCCTACTCTTTATCAGAAAGAGAGGATGGAGAGGAAAAAATGGATTTATACAATAACCTTTTCACAAATTATGTCCCTCAATCTATAGACAGTTATCACAATTTGTACTCCCTATATATCTACAGATGTATATGATATGAACAGGTATTCAGAGTAATAACATTTAGATATTACAAGATCTTCAACCTTAAGAAGATTGAATTAAATTAAATAAACATCTTCTAAGAGCCTGTTAAGATTGGTTATGCTTAATACTCAGAACTTAAAACAGCAAACTACAATAAGGTAACTTTTTTTTTTTTTTTTTGCTGAGGAAATTGGGGTTAAGTGACTTGTCCAGGGTCACACAGCTATTTAAGTGTCAAGTGTCTGAGGCCAGATTTTAACTCAGTTCCTCCTGAATCCAGGGCTAGTGCTCTATCCACTGCACCACCTAGCTGCCCCAATAACATAAATTTTAAAAGATTTTCATCACTCAAGGCATGACTGAAAAAATATGGTATATTGATATAATGCAACACTATTGTCCCATAATATATTATTGTCCCATAATATATTATATTATGAAAGACTGTCAGAGAACCCTGGGAATTTTGTATAAAGCTATCCAGACCTAAGTAGCAGAACAAGTCTTACAATTTATATAATAATCAATGAATCTATAAAAATTTATGAAGTACTTACTGTGTTTCCAGCACTGTGCTAAGTATTGGTGATACAAAAAGAGGTAAAATACACTCCCTGCTCTCAAGGAGCTCACAGTGTAATATGAGAGACAACAACCATATTGTAAAAATAATTTCAAAAAACATAAGAATCCTGAAAATTATAACCATGATTACAGAGGACGGATGATGAAGCAGCAAGATACCCTTATACTGTCACAGATGATGGATTCAGGGAATTAAATAAGGCATACATACATATGTTCACACACATAAACCAACAAATCAATAAACATTTATTAAGCATCTACTATGGTACAAGAATTATACTAAGTGCTGAGGATATGTAAACATCTGTGAATAAATAGGTATATTTTCAGATAAGTTTGTTACAATTTTTTTAAAATGTGAAGATGTGAAAGGTATTGAGAACAAAATTGCATTAACTTCAAAAATATACTTGAAAATGTATTGAAAATGGTATCGAAATAAAAATTAATTTATTATTTGGCCTAAATTAAGAGAAAAATGCAAAAAAAATTCTTAGAGATTTTACTCATTAATTCATTCATTTTATTATAGTCTTGTGTATTAGACCAGAGCTTCTTAAACTTGTTCCACACATGACCCCTTTTCACCCCAGAAGTTATGTGACCCCCAGGTATACAGATATATAAAATTGGTATATAAATCAAACATTTACTGCCAAATTCTTCACATCCCCCACATTCAGTTATACAATGCCATATGGGGGTGTGACCTACAATTTAAGAAGCTTTGCATTAGACAATTATAAAAACCAGCTACACATGGATTTTGAATGGAGGAGGGGACCTGTGATTTAATCAATATAAGACAAAGCTTCTTAAACTGTAGGTTGTGACACTATTTGGGTTCCCATAACTAAATGTGGGTGTCACAAAAAATTTGGTAGTAGATGTTTGATTTGTATACCTATTTAAGATACCCATATACCTAGGGTCACTTAAAAGTTTCTCAGGCAAAAAGGGGTCACAAGTGGGAAAAGTTTAAGAAACTCTAATATAAGATATTCTCACTATAGAAACATACTCCTCTAATGCAGGTTCACATTTTCCCTCAAACTAATAGTCACTGAGAGTTGCTGAGGACACAGAATTTCCTAAGTGACTTGCCAAGGTCATACAACTATTGGGTGTCTGAAGCAGGACCTGTCATTAGGTCTTTTTGTTTCAAAACATGGATATTAGCCAATATACCATGCTACTTCACAATAAACAAATACACTCTGCATTGATCCAAGAATCAAATATGTTCAGCAGATAAATCATATTTATTAAATAAGTTTTCCTTTCATTTATAAAAAAAGAAACTGGGAAGCTTTTCTGGGCAAAGAAATCAGCCTTTATCAAGTGAAACAAAAGTGGTGGTTTGTAGTCCACACATTATGGTCCAAGACCACAACCTATAACATTCACAGTGTGGGGACCAATTTTTAATTGGGGAGTGCTGGCTAAGCGGCACTCCGCAATATTGGGGAAAGGAAGGAGACTGGCAGCCTCCCTCAAAACAGAACAAGATTTATTTTAACAAGAATGAACTTAAAAAAAAACACACAAACAGGATCAGTAGGATCAAGGGAAAGGAAATAAAATGGGGAAAGGGAAATTATAATACCTGAAAAAATACCACCACCCAGGAATCAGCTGAAAATATGCAGCAGAACACCTGCAGTTTTCCAGCTTAATGCCCAATTCTCCTCCCCCAAACCTAGAAACACCCCACACAGCCTCAGCCAATGGGATGGCCACTCTGACAGTCACATGACTGCCCTCTTGAGGCTTCCAATCATTATAATTTTGCCAGGCCCATGTAGGCGTTGGTGAGTGGTGATGATGTGAGGTGCCAGAGCCCTGGCAACTGCTACAACCAGTGGGTGGAGCACCGTGTGTTTTGCGGAGCCCCAGGCCAGTGCATGCCGAGGCATAAAAACATCAAATAACAATTAATTCTTTACAACAGTTATTTATAGTTCTCTTGATTCATCTATAACTTTAGTTTAAGTTCATGATCAACTTGTGGTGCAAATGGTCAATCTATGGCTGAAACAGGTCATTTACTTAAGAATAAGCCTAGGAGGGGAGCTAGGTGGGGCAGTGGATAGAGCACTGGCCCTGGATTCAGGAGTACCTGAGTTCAAATCCAGCCTCAGACACTTGACACTTACTAGCTGTGTGACACTGAGCAAGTCACTTAACTGTCATTGCCTCACTAAAAAAAAAAAGAAAAAGAAAATAATAATCCTAGGACAGTTTATGACATTTATGGGCCTTATATTTGCATCATGGGTCAAGTTTACCTTTTAGCTAGTATATATGTGTCAGTGTATCCATACACACATACATATAAATATATATATACATATCTACATAGACATATATGTGCGTTGTGTATATTTGTGTATATACACATATATGTATAGGTATATTTGTGTGTTTGTGTGTGTGTGTGTGTGTGTGTATTTTGCAGGGCAGTGAGAGTTAAGTGACTTTCCTAGGGTCATACAGCTTACCCAATATATTTTGATATAAAGATTATTATAGTTTTACACCAAAGAATACCACAGGTATTTACCTAGGGCTACATCATAGTTTCAATTAAACAGATTTTTATCTGGGAATTTTTCTTCATGTAAATCACATGATTTCTTCTGATCCTATCAAAATGATCATAGCTGACAGATGATTAGCTAAGTAATGCAAAGCAAGGTACTCAAGGCACTGATTTTTAATATTTCACATTACACATTAATAGGTAGTGAGAAATTTAACAAACATGTGATTTTATGTGTTCATATCACTTCAAGTAATACAACATTTGTGAGTGCATATAAATGTTTGTAATTATATATGAATATAGATTTGCTTACATATAATATGTATGCTTATATACAAATACATTTGCTTATATGTAATATTTTATATAATTACATATAAATATATTTGATTATATATCAATTTATTTGCATATATATTTGTTTATAAAAATGAATATTTCTCATGGCTCAAATAGAAATAAATAACAATTGGAAAATGTTGGTAATCCCAGCAAATATCATTAAATATTGATAGAGAAAACCATTTTGTGGAAGTGGGCTATACAAACAATGAAATAGAAATCCCTATAATAACAAAAATAATACAGAGGTCCGTAGGGGTCATAAGTCTAAAAGTGAAAGGGAACTCAGAAGTTATTTAGTTCAAATTTCTCATTCCATATGAAGAAACTGAGGCCAAAGAAGGTTGGGAATTCCCTCAGGTAACACAAGTCAGAAGTGTCAGAGATTCTAAGTATTGTAGTCCCCTGTATAACCAAATAATTTCCCAAACAGTCCATGATTAAGTTATAATTGACTGAGTACATTAACCCTAAGATTGAAATGTTAGAAGCTACTTCCAAAATAGCATACAGGTTATTTCATCCATCCTGACTTAATTTTATTCATATTAAAATGTGCAAATTTCATTTTAAATTAAGGCTTAATATAGTTATAGTTAGAAATCTGTCACTTGTTCTCTGTTTTGGTTTTGTCTTTATCTTTTTCTCAGTCTCCCTCTCACATTTCTATATTCATCTCTTTGTCTTTCTGTCTCTCTCAATCTCTTTGTCTCTCTGTCTCTGATGTTGTCTCTTTCATTTTCTGTTTTCATGTTTCATGTCTCTGTCTTTCTCTTTCTAATTTTTGATAATTCTATCCTCCACAGAAGACTAACTTTTTTGCCATCATATGAGAGGAAGAAATGAAAGTAACTAATGGGTTAGAGATTAGTGAGGGAATGCTAGCAGAGCACAAGAGCTGGTAAATCCCAGCAAGCTAAAATTGTTTTGAATACTGGCGAGGTCATAGACTACATGATTATCATCCTACCCAATCAAGGAGAGGTTCATTATTAAGTGAACCGCCAGGATGTTTAAGAATTTTTTTTTTTTTGGCAGCAACTTCTGATATAGCCTAAGAAAACCTGCTTGTTTCTGCATATTACTGTTGGGAGAAATTTAACTGTTCATAGGTAGAAGAGGTATGCATGCAAATAAAATACATCATAAATAACTTAAATAAACTAGGGGTAGTAAGAGGGCCTATGGATTTGAAGCCAAAGGACTTAGATTTGAACCTCAACTGATATTAAATAATTGTGTGATCTTTCTTATTTTTTTAATTAGGAAAATGAGGATGGGTAAGGGGCTCAAGGTGACAAATAGCATGTAGACATAGCTTCTCCAGTTGTGAATATATTTCCATAAATAAGCTGTTTCATTATGGTGAAAAAAATTTTTTTTCTTCCTTTGTGTAAACTTAGCAAAGGGGATTTTGGGGATTTTCTTTTTTAAAACCCTTCAAAGCTGATATAAGAAACAAAGGAAGCTACTGCTAAAGATTATTATTATTAATAATAATAAACACCAATGTAGCACTTACATATGTAACTTGTGGCTCAAAGTTTTTTTTCGTAAGATTCTCCTCACTTATGGAGATTTATTCAATTCTGCCTGTGTAAGGAGAAGATTTGGTGAGTTTGAAAGATGTGGGACTCCAGTCTTCTCACTTCCAGCTTGAAAAAAGAAATTACTTTGTTCTAGATTCCCCTCATGACCTGGAAGGGAGAGAAAGACCAACTTGTAGAGGACAAGCTTTTGTTGTTGTTCAGTCATTTTTTGAGATGTGTTCAAGTCTTTCTGATCCCATTTAGGGTTTTCTAGTAAAAGATAATAAAGTGGTTTGCCATTTCCATTTCCAACTCATTTGGGGGGCAGGGGGGGCAATGAGGGTTAAGTGACTTGCCCAGGGTCACACAGCTCATAAATGTCAAGTGTCTGAGGTTAGATTTGAGCTCAGGTCCTACTGAATCCAGGGGTGGTGCCTTTTCCACTGTGCTGCCTAGCTGCCCCCTTCTCCAACTCATTTTACAGAGGATGAACTGAAGCAAAGAGGATTTAAGGACTTGCCTAGGGTCACACAGATAGAAAGAGTCTGAATCTGGATTTAACTCATGATGATGAGTCTTCCTAACACAAGACCAGCATTTTTTTCACTTCAATAGCTAGCAGCCCCCAGAATAGGAACTGCTGTCTCAGTAATGGCTCTGTTCCTGACTTACTACATTAGATTGGGGGCATTTCCCTTGGACGAGATCTGATTTAACTCACTTAGTTGAACTGAAATTTCTCCTTGCCAGTGGGAGAGTTCATTCACTCTGAGTATTGTCTGGTATTTGTTCTCATCTGTATACTTTCTCTGGATTTTATTTGCTATTGACTTGTATAAATCAGTTTATGTGCTATTTACTACATGCATTTATTGTAGCCTGACATTTTGTAGGAAGGGAATCAAGCCTTGGCTATAGCACTTGGGACACATCTTCTCCATTAAGGGATAGTTGTCATGAGTGCAACTTGAATGTAAAATGTATTTCCCCTGAACTAACAATATTTAATTTGATGAATAGATATAATTCTCTCTGAGGAAAACAGAGCACTCAATCATGGCCTCAAATCCCTTCTTCCCTCCTGTCAGGAATCAACATTTCCCTTGGGGAAAAGTATATGTAGGAGGCTCTTCTAGAGATTTTTGGTCAAACTTCTCTGTAAACTTAATTTAGACATACGCGTATGGACACACATTACCCATATGGGCAATACAAGCACACATCCCTTGCACATATGTTGCTTCCTTTGATCATCAAGAAATCCCCATGGGGCAATTGCCATTTTTATGCCCAATTATAGATGAAGAAAATGACATTTATAGAGGTCAGGTGACTTGCACTATGTCACCCATCTACTATTTCTAAGGCAAGATTTTCGTTTCAAACTTCCTGGCTTGGATTTCAATCCTGTATTTTTGAAGGCAAAGTGGGTCCCCCAAGATGCATCAATAAGGAAGAAGGCATCAAAATTATCTTATGATAAAGACAAGAGAAAAGGAAGCAAGAGGTAGGTGTGAGGTGGCTTTTGGAGACTCCTAGGCAACAGCTGTGAGCAAATTAGTTTTATGTTGGAGCTATGACAGAAGTATGATATAAATAGATAAAATCATTCTGAGGATTCTCTAGTGGCTGAGCCAACAGTGAAGTAAAGGAATAAAGATCCCAAGAGTTATCAATAGGAATGAAAGAGAAATTAGGTTTTCACTTCCAGAAATCATGGTGGACAAGAGTGGTAACCTGGTGACTGACAAATATAATAACAGAAAATTTAATAAATATGAATTTTAAATCATCCTGTGGGATGGAATAAGCAGTGGCACAAGTACAGGATGGGGTAGAAGGGAGAGACCACCTCCTCCTTCTCACAACCTCATTAAAGGCTTTAACAGCCAAACCAGAGACTATGCCTTGAAAGACTTTGAGCATGGGGTCCCAGTTTCTTGATCTATATCTACTTCTCACAAAATTCTATTTCAGGAAAGATTACCACTCCCACTTTGGGTCTGGAATCATGAATTATGTTAAAAATAATTTCTGCAATTATTTCCAAATGAGAGGAGTGTCGATCTATTCCCCAATGTCCCCATGCACCAGGCCTTTAATTTTCTACAATGAAATGAGTTTTCCTTACTGCTGCTTTCCTAATTATATTATTAGTCAATTAGAATGTAAGCTCCTTGACTTCAGGGGGTGGAGCCAAGATGGTGGTGTAGAGAAAGCTGAGCTCTCCCAATATTTCCCTCCAAACATCTTTAAGATAATGCTTAAATCAAATTCTGGAGGGTCAAAGCTATCTCCAAGATTCAGAATGAGACATTCTTCAAGCTGAAGAAAAAAATATCAGATTAAAAGGGAAATCTGTGACATGGGGAGAGAAGGCATGGATGAAACACCAGTGTTGGCAATAGGTGGTTGTGATATAAGCAGAAGTAGCTTCAGGAGCTCTCAAACCAGAGAAAGTAAGAAGACCTGGAAACTGGTCAGAGATCATAGAATACAACCAAGCTAGCATTAGATGTAAAACCAGACACTGGGGACAATTTTCAACTACACATACCCTTTGAACCAGCAATTTCACTACCGGGTCTGCATATCAAAGAAATCAAAGAAAAGGGAAAAGAACTATTTTGTACAAAAATATTTATAGCAGCTCTATTTGTGGTGGAATAGACTTGGAATTTAAGGTGATTCCCATCAATTGAATAATGACTGAAGAAGTTTTAAGTATGTAATTGTGATGAAATGCTGTTCTGCAAGAAATGACAAGCAAGATGGTTTCAGAGAAACTTGGGAAGAAGGATGAACTCATGCAAAATGAAGTGAGCTGAACCAGGAGAACATTTTACACAGTAAGAGTAATATTGTAAAAATAATCAACTGGGAATGACTTAGGTACTCTGATCAAGACAATGATCCCAGACTTTTCCAAAGGACTGATGAAGAATAATTGTATCTAACTCCAAAGAGAGAAGTGATGAACTCTGAATTCATATTGAAGGAAACTTTTTAAAAATAAAATCTTTATCTTTACTGTTTTGTATGTCTGTGTGTTTTCTTTTGCAACATGGCTAGAATGGAAATATGTTTGACATGTCCTCACATTAAATCAAAATCAAATTGCTTGCCTTTTCAAGGAGGAGGGAGGGATATGGGAATGAAAAATAATTTGGAATTCAAAAAATTTAAATTATTTGTCAAATTTTTATATATAATTGTGAAATAGTTAATGAAATAAACTACAACCTTTTTTAAAGTATGTAAGTATCTTGAGATTAGTGTTTGTCTTTGCTTTTGTATTTGTCTCTCAGACCTTTGCCATGTAGTTAGCACTTAATATTTTGTTTTCATTTATTTTATTCATTCTAGCTTGATCAGTGGAGTAGAGCACCTGGGGAGGTGATGGTGCAGCATTTTCCAGGCAAGTCAAACACCAGATATCACTTTGACCACCATCACCCCTCAGAACTAGCTGGAGATATCTCATAATTGCCCCTCCAAAAACAATAGATTTTCTTCTATTACAGATCCCACAGCTATCATTTAATGGAGAAATTACAACAGAAAAGATACCCTACTACTTTATTACCGTCAGCAACAACTGCTGACCAACTGTTAGCACACAGTTATCAACAATGGAGCAAAAAAAGAGTGGACAGCTTTCAGAGACTTAGTGTGTAGCACTACATTTGCTCATCAAAGCTAGAACAGTCACAAACATCCGGATTGGTTTGATGAAAATGATGGGTAAATTCAGAAATTACTAAATGAAAAATGAGAACTCCTCAAGCTTTACCAGCAGGACAATTCATCCAAATTTAATAAAGACTGTATTTAACTCAATCAAAAGTAAAATGCAAGTGAAACTTATAGACATACATCATTCTTGACTCAGTGATAAGGAATAGGAAATTTAGTTTTATGCAAGTAACAATGCAAAGCAATTCTGTAATGCTCTAAAGACTATTTATGGGCCAAAGACATCTGGTGTATTTCAACTACTCAGTGCTGATAGAGCCACACTGATCAGTGATAAAGACATAATCTCTGGAGAGTTGGGCTAAATACTTCCACAGTGTTCTCAAAAGACTGTCATCAACCAATTCTGTAGCCATAAACCTCAGGTTGAAATCAATCCTGCTCTAGGCCAAATTTCTACATGAGGAAGAGGTATCAAATTCCATTAGACTCCTCTCATGTGTTGAAGCACCTGGCACTGATGCCATTACATCTTTGATCCACAAGGCAATGGGTACACTGCTCATATAGAAATTGAATAAAATCTGGGTTATATGGCTAGAGAAGGTTATCCCATAGGAGATCAAAGATGTTTCCATTGTCCATCTCTATAAAGGAAAGGGAAATAGATTATCCTCTGAGAATTACACGGAGGTCTCTCTCTCTCTTAGTCATTGATATCAATTTTTTTTTTATTTTTTATTTTTATACCAAGGTCCTCCTTATTTGGAAAGAATTGATAAACATAAGTATGTATAGAATGATTTTACACACACACAAACAATGTATGTATGTATTTATGTTTGTATGCATATGTATATATATATATACACACACACACACACACACACAAATATATATGGTAGACTATTAAAATGTACTCACATGAAAGTCCTATGCTCTATGAGCAAAGGAGAATTTCAGTAGCACAAAGGAAATGTGAGATGTACAAGGCTAAAGATATGTCTATCCCAATTGTTCAATCAAAGGATTTGTTCTTGACCTGGGTCAATCTTTCTAAGGGGCCCTTCAAGTGGGTAAAAGGTGAATGTGGTACTGCTTCATAATACCAACTTCCCCCCTTTTCTCATATTTCATCTCTCCTCTCCACCCAATTATTCCTTTTCCATCTCACTTTGACTACTACTATATTATTACCACCTATTTATCTGTCCTGCATTTACACTCCAAGAGTCAAATCAGGAAGTATCTATTAAGCTCTTACTATGTGCTAAGTACTCTGCTAAAAGTTGGTGATATAAAGAAAGGCAAAAGCAGCCCCTACTATGGAGAAGTCACGAGTCAATTTTCATAATTTGGAGTTTTCTTGCCTTAAATTTGAGGAAACCTAAGAGAAACATGAAGACTGCAACAAACTAAGAAAAATAAGACATGTGAGGTTTACTTCAGTAAGGACAGATTTAAGTTTAGGGAAACTGATTCCCATTGAAGTGGAATGGAAAAAGAAGACCTGGATTTGAATAATACTTATGATCTATGTGAGCTTAGACTAGTCTCTTAAATTCTCCTGTCCCCAATTTTTTTTTCATTTTTTTAAATAAAAATATTGAATTTGAAAAATTTAAGGGTTCCTTCAGGCTCTCAAATTCTGATCTTAATATTTCCATTCAAAAATGGGAAAATGGCTTCAGCTATCAACCCGAAATTCCAACTTGCCTATAGTTGCATTGGTTCTATATGTTAAGCTATGAAAAATGATGAAAGTTTTTACAAGTCAACCGTTAAGGTTGTTTTTTTTTTTTATCTCTACTGCTCTGAAAACTGAAGCATCAATAAACTTAATTGGTATCTGAGTGAGTCCTGATGCTAGGATGATTTGCAGCTGAAGAAAAAAGGGGAAAAATAAAAAGCTTGTAAAAGGAGTAGCAGACAGCTGCAAGGTGATGATTAATCTGAAAAAGTACTGGATTTAGACTATAAAAATCAACTTTGGTAATTGAAAAGGTCATCCCATTATCATAGGGCAAAATATTCTAAATTTAGAGATTTAAATTTGGAATAGATATTTCATAAGAAAAAATTCAGCATCATAATATGCATCATAAGTCAAATGAAGCCTAGGGAGAACAAAATATAATTGATTATAGAAAGATGATGGATAGATAGATAGATGATAGATAATAGATACCCATGCATATATGCAAACACACATACATGTGTGTAACATATCTTGTTTATTCTACCCATTATATTACTCTCTTTTTGAAACACCAAAAATCCAGTCATTTTTTTTAAGGTTTTTTAATATCAATATGAATATAAGAATGGCCCATATTTCAGAGTTGTTATATTTTCCAAGGAACTTGAGCTATACCGGCTCCCAAACAGCACCATATATAGGTTTAATTTTGGATAGACTCGCAACACAGAGCACTCAGGGTTTTAGGTTTTTCTTTTGCATGACATCCATTCCCAGCTACTAGCTTTTTTTTTTTTTTTTTTTTTTAGTGAGGCAATTGGGGTTAAGTGACTTGCCCAGGGTCCCACAGCTAGTAAGTGTTAAGTGTCTGAGGCCGGATTTGAACTCAGGTACTCCTGACTCCAGGGCCAGTGCTCTATCCACTGCGCCACCTAGCTGTCCCGTGCTAGTAGCTTTTTAATAAAAATTTAGCAGCATGAATCACTTAAAGATTGGTATAATATGTCATTAGATATCATTACTAATGCTCATTCATTTATTAAATATTTGATATTGGATCCCCCTGAGGTTGTTCATCTAATTTATTGTATCCAAAATTTTTCATCTTTCTTTTTCTTAAGTATTTGATTTTCTGCTTCCATGTTTAGAATCAGTCATAACCTGATACAACTCCCCATTTTACATTTCGAAATTCTACCAATCGCTCATGAGTAAGATGCCTTCTTGCTGCCTGGAATTTAGGATTTGGGGAATATTTATCTTGCTTTTTGGCTCATATTACTTATTTTAACCCTTCATTAACCATCTATCCTAATGTAGTCCTTCAAAGACTAGTGTGGCATGATAGATAGGTTAAATTGCACCAGGTTCTTCAATGCATTCAACATGCTATATATTAGCAGTTTTCAATCTCTTACCTATACTTCCAATTGGCTGTGGTAAAGCTTCTTTGATATCAGAGACTGCTTTTACCTTTTTTCTAGTATCACCATAATTCTGATATTCTTTGGCTTTCTAGAAATGATAATATAAGGTACATGCTTCATATTGTTATTCTTTCAAGTTTTTGGCAGGCAACTTTTAAGTCAAAAAGTCAATATTGTGGACAAAGTCATATGTATATATATATGAGTGTGTGTATATATATATACACATATATGTCTACATATATATTTTATCTAATGGTAATCATCTCTAAGGTGGGGAGGAGGGAAGAAAAAAGAAATACATATAATAATTTTGTTGTATATTTGAAGGGAATAAATAGCAAGTTGTGCATAGTAAGCATATTTTTCATTGTACTATGTTATGTAAGTGTTTTATCCCATAAATTAATACTAAAATTTAAAAAGCTGACTTAAAATAATGAATAAAAGTAATTTATAATAATAATATAACTCATGTTTCTGTAGTGCTTTATGATTTATAAGATAAAAACAAAATAATACTTTTTTTTAAAAACTTTACTCATTACTTCCCTTGGGGAAAAGTTAGACTAGATCAATGTTGAATATCATAACTTGAGAATCTGTGATTCTTTGATCCTTTAAGGTGGCCCCCATAGGTCATTCTGCATGTGGCTCTTTTTCCTTTCAATGTGGTTACTATAGAAATCTCATCCCATTCCATGAGATCAAATACAACATTTTTGCATAGGACACCATAATCTTTATACCAAGTTCTGACCTCTGTTCTAAAAAACAAACCTTTTCCTCCAACTTCCTTTACAACATCTCCACCAGGATATCTCACTGACACCTCAAACTGAACATGGGACTAAATTAGCTTCTGTTTTCCCATAAAATAACACCTCATCTTTAAAACGAGCTAGAGAAGGAAATGGCAAGCCACTCCAGTATCTTTGCCAAGAAAACCCCAATGGTGTCATGAAGGATTGGACAAAACTGAAACAACAACAAATTATCCTCACAATGCATTAGAATTATTTTTTCATCTGACACAATTCTTTAACTCTAGTACGAACATAATTGTCAAAGCACATTGAATGTTGGACTTGGTGTCAGGAACATTTGAGCTCAAAGCTCACATCAGTCCCTTACTAGAGATTGTGGATCCAGGAAGATCTCATTTCAAATTCTGCGTCTCACACCTACTGGCTTTCTGACCATGGACAAGCTGCATTACCTCTGTGTTCATGACAATTTTCTAAGATGATAAAGTTGAATTAAAAAGTTTCAGACTCATTTGCCTTCCCTAATAAAATTAAAGATTAAGTGTTACCATTACCAACATTGTATGAAATGTGACACCCTCAAATTTGACTTTGCTTTGCTCCTCCCCTCCTTGGACCCAAAGCTATCTTTCATTAACTATTGTTCATCTTTC
This sequence comes from Dromiciops gliroides, assembly GCF_019393635.1. Taxonomy (NCBI): domain Eukaryota; kingdom Metazoa; phylum Chordata; class Mammalia; order Microbiotheria; family Microbiotheriidae; genus Dromiciops; species Dromiciops gliroides. The sequence goes on from NC_057863.1 coordinate 25,477,606, forward strand.
TATCTCTCTATCTACCTATCTATCTATCATCTATCTATAACATGTAGAATTAAAATAATTCATTTAAATATTTCTATAATGTTCTCTTGAAGTATTCCATTTCCCTGCATCAGATAACTTTAATAGCATAAAAGGTTTGTCTTTTACTTATTCAAAATAGTAATTTATTCAAATGTTACTTGAAAAATCCTCTACAATTTCTCAGAACAGGCACTGATGTACTTCTTGGTATCTAAGGCTTATGATTGGGATGTAATTACTAAAATTAACCTAATCCAGATCCACTATACTGCCATTCCTCAGGCAATGCCATGCCATGCCAGCATGGGTAGTTTTTTCCACTTCTCTTTCCACCTACAACTTTGAAAATAGTAGTCAAATCAATGGTCTCATTTTTGGAAATGACTTATCAATTTGTAATCCTACCTACCTCACCATCCTTGTGATTTCTCTGGTATAAACAAGTCTCCCCACACACCATCTCTCCCTAAGGGCTTTCTTCTCTTGTTAGAACGTCTGTTCATTTAGAGCAATGACTATCATTTTAATTTTATTAGTAACTATAACACATTGCACATTGTTTTAAACATAAATTATGACCTTTTCCCATCCATTCATTCATTCATTCACAATGGGCAATATATCCTGTGGGCAAGGCTTTGATGGAATCAATTTAAAGTTTTCCCCAAGTGACATTTCCCTCTAGGTTACTAAATTAAATAGAAATCAAATGTTTAGAAGTCAAATTCCACCTTATAATAAATTTAAGACAATTTAATTAGTCTACTGATAGCCAATTTTGATACAATGATTTTGATAATTGATGATGGAAAAGTAAGGAAAATGTATATAAATGTAGGAATCCCTAAATTCAGGCACAATATGAATCTTCTCCCAACTTTGTATCCCCTATTCCTGGAGTGAATTTTTTTTTCTTCTTCTTGGTATCCCATCTTTCTTTGACTCAAATTAACTGTCATTATTGAATTTATGTGTTTTTTTTTTCTAGTGTTCTCCAATTGTTACGGTTCTACCCCCTGACCTACAATGTGAACATCTTTAGGGCACTATTTAAATGTTAGTTTGTATTATTATAAAAATATTGGTTTCTTTAAAATAATGTCCATGCAAATCCTCATAACTTTATTTGTCTGTTAAATGTGAATATAGAACTATAAGAAAGGACATAAAGATGCAAGCCAATGACCTCTTATAGCCCAGGTTACACTTCTTGCCACTAATATCAAGGGACCTTGCATATAATAGTATGATTGTTCTCTAAGACATTTCTTTTTATGATGTGCCTACCAAAAGGTTAGGGATGAGTTTTCAGTTTCTGTCACACAAGCAATTATGTGTCTATCCTCATCCATGAACTTGGCTAAGCCCTCCTTGAATTTGTGCTGATTTTTAGCTTGTGTCGGCTCTTGAAGTAATGAGCCCCATGAATTTAGTACCCACTGTGTCAAGTGCCACTAGCTTTTATTATGTTGTTCCTGAAACTCACTATTTCAATAATCAAGGGGCTCTTGAAATTGGGGATTTGGCAAACAAATATGATTTCTCTTTATTCTCATTCATAAAAAAATGCATTTTCTATAGTAGATCTTATGCTAATACCCTTTTCTCATTCCTCCTTATGGAGAGATAATCTTGGTTTCTTGAGGTTAATTCAATTCAGATCAGTAAGCATCACTATTTCTCAGTTTGTGGAGGGCACTTGCCTAGGCAAAGGGGGTTATGAAGACAACAATGATGAAGAACTTGTTAGCAAGAGGCTTACTTTCTACTGAGTATGCCCGTTCTAATTTGTATCAATTGTCTTATTGTATCTGGGTCTCAATTTCCACATTTCTAAAATGAAGGAATTGCACTAGATCTCTATGAAAGTTCCTTTCAAAATGAAATCTTTGAGTCTAGGCTATGATGAATAAAGGGAAAACATATACAATGGGAATCAAAAGTTATGTTCTGTAATAAAAGGGGGGACTGTAATGATTGGAATGACTCCACCTACTGGAGACTTGCTGTGGGAAAGCTCCACCATGAGGAAAATGCCTCAGAGGCATTGTGGCTTTTCCTTGGCGTCAGGAAATGACTTTGCTCATGGGTGCTGTCTATCAAGGCTACCAGCCAATCAACTTGAGGAGCCTCCTATGGTCTGGGAGAAGACAGGAAGGAGGAAAGGGAGCCTGCGCAGAGAGCGCTGGGGCTTTTTGGCTTCCTGACTTGATGGTGGTGGCGGCAGAAGACTTCACAGGAAATTTGAGGAAAGATAGGAATGCCAGGCTGTTAGAATTTTGTTCTCAATCTTTTTCTTTCTATTTTCCAATAAATCCTTAAAAACCTAAACTCGTTTTATCAGTGATTTTTAGTCAGTTTCCCCCAAAACTGGGGGAACAGATTAGAATCCACATTTAGAATCTTAAATTACACAGTTCTGAATTGAGAAAGAATAGGAAAAATTGGTGGGACTACATAAAACCTTATGGAGTAGGTAGCATTTGATTTGAATCTTAAAGTAAGTTAGAGATTTCATGAGCTTGTGGTAAGGAAACAAAATTCAGAAATTTGAGGAGGAGCTACAAAGGTGGGAGAGGGAATGGTGTGTGGGGGTCAAAGCTAGTTGGTTAGTTTGTCTGGAATGCATAATATTTGAAAGGGAATAATGTGAAATCTGACTGGAATGATAGGTTTCCTCTAGGTAATCATCCTTGTGAAGGGATTTAAATGTCAAAAAGAGTAGTTTGCATATTTCCCTAGGGACAATAGGGAGCTATAGAAACTTCCAGAATAGGTGAATGAAGTAGTTAAACCTATCCTTTAGTTATATTATTCTGATGGTTTTGTGAAGGATGAATGTCCTCAGAGTAAAACTCTGGCATATCCTAGAAAGCTAGAAACATTCCAAGAGCAGGCTCAATGATGGACTATGTGTTTATTTTCAGAGAAGGAATCTAGCAACATGCAGGAAGGTTGGCAACAGAATATGGATTTTCCTTCCCTACCAACTGTCAATGCCATTTCACTAAGTCACAGAGAGAGTTGCATTTATTTCAGTGGAGTCAGTAGCAATCCTGACAAATCACATAACTGAAATATTAAAATATATGATAGCTGCAGTGAAAAGATCCTCAAACAAGGAGGCAAGAACACTGGCTTCAGATGCCTGTCCAGGCACTAAATAGCTGCATCCCTAACTGAACTTTTCTAACTTTCAGAACCTGCTTTATATATGGAGAGGCTTTGAGATAATGTTCTCTCAGGCCTTTTCTGGTTCCAACATGAAACATTTCTAACTTTCATGATCTTATATACTTTGCTCTTGCTCTTTATCTCTTTATATTTCCAGACTAAATTTTTCTATTTTTTTTTCTTTCCTCAAACTGAAAGTCTTTCATTACCTTATAGCTTTTTTTTCCCCCCTATGTGTTTGGCTCTGAATAATTGGCAGAAGGTTTAAGATTCCCTTAAAGTAAAGGAACCAGAATTACAGACTGACTTCCTGCTGGAAATCAAAACAGGCTTTTAAAAATAATAATACAATAGTTCACATGTTGAAAGTACTTTAAGTTTAACAAAGCATTTTTTCTCACAGCCGCTGTAGGAGCAGGTACTCCAATCCAATAAACTGTAACAATTATTTAATACCTACTATGAGCAAAGCACTTTGATAGGAACTGAGGGTTTAAAACCAAAAATGACACAAGAAAAAAAAAACAGAGATGTCCAATACTTTCTGCTTGAAAGTATACATTAGAGTAGTGGATCATATAAGGGGAAAGGTATGTGTAAGCATTTGTATAAATGTAAATATACTGTATACTTTATATCCACATACATATAAATACAATGTGTAAATATAGAAATATATACATACCTATTATGTAGCATGCTGCACAGCTGTGCTATCACATTCTAATAGAAACATAAATTCTGTGTAGCCCCTTGGGCTCCATATTCACTCAGAAAATCACCAATTAGCATTATCTATTTTGGTTTCTTAATTACATTTTTATCTGGTTTAGTCAGCATTTGGGAGTCTTATCCATTAGTTTGTTACTTTTGATGTACTGTATGAAGAACTCTATTAGATGTCCAGAAGACCCAGATTAAAATCTCACCTTGAACCCATGCTATTTTTGTGACCCTGGGCACATCACTTCACATCTCAGTGTTCTTAGCAACTCTTAAGTTTTTATTTGCAGAAAAGGTGACAACCTTCATTAGTAGAGGGTGTTTCCTCATCTGGAAGTTCCTGATATCACTAAAAATGCAGGTCCAATAAACATCTTTCTCCATAAATAAGAATATTATTTGTGGAGAATAGAATGAAAACTAATGAATAAAAGTAGAAATAAAAATGTCCATCATCATATAGGATGGCATCTGAAGCTTAAAATAAACTCAGGATTCTAACATGCAGGTTGAGGAAAGGCTGCATTACTGACATGAGAGACAATCCATACAAGGCTACAGAGTTGAGAGATGGAATGCCAAGTTCAGAAAACATCAAATTACTACTTTAAATCAAATCTGCAGTGTGAAAAAAAGGAGAGTAATGCCCAATAAGCCCGAAAAGTGAGTTCATGAGACCAGATTGTGAAGGTCTTTACATTCAAAACAAAAGAATTGTATATTTTATGTTGGAGGCAATAGTGAATTCATGAAGTTTCCTAAACAAGGGAGTACTGTGCTGTACTTCAGGAAGATCATTTGACCCATCCCACAAAGGATAGACTGAAGATGTAAAAGCCTTGAGGCAAGATCCTCTTCAATAAGAGGCCATTTCAGTAACCCAGTCAAGAAAAAATGTTAGAAATATCATTACCAATATAATAACTATTTTTATATATAAGGCAAGAAAATACAAATATGTTAACTGATAGGCATGACATGTTTAACATAAAAAATGTACATTTTGGTTATATCTACATTATTTTCTCACTCTTGCACACCCTTAAAATTGACCTACATTTGTTAATGGTATGTTTATAAATTATATTTTACATATGAGAAAAAAAATCAAAGGTGACAATTGATTTGCTTAATATTACCTCACCAGCAATGATGGTAGATAGAAATCCAGGAAATAATCCTTCAGAAAATCATACAGGCAATTGTCTGGAAATATTGACATCAAAATGCAATCAAAGTGAATTTTTCAAACAAAAAATGCCAACTTTAACACCACAAGAACCATTAGAATACTGTGTTCAGAAAGAAAATATCAAACAAGAGATTTAGCAGATAGCCTGGAGCCATATAGAAAAGATATATTTTCTCCTGGTTTAAAGGGATTTAAAGGAAAAACTGGAATATAATATTCTTAAAGTTCAATGAGATCAATTGCTAACTCAAAATAATATCCTACAATGCTTACCCAAATAATCAAAATAATAGGATATTAATAAAATATGATTGTTCTAGTTATAACTTCCAAATGATATAGAGTTGAGAATGCTATTTGACAAACAAAATTACAAAATTAAGAGTATTAAATGAATTCAGATAACATTGAAAGAATGAGACAAAGGGCATCTAGGTGGCGCAGTGGATAAAGCCTTGGCCCTGGATTCAGGAGTACCTGAGTTCAAATCTGGCCTCAGACACTTGTCACTTACTAGCTGTGTGACCCTGGGCAAGTCACTTAACCCCCATTGCCCCGCCAAAAAAAAAAAAAAAAAAGAATGAGACATAAAATATAGATTTTTCTTGTGGTTAGTAACAGAATAGGACATTATGTCAGTTGGGGCAATATTTTTGCTAGTCAGGAATATTGTGAATACAAAGAGCATAATCTGCAAAAGAATTTATGGAGAAAACATACTGTCAAAAACAGAAAAGGAGGAGAGGAGATAGAAATGAATCTTTACTTGATCATATATACTTATCCTAGAAGATCTAAACTTCTCAGATTTTGTTTGCTCCTCAGTGCTTCCACGCATTCCTCCTGCTTAGTTATATCTTAATCCATTAATTTCTTTGATAATTGTATTTTTACATTACAATCTAGTCACTCTCTTTAGTCAAAGAATCAACTCTTTTACTTCATGTCTGTATTTTGTTCTATATTTTATATTGTTCTTCTATTTTTCCCTTCTTTTGCCCTTTTCCAGTTTGTTTTGTGGTGTTGTTATTTTCAGGCTGCTTGGGTTGGACAAAATTTGTAGGGCTCAAGTGATGGGATGGAAGAGTGAAAAGTGACCTGGGGCATTGCTATGAGGAAATTCTGACAGTTCAGAATAAATGAATGTATTATACTTTCCCATCCTCATCCTTCTAGGTTCCCTTTTCCCTATCAGGAATTTACTTTTTTAGACCTTTATGCTGAAGTTGGTGATATTAGTTGAATGGTTGGGAAAGAATTGAGGTAAAATATGCTGAGATATTGCTGAGTATCGGCAATGGGAATTCTTAAATTGTGTCTCTTCACATTTTTTCCCATTCCTTCTGCTTGCTACCTCTTTCTCCCTGTATAAATGCTGGTAATCAGCACCACACCCTATTTCTAGGGTGCCAGAATAATTGCTCTATAGCTGAAAAAAAAACAAAAAACCTTAAAACTCATCTACTCCAAAACCTTCGTTTATAGAAGTAGTAACTGAAAGCCAAGCCAGAAAGGGCGATTCACCCAAAGTCATACAGGTGACAAAAAGTCTTACCTTTGATTTAATGTCCCCTAATTATAAATTCAGAATTCTACTGTACCACATTGACATTCAAATTAATTTTATTTATTTTATGCTAATTTATTTCTAGGACTATATTTAGGAATATATGTGTGTATGTATAATTCCATATAATCACTTATCAACATAATCAGTAACAGAATAGAAATAATGTTGTTATAATATTTATTTAATATAGTGCTTTATGGTTTACAAAGTGTTTTACATAATAAACTCAAATGGTCCTCACAATCATTTGAAGTAGGTGGTATTATTATTCCCATTTTAAAGATGAGGAAACTGAGGCACAGAGAGTTTAAGGGATTTTTTTCAGGGTCACACAGATATTAAGTGCTAATTGATTCCATGCCCCATCTTATATCCATTGTGCCACTTTCATTTCATTAGCAGAGTTGTGTTGATTTTATTACTCAAGATAATGCTTTTAGGTACTCTTACTTTCACTGCAACCATCAGTTCCCAATATATGATCCATAAATAATTTTACAGAAGGAATCTATGACCATGCCATATAATCTTAATTGTAACAGAATCATCATCCTTGAGCAGAACCAGAAGAACATTGTACACAGTATCATCAACATTGAGTGTTGACCTACTGTGATGGACTATATTCTTCTCACCAATGCAATGGTACAGAAGAGTTCCAGGGAACTCATGATAGAAGAGGATCTCCAAATCCAAGAAAAAAAAAGAAAGAAAGAACTGTGGAGTATAGCTGCTGATTGAACCATATTATTTCTTTTGTTTTGGGTGCTGTTGCTTTTTTTTTTTTCTATTTTGAGGTTTTGCATCACTGCTCTGATTCTTTCTCTTGTAACAGGATTAATGCAGAAATAAGATTAATGTTATTATGTGTATATATATGTGTGTGTATATATATATATATATATGTATATGTATAGAGATATATAGATATAACCTATATCAGATTACCTGCTGTCTAGGGGAGGGGGAGGGAGGGAGAAAAATCTGAAATTGTAAAGCATGTATAAACAAAAGTTGAAAACTATCTTTACATGTAACGTAAAAAATAAAATACCTCATACATTTAAAAAAAAAAGAATCATCATCCTTTAAAATAAGGTTATAAATAGAATCCCTATTAATGAGCTTACTGAGGGCATATATACTTTCACAAATGTCTTTATATCTCCAGTACAAAGCACAGTTCCTAGTATTTAATAAATACCTCCTAATGAATTGATTACTTGTTGAACTGTTCCTTCCATACCAGGTATTAAGCTACATTTGAACTTCAAATACTTATGACTTGGAATATTTGAAGAAGTGACATAGTTCTTCCCCTTGGTCCCAGAGAGTAGAACTAGGGTCCATGGATGGAAATTCCATGGAGACAATTTTATCCTTGGGGTAAGGAAAGAAATCCTGAGAGTTAGAACTATTTTGGAGTTCTATGGGCTGTTCAGGTGGTAGTAACTGAATCCCCTTCAATGGAGGTCTCAAAGTAGAAGCTGGATAATCCTTTGTCAGTCAAATTTTAGAAAAGGCTCCTAGATAAAAACAAATGACAGCAGAGTGCAACTGAGAAACTCTTCAATGCCCAGTACCACAGGCTTCTGTTTCAAATCAGAAAACACAGAGAATTTTCCCAGCATCCATAATAGAAGTATCTCTATAGGGATCTAATGGGAGCTTTCTATAGCTGTGAAATCACAGATCAGTTGATAATGAGAGCTACCCTTCTTTACTTCCATCTCCTCTTCCTCCTCCTCTTCCACTTTCTTCTTCTTTCTTCTACTCCTCCTCCTTCCTCTTCTTCTTTTTCTCTTTCCATGTGGATCACTAACAGAGAACAAAACTCTCTCTGTGAATGATTGATATATAACCATACCTCTTTAGAATCATTGAAGTTATTAGAGAAGTGCTTTCAACTACTTATTCTTATGAATGAGAGTGACCTGAATGTAACAGAAATTAAAGAGGCTGACTGGAATTGTTCTAAGAATTTAGAGAGTTTAGGAGAAAATTATTCTTATTTACCTATACCATATCATCTTAAGCTTTATATATTTTACTCTCTATATTTTACCCTTCATGTTATAATTTTATATTTTACTTTATATTAATATTTGGTATTTTTCACATAATTTTTTCAGTAAATTTTTTTTAACTCCAAGTTTCTTTATAGGAAGGGGAGCTTTTTCTGAAATCCTAGTCAGGAATTAAAAGGGATTGATCATTGTTTCAAAATTGGTGGTTACCAAAGGGGAAAAGGAAAGAAAAATCTGGGGTAGCAGATTTTAAGGTCAAATTGTAGATTTATTTATTTATTTATTTTGCACAAGGTGTTTTGTTCCAGGATTGTCTACGAGAAGATGTATGTTCAAATATGTTTGGCAGACAAGAATCCATTTGGTACGGTGGGAAATTCTATAACTACAATAATGAGGTCAATCTACTCTAAAAATATCCCAAATTTTAATAGGGACCAATGTTTATATGGAGCCTTTTGGCAAGATGACTTCTAATCATGAGGCCGGAGTCCAACAATAATATGTGGCATATCATACACTGCTTATTTGATATTCTTCCAAGTGAAACTTTAGTCAACAATAACTTCTTGCATCCTGAATTTTCTTAGTCCAAAATCACCATAAAAAATAATAATATGTCAGTGGCAGCTAGGTGGCCCAGTGAATAAAGCACCAGCCCTGGATTTAGGAGTCCATGAGTTCAAATCTGGCCTCAGACACTTGACACTTACCAGCTGTGTGACCCTGGGCAAGTCACTTAACAATAATTGCCCCACAAAATAAAAATAATAATAATGTATGAAGGACTATATTGAATGACACAAGGGTAGGCTGAGATTTTTATTTTTACTTTCAGTACCATTCTTTTTTTTTGATATATAAATATATATTTTGTTTTTTGTTTTTATTTTTTGCAGGGCAATGAGAGTTAAGTGACTTGCCCAGGGTCACACAGCTAGTAAATGTCAAGTGTCTGAGGCCGGATTTGAACTCAGGTACTCCTGACTGCAGGGCCGGTGATTTACCACTGTGCCATCTAGCTGCCCCCTTTCAGTACCATTCTTAAGGATATCCAGAATTTGGCTTATTTTCTTGGTTTTAGCAACACATAAACTTCTGTCATCTGGAAACTATCTTTGGATTATTCCTTTTCCAATGAATTATCTTAGAATTGTGTATAACAAAGCTCTTCTGACATTTTGATAATCACAAAGCCTTCCAAAATTTAAAGTTTTCAAATCATTGGTTTAATAAGCCATAACTCAGAAGCATTATGTTCATCTGAAGACTTTGTTTTTGTTTTTGCTACACATGATTTCCAATATTACATATTAAAATATTAAGAAATTCATCTTAATGCTGATTACTTTGTTATTCTACTACTAACACTTTGTTCTGTCTTTAAGCCAATTATCCATCAATTAAAATGTCTTTTTCCAAATTAATGGTCCTTAAATTTACTAATGTGCATGCATATACATATGTGTATACATGTATATACATATATATTAAATATAAGCAAAGAATAAGAAAAATATTCTCAAAAATTCAGATGCTTAGCAACCACATGAAATAATTCCTCAAATCATTAATGGTGAGATAAATAAAAATCAAAATATATTGATCTTTTCCCTAATCACTGAAAATTAATATAAATGGCCAAAGTGAAATCAATAAAAAATGTATTATAAATATAGAGGCATAGTAATTCATGATAAAATTGTGAAATGGTCTAAGTATTCAAGGAAACATTTTGGTTTAATGCTTAAAAAATAAGTGGCTAAAATGAAAATTCCTGTTGACCCAGATCCTATAGTGACATATGTAACACAAAGTATTCATGTTCATCAAAATATTAATAGAAGCATATTTATGGTATAGAAGAAAACACTAAAAGAAGGTCAAAATTGCTACATGGTTTACACATAAAAGATGATACCATAAGCAAATTAAGAGAGCATTAAATCATTTATCTGACAGATTTATGGGCAGAGAAAGAATTTAGGACAAAAGAAGATACAGAGACCAAAATTGAATGTAAAATAGATGATTTTGATTATATAAAATTAGAGAGATTTTGCAGGAACAAAACTAATGTAACCAAGACTAAAAGAGAAACAATAAACATGGAAAGAATTTTTGAAACAAATAACTCTATTAAAAGACTAATTTTTCAATTATATAGAAAACTGAGTCAAATTTATAAAAAATGCAAATCATTCTCCAATTGATAAATGGTCAAAGGTTATGAACAGTTTTCAGACAAAAAAAATCAAAGCTATCTATAATTATATGAAAAAATGCTCTAGATCACTATTGATCAAAGAAATGCAAATTAAAACAACTCTGAAGTATCATTTCACACTTATTAGAGTGGCAAAAAAAATAACAAAAATGGAAAATATTGGATGTTGAAGGGGATATGGGAAAGCTTAGACACAAATCCACCGTTGTTGAAGTTCTAAAAGTATCCAATCATTCTGGAAAGCAGGTTGGAAATATGTCCAAAGGGCTATAGAACTGTGCATACCTTTTCATCCAGCGATACCACTGCTAGGTTCATATCCCAAAGATATGCCCCAAAAGATAAAAAGACCTATTGGTACAAAAATATTTATAGCAGCTCTTTTTGTGCTCAATAAGAATTGGAAATCAAAGGAATACGCATCAATTGGTGAATGGCTAAACAACCTGTGGTGTTTGATGGTAAGGGCATATTATTGTGCTATAAGAAATGACAAGCAAGATGATTTCAGAAAGGCCTGGAAAGAATTGTATGAACTGATGCATAGTGAAGTGAACAGAACCAAGAGAACATTGTGCACAGAGAGATGGCAATATTATTCAATGAAGAATTATGAATGACAACTATTCTTAGAAATACAAAGATCCAAGACAATCCCAAAGGACAACTGAGGAAACATACTATATACCTCCAAAGAAAGAATTTACATTGATTGAACACAGACTGAAGCATGCTATTTTTTCACTTTCTTTCATTTTTTCTTTTATTCAAATTTTTTTTGTCCAAAATGACTAATATGGTAATGTTTTATATCATTGCACATGTATAACCCATAGCTGATTGCTTACTGCCTCAGGGAAGGAGGAGGGGAAAGGAGAGAGGGACAAAAATTGGAAGTTAAAACTATAAATATAAATTTTTTACAATGAAAAAAGTGGAAGAAAACACATTTAATAAGAAAATAGGTCACTGACAATGGGAAGAGGGCTAAATGCAGCACATGTATGTAATGAAAAATAACTGCATTTTAAGAAAAATGATGTCATATAATCAGAAAAGCAAATTATTGAGACCAGTGCACAGTAAGGGCACATTACCTTTAAAACATAATATGCAAACTGAAATAATTTAAATAAAATACATTTTGTATTTTGTAAAAGGAAATTAAGTATTGAATAAATATAGTATGATGGAGTTGAGAAAAGCCATTTTCCTCTCCTCTTTTTAGAGATTCTGGACTAGGGATCTCTAATATTTTATGGATTCTCAGACACAGGTCCACAGTTGGTTTAGGCTGGACTGCTTTTAAATATTTTCTCTTTCTCTTAAAATTTCCACTTACAAGAGATGGTTTTCTTGGTTGCGGAAAGGGATTCTTAGGGAATGAGGGTAATATTAAAATAAAATGTGGTTATTTAATACTATTTTAGAAGTATATAATTCGCATGTAAAATTACATCAAAACTCATTATAGGATAATGGACAGAGTATTGGATTGACACTTACAAAGACCAGGGTCCAAATCCTATCTTTAATTTCTGTTAATATCACCATTTGTAAGTGAAAGATTCTATCTGAAACAATAATCATACAACTTCCTTAGAATTATGTGTTGAGAGAAGGCAGATTTCAAATTAACAAATATGGACTTACATGAACTGATGATGAGTGGGATGAGCAGAAACAGGAGAATATTGTACACAGTATCAACAACATTGTGTGCTGATCATCTCCTATAGACTTGACTCTTCTCAGCAATATAATGATCCAAGATAGTCCAAAGGATTCATGATGGAAAATGTTCTCCAAATCCAGAAAAAACACAAAAACAAAAAACTGTGGAATCCCAATGGAGATTGAACCATACAATTTCTACTTTTTCTCTTTTGAGGTTTTCCCCTTTTGCTCTGATTCTTTTTTCACAGCATGACTAATGCAGAAATATGTTTAATGTGATAATACATATATAACCTATATCAGATTGCTTGCTGACTTGGGAGGGGAAAGGAAGAGAGAAAAATTTGAAACTAGAATTCTTATAAAAACAAATATTTAAAACTATCTCTACATGTAAATAGAAAATAAGATACTTTTATGATTAAAAATATAAAAATAATGAAAGCAAACATACACACACAAGAATTATGTGTTAAGAAACTGATAAGCTGAGATTTGTATCAAGGGTTTGGTGAAAAAGCCAAAGATCCTTAATGTATAGAATTGTATCAATTTATTTTGGGGGGTGGACTGCAGCAATATCCTCCTGACCCTTTGTTCATATTTATGTTTATCCAATAAAAATGCTTAAATATTTTGATGATAACTAAATTTTCCCTTTTAGAAAACACTTTTTCCACTAATAGATTGACTGAATTTATGTTTGGGAGCTTAACTTTTAGTCATGGGTGAGATAAACTTCTTAAATATATGTATCAGTAAAAATCAATGATTTGTCTGAGATTTCACTAGCAAATCATGTACACGACACAGCACAGCACAGAGTAAAGTGTATCTTATGATTCAGTAACTTGTTATTGACACTTTTAATTTTAAAAAGTTATTTAAATACAGTTACCTAGAGACTACTACTGTTCAGGCAAAACAAAGTCTTACAGTCTGCAAAATAAAGGAATTGGTTAATTATTTTTATAAGCATTTATGTTCCCTCCTATTGTAATCTCCCAATTTAACCATTAAAAAGAAAAAAAGAAAACCACTACAATAAATGTACAGATTCCAGCTAAATAATTTCACCCATTGGACACGACTCAAAATACATATCTCATTCTACATTTGAGATACATTCCCATTCTGGTAGAAGGTGAGTGCAATGTTTTAGGGATTTTTTAAAATTTATTTATTATCATTGCATTGAACAGATATCTGAAGTCTCTAAATGTTCTTTTTCCCCCTTTATTATGTGTTGTAGTAATTATATAAATTGTTTTTCTACTTGTCACTCTGCAACAGTTAAAAAATAAAATAAAATTTTCTCCTGAAGTGGTTCATTTTATCATTGCTGTAAAAACATGATAATCCATTTAATTAATTTGTAATATTTTCTTTAGGCATTCCCCAATAGGTGAGTAATCCCTCAGTTTCTAGTTTGGGGCTACTCATAAAATAGTTACCATGAATATTTGTTTACAGATATGTTATATTTCTGTTTGATTTATTTGTTTTACAGAGCTAGTAACAGTATTTTTAAGGTCAGAAAGTATTCAGAGTTTAAAAACAATTTAGGGGCAAAGATCTAAAGAATTTTCAACAATGACTGAGCTAATTCGCAACTCTACTAAACAGTTCAGAAGGGTGCCTATTTTCCTTCAGCTCTTGCATCCTCCAACATTTTCCTTTCTTTTTATTATATCCAATAGAATAGGTGTGAATTAGAACCTGAGAGTTGTTTTTAAATTGCATTTCACATTAATTGTCATTTGGAATGTTTTATTTCATAAAGATTCTTGATAGCTCATATTTTTTCCTTTAAAAAATGGACTGTTCATATGCTTTGACCAGTTAAATCTTTAGGAATAACTTTTAGTTCTATAAATTTTGTCAGTTCCTTAAATATCTTGTATGTGGGACTATTAGTTTTCTCCTTTTATTAATTTTCTTTTTAATTTTAATTTGACTATATGTCCTAATGAAAAAAATAAATTTTATATTATTAAAATGGTCTATGGGTCTTCAGCAATACTCTAAAACAGTCATGGTATCTTCCCCTTTCCATAGATCTCTCTTGTTTATGAGATATTTTTCTGTGCCTAAGTTCTGCCAATCTATTTATATTCAAGAATTCTTTTTGAAGGGGGAATGTGTTAAATTGTAAGTGTTTTCCCCAGTAACAATGGTGTCAGTATATCAAACATTTTCTTTTTCTTTTGTGTAGTGTACTTTTTTGTTCCAAGGATGGACCACTATTTTTTTTAACAAGTTCACATTGTACTACTAATTACCATTTTTAATATAATTCGAGATCTGGCACTGATAGATTTTTTACTTTCCACCCCCAATTTATCCTTCAGATTCTTGGCTTTTTTGTTCTATTTAAATTCCAATCATCATTTTTTTCTAAAACAATTACTCTTTTGATATTTTAATTGTCATTACACTGAAGAAAAATTAATTTCAGTACTTTTGAATATTTTTATTATATTGGTTCAACCTACCAAAAAACAATTACTATTTCTCCAGTTATTCTGATCTTTGTTTATTCAGAGTGTTTATATTTGAAATTACATAACTGTCTTAAATATGAGAAAATTGTAATTTTTCTATCCTTGTACTCTTCCATTAGAATTTAGGGTGACCAGGTCATGAAGGAGAAAACCAAACAGAGTGATCTGGATAGAAATGGATTCCTCTATCCATGCTGCTGGAGGTGGCTGATCAAGCCATATTCACAGCAGAAAGAATTAAAGACTTCTTTCCTGCCTCCTCATTAAATGTCCACCAATAAAGATTGATTTTCACTTGCCAGAGCAGCTCCAATTACAAAAGTATTTAAAGCATTCATTGTCTCTAAAGGGGGGGGGGGTCTTTGTTTTTTTTTTTCCCAAGAGAAACTAGTGATCAATTGATTGATAATTCACTAGCCTAACTAATAAATTGATTATTAATTACTGTATTTTGGGTTTTTAATTTGTCACAGATGTTTCTTGATCAATAAAATTTGAAATATTTGAAATATTCTGTAGTCACTTTAATGTAATTTCTCTTTATATCTTTTCATGCTGATTTTTAAAGTAATATACAAGAATGCTGATGAGCATCTTTTCACCTATTGTTATTTCTTTTGTATTCAATAAGTCTTCAGAATGTATTTTTCCAATAATTTTACTTCATCTTTAGGATTTTATAAATAAATCATTATATCAACAAATAAACACAATAGATATTGGCAATGTTTATGAAAATATTTTTAATTATAAAGAACCATACAGATAGAAGAAATTAGTTCTTTAATATTTCATGTATCTAAGATCTATTGAAATCCACCCATACTGTCTCTACTGTGTGAATATTGATTTTAATTTGCTTCAAATGACATAAGTTTATATAATAATGGCTAATGTTTCGATTTTACTTTAAGGTTTTCACATTCTTTTACAAATATAATGCAATGGTATCCATACAAAAGATCTGGAAACTTGGTGCACTTATTATTTTCTTTATGCATATGAGGAAGCTGAGGGAGACAGTGGTTTACATGATTTTATCAGAGTAAGCATCTGAGGCTAAAATTGAACTCAGGGCTTCTTGACTCAAGATTCAAACATTGTGCCATCTAACTGCTTATAAAGAGAGATTTTTTTAAATGTCAAAGTGACTGGATTTAAAAGTCATTCTCTGACATAAACTGGCTATGTCACCTTAGGCAATTTGTTTAATGACTCAGTGTTCCACACAATTCCTTAAAAACATTTGTTGCAAAGAAAGAATTTGCCTATTTCTATAATTGCAAGGGTAGAAGGAAGTTCCTTTCTTGGATTTCCCTGCAGTGATGAAATAACATATCTGGACCAAATCCTCCTCCCGCTGTTCTCTTCTTTCTGGTATTGCTCCTCTTCTTTCTCCTCCTCCTCTTACATCATTGTTGTTGTCATCATCATCATCGACAACAATCAGCCCTGTGATGACACATTAATAAATGTTGTACTTAAATATTTCTAAAGTGCAGTCATCAATGTGAATAAACCTTCTTAGTAATACAAACCATATGCTCTCTTTGAATTAGTAAAATATTAATTTATTTAAAGTGCCAGCTAGCATGTGACACTGATTCTTCTCTCTCTTAGTTTGCTCACCTTTCTTAAGTTAGATTATTTGCTCTCTATTCTTATAGCAACACTTTTAATGGAATGAAATCACTTTGAAGGTACTTTCCCATCCTCAGAGCACACAGTAGTTCACATGTAGCAAGGGTTGCTCCATTTGTATTGGACTCTTGTGCTAGTTTCTTAAGAAATTTAGAAAGAGATTTAGAGAAGGAAAGGGCCTTAGAGATCTTTGAGTGCAATTTCCTCTTCTTACAGATAAAAACAAAACAAAACTGTGATGCAGTGAGGTCAATGATTTGCTCAATGTCACTTTGCTGTTGTCTGAGTCTCGTTTTGAACTCATGTCTTACTGACTCCTGACCTGGTGTTTTATTTACTATTCCCATGATGCTTATGATTTCCTATGACAAAAAAGTATAAACCAAAAAGATCACTTAGTGACCAACCTTATGCTGATGACTATTTAAGAAGTGAGGTTGCCCTGCATTCGGTTGAGTATAAGATGCCATGATGATAAGGAATCAGCCTCTTGAGAACAGAGAATACTTGTCTTTAACCATTGGATTCACAGAAGCAGAATTTCTGACATGTAGAAGGTTGTTTATCAGTCCTTGATAGCCCTCTTACATTTTCTAGCTTGGTAGAACATGGCTGAGGTTACATATACACTATAGAGCCTCTAAATACTTCAAGTTCTCATTAAGGCTTAATGTGTAAACAGAGTGAGGATTTGGTCAAGTATACACAAAATGCATATGTGCATGTGTGCATGTATATATGTTTGATATACATTATGTGTGCATATATTATTTCAAATTTCTTTCAATAGTGCTAATGAGTGCTTCACTGGTGATCATTAATTTCTTTGAGGATAAGTAAAATAATGCATATAAGCATCATTTTTGAATCAATCTAACCCATAGTCCATTTAATTTTTTTTTCCATATGGAAACAGCTGGTTCATATAGGGACTACAGCACCAGATGGAGTATGGAAGACTTGTGTGTAAATCTTTAGGGAATTTAGTAATGTGTGATGCTAGGCAAATAACAACCCTTATTAGCCTCAGTTTCTTCATCTGTAAAGTGGAGAAATAATGCCACCTTTGTATTTTAACATTGTTTTCCAAAGAAATAATATGAAAAGTAATTTGAAAACTTTAAAGTAATATCTAAATGTTATTATTAGAATAATGATGGAATAAAAAAAAAGCAAATTAACCTTTCAAGTACACGAATATTTTACTTGAATTCCTGTTAAAGGGACTCGTAAAGTTGAAAGGGATATTTCTTCTTGGAAAATAGTTATATGTAATATGTATTTAAATAATATTTAACAAAGAATTCACAATATTCTCTGAAATAATCTTCTTGGGTTTTGTGTATGACGAAATATTTTTTATTTGCTGACAGTGGCTATGTTTACAATTTTACAAGTTAAAAACAAGAGACAAGGAAAAATAGTTGAGGCTATCAGTTGATTGCATACTCAGTATGGTAAGTGTTTCTAGGCAGCCAGGAAGGCCAATAAGAGTTCAGGCAGCATTACAAGAGGGAGACCTATCATTGAATAACGATGCAGTGGTAGCCCCTCTGTCCTCTGACTTGATCAGATCATATGAGTATTATTGGCTTCACTTCCAGGAGAGCTGAAGAGGACAACACCAATGGAAAGGATACAGAGTTCATGTTGCATATGAGCATCAGTTTAATAAACTAAGGAGGTTGATCATGGAGGAAAGAATTATGGATGACAGGATGGACAGATTCAAGTATTTGAAATTATTTAACTTAAAAAAAGGATTGCATTCTTTTTCTATTTTGTACCATTGTGCAGAAGTAAGAACAATGGTTGTTAGTAGAAAAGAAGATATGTTTAGGCTTAATTTCAGAGGATAGGGAGGAAAAAGCAACTTCCTTAGAATTGGAGCTATCCAAAAATTGAACTGGGAGAAAATGTTTCCCCTTTGGTCTTTCTTCAGGCAAAAACTGAATGGCTCCTTTTCAGACATACTATAGACAGTATTCCTATTTGATATGTATGGTACTAGAAAACTGAGATCCCTTCTCACTTTAAATGTTTTTGATTATCATTCTAAATAGGAAATAACCCCAAAATCTTAGTCTCTGACACTTGTTCAATTCTTTTCTGACTCTTCAGAAAAGATCTCACAAACATCTCCATAGATATGATTTTGAAGCGGATACTGTATAAGATATACTTTCCCCTAGAGAGGTATATTATTGCTATTCAATTTAGGTCCAAATTATATACTATTGTGTAAAAAATCAAAATACTTGTCTATTTCAGGGGAGAAAAGGAAGGGGGAAGAGTTGCCTCAATTCAGATCATGTTTGGATTGGGTAAAAATATAGGTCTTGGTGTCCCAACTTGTCATGTGAAACACTTTTGTCCAAAGGTGAAGGGATTGTTTAATAAGCAATAATTCAACTTACAAAGTCTTGTGCAGTCTCAGGTGTGCACCATTTAGTCGAAACTGGCCTTGGGCAGTTATATCCCTGAGACTAGATTTCCAATCTTAAACATCTCTACAGTGTCCTATGCAAAAAACCAAAATAAAACAAAACAAAACAAGACAAACAAACAAAAAAAAAACACACACACAATAACAACAACAAAAGCCAAAAAACAAAAAAACCCTCCCAAAACATATGAACTTCCTAACTGTATAAAAATAGAGCCTGGGTTCACTTTTAAGCTGTGAGAAAATAATGGTTTTGGGGACACCCAGAGACCTCTGCTAGAGGGGATTATATTAAGATTGATTGGATTGACTTTGCTGATTTACTCAATTGGAATAAACTTGATTGGAACCACACCAACCTGAAGGTCTGGCCGTCAGGGATGTGTTCTGCTCATGGACTGCCCTCAAGTACAGTGAACCAATGGATTTGGGTGATGCTGGCTAATTAGCTTGGAATGGTGTGTAGGGACCACCTCTCATCTGGACCTGCAGGAAGCTTCCACTCACAGAGGCCCAGGAACTCGGTGAGAGTAGATGCAGACCATTCAGGGTCCCCAATTTCTCTCTTCTCTCCTATTTTCTTGTTAGGCTTTCCTATCTTTCAGAGACATGTGCTCTCTCTTTACTAATATTTAATATACTTTAATAAATGCTTAATGCCCCCAGACTGGTACAATAGCCTCTAATTTCTAAGTAACAAATATATGATGAACCTCAGCTAATTTTCCCTACACTTGGGACAGAAATAGGATGAACACGTATAGTTTTACTCAACACAAAACTTTCTTCCATAATGATGATCAATTACTTTTCCATTGAACTTTGGCAAGTGGTGGCATTGGTTCCATTCTCTAGTCCTCACTAGTGCCTCATCTCAGTCATCTTATATCTATTCCCCCACAACACCATCCTGGCCTTCCTGCAGTCAGTTTAGATGGTTAGTGTTTGTTTTGTTGGGGTTTTTTCCCCTCTGTTCAATGAGCTAATGAATAATACTTTGTAATACACTTCTTCAAAATCATTTGTTACCATCTATTAGAAGACATCACCAGGCCCTAAGTTTTATGTACACAGTAGGTTAATGTTGGGGGAGGGGGGTTGGGCAATGAGGCTTAAGTGACTTGCCTGAGGTCACACTGCTAGTAAGTGTCAAGTGTCTGAGGCTGGATTTGAACTCAGGTCCTCCTGACTCCAGGGCCAGTCCTCTATCCACTGCACCACCTGGCTGCCCCCAAGTTCATTTTTAGTAAAATTAATAACATACATCTTTAGAAGACATTTTTGTACCCTTTAAGACACAAATATCAGTGTGAATCAGGCACTTCATAACAGAAATTAACAAAGGGAGAGTTCAATAATTGATTATATTTTAATAGTAAGAAGGTATGGTAAAAGTTATAAGATAAGAATTATCATTGTACCATGTTGTAAAACATGGATGGGATAAAATTTTTATTTCAGCCAGGGACATTCATGTTGATAAGATCACAGCTCTAGTATATTGTTAATGAACAATAGCAATATTTCAAATTTACTTATTGTATTGAGATTTCTAAAGCACCATATAAAAATTTTATATTTCAATGTTTAATTATTTTTCTCATTGTAAAGAAAATATACATAATAAAACACTATTTTGACCATTATAAGAAATTAAAACCATAAATAATGAGAGATCCAAGCATCAGAAAGATATTTCACTGGTATCCCAGTCCTGGCTCTTGGATAAAATATTAGACAACTCTTTATCTTTTGGGTCACCGCTTTAGATTTGGAAAGCTTAGTAATGGCAACTAGTCTAACTTCCTCATTTTAAAAATGAAGTTGAGGCCCAGAGAAGTTAAATGACTTGGCAAGATGATATAGTAGGTAATAATAATATGACTCTAAATTCAGCTCTTCTTCTTTTATACTTTATTGCCTCCATCTTACAAGACCCAACCTTAGCTTCATCAACCACCCAAAAGATAAGGTGTACCCTATAGCATACTGTGGAGACCAAAGGCTAGATGGTCACTTTTGAGGTATAAATTTGAAAGCAGGCTTGTTCAGAAATGAAATAGATTCTAAGGTCACTGAATCATTTTCCAACTCTGATGTCCCAAACTTTTTATACCATTGAAAACCATTGACATGGAGATATAGAACCTTCTAGAACTTGAATTGCCACATGGCTTTTGCTATTGAAAATTTTTGCATGTTTTTCTTTGCTTACTCTACTCAATAGATGCAAACTAATAAATATCTTACTGGAAATAAGAAATAACAAGGAAATTTATGGCAGAGGAAAGTTGAACAAGAGAAAAACATAAAGGAATTGCAAAAAAAAAAAAAAACACCTAAGTTTTCACTCCAAAGCAAGGTGTAACAAGCTATAATATTGAAGAAAGTATTCTGTGGTTCTCCCAT
Source organism: Dromiciops gliroides (assembly GCF_019393635.1). Taxonomy (NCBI): domain Eukaryota; kingdom Metazoa; phylum Chordata; class Mammalia; order Microbiotheria; family Microbiotheriidae; genus Dromiciops; species Dromiciops gliroides. The sequence continues at coordinate 25,499,217 of NC_057863.1, forward strand.
TAAATGGCAGTGGATGAGAAACAGTCTTAACTCCAATGATAAGAAATAGGGAGCTTAGTTCTCCGGTCTCAGTAGCGATAGAAATCATTTTTTCCCCTACAGACACTAAATCTTTTCACATGTCATAATAAAAAAAAAAATCTTGAATTTTTGGCAAATAAGGAAATGTAAGTAAACTCAAAGGATGTATTTGCTCAAGTTTTCTGAATTGTAATTATTGCCCGCAATATCTCAGGTTTTCAAGGCACCTCTCTCAGAAAAAAAATAACCAAAAATGATGTATTCAGAAAGTTTCTTTGAACTTCATAAGTGAATGATTTCTTATATAAATGCAATAAAAACCTCTGGGAAAGAAACCATTATGGCACTGTGTCAGCAGTTTTAACTTATTACAGATGACTTGTTCCCCTTTCCACATAACTATTTAATGAATTTAAACTAAAGATTGGATAATTTCATAGCCGATAGGAGCTTTGAGCCCTGTCTTATGATTTTTAAAACTGAGATAACTGACCAATTTAGTAAGAGACGTTAATGAAGAAAAAACTCATGAATGCTGATAAATGGTATTGGCTTTTTGTCACAGTACCAGACTGCATTTATCCAAGACATGTGGATAGAACTTAAAGTTTAGTTTACTATGGTTAATTCTTAGAGCTTGTTTGTAAATATATAGATAAGATATTAAAACATAATCAGAATTAATTTTCCCTAACTTTTCAGTCATGTCTGTTTGTTTTGTTTTGTTTTTTGGTGGGGAAATGAGAGTTAAGTGACTTGTCCAGTGTCACACAGCTAGTAAGTGTCAAGTGTGTCAAGTGTCTGAGGCCAGATTTGAACTCAGGTCCTCCTGAATCCAGGGCCCATGATTTATCCACTGTACCACCTAGCTACATCCGATGTCTGACTTTTTCACCCCATTAAAGATTTTGCCAGAGATTCTGAAATGATTTGTCATGACTGTCCTATGGTCACTATCAACAATATGATAGAGACCATCATAAAATGACAGGTTAGAGCCATTTAGTACACAGAAATTATCTAGACCAACCCCAAACAGACCAAGAATTCTATCTGATATACTTTTTTTTTTGGTGAGACAATTGGGGTTAAGCAACTTGCCTAGGGCCACACAGCTAGTAAGTGTTAAGTCTCTGAGACCGGATTTGAACTCAGGTCCTCCTGACCCCAGGGCTGGTGTTCTATCCACTGCATCACCTAGCTGCCCTTGCTATACTTTTGGCATAAAGAAATTCAGTGTCAGCTTGTAGACAACAAGAGGGGAATTCATTACTTCTCAAAGCAGGTCACTTGACTTTTGGATAGAGACTCTGAATCATTTTTGTAACTTTTTTTCCACTTCCATATAAAGATGAATTTTTAAAATCAATTTTTCTTTTAAATTTTGAGTTCCAATTTTTTTTCCTCTTTCTCTCTCTTCCCCTATCATTGAGAATACAAGCAATTTGATACAGTCATGGAAAACATATCTTCATTTTAGCCATGTTGTGAAAGAAAAATAAAGTTTTTTAATGTTTCCATCTGCATTCAGACTTGATTTGTTCTTTCTTTGAAGGTAGACAGCACTTTTCATCTTATATCTTTCAGAAATATTTTGAATCACTCTATTTCTGAGAGCAGCAGTCATTCACAATTAATCCTTATATAATTGTATTGGCATTGTGCACAATGTTCTCCTGGTTCTGATCACTTCGCTTTGCATTAGTTCATGTATGACATTTTAGTTATTTTTTTCTTACTATATCCTACCTCTTATTTCTTATAGTACAATAGCATTTCATCACAATCATAAACCACTTGTTTGTTGTTTCCCCTTTGAGCTAACTTTGATGAAAATGTTTTAATCTTTGCCCATCCACCCAGTCTTCCTCTCCATTATGATAGTTCTTTCATGCTTCTTTGTGTGTGTGTGTGTGTGTGGAAAGGGACAATTCACGCCATTGAATTTCAGCCCTCCTTCTTCAATGCAAATTCTTTCTTATCCATTTCTTTTGTTTTTTGGGATGTTGTTCCATTAATGACAACTTATAACCCCACCCTCTGTCTACATATACTCTTAATTATTCTTATAATAAATTTGTTAAGACTTATAAATATTATCAACCCTTCAATATCACCTTTTGACCACATCCTCTCTCTACATATACTCCTAATTTCTCTTATAATAAACTTGTTAAGACTTGCATATATTATCGTATAGAAATAAAAATGTTTAACTGTATTGGATTTCCTACAGTTTTTCTTTCTTGTTTCATTATTATCTTTTTTATGTTTCTCTTGAGTATTGTATTGGGAGATCAAATTTTTTTATTAAACCCTGGTTATTTAATCGGTAATGTTTGAAAGTCCTCTATTTCATTAAATATCCATTTTTCCCCTGACATAATATATTCAATTTTGCTGGGCAAGTTATTATTGGTTGTAAACCTAACTCATTTGACTTCCAGCCCTGAGATGTTGTAATGTGGCAGCTACCAAATCCTGTATAATTCTGACTATATCTCCACAGTATTTGAATTGTTTCTTTCTGACTGCTTGTAGTACTTTTTATTTGATCTGTGAGCTTTGAAATTTGGCTATGATGTTCTGGGGAGTTTTAATTTTGGGGTCTCTTTCAGGTGGTGATTGGTGGATTTTTTCAATTTCTATTTTGCCCTCTGGTTCTAATAGGGCAGAGTTTTTTTGTTTGTTTTGGGTTTTGTTTTTTGAAAGATATTGTCCAGGGTTTTTTGTTTTTTTTGTTTTTGTTTTTGCTTGTTTTGTTGTTGTTGTTGTTGTTGTTGTTGTTGTTTTATCATGGCTTTCAGGTGGTCCAATAATTCTTATATTATCTCTTCTGGATCTATTTCTTAGGTCAATTGTTTTTCCAATGAGAAATATCACATTTTATTTTTTTTTCAATTTTGTTTTATTGTATCTTGGCATCTCATAGCATCACCAGTTTCCATTTGTTCAATTCTAAGTGTTAAATAATTATTTTCCTCAGTGACCTTTTGCATTTCCTTTTTCATTTGGCTAAATCTGTTTTTAGGGACTTATTTTCCTCCATAAATTTTTGTATTTCTTTTTCAATGTTCTCTTGCATTACCTTTATTTCTTTCCCCAGTTTTTCTTCTAGTTCTCTAATTTGCTTTTTTTTTTTAGGCAATGGGGGTTAAGTGACTTGCCCACGGTCACACAGCTAGTAAGTGTCAAGTGTCTTAGGCCGGATTTGAACTCAGGTACTCCTGAATCCAGGGCCGGTGGTTTAACCACCACTGCGCCATCTAGCTGCCCCCCAATTTGCTTTTTAAAGTATTTTTTTATTCTCTTCCAGGAATTCTTTTTGACCTGAGGCCAATTTACATTTTTTCTTTCAAGCTTCACCTGTAATCATTTTGTGACTATTGTCCTCCTCTATTCTTTGATTTTCCCTATCAACATAGTAACTGCCAAGAGTCAAGCATTTTTGTTTGTTTATTTTTTGTTTTTGTGCTCATTTTTGTGACTGTATTTTTATGAGAGAGTTGTGTCCTAATTCTGCCATGTCCCAAGTTTTTGTACTAAGACTCTGAGTCTTACTGGTGGCTTTCTCTGGGCTTCAGGACTTAGCTTCTTGCTTCCTCTGTAGAGTAAGCTTCTCTTCTAATTGGTATGGGGGGGGTTATTCCTCCCTTTTTGTCTCCCCTGAGTGAAGGCTGGCCGTCTCCATGGGTTTTATCCTGGTGCTAGGTGGCAAAATTTAACAAAGTCTGGTAAATGGCCCTAGAGGAGTGATCTTATTGTTGTTCTGTCCCAGAGGTGATGTCCTGAAGCTGGGTGGGTTATGTTAGCAGGGCCTCTCTGTTAGTAGGCCCTGGAGGAGCAATTTTGTTTCCAATCTGCCCAATTGCAGGAGTCCTACTGCTGGATTGCTGTGGTAACAGAGTCCCTCTGCCAGCAGGCCCTAGAAGGGTAATTTTGTTGCAATCTGATGAGGGTTGGAGACCTTACTGCTGGTTTGCCCCAGAAAAAGTTCATAGGGGAGGGAACTTGCTCTTGGACAGTCTTGGGCAGGGTATCACTACTGGTTATCAGTAGGGTCAAAGCCTCCCTTGTGGTCTCTGCTAGCTATGAGGTTCCTGCTGAGAGTCCCTATTATGCTACCCAGACTGCTCACGTGCCTGGGGAGCTGCTGGCTTGCAGGTGGGTGGAACCTCACTGGTAATTTGCTCCAGGCTTAGAGCCCTGCTTCAGGCCCCTTTCTGTGAGCCCAGAAACTGCTGTTGCTGTTGTTGTTGCTCCTGGACCTCACTTCCCTCCCACTCAAGTAAGACAGAGCTTTCCTAACAGGCTGGTAGGCTGTTTTCCCACTCCTAGAATGATTCACAGGCAGTTTTATGCTGGTTTGGAGGGGAAATTTGGGAGACCTCCATAGGGTTGCTTCTTCACTCCATCATCTTGGCACAGGAAGTCCATTTCCCAAACTATGAGTATCCCCTCAATTTCTAATTCTTAGTCATGATGAAAATGGTTGTTAGAAATATTTTTGTACATATAGGTTCCTCTCCCCGCACCCATTTTTAAAAAAAAATCTCATTGGGATACTGAACTAATAGTGGTATTGCGGGGTCAAAGTATATATATAGTATAGCCCTTTGGGCATAGTCCCAAATTGCTATCTGGAATGGTTGAATCAGTTCACGACTCCACCAGGAGTGCTTTAGTATCCCAATTATCCCACATCCCCTCCAACATTTATCATTTTCCTTCTCTGTCATATTAGTCAATTTGATAAGTGAGGCATAATAACCTCAGAGCTATTTTAATTTGCATTTCTCTAGTCAATTATGATTTAGGAGGCTCTAAATTTTAAGGATATTTTTCCTTGGCATTTTGCAGCTGAAATATGTCTTTTTGCAAGTGTTGGTTATAATTCAACTTCTTACATCTGGGGTCAAGAAAAATGAATCTCTCTCCTAGGATAATAAGTTCCTTGCATGAATCTTTACATAGTATTTAGTACAAGTTGCTTCAACCATCAAGAAAGCATATGGTAATCAAAAAATATCTCTACATAGCATAGTGAAGGCTAGAGAAAGAAATTTGTACTATTTTCTTTATCTCCCATTTACTATCATTGTGTTTGACATCATTTTATGTGACAATTTAAAAAAAAATCTAATACCTAAAAAATATCATACTGTCTTCTCATACTGTGTTAAACACCAGTGAGAGACCCTTTGGTTTGTGGTGATTTTATATTAACTTTCTCTCTCATTCTTTCACCAGAGTGAAGTTTGTTTGCTTTCAATTGTCATTATTGTTCTCATTCATATGGCAAAGCTGAGTCACAAAGAAAAAAAGCAGAGTTTTATTTCTGTCAGTGCATTTACTCTATTATTTGTCAGTGCATGCAGGCTTATAGAGACAAACGTTTATTTTATTTTATTTTTATTGCAGTATATTATCATTGGATATAAAATCAGCTTATACAAAACTTCTCCCCAAAATTACATCAGGGACAAACACTTAAATGCATTATTCTTCAGCTACATAAACTATAATGTCCTTGCCATAGGCCTTTGGACAAAAAGAGAAGTTGAAGGGAAGGAAATCAGAAGAAAATAACATTTTTAAAGAGCTTACAATATTCCTGACACTGTACTAAGCATTCTTTACTAATGTCATATCTTATGAACTGCTAGTTTATGGGATGTTGAGCACCACTGGCGGACTATCAAAAGCCCTTTAAAGCACTAAAATACTATACAAACTTTTACAGAATCTGGGGAAGTAGTCGTTAGTATTGGAGCTTTAAGAATCCCAGAAATAATGACCTGGGCTCTGACCATGTCTTGAAGCCTTTACATAGAAAAGGTGCATGAGCTATGGAATTTAAGTAGCATCATGGCTGGAGTATGTGGCAAGTATTGATGGATCAAAGTGTAGAAAAGGACATAGTTCAGTCAGTTCTGGGACTGTTATCATAACAGAATATTCGGTTTCAATTGCTTGGCCTTTGCTATCTGCCAAACATGTGGATCTCTCTACCTTGTTTATTTTGGAACCAACTTTGTCAGTCACATGGATTGAGACATGATTCTGACCCTTTCATTTTTCGGATCATCCCAATATAATTAATTAAATTTCGTGCCCTGTTCCTATTTAGAATACTTCTAACTGCCCTAAGAATATTAAAACCCTTAAGGATTACTTGTATAATCTACCCTTATAGAACTGAGAACATTTATTAAGTCTCATGATTTCTCTTTCATGTTTACCTCTCTTGAGTCTTGTGTTTGTATGTCAAATTATTTATTCAGCTCTGGTCTTATCATCTGGAATGCTTCAAATTCTTCTATTTCAATAAATATTAATTTTCCTCCTGAAAGTTTATATTCATTTTTCTGGGTTGGTGATTCTTGGTTGTAATACTAGATTCCAGAACTTCCAAGCCCTCTGTTTCTTTAACATGGAAACTGCTAAATCTTGTGTGATTCTGACAGTAATTCTATTTTTGAGCGGTCATTTTTTTCCTTTCTGATTGCTTCTAATATTTTCTTTTTAACCTCAGTGCTCTGGAATTTGGCTATAGTATTTTTGTTAATTCTCTAGCATCTATTTCAGGAGGTTATCAGAAGATTTTTTTTCAATTTCTATTTGACCCTTTGGATTTAAGATATTGGGTCAGTTTTCCTTAATAATATCTTGAAAGATTATGTCTAGGTTCTTTTATTGATCATGACATTTAGGTAATGCATTAAATCTTGAATAATCTCTCCTCAATCTATTTTTTCAGATCAGTTATTTTTGTCTGTGAGATATTTTATATTTTCTTCTTTTTTCATTCATTCGACTTTGTTTTATTGTTTTATTTGTTTTATTGACATCTCATGGAGTCATATTCTAGTTGCCCAATTCCAATTTTTTTTTTTTTATTTTTGGTGGGACAATGAGGGTTAAGTGACTTGCCCAGGGTCACACAACTAGTAAGTGTCAAGTGTCTGAGATCAGATTTGAACTCAGGTCCTCCTGAATCCAGGGCCAGTGCTTTATCCACTGTGCCACCTAGCTGTACCCCCCATTCCAATTTTTAATTATTTATTTTCTTCGGTAATTTTTTTATTTCATTTGGCTTATTCTAATTTTTTAGGACTTTTTTCTTTAGTGACTTTTTGTCCCTCTTTTACCATTAGGGCAATTTTGTTTGTTAAGACATATTTTTCTTCAATATTTTCAGTATCTTATTTACCAAGATGTTGATTCTCTTTCATAATTTCCTTGCATCACTTGCATTTTTCTCAGCTTTTCCTCCAACACTCATATACCTTTCTTTAACTATTCTAGGAATTCTTATAGGGCTTGTGTCCAATTAACAATTTTTTGAAGCTTTGTTGGAAGCTTAATTGTTTTCTGATAGTTGTCTTTTGAGTTTGTATCTCGCTTTTCGCTGCTACCATAATGGGTTTTTATGGTCAGATTCTTCTTTTGTAGCTTACTTAATTTTTCAGCCTCCTACTTGATGTTGAAACTTATGATAAAGCTGGGCTCTTCTCTACTGAGATGTAGAGACACTGTCCCAAGCATCAGTTTGTTTGTTTGTTTGATTCTCCTCTCTTCAGAGATAGCTCTAAGGTTTTGTAAATTTTCAGTGCTTATGATGTGGAGAGAAATGTGGTCCTTGCTCTCTTGGTCTCTGTTCTAGTCTTTACACTCCAGCATACCTGTCCCCATGCACCTGTAAGTGCTACACTCTTCTTGGCCACAGAGCTATGACCAAGAGCTGTATATAAGCAATAGAGTTGCCTATCTGTGCCAGGTACATTCATCTACTACCAGCCAAATGTCCCCTGTGAATTTCTGGCCAGTTGTCTGACCCTCTCACTGTCACTATACTGAAAGTTCCTGGACCAGCAGCCACAGCTGGTCCAGCTGCCTCCAAGGCCCACCATGGGTACTGCAGCCTTGTGTACTCTTGCCAGGTTCCCTGCCCAATGTCACAGACTTCTCCTGCTAACCTCCAAAGTTATTTTAGGTTGGAAAATTGTCTCACCGTCACCTTTGTAGACTCTGACTCTCTAAAATTCAACTTGAGACATTATTTTAAAGTGTTTGTGGTTCTTTAGAGGAATGTTAGGGGAGTTTGGCTGGGTGACTGCCTCCAATCCATTATCTGTACTCTACCCCATGCTATATATTCTTAGTAATTTCTCTGGACCCCAATTAATTTATCTATAAAACTAGAGAGTTTCACTAGAATCCTCTGTGATCTGTTTCCTGGTCTAATGCTATGACTCTATGATCGAGATTCCACCAACAATAAAAGAAGTATTTCTCATTTTCTCTTGATATCACACAGATATAAATGTAGTAATATAAATAATAGCTAACACATTTAGCATATGCTATGTGCTAGACACTGTGCTAAGTGCTTTACAATTATTACCTCTTTTGATTCTTACAAGAACCCTGTGAGTTAGGTATGATTATTATCACCATTTTAATTATGGGATAACAGGGACTAATTTACTCACCCAGGCTTACACAGCTAGAAGTCTCTGAATCCAGATTAGAACTCACTTCTTCCTGCCTTCCAACCTAATATTCTATCTACTTTACCACTCACCCAGACTATCTTTAGAAAGATATTTTGATAGTATCATCAGAACTCACAATATTCTGTGAGGTAGCCACATGCTTGAATACAATTTCTTTTCTGACATACCACATAGTGCCAATTTTAAAACTTATTTTACTAAAGGCAAAGAACTCTTACAGACACTTTATATTTCCTACTTGAGCAATTCCATAAGCATTAGTTACCACTAAAAGGGAGAAAATGACATTCTGTTCAAAAATCACTTAGCTGTGGAATTCCATCAAATGCAATTTATTAAATATGTGTTGAGTGCCTACTATGTTCAGGGAACCATAGTAGATGCTGCAGGGTGAGGTCAAGGTTTCTAAAATTGTGCTGCAAGGAATGCTGAAACATCCTAACTTCTTGTGGTTACTTTTAATGGAAATATCTCATCTGTTAATAAGCACTTTTGTTTTGTTTAGTGAGGCAATTGGGGTTAAGTGACTTGCCCAGGGTCACACAGTTAGTAAGTGTCAAGTGCCTGAGGCCAGGATTTGAAATCAGGTCCTCCTAAATCCATGGCCAGTGCTCTATCCACTGTGCCACCTGGCTGCCCCTCAAATAATAATTTTATTAGCAATAGACATAATGGGATCTCAGATGCTCTATTATTTTTGCAGGGTAATGAAGGTTAAGTGACTTACCCAGGGTCACACAGCTAGTAAGCATCAAGTATCTGATGCCAGATTTGTACTTAGGTCCTCCTGAATCCAGGACAGGTGCTTTATCTACTGTGTCACCTAGCTGCCCCTCAAATAATAATTTTAGAGGATTTTTCTTCAAGTTTTTTGTTTTTGTTTTGTTTTGTTTTAAGCTGAAGGATTCTATAACTGTGGAAAAGTTTAAGAACTATGCACTACAGCAACAAATAAGACATAGATAATTACTTTTAAGGATTAAGGGGAAGAGAAATAATATGGCTAAAATATAATAGTAATAGCTAACTTTAATAAATAAGAATCTTTAGGTTTTGAAAAACACTTTCTAAATACTGTGTCATTTAATCTTTACAACAACCCTAGGAATTCACTATCTCTGTGCGATCCCTATCTCTGTCTTGTTGTTTAGTTGGCTCAGTGCTGTCCAACTCTTCATGACCCCATTTGGGGTTTTCTTGACAAAGATACTGGAGTCATTTGCATTTATTTCACCAGATCATTTGATGAGGAAAATGAGACTAATAGAGTTAAGTGACTTCCACAGGGTCACACAGCTAGTAAGTGTCTGAGGTTGGATTTTTAACTCAGGGAAAATGAGTCTCCCTGACTCTGGACCCGGCACCCATTGCACCACCTAGATGCCATTTTACAGATGAAAAAAATTGAAGCAAATAGAAGTTAAGTGATTACCTCTAGTACATATGAGCATCTGAAGCTCGATTTCAACTCATCTTTGCTCCTCTAGGTCAAGTACATTAACCACTGATGCATTTAGTTGTCCCTGTATCTAACTGTAGCAAGATGACGAATGCCACAAGATAGATAAGAAAGACAGTGTTACTGGTATTTAGAGGAAGGGAAGTTCACATGAATTAGGCTGGGACAGGGCAGTGGGAAAGATACCAGACTGCTTCATGATGAAAGTGGCATTTGGGATGGGCCCTAAACCATTTTTAGAAATTAGATGAGGATAGAAAGCATGATGCTTCACGAAATTGTCGCAACTCTTCAGAGAGTATAACATAATAATAGTTATTGGGTAATAGTTCACATCTGATAGCATTTTACACTAGTATTGCAAAATATTCAAAAGAAAAAAGCGAGGTATGTTTGAAGAGCAATGAGTTTCACACTCCAGTTTGACTAGAGGGTGGGGTATAACAGCAGAATTGTGGGAAATTAAGGAGAAAAGGAGATTAGGGGTCTGCAGTCTGACCATGGACGGAATTAGAGCTGAAAGAGAGGGTGCTGAGATGGGGGAGGATACTTAAAGTAGCATTGTCTTCCATAGAACCCTCACTAAGGGTGGGGAAGGGAAATCAATCTTAGAGGCAGTAGGGACTCAATGAATCTTCAGGTGAATGATGTAGTTAGCCTTTTGTTGGAGAAATACTATTTTGGCCTCCATGTGAAGGATGAATCAGAAAAAAGAGAGAGACTTAAAGTTGCAACTACAATTAGGAAGCTATTCACATATATTAATGTTATTACTTTTCCATAGAATGCCTTGCCAGGAAGCATCTTCTTTTCAGAACGTGATTTTAGTATACATTAGGAGTACAATTATATATGAATTAACAGAGGCAAGTCTTAGATATGGCAGCTGTGGAGAAACAGTGACAGAGAGGAAAAAGGATGACAACCTACCCAAGAGAAAAGAGAGCAGACTTCTAGGGAGGGAAGAGAGAGAGAGAGAGAGAGAGAGAGAGAGAGAGAGAGAAGAGGAGAGGAGAGGAGAGGAGAGGAGAGGAGAGGAGAGGAGAGGAGAGGAGAGGAGAGGAGAGGAGAGGAGAGGAGAGGAGAGGAGAGGAGAGGAGAGGAGAGGAGAGGAGAGGAGAGGAGAGGAGAGGAGAGGAGAGGAGAGGAGAGGAGAGGAGAGGAGAGGAGAGGAGAGGAGAGGAGAGGAGAGGAGAGGAGAGGAGAGGAGAGGAGAGGAGAGGAGAGGAGAGGAGAGGAGAGGAGAGACTTTGTTGCATTCCAGGCTACTCATAAAATCAGTGTAACTCTTGTCTCTGCTACATATTAGATGGTGAACACAAGCAATTTAACTTCATGATTTAAGCAGCCCTCTAAGACTAAAAGTTGAAGAGGAGTTGCTGTCCTGCATTAGTAGAGGGACTATCCTCATTCCCCATATTCAAATTACTAGGCATATGGTTATCTGTTTAGATGTTATCTCCAAAGGCTAGGTTCTTGTGGAAAGCAGCTACTTTTCATTTTGCCCTTTTGTCTTTGGATCCACAAAACCTGGTGCATTTTTTTTTAAACAGAATAAGTAATTTCAATGGTATAGGGAACACTTTGCAAGGAAATTTTCTTAATCCAGTTTAGCCATTTCTTTGCAAATTAGAGATCTGCAGACTTGCCTGAGACACTAAGAGATTAACCTCCCTTCCTGGGTCACACAGCTGATATGTGTTAGATATGTAACTTAAATAAAGGACTTCCTAACTTTGAGGCTGTCTCTATCATCTATGCAAAACTGCATGTTACATCATTAAATGTTTGCTATGGGACATCTAGGTGGTGCAGTGGATAGAGCACTGGCCCTGGAGTCAGGAGTACCTGAATTCAAATCCGGCCTCAGACACTTAACAGTTACTAGCTGTGTGACCCTGGGCAAGTCACTTAACCCCAATTGTCTCACTTTAAAGAAAAATGTTTGTTGTATTGGATCAAATTGGATTGGACTTAAATAATAGGTATTGGATGTCAAACTGAGAAGTTTAGCAAGGCTACAGAACCATTGGGTCAGTTGACAGGTCAATTGAAATAAGTAAATCAATAAAGGCAGTCACTATATTTAAATCAAGATGACATTTTCTTGGTCAATTTCAGTTGTGTGTGTGTATGATAAAGATATTGAGTTATTGTTCTAATTACTGTTAGAAAAAGGATTTGTCCTTGTGACTAAGCATGTTCTAAAGAGTCCCACAAAGCCCAACCCAAATATCTCCTACACATGTCTCCTGCATTACTTTGAAATCCCTACTACAACTAGACTCACTTCCTTGTCTTAACACTTTTTCTCCTGATAGAGTAACTTCTACAAAGAAGGACAGCATTGTTTTTGTTGGCTTTAACATTTTTTTTTTACAGAGGAAAGAATTTATTTCTTTATTTACATATTTAATGCACATATACTTTATTGGTGCTTTCTGGGTCCTCGTTGTCTATAAAAATTGTTACACTTATTTAGCAGCATCTTGAAGGGAGACTATCCAATCATACGTCTACCCTATGTTTGTTCCCAAACTTCATAGAGGTATCGTTATGTACATTTAGACCAAGAGTAGATGGAACTCCTTACATGCATGCCAAACCTTGGCTGGGTCAAATAAGGCTAACCAAAGAGGTTGGTAGAATTTTTTTTTTACCATTTTTTATTTAAAGTTTTGAATTCCAAACTATATTCCTCCCTACCTCCCTGCCTTCCCCTCTCCCAGAAACAGTAAGCAATCAGATATACATTACACATATGCAATTATGTAAAACATTTTCATATTAGTCATTTTGTACAAAAAACTTGAATAAAAGAAAAAATCAAAGAAAGTGAAAAATATCATGTTTCACTCTGTATTCAACCAATATCTGTTCTTTCTCTGAAGTCAAATAGTATGCTTCATCATTAGTCCTTTGGTATTATCTTGGATCATTATGTTGCTGAAAATGGTAAAGTCATTCATGGAATAATATATATTTTAGTGAGGCATTTGGGGGTTAAGTGACTTCCCCAGGGTCACACAGCTAGCAAGTGTTAAGTGTCTGAGGCCGAATTTGAACTCAGGTCCTCCTGAATTCAGGGCCGGTGCTCTATCTACAGCGCCACCTAGCTACCCCAGGAACAATATTATTAATGAGTACAACATTCTCCTGGTTCAATTCGCTTCACTATACATCAATTCATGTAAGTATTTCCAAGTTTGTTTGCTTGTTGGTTTTTCTGAAATAATCCTCCTTGCTTTTCTGTAACACAATAATATTCTATTATAATCATATACCACAGCTTCTTTAGCTATACCCAATTCACAGACATCCCTTTGATCTCCAATTCTTTGGCTTTAACTGTTAGCCTAACCTATTAAGTATGTGTATTTTCCATCTATGCTTTGTTTATTTCTGACTCAGAAATGAACACAGAGCTAATTAGCAGACCTGGGTTCAGATCCCATCTCTGATAATTACTAGCTGAAAGGACATGAACAAGTCCACTAATCCTGCTGAGCTTATTTTGTCTGCCTGTGAAATAGGTCTAATAATAGTTGTCCTATTTTCAGTCATAGTTCTAGAGTTGGAAGAGATCTTTCAGATCCTCAAGGCCAACCTTCTCATTTTATAGCTGAAACTCAGAGACATTACATGACTTTCATAGAGTTGTACAGCTTTTTCATTCTTGAGGATTTAGACAAAGTTTTACAAAATCCAGGCCTGTGGATGCGGAAAAGTACTTTTCATAATTTAAAGTCCTATATGCATCAGAGTGACCTTAGCTGACTTCTAGTTCTCCCTCATTTTGCAAAGTCAGGAAACTGAGGATCAGGGAGGTAAAATAAATTGCCCAAGAAAATAACTAATTATCAGGAGAGTCACGATTAAACTGAAGGACTTCTGAATTTAAATCCAGCCTTCTTTCCACCTAAGTGTGGAAAGTTCCACCACCACCACCACCATCATTATTGTTGTTATTGTTGTTCTAAAATTGGGATGGTATTAAGCCAGATTCTCTCTGTAAAGCAGAAGTATGCAAAGTCTTTTTTTTTTTCCTCCCTGGTCACTACATAAAAGAAAAGCCTAGAAATTCACACAAGGAAATATCTCAGCAACTCAGGGAAAGGGGTGGAGCGTTGTTTATTTGAAATGTAGCTGCAGCTGTGCTTAGAGAAGATGAATTTATGTAAGACTGGTGACTCTGGAAATCAGCTTTGTCTGCCCAATCACAGTTCTCTGTATTTCAAGAACTTCTGATTAAGGTATCAGGGTTGCCTTTGAAATTGCATATCCGGTTATCCTCATATATCTGCAGCCCTGGAGAAATGATCACCCCTTGCTCTTGAGTAATCCCACAGCAATACTCTTAAGAATGGCCCCATCAAAAGATACATTTATTAGTAAGGAAAGTAGCACAACAATCCATGAATACCCAGTCATATACAGAGAAAACAATTAGATGAAATAGCAGAGGTTCTTAATTTGAGGAAAGAGGAGAGATGATAGAGAACATTTTATTGGTTGCAATGGGAGAAGTGAAATAAATGTCTAAATCTCTAGGCAACATAAGGGAATCAGAGACCTGAAAAGGGATTTTAAAGATACCTTCAAAATAGGGGGACAATAGGTGTCAGAAGACCTGGGAGAGGGAGATTCAATCCAATTCAACAAATATTTATTACATATTTGTTATGTCAGAAGACAGAGTTGGGTAATAAAAAAACTCAAATTATGAGCTTTCAAGTGGGTAGTAAGTATTTAATTGTACTCACAATCCTTTACCCAGCCACAAAGATGGGAAAAGGCAGGGAGGTATCAGAGAACTGGAGAGCACTCAGTTTGAAATAGGTCCTAGGTAGGGAACCCCCCCCAAAAAAATAGACAGAAGCTTTTATCAAAACACATTCTGCCCCCTACACCAGGTCTGATAAAAAGAAGTATACACTGACTTAGCTCATTGAGAGAACTAAATAATGGAGGGAATTGTGTTACAGGATTTAATCAAATGAGCAGAGCAGGAGAAGATGGTATATAGTAATAACAATTTGTATGATGATCAAATGTGAATGACTTAATTCTTCTCAGCAATACAATGATCCAAGACTATTCTGAAGCATTTATGATGAAAAATACTATCCATCTCCAGAGAAAGAATTAATAGTGTCTCAATGCAAAGGACAGCAGACTTCTTTATTTTTCTTGGGTGTTTTTCTCTATGTTTTCTTTCACAACATGACTAACATGGAAATAGGTTTTGTGTCACTGTAGATACATAACCTATATCAAATTGCTTTCCTTCTTAATGAGAGAAGGAGGGCAGGGATGAAGGGAGAGCATTTAAAACTCAAACATTTTTTAATGTTAAAATTGTTTTTACATGTAAAATAATACTTAAAAAATAAAACCCTTGATTATAAAGGAAAAAAAAAACGTTACATTTAAGTGAGTTTGGGATATTTTCTGAATACATTATTAATATGTCCCAACATCCTTTGCCCGGTTCCTGTATAACTCTCCCTGTTAGCAAATAGAAATAGTTATCAGAATGAATTGAAATACCAGGCAAACCTGACAGTTTGAGCAGCACTTCACACCCACATTCCCCAAACATCCTAGAGGGAGCTAGAAGATCTGCTTCAGCCTCAGTCCTCTGAAATTAGTCATTAGTCAAAATAGACAATATATTAATCTGAATTCATATATTATTGGGGGGGTATTTTCTTTATGTTTCTAAATATTATCATGAGTGTGGCATAGAGAATGCAGAGTTGGCAGCATAGCCAGGAAAATGGGAATCCAAGTCCTGTCCATGAGAAATACTTTATGAATCTAGGCAAGTAACTAAACCTCTTAGTGCTTTTGGTAAAGCTCTAAGATTGTAGACTGCAGGTCAGTACCAACCAGCATTGGGAGATAGATATTTTCATCCAATTTTTCTAATACTAAAGAAATCACAGGTCCAATCCCTCTAATTTCCTTATATATTTTGAAATCATTTAAAGTTTATTATATCATTTCTGTTTTCTCCACTCTTCATATTTTCCTCCAGATCTCTCTGAATTCTTCATGTTTATTATTTCTTAAGGCATACTGATATTTTATTACATTCATATGCCAAAATTTGGGAGTTTACCAGCAAATGGCTTCAGCTGAGTTGGTACTGAAGAATCTTGTGACATGCAAATTCCCTTTCCTTATCATTTGAAGATCTTTCACCTGATTACTTGAAAAGTGTGCTTTTTACCATGAAATTGCAAAATTAAACCACTATATATCTTGGAATTTGAGGCACAGTTAGACCCTACATATGCTCTTTGGATTCTTTTGATTGGAAATTTTTTTCCCCCCTTGCATTCAGAAATTCTAGATAGGGCCATTTTATTTTTTCTTTCATTATAATGTTTAGGTGTTTTGTTTTGTTTTGTTTTTCACTTGTCACATTCTTTTGAGTAGTACACAATTTTAAATTTATTTTATTATTATTTCCATGCATTTGTATTCATATTTATCTGTTAATGAGTTAAATTATTTTTAATTATGACTTTTAGAAAAGTTTGAGAGACATAATTTCTGGATAATTAGTTATTTTATTAATAATACTAGTATTTTAATAAAAGAGGTTAGTGGAACCCTCAAATGCCAAAGACCCTCATGGAGGTGGACTCAAGGTTTATAGGGTATTGGACAAGTGGGTGTTCCAGGGGGGTGGCAATCAACTAATCTCATTCAACATTAGGACATACTCTAATGGTAGAGATGACAACCCATTCAAACTCATTCTATATAACCCTGGGAGTCTTCTACTAAATCCTTCTCTAGAAATTTATCTGATAAGCAGTATATTGTCTTTATCTTAAAAACTGATGCATACTACTGGAATACACAGTCTGCCTACCCTTTATCTCTTTCTGTACCCTAACAAGGATAAATACCAGTCACAGACACAGATTAAGGGATAAAAGTGACTTATTTAACAGACACTTAAAAAATCTTGCTGCTTTGGATAAAAGTTGAGGCAGTCTGAATGGGTGTGTCTAAATGCATCACTGAGATACATAAATAATTCAAAGGCCTAAAAACTGTGCTTTTCAATGTGGGCAAGATGGAACACTAGTAGGCCCTGAGTTTAACTGTTTGGACTGTGAAAATTTTGGATGTTGTGTAATTGCAGAAAAAAGAACCCTTTGAAATAATTTTGTTCCCCTGGTGTGGTGGCACATGCTGCCAATTCCTGATACTAGAATAGTTTGGTGACCCCTTTTGTTTGAGGGCTATGAAGTACAGTAGAAATAAAGCCTAGAGGAGCTATGCACTGTGTGCCGCCAATATGGTGAGTTCCCAAAAGAGGAGAGCCCTTAGTCTACCCAAAAAGGAGCTCAACTGACCCAGGTCACAAACATGGAGAATGTTCAATCTTCTGTGTCAATCAGTATGGAAATCAAGCCTCTTAGTGACCATTGTGATTCCACTCTGGGCAATATAGGGAAATGGTCTGAGAAATGTTTCATATAAATTTTACTTGGAAAGTATATTTTTCACAAAATAAACAAAAATTACTTATTACATTCAAGCACAAGCCTCTTGAACTTACAAATAACTCCAGAACAACATACAAAATATGTTTGGTTGCTAAGGGGAAACTGTGCATGATAGCTAATAATAATAGTTAACATTTTTATAGTGCTTACTGTGTGCCAAGCCCTGTACTAAATGTTTTACAATTATTATCTCACTTGATTCTCACAACAGCCTTGGGAGGTAGGTGCTATTTTTATCCCCATTTCACAGATGAGGAAACTGAAGCAAACAACATTTAAGTGTCTGAGGCCAGATTTGAATTTTCTACTACTCCAGGCCTGATTCTCTATCCACTGTGCCACCTAGATGCCTCTATTTTTGCCAACTTAAATGTTCAGTACAACCTGGAATCTTGTATCTTGACATAAAACTAAAAGAAAAACAATTGAGGACCAGTGACGTAGAAGGCTGTTAACCCAATGTATCTTCTTCTATGTACCAGAGTTTGAGACTGCATTCCAATGATTACATCACAGATTCATTAATGGAGAAAGGAAATGGAACTGCTGTATATTTTACCCTGAAACATCACATTGGCCAGCGGAATCATTCCATTTTTTTTCTTCTGTGCATGTATTTGCATAATTAAATTTTTAAAGTACCAGCAACAAGAAACAAAAATGAAATAGCAAAGTTTGACAATTTGAAGAATCATCAACAACCCCAGACTATTGAGTTGAATTGAAATAGGCATTAGAATTCTGTTTTCCTTAAGCAATCCCATTTTGTGAATTATTTAGCATATACTAGATAATGACATGCAACATCCTAATTTATCTATAATTCCAACTGAAATTGGCTACAGAGCAAACATTTCAAGGAGTTCTACTCTTTCAAGATTCCATGAAATGATAGCCAACAGATGCTCTAAAAAACATTAATGGGAAACTCAGAGAGCTGCCAACAGCTAATCTTTTCTTATTAAAATAAACGGGAATAAATTGTCAAACAAAAATCTACTTGAATTTTACAAGTTCTTGCAACAGAAGAAAGGATCATTGGTGAGTTGCTTTGCCCACATCTCTAGGAACATACTGAGATAGCTGCTGGTGGGTCCGCTTTCCCAAAGTCTCTCCAAACCCCATTCTATTTGGCCACTAAAGTGATTTTCCTAAAATACAGGTCTAACTGTTACTCCTCTACTCTATAAGCTCCTAGTGCCTCCAGGAGCAAATATGAAATGCTCTACTTGACATACAAAGCCCCTTATAATTTAGCTCTCTCCTACTTTTCCAGTTTTAGTACACCTTTACATCCTAATATATACTTTTTAGTCCAGTGACATTGGCCTCTTGGCTGTTCAATGTATAGGAAACTTCATTTCTCAGCTCTGGACACTATCTCTGGTTGTCCCCCATGCCTAGAACATTTTCTCTGCTCCACTCTACTGAATTCCCTGATTAAGTCCAGACTAAAATGTTATCTTCTAGAACATCTTTCCCAACCCCTCTTAATCCTAGTCCCTTCACTCTGTCAATTATTTCCTACTTATCTTCTAGATAGTTTGCTCTCTATATATTTGTTTGCATGTGATCTCCTCCATTAGATTGTAAGCTGCTTGAGGGCAGGGACTATCTTTTGACTCTTTTCGTTTTTTATCCCCAGTGCTTAGCACAGTGACTGGAATATTGTAGATGCTTAATGAATACTGAATATTTAATTGATTCCACCCTCTGTTCACCCATTTTGCCAGAAAAAAAAAATACAAGTATAGAGGTAAAATTTTCTTGTGAAGATAAACATTTGACTCACTCAGTCATGTTCAGTTGAAATTTAACTCAGGCAAGGAGCAAACCCTGTGCACTGGTAACCACCTGGACTTTTTCTCCATCTATGTATCTTTACATTTCCATGATCTATTTATAGCCACATCATGTCTCAAGAAACTTTCAAGTGGAAAAATGGAATTAGCCTGTAGGAGTGAGGAAATTTAGCAGTGCATTTTTCTTTCCTTTAATTTAAATATTTGGATCCTTTTCTCCAAGGCATCTCCCCTTTCTAAAATATACATCAATGTACAGTGGAAAAGTACTAGATTTCATGATGGAGTACCTGAAATTAAATTTGAGGGAAGCTGCTTACCATGTGTGTGAACTCAGGCAGGTCACTTAAACTCTCTGAATCTTAATTTCTTCATCTGTAGGATGAGATAATTGGACTTAATGATTTCTGACATATTTTCCAATACAAAAATCTATAGTCAGGAGAAAGTCCCCCACAATTACTGGCCAAAATATTGGTACAAAACATTGAGACCCTGTTGCCCACAGATAAGCATAATAAAGACAGGATTTGGGTCAGTGGTAGGTAGAGATCAGTAACCTTGCATCTTTAGGCTCCCTTATATACCAACTTGAATTCATTTACAGTAAGCTACAGGTTACCTTGGCTTTAACATTTTCTGAACCTTAAGTCAGAGAGTTATCCATCATAGATGGCTTTGCTCTCCTAAATACATGTAAGGGACTAAAAGAGACATGTAATTTTAAAGTGAGTCACTGTGTCTGATTAATATTAACTGATAATATTGTCTATGATTGAGGGACTGTCAGCTTACCCTTATCAGAGGGAGGATCATGCCTCTACAGCCTAGCAAACTGAAGGGCAGATGACTTGGAAGGCTCAGAAGTGATGAGCCCAGAATATAGCATCAAGAACTAACAGCCAGTTGTGAAGATGGCTGATGAATAGAACAAGGCATCAATACCAGTGACCTAGTTGGTTCACATGGTGAGAGTGACAGATTGCAGAAAAGTGATATGCCCATCATGTAGCATGCCTACTAAGTCCCATGGAGACCTTTCATTCAAGTAGAAATCCTGCATTCAGCAAGGAGGTGGTCTAATGAGAGATGCACTATGGTTATTTCAATGAAAAAGGAAAAAGAAACAGGGTTCTTGCAGCAACAGGAGTGTGAATTGTCCCATGTAGGGTATTATTTTGTGTGTGTGGTGTATCTCTCTCTGTCTCTCTGTTTCTCTCTCTCTCTCATCCATCTAGCTAGTGTATATGTATATTTGTGTGTTTATGCACATATTTTTCTGAGATAGTCTACTGTTCATAGGGAAAATCTTATGTTTGAAATTATTCTTACGCTTCTATTTTGTTAAAATAGCTTTGCTTTGAACTAATCATGTCCTCTAGACAACTGAAAAAAAAAAAGGTAAACACCTTGGTTGGAGGCTTAATATATCGTTTTAGTGGATATGTACCCACGGAGTACTTTGAACCTGGGATAACTTTATAAGGACCCCATGAGTGAGATGGCAGATGTCCAAGGTGTTACATTATCTTCCCATGTTTTCTTTACTTGTGACAGTTCAGATGTTGTCATCACCACTTCCATCTCTTTCCTCGGTGATAACTACTTTCAATATATACCTCTCCTGGAGATTTGAAGCATTCTCACTTAGCTTTAATTCAATGTAACCAGTGGCTACTGACTTTAATGTCTTTTCTTTGTAGTTTAGCAACTTTGAGGTGTCATTGTGTTTACAGCTGTGCCCATGCAGGGCATCAGCATAAAGTTATCCCATTTAGATAATTGGGAAATCTGTGGGATGCATATGGGTAATAGTAAGATGAAACCCAATAAAATAACTCTGCAAGCAAAAAGAGTATAAAATGGGTAATTAATAGTTGGTGAACATTTTCCTCTTATTTTTTTCTCCTTAGTGTAACTTTACTTTGTGGACTTTATTTCAGTTTTATTAACATAGTTGAATCAGTTTGGGATCCCCAAAACAGCTATAAGTTATTCTGACCACTTACCTGCTGTTTGACCTGACTTAAAAATTGAATATTTCCTGAATTTCCCAACTTTTAATCCTCCTCTTTTATATTTGAGCAGCCAAGCACCTATAACTTTGAAGATTTAGACTTTTTTACCACTTGATCAGTTCCTCCAATGAAGCTAATAACCATCCAGTCCTCACTGCGGGGCCTGTGGTTATTGTTATATCATCTGTAGACGGGTGCTCTGCAGGGATGGTTGTATCCCTGCCAGCCCCAATGCCTCTGCCATCTCTGACTGCTGATCCCACTGCCAAGTTCACTGCTGCTGGAGAAAAAATTACCAGTTATGAACAACTTGTTATCACTCCCTTTTCCACTGCCTGATGCTGCTGTTGTCTAATCTCTAAACCTCATAACTCTGGTTTTTATAGCATTCATTTTTCCAACTGTCAGACTATTCTAAACCACTACTCATCACACAGCAGGGGAGAAAGAGATGGAATGGGTGGTTTCCAAGAGGTAAGGTCATTTCAAATTAGTGCACATGGACGGGGACCAGGTTAAGGGCATGGTGTGTCTAAGCTGTTATACAGTTGCTTATCAGAATGTAATTAAGGTGGTGATGGTGGTGGTTTTCTTGTTTGTTTAGCTGACAAGAAATGTTCTAACTTTTCACAGCACTGTATCTGTATATTAGTTGGCACAGTTGATATGGCAATGAGCTGGGTGTCAAGAAGCCCTCTGCTGAAATCTTCCCTGATATATATCACATTTCACCTTTCTGTCACCTACAGATTCTGAATTAGGGAATATGGCAAATATGACTGCCTTACTCTCTTTTAATCCACATCTTTATCAAAATATCAATACTAGGAAATAGGTATACATAGCTCTAAAGAAGGTTCATTACTCAGAACCCTCTCCAGGGGTTTATTTGTGCTTGTATGGAAACAAACACCTTTGCTCCCAGGCACAAAATCTAATGATTCAGTCATTTACACCTGACTCCTTATCCTCACAGAGTAGAGAAATACTGGATTAAATCTTGTGGCATTAAGCACTAATCTGCAGCTGATGCCCAGAGAGATTACGCACACATGAGGATCTTGCAAACATTAAGTTCATTTGGTAAGTCAGAGTAAACCAAGATAACAGAAAGTACAGAGGATCTATACAAGATGTCATTAAACTGGGGTGTCTAGACCCTCAATAGGTTCATTAATAGATTTCAAGGGCTCCATAAAATTGAATGGGGAAAATTACATCATCAGTTTTACTAACCTAGAACTAAAATTCTGTGGTTCCTTCCATTGTGAATGTAGGTGACAAATAGTATTCTAAGAAAAAATCTATCTTCTTCACTTGAGAGATAAAGGAGAATGTCACAAAAAGTTGAACAACTCCTGTTACTCCCCAATGAAACAACCAAACAAAACCAAAAAGAGAACATAACTTCCATCTCTTGTCCCTGCCCAACCCTGCAATGATTGAGCTTGAGTCTACAACACATAGCCAATACGATTCAAAGAGAGAAGGTGCCCACTTCATTATTTTTATTTATTCAAAATTCCTTCTTGCATGAGTGTGTGAGGCTAAAATTTGGCTTCAGAAAGAGTAGGGTATGAAACATAGAAAATAATGGGCGAAATTCATTTTTCTCTGCTTTACTCCAGAGTGTGTGAAAACCCTATCAAAACAAATTACCTTGAAGTAACCATGCAAACCTATTCAATAAAGCAAGACCCATATCTGGTAGGTTCTCATAGGTCCTGTCCCTGTGACTATTCTCTTGCTGACTGCTATTTTTTTTTCATTGTAACTTTAAGGTACTGTTTTGACTATGTGAATTATGTATTCATGTATGTATGCATGTATTTGTGCATAGATGTATGCATGTATGTGTATGAGTATGTCATTGTGCATGTGTATATGTGTGTGTATATACACAAATTGTTTTACATGTTTGTTTATAGACATGTGTGTATCTGTATGTGTACATGTACATGAATTCACACACCTACTGATGTATAATCTCTACCAATGCATATTGCAGCTGGTCTACATCTTTATAAAGTCAGGGAGTTACTTGCCTGGGCCCCTGAGAAGTTGTGATTTACCCAGGGGCAGATGGCCCTTGTGCATCAGAAACAGGAATTAAACCTTGATATTCCCAATCTGATGTCAACTCTACTATCCAACACTGCTTCTAGAAAACTGAATATGGGTTATCCTTTATATAACACTTAAAATATATTAAAATTAATTTTCCTATATTGTCCTATATTGAATAGGTAGGGAGCGATTTTGAATCCTATTTTACCAGTAAGGAAACTGAGGTTCAAAGATGTTAAGTGATTTGTCTTAGTTTCATATCTAATTGGTGTCTAAGAGAAGATTGATCAAAGCCCCAGAATTCTTTCCATTGGCCAGGCTGCCTATTATGGTACAAAGGAGACATTATGAAGCATGCTTGGAGATTTGGGGGTATTTCAAGTGCTATGGTATATATCAGGTCTCACAAATGTGCAACCCTCCTGTTTGCAAGATTGTATTAAAGGCAGGGTAGTAATGTGGATAGAGGGTAGGAGGCTGTCATTCCACTCAGGAAGATCTGTGTTTGAGTCCTGTCTTTGATATGATCTGGCTATGAGAGCCCAAATTAATCATGTCAAATCTCAGTGTTTTCAGGGAACAACCACGGACTAGGTATTTGACCCATACTTCCTCTCTTGACCTTGTCCCATGTCATGCTAGGAAGAGACAGGTGAAATTTAGTATGGACAATGTATTGGTTCATTAGATACAACACTGGAAGTACTTTGGGGGTCATCTATTTCAGTCACCTTCATTTTACAGATGAGAAACTGAGACTGGAAGGGTGTAAAATTCTAGCTATTAAGTCTAAAATCTAATGAGTGGTCGCCTTAAATTAGAAGCTTTAGCACCAGTCTTTGGGCATTAAGTATTTATTAAAGCATACTAGGTATTAGAAAAAAGAGAATACATGGAATTAAGAAAAGGCCTATCTAGCCTAGAGTACCAGCCTGGTCTGGTTCTTCTTCAAATCCTCCCCCACAAGCCTGCTTCAACTATTAACTCCCCCCAAACCAAGTGTGGAAGCTTTGTATAGGTCTGTAGCAGAGGTGGTGCTTACACACTGCTTCAAGTTGATTGGTTAGCATCATCCAAATCCATTGGTTCACTGGACTTGAGGGTGATCTCCTGTTGAGTTCAAAGTCCTTAACTTCTGAGAACAATAGCCCCTTAAGGACCAACCAGGTGTGATTACAATCTAATTAACTTGAAGTAGGCTAATCAGCAAAGTCAAGCACTCTCACTTAATTCAATCAGTTTAGACTAATCTCCAGGTGGGCCTTTGAGTATCTGCCAAATCTCATTATTTTGTCACAAGACACAACAATGTAAAAGACTTGCCTAAGGTACCACAGGTAGAAAATGACTGATGAAGAATCAAGCAAAATCTTGATTCCATATTCAGAGGTCTTTCCAGTATATCACAATGCCTGCAATTTTAGATTGTAATAAGCCTCCAGGAAAAAGGGAAGGGACTTAATTAACCCTACAAAAATGTCAAAATAAATAAAGCAAGCCTTTGTCTCCTGAAGTGCTTTATTTTGTCCTGTTGGAAGAATTAGTGGCCAGAAGCAAAACTAGGGTAGCACTTTAGAACTTTATCCTCTGGGAAAAAATGAAAAGGTCAGCAGTAACAGCACCTCAGAGCAAACTTTCTTCCCTACATAACTCTGCTGCCTTTAAAACAGAGATCTTTTTTGAAAGGGTGCCATCTCCCCATTTCTTATATGTAGAAACTGGTGTGGTCCAGAAGGAGGTGACCTGTCTCCTCATGGTAGTCACAGGTAAGTTGAGACACTTGCTTTAGACACAAAAATTGCTAGTTTCATATCTTTATTGACACCTTTTTCCCTTTGTCCTGAACAATTTCTGTGGTCTCACATCTTCTGCCAAGTATCTAAAGGCTTTGGGTAGACTGAGTATAACACTTTATCTTGGATGGCCCTGCCCACAGTGGTACATACACCAATATTGTTTTTTTCCCTCCTCGACCTATTCAAAACTTCCATATCCTAGGTTCATAGGATTGGGGAGAATATGTAGGTATCATTTAGTTCAATATTTTCCATCTTATAGGTGAGGAAAACAGTCCCAGAGACGTTAGGTAATTTGCCTGAGGTCCGACAGCTAGGTAATGGCAAAGCCAGAAATGGCCATCCCTTTTTCCACTGCACTTTTCCTTAGTGTAATCTCTCATGAATGGAATTTCAAGAAATACAGGAAAAAGTGAGGTTAGAACTTTCCTTCAATATTAGGGCTCAACCCATGTCACCTATGCATAAGGACAACCCTGGAAAAATGGAAGAAAAAGGAACTTTTCTGGGCTCTGAGATCCTTCACTGCAGCAACAGGAAAGGAAGAGGGATAAGAAGAACAAGTAGATATTCTTTTGATGATACTGAAATGCTGGGTCGATGATCCATCAATGGGTCAAGAAGTATTTCTGGAATAGGGAAGGGGATCCCATAATAATCAAGTACTTTACCCTGTTGAAGAAGAAAGTCATTCCCTTCAAAGAGTTGGTTTCACTGACCCTTGCCTTTGTGGAGTTTGGGACCCAGACCAGTATAATTATTTAAATTAACTTCAACAAACATGTATTTAGCACATACTACATGTGCAGCAAAGCCCTGGGCATAATCAATCTTCTTCTCCCAATGGATTTTATTTTATTTTATTTTATTTTATTTTATTTATTTATTTGTTTGCTTTGGTGAGGCACTTGGGGTTAGGTGACTTGCCCAGGGTCACATAGCTAGTAAGTGTCAAGTGTCTGAAGCCAGATTTGAACTCAGGTCCTCCTGAATCCAAGCCCAGTACGCTATCCACTGGGCCACCTAGCTGCCCCTCCCAATGGATTTTTTATTTGGTAGGGCAATGGTAGTTAAGTGACTTGCCCAGGGTCACACAGCTAGTAAGTGTCAAGGGTCTGAGGCCGGATTTGAACTCAGGTCCTCCTGAATCCAAGGCCAGTGCTTTATCCACTGCAACTGAAACACAAAGTGATATCTGCCTTCAAGGAGCTTACCTTCCAATTGGAGAAGATAGCTGCAAACAACAATGCAAAAACAAGATATAAATCCAGAGTCAGAAGAAAATACTGATAATATGTGGGGGGGGGGGAGCGGGGGTTAGGGGGCATGTAAAAGAGACTCCTGGAAATGTAGGACTATGCGCCCTTGACTTAAGCTCCTCTGGACCCAAGATTCAAACAGCCAGACAATTGTGTTCTCCCAAGGTTTGAGAATCAAAGAGGTTGCTGCTCCCACCTCCCCATGTCTCCCCCCCCCACACACACACAAACACATCCAGTTAAGGAATTGAGAGTTTCAAAGTAGCTCCCCAGAAGCTATAAGCAGCTTCCCTTCCCCTGCCCTCCCCACCTCCATCTTCTCAGGAATGCTTGATTTGTCTCTGAAAATGGAAAAGCAATTACAGTCATTAACATGAACTGCTCAACATTTATGCCTAATTACCAGACAACACAATACTGATCATGCATACCATTCAGTGCCAGGTTAACTTTGTCGTGGTAAGTGACTCGGGCATCCTCAGGCTCCAGAGTTTGTCACCCACTTGGTCTGAGCATATGTTCACATCTTAAACTAATTAGAGGGATCACTGAATTTGGTAACAAGTAATTTGGGTTTCTTCTTCTCTTGTTTCCCCCCCTTCCCCCAATCACTGACCTTCTGAGAATCTATTTATGATTGCTTTGTTATCTCTTTTATTTTTTGTGATAAGTACATAAACTACTTAGGGCACAGGTACCCAATGCCCTGGGGCCAAAGGCCACATTTGTGTGGGTGTCCCCTATGCCTAAGCTTATAGCAATACTTTTATGACTTAGTAAAGGTTTTATGAGTTGCTGCAGTTAAAATCAAATCAAATCATGATCACAGCTGGGCCCTCATTGCTGATTGGCATGTCTTTTATTATTCATAACTTAATGATTCCCAATAGCATTCCACTTAACAGCTCCTCCAAGTCTTTTCCACTCTCCCCATATCCCATTCCCTAATCCTTTGCTTAGCATATGATCTCATCTCCTATTTCATTGAACAGGAGCACGTTTCTTCAGTTTGTCCACGTTCATTTCAATGATTATCTATATTCTCATTTTTTTTTCTTAAAGGACCAGAGATCACAAGGTAATAGATTTAGAGCTTTAACTGACCTCAGAGAGGATCTAGTCTTATCTGTTCATTTTACAAATGAAGAAATTGAAGGCCAACGAGCAGTGATTTGTTCAAGGTCACACAATTGCTAAATGACAAAACCAGGATTGGAATTCTAGTCCTCTCATTTCAAATCAATTCGAATTCAAAAAGTGAGGCTGGTGACTTTGCACAGCCCTGCCTCACTTAAATCCAGTTCACTGCAAATCTTAACATCACTTCCCTGATGTCATGGTCCTCTTCTAGAAGAAGGTCGAACTACCACCACCACCACAACAAGCTCCTTCCTTCTTGTCTCAGAATTCCAAGTGTCCTCATTCAAAGGACAACACATCCATCTATGCTGCACTCGTCATTCTTTTTTCTAATCCATCTGCTAGCTCTTCTTTCTTATATGTCTAATCTCTTTCTCTATTGATTCTATTTTTTCTGCCCCCCTTACATCCCAACTACCCCTATACAACTATTAATATTAATAAACAGTTTGCCTTTCCCTTACGATGCGAGTCCCATGGCAGTATGAATTGTTGTTTGCTTTTTCTTTATATCCCCAGGATACAGAACAGTACACAGCAAACAGTAAGCTCTTTAAAAAAATATTATAAATGTATGAAATATATTAAAATGATCAATGTTTATTAATGGGTTATGGAAAGGAAAGGAAAATTTAGAATACTACACATTTATTATTTTAAGAACTTTAATGTTTATTTTTTAGAATTTTATTTTCCAAATTACATGTAAAAGCAAATTTTGACATCCATATTTTAAAACTTTGCGTTCCAACTTCTCTTCCACCCTCCCTTTCCATCCCCCGAACCCCAAGAACTCAAACAATTCAATGTAAGCTATACATGAGTAGTCATGGAAAACATCTCTTCATTAGCTAGGTTGTGAGAGAAAACAGATAAAAACACAACTTAAGATTAAAGAGTTGTCAAAATGTTTCACTCTGTTTTCAGATACCATCAGTTCTTTCTCTGTAGGTGTATTCAATTTTCATAAGTCCTTCAGAGTTATATTGGATCCTTGCCTTGCTGAAAATAACCACGTGTTTCCCAGCAGATCATCTTTACATTATTGCTGTTATTTTGATATTACACATTTATTAATCCAGGCATAGTGCTAAGCACTACCAAGTGCTATTATTATCTCCATTTCCCAGCTGAGAAACCTAAGATAGACAACAGTCAAGCGATTTGCCCAAGATCACACAGCTAAGATTGATACACACAAATGGTTACTAAATAATTATTCATTCAATTTAATTGAACTCAACAGAATCTCCACGCATTCAAATCCAGCCCATCCTTTAAGAATAAATTCAGATATGCACTTCTTCATAAAGCCATATCCTTTCCCTCCAGAAAGAACTATTCTCTGTTTCTTTGAATTTTTATAACATTTAGCTTTTAACCCTTCAAGGCACCTTAATGAGTACAGTTTTATGCAGGATGAGAAGACTGTATAGAACAGATAAGATATAATATAGACATAAAAAGTTCATACTGACAAACATTTATTAAGTACTTATCAGGTATCAGAAACTATGCTGGGTCCCAGTGAAAGCTTGGTACAATGGGAAGAGACCTAGTAGGAGTCTGCATTCAAATCTTTATTCAAACATGAACTGCATTGCTTTGGGCAAGTATTTCATCATGCTGTTACTCAACTCTTATCTCCAAAAGAAGGAGACTGGACTAGATGACCTCAAGTCTCTTTCAGCTCTGAAGCCATTGGGGCTCTGATTTTTCCTGGACCCTTCCAATTTCCCTCTCTCTTTCTGAGGAAAATGACAACTTCATATTTAACATTTGTGTCTCACAGGTGCCTAACATGGGACCCTGTATATAGCAGGTATTCAGGAAACACTGGATGAATGGCCCACTAAATCAGGCTCATTTGACTAGCAATCTTCAGAGCTAGAGCTTAAGGAGAAATTTGCCCAAAGTATCCAAACATAGAAGTCCTGTGAGAATTCAGCATCCTCAAGGCCCTCACGAAAGCAATAACAAGTGATTCAGCTTTTCAGCTTTCATTTTCCCAAGTGCAAAATGAGGAAAATAATAGTTACCTAACTCTAAGGGGTGTTGTGAGGACTAGCTGGTGGACAGTTTAAAAGTGCTTTTAAGATGGAAAGGGCTATAAATGCTCTAAGGAAAGTGGATTTGTGTGTGTGTGTGTGGGGGGGGAAGCTCAATTGCATGAAACCATTGAACCGTAACATTACCAAAGTTAGTGTGTCTTCTAGGCGGGCAATGCTCTACCAATATGGGATTATATGGGAAATTAACTCCACATCACTTTTTATTAAATTCTATCTATCCCCGCCCCTCCCCCTGATTTTTGTAGCTAATCTTTGCCCAGTGAATCTATTCCACACAAAGCTCCAGTTATGGCATACATTAAAATAGATGGTGGTCATAAGTAAAAGAAGAAAAGAGCACAGATTATAAAATGGGAATTAATTACACAGTTAGGAATCATTGCCCCTCCACTAAAACCTGGAATATTCAATATGGTTTTAAAATTCATAGATGGAGTTGGACTTTTTTTTTCCCCTTTTGACTTTATTTGTCTTTCTTTGATGTGCAAGTATATTTTGTTTTCCTGTTGAGATAGACCTTTAAATTCATCGTGGAAAAAAAAATAACTTGTAATATTAGAATTGCCAAACTGAAATATTTTGAATATCATTTTCAAAGAAGTCTCATTTTACTCCTATTAATGTCACCTGATGGATTCAACTGAGTAAAAGTGAATCATTTGCTATACTTCCTCTTAATTAATTCATTTGCATATTTTTCTAATTGGAAGAAATTATTTTAAATAACTAAAATTTATCTCTAGATTAAGTAGAAAGAATAGGTAAGAATGTTCATTCCTTTTGGAGCAAGAAAGGAATTTGATTAAAATGAAAATTAGAGTAAATTGCAAAGATACTTTTATAACATCCTTACCATCCTGTGATTATACCTTAAATAAAGCAAGATCTTGACCCATGAATCTGACTTTTGAGTCTTAATTTCAAAAACATGGAGATTAGTAAAAATTGCATAACTGCAGCCAGGATTAAGAAGCTCATAGCATTAATTCTAAGGCTTTAGATTTGAACATAAAGAATATGCCAGACATTTAATATTTGGATTTCAATTTAAAGATACTTTCCAGGTCACACAATTTTCTTAAGCACATTATTTTAAATGATCAAAATAGTTGATAGAATATCATACAGATTCAGAATAATTTGTTTCTCCTTGAATTCGGCAAGAAGTATATTTTCACAACTGCTATAAATTTATTGTTTCTCTTATAGGTTATTATTCATTATCTAAAGATTTATTGAGTACTGGCTACAAGCCCAACAAGCATCTATTAAGCACCTAACATGTACAGAGCAGTGTGCCAAACACTGGAGATAAAAGATACAATGAAAATTAATCTTCTGTCCAAGAAGATCTTAAATTCTTCTGCAGGATTCAATATATAAATAGATACGAATATACTGGATACTTTGAAGAAGAAGAAAGAAGTACTACTAACTAAATGAATTAAGAAAGTCATGTAGATTGGGACAGCTAGGTGGCACAGTGGATAAAGTGCTGGCCCAGGATTCAGGAGGACCTGAGTTCAAAGCTGACCCTTAGAAACTTGACACGTACTAGCTGTGTGACCCTGAGCAAGTCACCTAATCCTCATTGCCCTGGAAAAAAAAAAAAAGGCATGCAGCAAAAAATGGCTCATAAGGTTGAAACTGTAAAGTTCCAGTTTCTGTAGGAAGATTTAAGGTCCTCTTTTAGAAGGGAAGTTGGAGTGAAGAAAAACTAAGTTCAAATCATCCATCAGACCCTGTGTCAACCTGGGCAAGTCACTTAACTTCTCAAATTTTGTTTCCTACTCTGTAAACTGGGGGCAATAATATCATATGACATTTTTTTTCTAAGAAAAAAAAGTGAAAAATGTTAAATGACTTCAGGTTTTGTGTATGTTTGAGGGAATGGAAAACAAAGCCTTAGCATGTAGATGTGGCAGGTAATAGTAATGCACCCAGGAATGTTATTCTAAGGTTGGCAAGGAAGAGAAAGTTAGGGGAATGATTCTACATCTCTACCAATAAATATATTACTATGCGTTGCCAATCGAATCAGTTGTGTTTCAACTTTGGAGAATTTATAAATTCACAAACAAAAATAGAATCAACATTCCATCTGCCATCTATTCATCTATTTAAGCTATTTTTTCTAAGAAATCGAATTATTTACATTATACATAATTAGGAAACCAAGAAAATAATTCTTGTGTGGGGTTGAGATTGCTAAAGGTAAAATGAAATCCACCTACAGGAAGTGTTTTAGATGGAAAAAAACAACTGATCTTAGAATCACGGGACACTGGTTCAAAAGATGACTTATTGCATTAATCATATTAGCAAATTACTTCAAATCTTTTGGCTTCAGAATTCTAATTTGTAAAATGAGGGAGTTGGAGTAAATTACTTTTACTTCTACATGTTGTCATCAGTCCTGAAAATTGAAAGGAAAAAGAAGCACAGAAGAAATTAGAATTTCATAGCTTGATCCCATTCTAACTTAAAGACAACAAAATAAACAAGAAAACCTTAGGTTCAGTAAGATGGAGTGCCTCAGTCAACCCAAGTATGAAAAAGTTTTCAAGTTAAAGAGCCAAAAAGCTACCTGAGCAAATATTGAATTTTTATTTATTTATGCTTTGTTTTATCTGTTTTCATGCTATTTACCCAAATAGAATGTAATCTCCTGGAGAGGAGGGATTTTCTCTTTTTTGTTTTTGTTCTTTGTTTGTTTGTTTTACTTTCCAGAACAGTTCCTGCCACATAGTGCAGGCTTCATAGATGCTATCTGATTATTTTTAATAAAGAAAACGAACCTGGAAAAAATGAACTGTCAGCTCTAAATATATGGTCCTAAGCAACTTAACCTGTTCTTTTTCCTTGGATTTTGGAATTAGTTTTCTTCATTTTTACGGCTCTACTTCTCCTTAGTCCTGAAATGACTTAGATAGATATCCTGATAATATCTTTTGTTCCCTAATATTATTTTTACACAGTCAAAGGATTTAATGTAGTCAATGAAACAGAAGGAAAGACCTTTAAGTTGTGGTGGGGAACACTCTGCTTCTAAGAATGGAATTGGTTTTTTATAAGTCCTAAAATATAACCATAAAGGTATAGTCTCTAAGAAATGGTGGGGATGGTAAGGAAAGAGGATAATAAGTGTGACTACATAGGAAAATGATTCTAGATTGTATATTAAAATTCTGAGACAGGTATTATTCAATAGGATATGACATTTGTGGAACAATATGATAAACTATCTTCAAGTGGCTGAAACTGGGATTCTCTATAAGAAGGAACTGGTTCTTCTCAAGGATCACTGAGTCAGAATCAACCCTTCCAACCATTCAAATGTTTACTGCAACAGTAGAAAGTCATGAGGGGGAAATGCTCTTAGAGGCAAAACAGAAAAACAACAACAAAAAAACCTTCGTTAACAACTCTGTAGTAAGTCAAGGTTATGGCTTTAAAAATTATACATGAGTGGGTTTAATGTAGAAGAGGTGGGAATTTAATCCTGGACCAATGGAGGCATTAGCAGAATTTTTCATTTTGATGGATTTTAGCGTATTTTATACAGTATGTTCAATTCTAGCACTTTTCCCCCCAAACCCCAGTGGAAAAGTAGGATGATTAGTGAGGCATTCTATAGTATTCGAGAAGAAAAGTGATATATAAAAATAAAATATTATATTAGTTAGAGGCTTTGTAGAACCATAAACTTAACTTATTAAATATAGAAACATCTGATTTTATTGGCAATGTAGATCTCTCTGGCTTTCACATCTTCATTTAGAAGGATAAAAGAGGAAAATAATTGGACACGTTATAAACTAATTGTGCTATGGAGACATTATTTTCAGGTACAGTTATTCCTTCTGGTAAACAAATTTCCTAATACAATTCTTTTCTCTTATGTTAGTGAATATATTTCCTTCATATCTGGTTTTACAAATGTGCCAGGATGAGACAGAAAATAGATTAACAAGAGTCACAATAATATAGATGGGTAAGGTGTTGCTCAAATATACTTGGCTAGTCTGTTAAAAAGGCCCATGAATGAGACTATATTTAAACCACCTCCAGTGTACATATTGTAAAGTGAATGCAAAAGCAGTTTAGAAATCAATTACTAATCTTAAAATGTGATGAGACATTGTTCATTAGGTATTAAAAACCACAAACAAAAAGTCTCCACACATTAAAGGGCTGTTCTTTATAGATACCACCAAAGCATAAATTTGTGAAAATGTTAAATATGTTAATGAATATATAGCTAAACAAAACAAAAAAAGGATAAATATTAAGGAATAATTCTGTGCTTTAAAGGACAGCTGTTTATAAATGGTCAGGAAAATAGAAACACACACACACTTCCACACACAGAGACAGAGACAGAAGACAGAGAGACAGAGAGAGAGAGAGAGAGAGAGAGAGAGAGAGAGAGAGAGAGAGAGAGAGAGAGAGAGAGCAGTAATAAGAGGAGGAATGAGTTCTTTTGGATATTTTGGAATATTTGGAATATTTTGGGATTAAAAGGGGCAAAATGTATAGTACTTGAATAATTTTAAATATAAGGTTGTGTTTTGTTCTGGATATTTTCAATCATTTTCTCTGAATAGTTATTAACTCGGTACATAGGTAGCTGTACATAGGTACAGGTCTTTATTTCTTGACTAGGTAGCCATTCCTTGTGATTTTCATTTAATTTAAAAGGCATTCTGGGAGTCTATGGGTCAGAAGGGCATCCAGTTTTCATGACAGTTGGACCCTAAGAGGCCTGTCAAATAAATCATTGCCCTATCATATAATTTGAGACTAGATACTTCTCAACTTCTAAGAGACTCCTGTCAAAGAGTAGAAAAAAAAAAATTAACAGTCCTGACTCATATTTACCTCAGAGAAACTGATTCAAGTCCCTACAGTGTCCAATCATAACTATAAGTCATTATGGTCATTCCACCTTTGAAAAATGTCTATTTAGTATAGAATGGTTAATAAATCCAGCTATACCTGGAACATTTTGTACAAAACCCCTTCTACATAGTATTGATGGTGTTAACCCTTCAACACAATTCTTAGATTAAAATCTATCTAGACTCCCTAAAAGCTTTCTATTGGAGACTTTCAAATCCAGAATCTAACATTAGACCCATGCCAATATTTATTCATTGCTCAGAATATGCTTCTGAAATGTGCTGACATGTGAAGACCTATCTTTGTGGATTACAGAGTCATGGTACATTGTGCTTTGACCAATGTTGATCATTGTAAAAGGAAATGTAGATGGTGGCATGCTAATGGTTAGGCTATTTTTTCCTCATGTAAAAGACATTTTCTGACCTATTTTTCATCATATATGTGGATGTTTATTGTGCATATACTTATATGGTAGGTATAAATTATGTATGTATGTATGTAAGTATTTGCATGTATCTCACTCCCTTATCCCTTTTAAAACTGTCAGCAGCCTGCGACGCTCATCACCTCAAACATAGAATGTTCATCAGCGTTCGTGCCTCAAGTCACTTTCTGGTCTGGTGCATCCTTCATTCAGCTGTCAAATTGATCTTCAGCTGCAGATCTGACTACATCACCTCCCCGCACACAAAAACTCTCCAAGTAAAAGCAGAGGGAGAATAGGAGATACTGCCATCCCCTGATCTGGGACTAGGCTTGAGACATCAGCTGTACTTTTGCCCTATTTCACCCACCGAACCAGGTGTCTGGCCCCTTGTGTCTGTCTTCCCTAGAGCCCTACTGCAAATCTGCCCTGCCCTGAGTATAGCACTTTGGTCCATTCTCCTATCTGTGTAACTCTTCTATGTCTCCTTTAGCCAATCCTGAGGTGTTCTTGAACCCTTTGCTGGCCTCTTCACTCCACAGGCTCACCCCCACTTTTATGCCTCCCTCCCTCTCTTCTCCATACTTGAGTAAATTGGTTTTATGTTTTTAAAAAATCCCTTTACATATAGGTCTTCATAACAGTTCTAATGATTTTGTTTTATATAGAGAAAAAAAGATAACCATATTATACATATATACACACATATATATATGTACACATATGCATGTATATATACATGTGTGGCAGAGATATGCTTATATTTACAAATAAGGAATGTCCAAAAAATCTTTGTGCATTTTAAAGCTTTGACAACTTGAGAAGTATAAATGCTAAATACTTTTTAAAAATTTTATTTTGCACTGATTTAGTTTTCTGAATTTTTAATTATAAAACTTTTAATTTTAATAAGATGAACCATGTTATTATGTATTACACATACAAAAATTTGTAGATTACACTTTTTCAGACCAGCTGATGAGAAGAGGAAGACTTCTTACTTGGCCACCTCAGTCACCCAATTTCTCTCCATTAGTCTTTTTTACTGTGACTCATTTCAAAACTGGCACAAATACATAAAAACCTTACTGTATGTGTTATCTCATTTAGGATTATAGATACAAGCCTTTTTATCCCTAAGCAGCAGCTGATGCAAGCTTTCACAAGTTCAAAATTGACTAACATTATACTGGAGCACAAGACAGTGGTTATGTTGAACTTTAATTTTAAAAAGTGTTTTAGCATTTAAAATATTAGTCCTTACAATATATTTGTAAGTTTTTAGATTTGTACTTCTAAAATTATTAAAGCTTAAAATGCACCAAGGCTTCTGGGACATGCTGTATATGTCTTTTCTTGAAATTACTTTATGATGATATTGATACATTAAATATTTATTGAGTGAACGTTTTGTGCCATATATTGTATTAGGATTTGTTGATACAAAGGCAAAAACAAATAATCCCTGCTTTCAAGGATGTACTTAATTAATCAGAATGAACATAGAAAACTACAAAATATAAGCAATAAAAAGGCAAAGCAATTTTGAGGGGAAGGAAAGTGAAATAAAGGTAGCTAATTTATTTTTAAGTTGATTCTTTGGTTATTGGACAGGAGATAATAATGATATCAATGATGATGATAAAAGGTGACATTTTATTCATTGAATAAATATGAATATGCAAAAAAAAGCATAAGTGACTCCAGATGTGGGAACTCCATCCATTGATACAGATGACAATCTGTCTATGAATTAATAGTTTAGTTTACAGGACTTCTCTGAAGCCCTTGGTAGTTGTTATTTGCACAGGTCATACAACTAGTAAATATAAATGCTACCATTTGAAATAACATATCTAACTGCAAACCCTGAAATCTATTAAGTTTATCATTCTACCCCCCTTTTTTGAATCAAATACAGTTCAAAAATGTTTTATTAAGAGGTGATAAAAGCATTTTATTAAGAGGTGTTAACAGCATTAGACACTAAATAGAACTATGCACTTATTAAAGAATGAGCCTTTAATATCTGAATGTTGTTGTATTTTAAAAGGAATTACATGTAATCAAGTTACTTAGTAAAGGGACCTTCCATTAAAGACCTATACAATATCTTGTGAGGATGTGTGTGTGAGAGAGAGACAGAGAGAAATAGAGACTCTGACAAATATGAACTCTGTATGGTCTTTTAAAGCTTTTGAAGCTCAAAGGACTTTGAGGATGGACCATAAGATCAGCATACGTACCTGTCAAATGAATCCTAGTCCATTTAAATATTAGAGAGGTTTATAGCAAGGTAATTGATTTTAACTTTAATTGTTATTTCATCCAGTCATTTGTTCATTCATTTATTTGTTATTTGTTCTACTTTTTTGGCTACAGCAACTCTTGAACATCATCTGCTAAGTCATTGATGGTTTGCTATCTGCCTTGTTAGATGAGACACCCATGCCAGTGATATCAAAAATCCTTGAAATATTGAACAAACACATATTGAAAAACCAAAGTACACAATGAAGGCCAATGTCCTAATCTAAAACAAAATAAAACCTACAACTGAGTATTTAAATCTATTGTCATAAAAATAACAGTTCACCAACATGGGGTACAGAGCAATTTGAAAATATTTATTGTTATTGAAGTCTTGGCAAAGCAACATCATTTGATTAAGAACATTACCCCCATCAATCAAATGAAGTTTGAATACAAGCAATTTCTTACTTATAAATAATTTAGGAAATAGAAAAAAA
Source organism: Dromiciops gliroides (assembly GCF_019393635.1). NCBI lineage: Eukaryota > Metazoa > Chordata > Mammalia > Microbiotheria > Microbiotheriidae > Dromiciops > Dromiciops gliroides. The sequence goes on from NC_057863.1 coordinate 25,536,978, forward strand.
ATGGAAGACACTTAGTCCAGGTCTGCAGTTGACCTTGGAGATGGAGAGGCAGTTTTCTATTATTTCATTGTTCTTCATGCATAAGGACTAGCCATCTTTGTTTTATTCAATGTACAGAAAGCAAACATACTTAAAAATGGCAAAGAAAAAGAAACCCAATGTAGGATGAATGTGACTGCTCACTTTGGGCAGAAATGAAGTCCAGTCTATAGATGGAATCATTCACACCAGGAAAGCAAAGAAACAATGTATTTCTACTTTTGCCTCTATGAATTAAAATATATGGCAAATTTAGATGTTTTAAAGAATTTTAGAATATCATTTTGCATTTCAATAATGGCTTTCCTGGGGGCGGCTAGGTGGCTCAGTGGATAAAGCACCGGCCCTGGATTCAGGAGTACCTGAGTTCAAATCTGGCCTCAGACACTTGAAACTTATTAGCTGTGTGACCCTGGGCAAGTCACTTAACCCCCATTGCCCCACAAAAAAAAAAGAAAAGAAATAATGGCTTTCCTGTACATTTAGATTACTAAATTTTGCTGAATATTTATAATAAGTTAAAAGTTTACAGAAGAGAGCATGTCAATCAATATCAAGGATTAAATATCTAAAAATAAAAGGCATTCCCTTTCAACCTTCTCATTTTACAGATAAAGAAATTGAGGTGTATGAAGGTTAAAATGTAATGCTGCAGATAATGGAGCTAGTAATTGGAAGAGATTGGATTTGATAACAGATCCTCTGATTCCAGAAGGAGGGTTCTTTCCATCTTATAGACAACCTCCCTTTAAAGAAAGTAGTTATACTCTGAGTCCTCACTCACTTTAATGTGTAAGTCAGTCATTCTGTGTATTCTCCTTATCACCTCATATTGATGCAGCTTGTAGACTAATGACTGACTGAATCCTGTTTTTCAAAAGTAAAATTATTTAGCCACATACTAATAATGATTGGAATCCTTTCAGTTCCTAAGGTATACACTGGTTATAAATTACATGATTGTGGGAACCACACAAATTTTTTGTATCACTAGTGAAGGAGTGGAATAAAACAAGGCATCTCTGTCCTGGAAAGAATTTAGACGCAGGTCTATTACATGCAAAATTAGATCTATATCTATAGACATAGCAAAGAGTAGAGTGAAGTGATTTAAATACATTTCCCTAATTCTTATGGGAAACCCAAGTGCTATAGTGCTAGACTTTGCATTAGAAATAATCTAAAATCCATCTCTGTCATATACTACCAGTGTGACCAGAAGCATGTTAGGTAACCCTTGTTTGCTATAGCTACCTCTTTGAGAAAGTGTGGATAGTAATCCCTGGATTAACAATCTCAAAGAATTGTTGTATGGCTCAAATAAAATAACATATGCAAAATACCATATGAATGTATGCCATTCTTTTTATGATAATGATATATTAAGATAAGGTAGCTAGGTAACACAGTTGCTAGAGAACCCAACCTGGAGTCAGGAAAATGAAAGTTCAAATTCTCTGTCAGTCATTTACTAGATCTATGACACTTGGCAAGTTAATTAATCCTGTTTGTCTCAATTTCTCTATCTATAAAATTGGCTATAGAAGGAAAGGATAAACTATTCTAATATCTTTGACAGTAAAACGCTAAATGGGACCATGAAGAATAGGGCATGACTGAAATGACCAAACAAAATGAAGAATCGTTATGTCACATTGAGGGATTTTTTTTTTTGTCATGGACTACTTTGTCAGTGTGGTGGAACCTATGGGTCCCTTAGAATGTTTTTCAATGCATAAGATAAAATTCATAGGAATGCAAAGAGAATCAGTTATTTTGATGTTACAGTCATCATTTTTTGTTTGTTTTGTTGTTGCTGTTGTTTTTAATTCATAGACCCCATTTTTTTTTTAGTGAGGCAATTGGGGTTAAGTGACTTGCCCAGGGTCACACAGCTAGTAAGTGTTAAGTGTCTGAGGCTGGATTTGAACTCAGGTACTCCTGACTCCAGGGCCAGTGCTCTATCCACTGAGCCACCTAGCTGCCCCTAGATCCCATATTAAGAACATTGTTTTTCATTGAAAGACAATATAAAAGAAGCTAAGGCATGGAGAGCTTGATTCATATTAATCTAGGAACTATCTCAGTAAAGGAAATCAGAGATCTCCTGAAAAAGCAAAATGCTTGGCTAATGAGGATGAATTGACACCTCTTAAAAACATCATGTTATTAAAGTATTTGCATTGGCATTAAAATGAAAGAAATCTGTCCTATCTCCATAATTGCCTCCATCTTCCATTTCTCTCTGTTTTTCAAGACAACATTTATTTCTGAGAAGGATTTTCCTGTGCTCTTGATTTTCTATAATATTCTGTTTCTGAAGATCTTCCCAGTATTTTTATCCAAGCTAGCTAAAGTTATGTTTAACATGATAAAGTAACATGTTAATCACTCCTGAGAAATGGAAAAGTCACAAAAATGTTTTGAGTTGAGTTGAGTTTCTGAATTTACAGATTAGAGTCTCCAAAGAAATGCCACTTACAAAGACAATTTAAATACTGCACTCATGTCATCATGTAGTATATTTTAGAGAACAGATTGCTTCCTTGGCTACCCCTGCTCTGCTTTTCTGATTCATGTAGGCTGAATTATTGAGAATGGTTAGAAGAACATAGCATAGTGACTATGATAAGCAAGTTCCCCTTGAGCCTATAAACTGAACACTGGAGAATTTTTGTCCATTTACTGAACTATCTAAAATTGTTGTTGTTGTTTTTTTTTTATAATTCCAGTAAAACCTGTCCTTTCTAGGATATGTGAAATTTGGGGAAAATAAGTGGTCTGTCTCCTAAGCAAGACACAAACACTAAAATTTAAGTACTTAGTGATGTTTCAAATAGATGTGATTGTGAAATTACCTTAATAATTTACTTTCTATGCTATTTATATTTTCTGTAATTAATGGGAGAATAAAATCACTTTTTAAGAATAGGAAACATAATTAGAGACAATTTATTATAATATTTTTAATTAAAAAAATAACCTTCAGAAGAGAATAAACTTACTTTTAGGAAACCACATGAGGAGCAGAGTAAAAATTCCATTCCACAGCCCAACTCCAAATTGTAGAATTGTAGAATTGCAGAATTTGCAAGGATGCCATTGTCTCTCTAGTATAATATATCTCTGAAAAAAATATTCCCTGGTGATTAATCAATCAATTCTAAACATTTAGCCAATCTGGTACTGGCTAGGAAATAGAGTGGTGGATCAGTAGAGTAGAATAGGGATGGATTACAGTATACTAAATGACTATGGTAATCTAATATATGATAAATCCAAAGATCCAAACTTTTGGAACAAACACTCATTATTTGACAAAAACTGCTAGGAAAACTGGAAAACAGTATGACAGAAACTAGGTATAGACCAACATCTCACATAGTATACTAAGAAAAGGTCAAAAAGGGTACGTGAATTATACAATAAAGGTGACATCATAAGACAATTAAGAGAGCATGGAATAGTTTCTTTGTCAGATTGATGGACAGGGGAAGAATTTAGGACCAAAGAAGATACAGAGTGCATCACAAAATGTAAAACAGATAATTTTGATGATATAAAATTTAAAAGCTTTTGCACAAACAAAAACAATGTAAGCAAAATTATAAGGAAAACAAAGAACTGGGAAAGATGTTTGCAACAAGTATCACTAATAAAGGCTTCATTTCTCAAATATATAAAGAACTGAGTCAAATGTATTAAAATGTAAGTCATTCCCTAATTGATAAATCATTACAGGATATGAACAGTTTTCAGACAAAGTAATTAAAATTATCTATATTCATATGAAAAATGCTCTAAATCCCTATTGATGAGAGAAATGCAAATTAAAACAACTCTGAGGTGCCAACTCACACCTATCAGAGTAGCAAATATAAGAAAAAATATTGCGTGTTGATGGGGATAGGGGAAAACTGGGACAATAATCCACTGATGGTGGAGCTATAAAAAAGATCCAACCATTCTGGAGATCAATTTGGAACTATTCCAAAAGGATTAAAGAACTCTACATACCCTTTGATACAACAACACCACTACTAGATTTATATTCCAAAGACATCCCCCAAAAGACAAAAATACCGATTTGTATAAAGTTAAAGCAGCTCTTTTTGTAGTGTCAAAGAATTGGAAATCAAAGGAATGTCCATCAATTGGGGAATGGCTAAACAAGGGGTGGTATATGACGGTGATAGAATATTATTGTGCTATAAGAAATGACAAGCAGAATGATTTCAGAAAGTCCTGGAAAGACTTACATGAACTGATGTATAGTAAAGTGAACAGAACCTAGAGAACATAGTACACAGTGACAGCAATATTACTTGATGAAGACCTGTGACTTACTTGATTATTCTCAACAATAACAATGATCCAAGGCAATCTCATAGGGCTAAACATGAAGCATACTATCCATCTCCAAGGAAAGAAGTGATATTGATTCGACACAGGCTGAAGCATGCTATTTTTCACTTTCATTCTTTTTCTTTTACTCAAGTTTTCTTATACAAAATGACTAATATGGTAATGCTTTAAAAACATAATTGCACATGTATAACCTGTATTTGATTGCTTACTGCCTTAAGGAGGGGATAACAGATGGAGGGAAGGATAGAACCCAAAACTTTAAATAAAAATATTTATTATCAAAAAATACCCTGAATTATGGCTTTTGGGATATTATTTAACTTATATCATCTTAGACATTGAAATGACAAGATTGGAAGGTACCATAGAGGTCAATGATTCCAAGCTCTTAAACTGTTGTATGTCAATCCTAATAAGGGGTCAACTAGTTTCTTTTGAATACTGGCAACAATAGGGAACACACTCCCTAAAAAGATTACAAATTTATTATTGATAATAGCTCACATTATTACAGCACTTCAAGGTTTGTGGAGTGCTTAACATACATGATATTCAATACCCAAAACAATCTTTAAGGTAGGAGCTAATATCATATTCATTTTTCAGTTGAAAAAACTGAGGTTCAATAAAATTGAGTCACTTGCTCAATCACCCAGTTACTAAGAGTCTGAAGGGGACTTTAAATGCCGGGGTCTTCCTGATTCCTAATCTACAACTCATAATGCCCCTTATTTTGATGCAGTGGATAGAGCACCAGGTCTGTAGTCAGAAATACTCCTCTTCCTGAGTCTAAATCCAGTCTCAGACACCTACTAGCTGTGTGATCCTTGGCAAACCATTTAACCCTGTTTGCTTCAATTTCCTCATCTCTAAAATGATCTGGAAAAGGCAATGGCAGACCACTCCACTATCTTTGCCAACAAAACCCCATATGGGATCATGAAAAGTTGGACACAACTGGAAAACAAATGGACACATCACTTCTAGATAAAGACTGGGCCACCTTAAAATATGTCAAATAGAAAAAAAAAGTATACATTTTAAAAAAAATGCTCATTCTTACCATTATATATAGACACACACAACCATGTAGGTGTGTATGCATATATATATGACATATGTGCATATATATGCATATAGAAATATATCCACACACATTCATGCATGCATGCATGTGTTCTAAGAGGCAAACAGCTCTCTTTATTAGCCTTACAAATAAACTCTGCCAATTCTTTTTCATCAAGAAATTCAACCATTTTAGAAAACGTTCCCTGGATCTTCTGAGTCCTAAGTAATAGACTAACTGTCAACAATACACTTCACAAACTGGGATAAATGTCACTGTGGGATTTATAATATGATATTTTAATAGAAATGACCATCATTCCTTAGCATGATTTTTTTCAAAATAGATGTGTGACCCTTAGTAAGGAATTTAGCATATCTCTGTGTCATCTGTAAAATGGGGATTATTACAGAACCTAACTTCCAGAGTTGTTGTAAAGATGAACTGAGATACCATATGTCAAACATGTCACAAAACAAAGTACTATAAAATGCTATGTAAATTATTGTTGTATACTTGAATTTGGTGGTGTGTACAATCAAAACCATTAAGGATTCCACATCAAATACCTTTTTTGTGCAAAGAAAATTAAAACAAAAACATTTTACATTGTCAGTGATAAACCATGCAAGGCACAGTTTTGATTTGTTTTGTTTTACTCTCTTGAACCAGATTTAGGAATTGGTTGGGATAAAAAGCATAATTTTGCAAATTTGCAAATTCCTTCTATCAATCTATCTAGTACTTCTCATCTCTTCTGCAGTTTATAATCGGACATTTATTCAGGGACTACTCTAAAGTTAAATGACTTACCTGCATGCACATATCCAGGTTGGTAAAGATGTGGGATTTGAACCTAGGTCTTAATAACTTCAAGATCAGTTCACCATCATTCTGCCTTTTTTCATTCTAAGAAAACAAACAAAACAAAAACTGTCCAACCATCCTTGTATGTGCAAGAAACCATTTCCTTGATGTTATTAGTTATACGATCAAGTAAAAGAATGAAATTGTAATTGGCAAAAATCATGGTGAAACAAAAAATATCAGTGACACAAACACTTCACAGAAGTATCTCATGAGCTGATACATAAAATGTACTTATCACAGTGGATAGAGGTCTGATTTTGTAGTTCAGAATATCTGGGTTTGACCCTGGACTTTAAAATATCCTATAATCCTATGGAAGTCACCCAAACTGCCTTAACCTAATTTTTCTCATCTATAAAATAGTATGATAATGTTAACTACCTCACAGGATTGTTGAGGGTCAAGCATTAAATAAATAAATAAATACATAAATAAGCAATCAGATGGACAGATGGATAGATGATAGATATATTATCAAATAAATAAATAAATGAATAAATGAAAAACTAGCTGATTAAATAAATTAATAAATGAGTGAATGAATGAATGGATAGATAAATAATCAGATAGACAAATAGATAAGTAAATAGAAAAATAGTTCAATGAATGGAGAGAGAGAGAGAGAGCACTCCACAAAACTCAAAACGCCAGAGAAATGCAGTTATTATTATATAGAAAGGAGTGGCCAAATGGAATGCATGGAAGAAGTTTCCATACCAGAAGCTGCCTCCTTCTACCCAGACCTAAATAAAAAATAAACCAATCTGTCACTCTTGGTTTTCAGTGATAGTGTGTGATTTGAAGTTTTCACTTAAAATGGGGTTTTGCCAAAAGCCAAGACAAAGAAAAATATTATTTAACTGGAAAACTTTAGTTTCTTCTTTTTTTGAAAGAAGTGGGGGCAGCTAGGTGTTGCAGTGGATAGAGCACCAGCCCTGGATTCAGGAGGACCTGAGTTCAAATCCAGCCTCAGACACTTAACAATTACTAGCTGTGTGACCCTAGGCAAGTCACTTAACCCCAATTGCCTCACCAATAAAAAAAACAAAACAAAACAAAAACAATGAAAGAAGTCGTTTCCCTTTTGTCTTTATTCCCTGCCATATAAATCTTTAATGAGTGCTTTTTGAATTAAATTTAATGTATTTGAAATTGAGGTACAAATTGATCTTTTGGGGTGCACTTAAAGGTGCATTAAGTAATCTATGATCAGAATCTGATAGCTAGAAGGGTTAGGGTTTTTCAATCAATAAACTAATTCTGTCACCCCAACCTTAAAATACTGGCACTTTCTAAATACCCAAATCCTCCTTTCTCTAATTGCAGAAGGAGATGAGCATAAGAAAGTCAATTTCAGAGTCACAGAGTTTGTGTTCAAACAAGGGTTTTGCTCTTAAGTACTATCGTGACCTTGGATAAATCATTGAACTTTTCTGTAAGTGTACCCTTATCTGTAATATCAGGGGTCTGAAGCAAATAACCTCCACTATCCTTTCCAGTAGATTTATAAAATATTTGTTGTCTTAAAGACTCAGACCAATGCCACTTCATTTGCATGAGGCCTCATCTCCTTGAAGTCTTGGCTTCCCTGCTGTCTCTTTCACTGTTACAGAGCTTATTTTAAGAACATGAGGCCACTCATCCTTGCATCAGGTTTTCTGCTTATGTAGTGGGGGGAAAATGCTTGCACATTAACAATTTTTAAGAGTGCATTTTAAATCATTATTCATTTATGGAGTCGCATTAATTTCTGAATAATGTGGCACCAGCAATGGATGATTCAGAGCAATGTAAAGTCTTTTGTAGTCATTTAGAGGCTCATTATATCTATCTATCATTCACTGTTTCCACCCACAGACTGCTTTTCAAACTGAATCAAAGACATTATCATTCAGGCAACAGAACAAGGTTGACAAAACAAATACAAAAATGATTTTAATTAGTTTAATGTATTTAAATTCCCATAAGCCCCCTTCCCAATGTTTTTTGAACTTCCAACTGTTTGGAACACATTAATGATGTGAGGTCCACAGTACTATGCCATTAAAAAAATAAACATTTTAAGTGATACTAATGATATATTGTTTTCTTACTACCCACAACAGCAAGCTATGTTTGTGATTTTGTTAGAGAATTTTCCTACTTTTATTTTGCATATTTGTATTCCATACATGGTTCTCTGTATATAAGTACATATGTGTATAGATGTGTGCATAGGAATTTGTATTATATATGCATAAAACTGGAATAGTTTCCATATTTGGCATGAGGACAACATGGGCTCAAATCCTGCCTCTGACAGTAACTGTATGGTCTCCATCAGGTCACTTCATCTCTATAACCTGAATTTCCTCATCTGTAAATTGAGGTAAGTAGACTAAGTAACCCCTAAACCCCTTCTAGGACTAAATATAAAATTCTATGGAAACATACATTGAATTATGTTATGTTATATCATGTCATGTTATATTGTATTATATTATATTTATCATACGATATGATAATATACTGTACAGTACCATATCACATCATATTGTATCATATATTATATAGATATATATTTGAATGGATCTGCCATTTGTGGGAAACTCTCAATGTAGATAATCCATCTCCCAATTAGGATGTGTGAATAAAGCATTTATTTAATATTTTATATTTACAAGCACTGTGATAAGTGCTGAGGGATATAGTAAGTGCTAAATGCTGGGTGAAAAGTAAGAGAACTCCTGCTCCTCACAGAGCTCCCATTCTAAATGATTAGCAGCCTCTTTGTATTTTATGGGGAAGTTAGGTGGCACAATGGATAAAGAACCAGGCCTCGTTGTGGTGGTTCAGCCATTTCAGTGTCCAATGAAACCTGAGTTCAAATTCACTCTCAGACACTTATTGGCTATGGGACCCTGGACAAGTCACTTAACCCTGTTTTCCTCAGCTTCTTTCTCTATAGAATGAGCTGGAGAAGGAAGTTTCAAAACACTCCAGACCTTTGCAAAAAAAAAAAAAATTGGTGTCATGAAGAGTCATACATGTTGGAAAAGACCCAACAACATATTGTAATTCATTATCTTATAGCATTGCTGGGGTCAATAAGAGGTTAAATGATTAACCAATCATCACAAAGCTCATATGCTTGAACCAAGGTATTTCTGTTCCAAGCCCACCTTCTATCCAATACATGAAACTGTCCCCTAATTATGAAAGGGCTGGTATTTACTTTGTACTTTGCTGTTCTCAAAGAGCTTTCCATGAGCAATCTTGTGTGGGACTCATCACAGGTCCATATTAGAGACAGAATTCCATCTTAGAAAAAAAGATTCTGATAATAATAGCAATTGTAACTTGCACCCAGGTTAGGTGACTAAATGGTAGGATTTGAACACATGCCTTCCAGGCTTCATTTTACCACTTTAACAATTACCCTTAGCTGTTTCCTCCTATTGGAATATGATCAATGTGCACGTTTATCTCATTTGATCCTTACAACACTGTAACCATTATGCTATTATAATCTCCATTTATAGATTAGGAAACAAAGACTGAGAGGTTAAATGACTTGTTCATGTTCACACAACTAGTGACTATTAGTCCCTGAATTAGAATGTAGGTCTTCCTGACTCGTTCCAGCATTTTATTCAATGTTTCTCACTGAATAATTTACTCTATTTGGTCCCAATGTGCTGAATTAGGAATAATGGATAGAAATTAAAACACAGCATATTTAGGATAAATATAGAGGAAAAGGGAACTTTCTATCTATCTCAAAAAGTGGAATTGACTCTTTTTGGAAGAAATGAGTTCCATCTAATTAGAAGTCTATTCTGGCCTGAAAGGACATATCAGAATAAATAAAATATAAAGTTCTTAAGATCAGGAATGGTTTTCACTCTTTCACTTATTTATGCCTTCATTTACTCTTCTTTTATCCCTAGAATCTAACACAATAGGGACTTAGCAAATACTTACTGGTTCTTGTGAATCAGTAAGGGGGGAAATTATTGAAACAAGAAACAGGAAATCATTTAGACCTATATTTCACTCTTGGCTCAAGGTCTCCCAATAGAAATATTCTCATTGTTCAAATATATATAATATTTATAAAATCCAATTTGTTCAGATTCTAAATTAGTAATATATCCAAAAATGCAAAAAAAAAAAAAAGATTGTAGCCCACCTTGTAATGGTCTCCTGAAATTGGTTCTCAGCTGACAGTCACAGAGCCTTTGTCTAGTCAATTAGGTGGCATATAGGATAGAGCTAGAATTGGAGTAAGGGAAATCTGAATCTCTTACTGAATTGAATCTCTTATCTAGAATCTGTGGGACCCTGGCAAAGGCATATAACCTTTTGAAAAATGTTTCCTCATCTGTAAATTGAGGAGAATTATCCCACTTACCTCACAGGATTGTTTTAAGGATCAAAGTAAATAGCACATTACAACACATCACAAACATGGAATCTTTATACAAATGTTCCTTTTTATTGTGAGAGGGTTGTATTAGATGATAGCTAAATGTGCTTCTGTTCTGAATGAATGATCCTACCTGCTATTGTTCATCAGAGTAGTAGAAGTTGGGGAAGAGTCAACCCTAAAAGGATCTCCTGGGCCAGAATACTTCAGCGTCTCTTCCCTTTTCATCCCCATAGAGGACTTCTGATAGAAAACTGAAAAATGTGTCTACCATGTGTCTCACCTGTTTCTTGAGTCCAACTGCTATATTTTCCTTAACTAGTTAATGAGCAAATAACTAAAGAAATTGGAACATTTTGGCATTGGATGTATCTCATGTTGAAAAACCTGAAAAAAAATATTCTGTTTTGAATGTGTTTGTGTGTGTGTTTGTGTGTGTGTTTGTGTGTGTGTGTGTGTGTGTAATAAACAACTAATACTGAGAGAATTGCTATTTGTAATAATACTTACAAAATCATCCCAAGATGATGGTTAAGGTATATATGGACTTATGTCCATCTCTTCTGGTTGACAATACTCTCACTAAATAAATGCTTTTCTTGAAATTTAAAATATCCTGCAGTAAATTTAATTAATCTTTGATCTGACCAGCATATCATCATTATAGTACTCCCTTCAGAATGAAAAGATTGTAAAGAAAACTACAATAGCCTGGTTATATTGTTTATCATGAGAAAGGATTACTTTCTTATTTTCCATTTTCATTAAATCCTTTGTCTATGAAAAGAAGGCTTCTGAATTTTAATGTCTTTTACTTCATGTAATTTACAGTTCTAGGACATAGGAGTTTGGCTTTTTTTTTTTTTAAGGTTTCCATATTTTGATTGGCCAGCTTAAAAAAGACAAAGAGAAAAAAGAAAAACACAACTCTTCACCCATTTTCCCAACAATGCCAAGGGTGGTAATTAAAAAAGATTAAAACAACTATTGTATTTCCCAACTTTTAAATGGAAAAGTTTACTACCATCTTATAGCCTTATTTCTAAAAAAAAAAAGAGAGAGAGATTTTATCTGAAGCAAGTTCTCACTTTTTTGTTGACATGATTTTGTTTTTAATATGAAAATTCTAAATCTAAATTTCCATTACTCATCTTGACTATTTTTAATAACAGCTAACAGTTATCAAGACCCATAAGGGTCGCAGTGGTTTTCTCACATTCATCCTTACTACAACCCTGGGAGATAGGTATTACTATTACCCCATTTTACAGATGAGGAAACTGAGAAAGAGATTAAGTGACTTGAGCAAGTTTATGTGGGTATTATGTATGTAAAGCTGTATTTGTCCTCAGGAATTCTTTACCCCTTGCCCAACACTATCCACTGTTCCTATGTAGTTCTTTCTTCTAGGCAGTCAAACACAGGTGCATTTCAACCTGAATCTCACCATCTCTCATAATTGTTTCAGATGTAAGCAATATACTAAAAGAACCCCTTCTTGCTATGTTTATAAAGCATCAAGGTATGCCCTCCCTTTTCCCAGCACACAAGAAACATCAGGTTAGAAAACAGACAGCTGAAATAGAGACATGCTGGGAGTTGGTTTCAGTAGCAGATAAATATGAAATAAAAAGAAAGCAGGGTACCTTACCTGCCTGGGTTTACTCCACGGTCACTTGAGATTTCAGCCCATGATTAAGTCAATGATTAAATATGGGGAAATAATTATATGATTATTAATATGATTTGATTTATTGTTTGCAGAAAAGTAATTGGAGTAAGAAACCAGAAATCACTTGACCTCTTTCTAATTGGCTTAAGGTCTCCCAAGATAAATTCTCAAAGTGTAAAATATGCCTCATATATGTTTGGTTCTTAAAGAAATTCAGGGGGGCAGCTAGGTAGCGCAGAACACTGGCTCTGGAGTCAGGAGTACCTGAGTTCAAATCCGATCTCAGACATTTAACACTTACTAGCTGTGTGACCTTGGGCAAGTCACTTAACCCCAATTGCCTCACTTAAAAAAAGGAAGAAAGAAAGAAAGAAAAAAGAAATTCAGGAAAAGAGATGAGGGTTGTGGAAGGAGAATCATAATTTGGACCAGTTGGGAAAATATCCAGTTTTTATGTTAAGTTTTGAATTCCAAATTTTACCCCTCCTTCCCATAACCCTCCCCCCTACATGAGGAAGTAATTGGATAATTTATACATTTCCAATTATGTAAAATATTACCATATTAATAATTTTGCATAAGAAAACTTGAATAAAAGAAAAAAATGAAAGAAATTTAAAAACAGCATGATTCTGGCTGTGTTCAATCGATATCAGATCTTTCTTTGGAGATTGATAGTATACTTCATCATTAGCCCATTAGGATTGTCTTGGATCATTGTATTGCTGAGAATAGTTGTCTATCACAGTTCTTCATCAAACAATATTGCTGCCTCTGTGCATAACATTCTCTTGGTTCTGTTTACTTCACTATACATCAGATCATACAAGTTTTCCCAGGATTTTCTGAAATCATCCTGCTTTCTTCTTTTTCCATTTATACTTATAATTTCAATATCAGTATGAGGAATTTCCTCTGGTTGGACAATGATTTGGTCATCACTGAATAAAGCTATTAAATGTCACAACAATATTTAATAACTCTCCTAAATATATTGTAATTTTTAGGATTCCCCCATTTGCCTCCACTCTGCTACAATCTCAGCAGAAACAAATCAAGGACTGAGGGAAAATTTGTAATCTTTCTCCATTTATATGGTCAAGTGTTTGGCTGTGGAACCACAGAAGCATAGATAATTACAAAATGACCCTCAGCACTCTATTTTTGCTGAGATTGTGGCAGAGTGGTGGCAAAAGCAGAAAGTTTTTCACAAGGAGTTATCTGCTATGTAGCTACCATGTATTTCTAGGATATCAGCCACATTCTGTTGCTGCTGGACCATTTCAAGCCTTTGTGGGATTTGAAAACCTCATAGAACCTGTCCTTTGCTAGTGCAGCCTTTGAAAGCATGTGATAATTCTGCCTCATGATAAGGCACCAGTGGCTGTACTATAAGCTTTCCTTAATTAAAAGAAAAGGAAAAAAAATGAGGAAAAGGGGGAAGAAAGTAGTGATTTAAGTTGGTGCAAAATGTGAAGCCAAAAGGTAGAATTGAATAAAAGTTAGCTGGACATCACTAGACAGTTTTGAAAATTAAAGAGAAGGGAAACAATTGGTGTCAATTGATTGACAAGGAGAGAGGCTGAAGGCATGACACCAGAGAATACAATTTTTTTTGGGTGAGAGATAATAAGTTGAAAACTGGATATAAAAGGCAAGCATTCAGATGAGGGAAAAGTCTAAATATGTGTAGTTATTTTAGGGTTGTGTCAATAGAAATTTAGAGGCAAAGATTTAGTTTACTTAATGTCCTTAATAAGATGAATTTAAGGTCTCTTTTTGAGAAATGTTTCAATTCAATTCAGGAAAATATCAGCTCCTTGAAGGTGAAAAAAGTGACTTTTTTTTTTCCTTTTAAACCTCAGTGCTGAATGTAGTGCCTCACACCTACTCAGTATTTAAGAAATGTTTGAGTTGAATTAAATTAGTGCCGCCTCATGTTGTGAATTGAGAAGTTGCTTACTCTCTTTATATTTCTATGTTCCATGTGAAAAGCAAAGATGATATTGTGAGACCTCAATAAACCCATGTGAGACTTTAAAGCTCCTTAGGATGATGTCCTTGAACACACTCAGAGGCTATTGGGAGAAATGATTCCTATTTCTACAACAATGGTTGTTATTTTTCCAAAGACTCTTGACAGATTCCATAAACAATAATACCATGCAATTGATCATTGTGCCTACAAGTATAAATTGCACATACACACATATGTATGCATGTATGCATATGCATATGTGTTTGCATACACACATTTTATATACATACATAAACATACATATGCATACACAAATATGTATGGGGCATATTTGGGGTGGATTTATTTTGTGTATTCATGTGTGGATATGTATATAAATAGTGTGTGGATATATATGTGTCTACACACACACATATATATACATACATATGCATGTATATATTTGTTTTTTCTATAAAAAGATGATAGGTATATATGAGAGATTGAAAGAGATAGAGAGAGACAGAGAGAGGAGAAAAACTTTAATTTCTGTCTTTGTAACCCCAACATTTACCACAGTGGCTAAGGATATTTGATGCCTGTTTATTGGTTGACTAATTCAAAATTCTTCAAAAGCAGAATGGTAGGTATAGTATATTATGTTCCTTTCATGGAAGTAGAAAATTTTTTGTTTCTATTTTCCCTTCTATGGGGCTCCAAAAAACTCATATCATTGGGAGATTTACAATATTTGGCCCATTTAAAGGTCTGCATATGTGCTCTTTCCTAAGAGCTGAGCCAGATGAGCAGAGAGAAGAATCTCCCCCTATTATCAATCACTGACTCTTCATTGAAAGGCTAAAGACATTGACAGAAAGGAGAGGAAATGCACCCAAATTTTCCCTGTCTGTGCATCACAGAAAAATTGTGGTTCATGAATATAATGGGATAGAATCATGGATAGAAAGGTGAAAGAATATTATAAGTCATCGAGTCCAATCACCTGTTTTATAGGCAAACATGCTAAGTTCCAGAGGGGATGTCTTTTCCAAGTTCTCCTTGGTAATAAGCAATCTTCTTTTGATTCTCTTTACAAGATGAAAACTTTATGAGGCCCTAATGGCCCATCTCTAGTAATAATTGGCCCACACTCTTAAGAAGTATAAATAAATAAATGAATAAATAGATAAGTAAATAGATAAATAAATAAATTCAATTTATTTCTTCCAGTCCTGTGATTGAATAACTCTAGAAAACTCCTTGTATGGAAATTCGGCCAATGCAAACCAACAACTCATTTGTAAGAAGTAGTCTTAAAAAATTACTCTCTCATCTAATGGATTGTGCGCTGTCCATGGTTAAAGAGGCAGCACATAACCATGTTATGAATTGATTCTAGTCCTTCTTGAGTCTAACACCAGCAACCCATCCACTAGGACACATTTCCTCTCATTTCCCAGTCTTACCAATTATACAAATCGCAAAAGGAAACTTTTAACAGTCAGTTGCAAAAAGTCTATCATGTTACTCATTTACATTGACCAATATTAAAATCAAACTACTTTGATGACCATTCAAAAGATACTAATTCTAGGAAACATTCATATCATTAGGAGATTTTAAACCCAACAATAACTTATTGTAATGGATTTGGCAAAGAGATCAATACTGTTAAAATTATGTAAAAGCACAACTGCGAAAAATAATACAATAATGATATGTTTCCTAAGCAGTGTGAGGAAATTAGTTATTGCTCTCTGTAAATCAATCAGTAGTCTCCCATTTTTTCCAAGGGTTTGCAAGAGTATTTTTTGAAACTGTCTATGAAATTACCTTTATGCTAAAGTAATTTTCTCAGGAATATTTCAAACCAGCAGTCTCTGCTATTTTTGTCACCTGTAGCTGAAGTAAAGGACTGTTCCCAGATAAATGAATGAGAGAAGGCATCATAAAAGATTTATTTCAGCTGCCCCATTTTTCTTATTTATTTCTCACATTTTTCCCATTTACCATTGGCTTCCTTACATTGCAGCAACAGCCCGTCGTCTTTGAGAACAAATCGTGCTATTTACTTCTGTCCTCTGAGGAAAAGAATGGTTTAGTGGAAGAAGTGTCCAGAACAAAAAGAAAAACTTTGGCTGTGTATTCCCAACAGAAGAAATAGATCTTCTGTAAATAACTCCTAGCACAGTCATGGGATGTCTCAAGACTGCAGAGTTTTACTTTTCCCCCCTCCAATGTAACTTTGAAGCCTAACCAAAAGAAAAATCACCTGGATATGGTTATTCCATTATAGTGAACTTCTACTCCTTCTCCCAAAGGCTCTTTATCTGAATAACTACTAAAAATTAGAGAGACTTGGCTTTTTTTTTTTTTTTTTGCTTTAAGTAATAGAATGTAACTTCCTCGAGGCAGGGACAGTTTTATTTTTGTTTTGGAAAACTGAAGGTTAGCACAGCACCCAGCACATAGTAAATGCCATGGCTTGGAAATTCTTTAGTACAAGAAGCCTCCTGTGTGGAATTTCCCTACATTACAGGTCTAGTCATTTGTATGTGGGCATGTGCATATGTATCTAGATATACCATATGCATATATTTTCACTACTGACATCTTAGTTCTATTGTGAAGGAAATCTCCTCTCCCTCTAATAAACAGCAAACTTGATTTGGGCAGTGTTTATATCTTCTTTAATGTCTCTGTCACTTTCCACTGGATAGTACAATCATTTGCACACAATGGCCAATTGATAGAAGTTTACTGATTTATGGAATTCAAAGGCAGCATGGGGTGTAAGGAGTGAAAAGTGAATGAAATTTAGGACCAGAGTACATAGGTTCAATTTTGGGTCCTGCCACTTATGACCTATGTGAACTTGAATAAAGATTTCTTCCTCTATGGTCTTCACTTTTGTCATCTGTCAAATTAATGGCATTAGATCAGATGCCATCCAAAATTTCCTTCAGACACTAAATCGATGATCCTATAAACCTTTGTTGGATTCTTATATCAAAAAAAGGAAAGAAACATTTAAATGAAAATAAAGAATGACAGCAACAGTCATACTCCGATGAGATTAACTTCTATTGAACATCTTTATCAATAGAAAATACAATAAGCACTGGACCATAGTCCCACAGTAATTAGGGTAAATTCCAATTGTTATGTTCTTCTGTAGTACTTCTGTGTGTTTATTCAGCATCTGCAGTGTTGAAAGAAAGAGACTTCTAGTGTTCTAGGAAGTGGAACTAGCACTTTATTCTCTCCTTTTTTTCAGATACCATTATTCTATGTCAAATCAATATACTAAAAAACAGTTTCAAGGAATACTGAGTAAATATGTAAAGTGAAAGCAAATGATAAACTATTACTATTTTGATAAGAGTTTTTTGAAATACTGTATTGCATTTTTTGCATTAAAATTTTAAGCAAGCAACAAATACTAAGTGCCTATGATATATGATATATGATATATGATATATGATATATGATATATGATAAGTGCCCAGGTTCTAGGCACTCAGGTATACAAAGACAGGTGTAAAACAATCCCTGGTCTCAAAGAGATTACATTCTATCAAAGTGATAACAAAGAATTGGAAACAAAGCAAATACTTTTCAAGTGGATAAGCCAAATAAATGGTGGTAGAGGAATATAATAAAATATTATTTTGATGTAAGAAACAATGAGTAGATTGATATCAGAAAAAATAGAATATGATGAATTGATCCTAACTGACATAAAGAGGACCAGAAAAGAATGATATATAAACTAACTAAATTTGACTTAGTGGAAAGATGAAAAATAAAATTTCAAAACTAAATACAAGGAGACCAAACAAACTCCACTAATGGTATATAGGAAAGTACATCTTCATGAGTTGTTTTTTTTTTTTTTTTGAGGGGAGGGGGAGGTTGTTTGTTTTTGTTTTTGTTTTTCAGATGTGGTAGCCTATATATGTGGAATATTGCAAATAATGTTAGAGCTTTTCAATACCTTGGTTATATTTGCTTCCACATTTTTTCTTATTATTTCATTATCTTTTATTATTTATTCTCTGAGACAGAAAAGGGATACCTTGTTTTTTTGTCAACTAAATTGTATGCATGTTTATATACACGTATGATTTAGATGTGTGTATATATTTGTGTTGTGTCAATAGAGATATATGTTTATATGTGTGTCATATATATTATACAATATATTAAAATATGTTTTATCGTACACATCATGAATACATTAATGGGTAACATGCATTGCTAACCAAAATTTGATAAAAATTTGATTCAATTTAATATTCAATTGTGGAGTATCTTCTAGGTATAGAAACCAGTGCTGTGTACTGGGGGACATAAAACTATTAGGTAAAACATAGTTCTTTTTTCAATTAAGCTTTCTGTCTAGCAGATAAATAAAAAAGTAAACACACCTATGTTTATGTATATAATATAGAATACTCCATGAAAAGTGCTTGAAAGAGGCATGAAATAAAGCAATATATCAGTTTTAAGATTTGGGAGAAGCTGTTATTGATTTGGAAATGAAAGTTAAGCGGAGAAAGTGTATTTGAGAAGGTATCCCTTAAGGAGTAATAATTGCTGAGATTTGAAGGATATTAGGGATTCAACAACAATTGAAGAGAAGGGAAAGCATTATAAGCATAAAAAAGCAAAAAAGGGTGGAATAGGGCTTGTTTATGACATGAAATGGTACCATCTAACTGTAGTATATGGAGATAAATTGAATATGTACAGCTCAAATATGAGATCAGGAAGGAAAGGGATGAGGCACATTTATTGTAGAGGTCCTTAAAACCTTCCTGCCACCCTCCAAAAAATAAGGAACCATTGAATATTTTTTAACCATACGGTGATATCACTAGGCATATGTATAAAGCAAATTTCTCTGGAGTCAGTATGAAAAATAGATTGTAGACAAGTGGAGAATAGTGATAAGACCTCTAAGGAGGCTGTTATAATGTTATTTGAGTGGGTAATAATAAGGACCTATACTGCAGTGGTGCTAGTAGGCACAAAGGGAAGATATAGCACCAAATGTAAAGATGGGGGAATTACCTCTCCTCGGCTAGTGAGAAGGAAATGTTCTTGACAAGATCTAGAGAATTAATGAGTTAAAGGGACAAAGTTTAATTAGGCTCCCATAGGATTGTCTCCATCTTCTCTGTGGAGCAGAAATCTAAATTATTTATTATAAAGACAGGTTATACTTAAAGGGAAAAGTCCAAAGGAATGTTGGGAGAAAATTTCAAAGGGATTAAAGAGTTAATAATTGAAAATAGTGTAAATATTCCCAGAGGCAGAGAAGAATTGGTCAGGAAATGGGTGGGCCAGCAAGGAGAAATAGGGCATATCAAAATATGAATAACTGGTTCAGCAATGTAGTTAAAGGATATGTTGTTTGTCTCAAATGTGGGAAGACAATGTTGTATGTAGGCTGGAGTAGGATTTTGGCCACATCAGAGAAGACTTGAAGAGTCAACCTTCAAATTCAAATTCAAATACAGAATATTTGTATTTGGTTTTAGATGCTTTTTAAAAAAAGTCATTTTATTTCATTACTCCTCCATTTACTTCCATTAATAGAGTCTTTATGTCCTAGCTAAGGAATGACTTCAACTGATAAATGTTCATAGGATATGAACAGATAGTTCTCAAGGAAAAAAAATCCAGGTTAACTCTATATCACTATTTAGATCATCTGTATCTATATTTATATTTACATATATATAGTTATAGATATGTCACTTAGGTCTATAACATCTATAACTATAGCTACAGTAAGCTAAAGAAGAGTTATTCATTTGATTTCTTCCTCTTACCTATGTTATACACCATTTCCCCACTCAGAAGACCCCAGTGTCTCCTTATTGCTTACATGAAGAAATGCACAATGCTCTGTTTGGCATTCAAAGTCCTTTGAACCATGGCCTTCCTTTTTTTCCAGTCTTCTTACACATTATCCCCTATATGTCCTCTTGGATTCAGTGACACTATTGTTCTAAAAGCAAAACACTCCAACTCTAAATTCTGGGCCTATTTTCTGACTGTCCCCCAGACCTAGGGGGACATTCCTCCCTTCCTCCATTCCTATTACTGACCTCCCCGGCTTTCTTTAAATCCCAACTAAACTCCTCTTTTTAACTTTTATTTATTTTTTTTTTGATGAGGCAATTGGGGTTAAGTGGCTTGCCCAGGGTCACACAGCTAGTAAGTGTTAAGTTTCTGAGGTCAGATTTGAACTCAGGTCCTCCTGACTCCAGGGCCGGTGCTATATCCACTGCGCCACCTAGCTGCCCCTAAACTCCTGTTTTTATGAGAAGCCTTCTGCAATCACTCTTGATTCTGGTGTCTTCCACTAAAAATGTATTTCCCCTGTATATACTTTTCTTTACATATACTTGTGTATGTTATCTCTCCCATTATATTATAAGCTTCTGAAAGATATGGACTATCTTTTTCCTCTTTCGTATCCCTGATGCTTAGCACAATTCCTAGTACATATGAAATAATAAATATTGATTGATTGATAGTGTGTAATTTAAGATTCTAAATGTGTGTTCTAATCTGTTTCCCCCAGTTTTGGGGGAAACTGACTGAAATCACTGATAAAAATGAGTTTAGTTTTTTAAGGGTTTATTGAAAGGTAGAAAGAGAAAGATTGAGAACAGAATTCCTACAGCCTGGCAATCCTATCTTTCCTCAATTTTCCTGTGACTTCCTCTGCCACCACCACCACCACCATAAAGTCAGGAACCCAAAAAAAGAGAGACCTCTCCATGCAGGCCCTCCTTCCTCCTTCCTGTCCCCTCCCAGAAAATGGGAGGCTCCTCAAGTTGATTGGCTGGTGGCCTTGGTGGACAGTACCCATGCGCAAATGTTACATCCTGACACCAAGGAAAAGCCGCATGGCCTTGCCCTCTGAGGCATTCTCCTCATGGTGGAGCTTTCCTATAGTAAGTCTCCAGTAGTTGGCATCATTCCAATCATTACAATAGGTTGTATATTTATCTATATCATCTCTGTACCTCTAAAGCTATATCTCTATTGCACCCACATCTAGGAAAATAAAGCTTCAAATCAGTAGTATTTACATAAATTCAAATTCAATGTACTCTGGCATTCCATTTTATATATAATAGATTTGCAAAATAGGCAAAGCAAGGAAAATGGACAACATGGGAACATAAGTACATTTGTTAATTGTGGAATTTGAATTGTTTCAGCTATTCTGGAAAGTAATTTGGAATTGTTAAGGGCTAAAATTCTAGCTAGTCTGTCTAAAATATCTATTGAGTGGTCACCAATAAATTATAAGCTTTAGCAAGAGTTAGACTTTTAAGCATTTATTAAGGAGAATAAGAATTTGGTAAAGAGAGAGAGAAAGGCCTACATTCATCTATCTATTAAAGGGAGAGTGCATTTCTAGCTCCCCTCTCCACCAGAGTCCTCAGGAAAGAGCGTGAGTCAGAATGGCAGGCTCCCCCTTCTCCCTCCCACTAGCAAGTGTCACTTCCTGATGCCAAAGAAAAGACGCCTGGTCTTGCCCTCAAAGACCTTCACTTCATGGTGGAGCTTTTCTACAGTAAGTCTCCAGCAGGTGGCATCATTCCAATTGTTACAGAATGATACCTCAGAATTTACTAAGATATAAATAATCTTTGACTTAGAAATGCCCCTAGTAGGTTTATCCTATAAAAGAAGTAAAAGACAGAATAAAAAGCCCTATGTAAAAATATTTATTTCAACTCTTTTGTAGTAACAAAGAATTATAAATTGGAAAAATGAATGAATTATGGCATATGAATGCAATGAAATAATATTGTGCTGTTAAAAATGATGATTTGGATGGTTTCAGAACTATCCCAGAAGACTTATATGCTGATGCATAATACAGTAAACAGAGAGAAGAGTATAATGTATATGATAATATTATTATTGTAAAAAGGACCAATTTTGTGGAACTTAACAACCAATCAAGCAATGACCAATTGTAATTCCAGAAGTCCAATGATGAAGAATGCTACTCACTTCCTGACATAAAGGTGATGGACTAATATGCTATGAGACATGCATTTTTAGATATGATCATTACAGGAATGTTTTGCTTGACTATACTTATTTATTACAAGTGTTTTGCTTTATTACTCTAGTGGGAAGAGATGATAGAAAAATGCATTCTGAATAATTGAAAATGTAAAAAATAAATTTTAAATAGGTGCAAAACACTGAAATGATAAAGATGGTTGTATAATGAGGATCTTAGAGGTGTCATCAACATGAATTTTAAAGTGCCAAAGACTGATGACAGATTAAGCAAAGTAAGTAAACAAAATATGGGCCACATTTATCAGCTTTATTCTACCTTATCTTTTAAGAAAAGTAGTCTCCCTGTTGCACCATTAGGCCTTTGAAATTATAGTTTATAAATTGGGATGCTAATGCGCTGTTGATAGAGTTGTGAAAAGATCCTACCATTCTGGAGAACAATTTGGAATTATGACCCAAAGGCTATAAAACTGTGCATATACTTTGATCCAGCAATACCACTGTTATGTTTATATCCCAAAGACATCCCCAAGAAGAAAAAAAAAGACCTATTTATACAAAAATATTTATAGCAGTTCTTTTTGTGGTGGCTAAGAATTAGAAATCAATGGAATCCTCATCAATTGGGGAACAGCTAAATAAACTGGCATATGCCTGTGATGGAATATCATTGTGCTGTAAGCAATGATAAACAGAATTTCAGAAAGGCCTGAACTTATTTGAACTTATGTATAGTGAAATGAACAGAACCAGGAGAACATTGTGCACAGTGACAGCAATATTGTTGGATGAAGAACTGTGAATAACTTAACTGCTCTCAGCAATACAATGATCCAAAGTAATCCCAAAGGACTAATGATGAAGCATACTATCCATTTCCAAAGAAAGAACTGATACTTATTGAACACAAACTGAAGCATGTTATTTTTCACTTTGTTTCATTTTTTTCTTTCATTCAAGTTTTCTTGTACAAAATGCTCAATATGGTAACATTTTTCATAATTGCACATGTATAACCTAGATCTCAGTGCTTACTGCCTCAGGGAGGGGGAGGAGAGAGAGGGAAGGAGGTATAAAATTTGGAACTCAAAACTTTAAATAAAAATATTTATTATTTTTTTAAAAATCTAGTTTATCACTGTACTGACCATGGTTCTAAATATTGTCAAATTTATTATTCTTTAAGTTGTTCGGGGCATCAATTTTCATACAAGTCATTCCAAGGCTTACTTAATTCTTGATATTGTTACCATCTAAAATATTAATAATACTTAGTTTTATTAATACATTATGGTTAGTTTAGCTGTTTCACATTCAGTGGACACTGGCTCTTCTTTGTATTCTTTGCTACCAGAAAAAAAAGATAATATAGGATGTTTTATGTATTTAGATCCATTCTCTCAGGTTTTTATTGGTTGTTGCAACATTGGCCTAAGCATGCCCTTCTATAGGGACTTTATTTATTTTGCATTTACTTATATACATTGCCTTATTGATACAATAAAAAGGTCCATGAAGGCAGAGACTTTTTCATTATTTTATCCCTGATACCTAGTTTAGTTCCCAGTATTTAGGAAATGTTTATTGAATGATTGGTAGTGGCATCATCAGGTCAAATAATATACTACATTAAAATATACATTTCTAGAATATTTTTAGCTATTTTCCAGAACAGGTGAACCTTTTGAGAGCCCCACCAACAATGAAGCACTTGTTTCCCAATGGAATCAGTTGATATTTTCATTTTGAATAGCCTACCATGCTTGAGTAAACTAAAGAAGAGGTATTTGTTTGATTTCTTCTCTCACCCATACTAGCATATTTCTGAGGAAAGGATTTTCTCAAATACCACAAGAAAATTACTCAAAAGTCTAATATGTCTCATTACTAGGATAATATTTAAAATACTTAAGCATTACCCTTGTGGATATGCTGAAGACTAAAAGCATAGGTGCAATTGAATGAACACACACACATAACACAGCAAACATAGACATCTTTGTTAGTCTCTAGATCACACAAAACATAGATATTTTTGTTAGACTCTAGATAACAAATGTGTATAGATGATTTACAGGCAAAGCATTGGACCTCTTCCAAAATTTCCTTCTTAACCTACAAACGTTGCTTGTGGTTTCAGCTTTTTGAAAAATTGCAACTGCATTAGGACTGAATTAGTTGCATTAAGAATTTCATGAAACTAGAAAAACAATTCATGTGCTACCAGTTGTGGGGGTGGGGCACTGAGCTCTTACTGGAGTGCTCTGACACAGTCATATTTTATGTATATTTCCTAGACATTTTATGTTACATTATTACTTTTGGAATGTTCTGCTGACAGTCATATTTGTTTTAGTCTAGCATCAGGATTAAGTCAGCTAAAATTTTAGCTTCACCTTTGTGCATTCATCTATCATAAGGAATAAAAGAGTAGCTCCCTGTGATTCAAAGAACATGAGGATATTATGAGTCTAATTTTGTTACTTGGCTCAGAGCCTGTGCTATGAGAAGTAGCCTAGTATATGGATAGAGAAGCAACTTTGGACTCAAGGAGATGTAGATTCAAGAACTTCCTCTAAATACAATATTGAATTTGGAACCCTTCTAAAGTCATTTAAACTTGAAGGATCCTCAGGAATTCTCTGAGAAATCTATAAAAGTCCAGAATACTCATCATGCCAGGGAGTAGGGTAGTCTCTGTTTCTTAATGCTATTTCTAGACAGTACAATTATCCATATGGATTGCTTGAGAAGGTTTTCTCACCAAGTCTTTTGAGCTAATAAAATCACAAGGACAACCTGTAAAAAACAAAAACAACAAAGTCAGTGGAAACTCTAAGCAAGGAGATTGTGTTTCTTCTTTCTAATCCTTTTATTAGAGATGAGAAAGATGAGACAACGGGAGAAGAAATAACTGTTGTGGTCCCACAGTCTTAGTGACTTCTGTTCTATAGCCAGGAAGGGAAAGAAGGAAGATTTAAATCCAAATCTTTCTCCACTCCAAGGCCACCTCTTGATTGACTAGGGGCATAGTATATCTCAATGACTAAAAAGGGGAAAGGGAGGAAGAGAAATTTTGAACCATATTTTATAGGTGCCTTTTCTTCTAAAGTTCAAATTCATAAACTTTCAACCTTAAATTAAAATTAAGAACATTTTAATGATGGGAGTCTACAAAATGAGAAAAAAAAACGCATGTATTATTCATTTATCTTCATTAACATTTGCTTCAATTGGTTTTGATCCAATCCAACTGAATTGTTCAGAAGCTGTCATTCTGTCATTTGGGCTGTCTGAACCAAGACATCTTCTCAAATCATATGATGTCTCTAGTGTATGTTATCCATGGGAACCCAAAGAAAACACACTTCTATAGCATCAGATTTAATCATAAAGGTAAATCATCTCAGCTGAGCTCTTGAGATCTGATTTTAATAAACATAATAAAAGGCATTTGTGGAGATGGCATATGTTCAAAGAATACATCATTATATAGAAAACGGAATGGAAAAATAAATGAAAATAAAACAGAAGGCAGCCAGGCAATTCATATCTTGTATACATATGTAGCTGGATGAACTGTGTGCATGTGACTTTGATAATACTGGAAACACTTTGAATAATCCAAAGGAGGGCAATGAGGTGGCACAATAGATAAGACAATGGACTTGGAGTCAGGAAGAACTGAGTTCAAATCCAGCTACATATACATACTAGCTGTAATCCTGGGTGAGTCACTTATCTGTTTGCCTATGTTTCCTAAACTGTAAAAGAGGGGATGATAATAATACCTATCTCCTAGGGTTGTTGTGAGGATCCATGAAGTAATATGTATAAAATGCAAATGAAATATATATATATATATATATATATGCACACACACATTATATAATTATTTTCTTCTTCCCAAAAATTTGCAGAACTAAGATTCTGGTAATGTCGTGGCCCTGGTAAGTTCTGCTGCAGCAAATAGTCTTTCTAGACTAAGGAAATCCAAACTAGCCATCACAGCCCAACCTTGACTAGCAGCTGTTGGCATTTTATCCTGAAGAGAAACCGTGATGAAATGGATGGTGGTAATAGAGTTACTTCTCCTCAAAGGCAGCAGTAATTTCAGCACATAATTTTGAAAACTAAAAGAGGCATCCTCTCCATTTTTGTAGCAGCAACAAATTGGAAGAAAAATAAGTACCCACTGAATGGAGAATAGGCAGACAGATTTGTGATTCAGGAAGGGAATGGAATAGGACCACATAGAAAGAGCTGGAGAACCTTCAGAAGCTGCCAAGTACACCACCTTCCTTTCACAGATAAGTTAAAGAAGTCAGTTGTCCAAGGTCACACAGGCTGTGACTATCAGCTATAGGTTGCAGACCCAGATTTTCTAGATTTCAATCTTTTATGCATTAAACTGTGCCATATAGAAGGTTATTGTGGTTCAAGAATTAGAGGTAAGGAAGGGGGTGATTTTTCCAGACATGTGCCATATAACCATGTCTTTTATTTGACTTGTACCTGGGGAAAGTTTCCATTGCAGGTTGAGGATTGAAGTTGAAGATCAAGGGAAAGTCAAAATGATATTTTTTAAAAGAGACAGAGAAAGGTCCTGTGATTTCCTTGTTGTAAGAAACACCAGTTTCTTACAGCTGATTGATGAAGGCCTATAACTCTAACTCTAACCCTGCATGTTATTTTCTCAGGTTTTTGCATAGGCTATTAAAAAATTAAATGACTTGCCCAGGAACACAAAATCTTTATGTGTCAGAAATTGGACATGAAGTAAATTCTTCTTGGCTTGAAGACTAGTTCTCTAAGAACTAAGCTATGCACACTGCAAAGGCATCAATGAAAGATTTCAAAAGCAATATTGCATTATGATTCTTTCTATGAATATAATAAGAATTAAGTTATACCCTGCCCTTCTCTTCATTATACAGTCAAATGGACAGAAAAGAGACAGCCTGCTGCCTGACTGTTAGAAACCTATTCTTCTAGGCACACATGTAGGAGATGAAAGGAAGGAATCAATTGGAGGCATATCAGTGAAGAGAGGGGAAAGAAAGAAGATGAGAGAGGGAAACGGACATGAAAGAACTTGAGGAGAGGGGAGTGCATAACTAGCATGAAACCTAGCTAACCGTGCCCCTATATACCACCTAAGGGAATCAAACTTCCATGGTTAATGAAGTTGCAGTTGAATTAATGTTTTAAGTCTGTTATTTTGTGTCATTAATGGGAAATCGCATCAATTGAAGCTAAATCAAAAGGCAAAGTATGAAGTGAACTTTTAAAATCATGAATATGCATGTCTAGTACAAAACCTATCATTACTGACACCAGTTAGGTGTTGTATTGGAACTGCGGATTTGCAAATCCAACACTCCTCCTGCACTCATGCCAATCTCTCTCCTGATTACAAGGTAATGGAAAATGTTCGATGCCTCTTCATTTAAGTTGAGAGCAGAGCAATTATTTGGGGAGCTATAATGTGTGGAAAATTTCAGGGGTGAAAGAAAAAATGCTGTTACTTCTACCTTTTGTCAGATTACATCTAGCAACTCAGTATCATACAGTTTAAAAGGATAAACGATCTTGATGCAACTTGACACATGTGCCATGCTGGGAAATAATCTGTTACATGTGTCATGCTGGATCTCAAATTTAATGGAACACCTTGTCTCTTTGGGAGTGGGTGTAGTGTGCAGCTCCAGGGACTTCGCAGATATATCTTCTATTGTCCCTCGTGAACTATTAAAACAGACATTGAGTTACCATACTGTAAGGGAGTATATCATCAGGGTATTACTTCCCTTGTTTCTCTTTCCTCTTTTTTTTTCATGGTAGTGTTTATTTTTCCATTGCGTGCTGAAACTTAGGGGATAACACTGCAACCCATATTTTAAAGTTCAAACTCAGATAAAATTGGACCAAGTTTAAAAATATTGTAAAAATAAATGGATACCACTATGACATCTATAGGGAAAAAATGATTGTGCATCTTGGTCCTGGTGTTTTATCCTCATGTCCAAGAAGGGAAATGATTTAATAGAGTCATTTACTAAGCTCGATGCAGTCAGTCTGTCATTCTAGCTGTTCTTATATTTTTAATTTTCTCCTTTCTTTCACAAGGAACTTTTACAACCCATAGTCCAATTGGTCAAATGTAGTTTTTTCCCAGAATTCCCAATTATATATATGTATGTATATATGTATATATATATGTATATATATACATGTATGTATATATATGTATGTATATGTATGTATGTATGTATGTATATACATACACACGCACATACAGACATCCTTGTAGTTCTGATCTTATGGATAAAATCCACAGAGACCCTGGGTTATCCAGGTTATTGATGATTGAGCTGTATGTATT
Source organism: Dromiciops gliroides (assembly GCF_019393635.1). Taxonomy (NCBI): domain Eukaryota; kingdom Metazoa; phylum Chordata; class Mammalia; order Microbiotheria; family Microbiotheriidae; genus Dromiciops; species Dromiciops gliroides. The sequence continues at coordinate 25,565,810 of NC_057863.1, forward strand.
AGAATGATATCCCTCATACTGAAGAAAGTAGAAGAAGTTAATCGACTCTTCTGCTGAACATTTGGGATTTAAAAGGAAGATAGAGATAAGAGATGTTCATCTCCAATTATTAGGGTATTTGGATTGAAGGAAAAAAACAACCTTAACTTCTTCAAGGTAACATTTCCCCCTAGCCTAATATTCATCCTAGAAGGCTTTTGCTTATTTAATTTGATTTAGTTTTTCCTTAGATGACTGCTACATGCCATCTACTTTGTGTGTATGTTTGTATACATATACATGCATATACACACATAAATATTCTTGCATATATACATATGTGTATATGTGTGTGTTATACTCTGGTCTATTTTTTTCCTCCATTAGAATGTAAACTCCAAGAAGGGAGGTTCTCCTTTTTTTAACCCTAATACTTAAGATAAGACTATGATCCAGGAGGGAGTCTGTCAATCTTTCTCTGTGCCTTGTGGTAAAAAAAGCATATATGAAGGTGGGGAGGACACAGGGCAGGGTTCAAATCCATTTTATAAATGGTTGGAATTTGGCAAGTACTATGCATTCCTCCATAGGTATAAGGTTACAAAGATAAAGAGAGGTATAAGATACCTCAAATGACAGTGGAGTCAACAAAATTAGTTTGGGTGTGTTTGCGTGAGTGTGTGTGTTTAAGTTTGACAAGACCAAGCCATGTTTGTATGTCAACAAGGAAAAAGTCAGGAGCTACAATATGAAAGATGAAACTAAAGTAGCAGTAGAATAAATGTGAGAGTAAGAAATAAAATTATCTATATGGGGCAAGTATCCAGAGCAAAAGTCTGAGGCATTAAAGAGGTGTTTTAAAGTTTGTAACAGTGAGAGACCTCATAATTAGTAGTCCTTCCCCCTGCCCCACCCTGTAATGTAGGATTCAAGGCCAACTGCTTGGAAAGAGAAGGTTGAGTAGGTGGTAGGGGACTCAAGAAGATATTTTTGGACATGTGTTATTAGAATGGTGAAACAGTGATTATCAGGAAAAAACAAAAGATTTGCCAAGTAGCAGTAAATCTATGGTTCATAGAAAGAAATGGCATTTTAATATATGAAGTTGATACTATTGTACAATTGTTTATTTCATTACTCAGCAATATGAGGGACAGAGGGAAAACAGCAAGTGATAGGAATCATTCAGGTTGATCATTATCAAATCACAAATAGAAGAGAAACAGAGGCAAAGAATTCAGTAGAAAAAAAACCCAGGATATAGTAGTAGTGGACTAAATTTAAGCCTACAAAGGGAGGAACAAAACAGATTAGTGAGATTGGGAGAACGAGGAGGATTGGAGGAAGTAGAAGTTCTGGTGAGGGTGAAGGACAATTTTATCAAGGAGGAGGAAGATGGAGGAATGCAAAGTTAATAATATATGTGACCTTGGCAGCTAGATGGCGCAGTAGTTAAAGCACAGGCCCTGGATTCAGGAGTACCTGAGTTCAAAGCCGGCCTCAGACACTTGACACTAGCTGTGTGACTCTGGGCAAGTCACTTAACCCCCACTGCCCCGCAAAAATATTCCAAAAACCAAAACAAAACAAAAATTTACATGACCAGAAATCAAAACATTGCATGTGTCAGAGTTATGGCTAAGAAAGGGACCTAATTCTTTCTGAGGGTAGCTTCTCCTCTACTCTCCCTCCCTGACCACCAAATCATAACTAAAGTGCCACCCTCAACAGGAAGGCTTTCCCATTCCTCCTTAACTTTATTACCTTTCTTCTGAGATTATCTCCAATTTGTCCAGGCTATAGCTTGTTTATACATAGAGGTTGAAGACTGTCTCCCTATTAAATTATGAAGTTCTTTGGAACAAGAAAAAAAAATTGTCTTTCTTTTTTCCCCTAACATTTAAGACAATTCCTGAAATGCAGTAGACACTTAATAAACTCTAACTGTCTTAACTTTAAGGAAAAGGAATGAAGATGTACATCCATGTAGTTTATGAACTGGGTGTCTATAGCATTCAAGAAGACAATCACACATACAGAGATAGAGATAGAGATGGAGATAGAGAAAGAGAGATAAAGATAGAAATAGAGATAGAGATGGAGATAGATGATGTGGTGGTGGTGGTGGTGGTAGTAGTAGTAGTAATAGTAGTAGTAGTAGTAGTAGTAGTAGTAGTAGTAGTAGTAGTAGTAGTAGTAGTAGTAGTAGTAGTCATAGTATTTCCCAAGTGTGAGAGCAGCCATATGGGCCTATAAAACAGGGAATAAACTCCTGAAAAAGGAAGGGAGAGTTTACCAGAGGCCAACAGATAAATATACCCACACATATTTGGAAAGGATGATAAAGATGGAAGGAATGAACATTAGAGGAGGAAAAGGTTGTAGAGTGAAGATAGGCAAGAGAAAGCCTAAAACTGTTAGAGAGTCAAGAAAGAGCATTAGATTTGGAATTGGGTTTTAATCATGGTGTGACTACTGACTTTCATTTCAAGAAAGTTATTTAAACCTCCTCCGCTCATGGCTTCTTCTGCCAGTGTTTGATCAGAACACCTCTAATTTCTCTTAGATATCTATATTTCTGATTCTATAAACCCCCTTTTGACTCAGTGTAACATTAAGAGAAGGAAGCATGAAGAAAAGCAGAACCAAAACTGCAAAGGATGACTCAAGACTTGGTTGCTTCTGGAGGGATTCAGGTAGTGATATGTTAGAGTGAGTTTGTACCAGTTCTCAAGGGCCAATTATGACAAATTCACTGGGAGCATTTACAATTCAGAAATTTGCAAATGCTATTAAATGGGCTTGACTGCTTATTTTGTTGATTGTCCTTCCTTTGAAAAAACATCAAGAACAATATTGTCTGTGACATAATATTCCTTCATTCACTGTATTCTTTCATATTATCATAGATTATATCTTATACTGATGCCATTCTTCTTCATCAACATCTTGAACACCATCATCATCAAGAAAAATAAAGAGGGTAAAAAAAGAAAAATGAAAGAAAAATAAAGAGCAAAGCTAGAAGGAGGCTCATTGCCCTTATGTTCAAGTCAACCCCTGGGCTATATGCTTCAGCCTTAAATTCCCAGAGGAATTTGCTTCTGTATCTCTATTCTTTGTGTCTGTGTGTGTTCTTGTGGTGTCAGGTGCAGATAAAGTTTTAATAAATTCTCTTTGATGATGATTACAGAATCAGTGTTGAAGATTCTGCTTAGGGAAATTCTCATCAATTTTTTTTTAATGTTAGCAACATTTCACACAAACAAGGAGGATAGAAATGCTTAATGTGTAAATAGGTTCTAACACACCTTTACCACTCTAATTTATATCAAGCATGACATCTGGAGCAAAAGCAACAAATAGCAATGAGAAAAGGCCTGTCAAAATGAATATTGGGATGAAATATTGAAACAAAAAAATTATCTTGAAGAAGTTATCTTTTGTAAACCATTTCTGTTCTTCAGTGCTTAGCAAAGTGCCTGCCATATAAGTTTTACCTATAACATACATTGGATGGTTAAGGCTGAAGAAAAAATAAATATCTAAATGTGCCAAAAAAGAATCACATAGATAATGTTCTGAGGGTTACCAAGGAACAAACAAGGAAGCCCGAGAGACAGATTAAGAAAGGACATTGCTTTTCTTGTTAAGTGACAAAGCATTGATTAATTCAGTGTACTTTAAAAAAATGTAAGAATTATAGTAAAAAGCCCTGGATTTGAATCCTGGCTCCATGATTTAAGTAAATCTGTGACCTGGGCAAGTTATTTATTGGTTAGTTTATCAGTAAAATGAAGTGTTTCACAGTCACAGAATTTCAGAATTGGAAGAGACTCATAGGCTTTCTAACCCAACCTGTACCTAATAAATAATTCTTTATAACATATACTTAGCAGATAGCCTTTGCAAAAAAAAGACTGACAAAAGACAAGGAGGCTGAGATAACCCCTTGGGGCACTCTATAGCTCAGAACAGTGTGTCCTAGAAGCAGTGCTACACTTTAAGGAGTTAAAAGCCAAGAAATAGGCAGTTATGATGAGTAATAAGAGAAAACAGAAGACCATTGAAAACTTCTTTTGGGGAAAGGTAGACCAGAATAAACCCTTCAAAGAAGATGATAACAAAGTCAAAGCTCCAACATCCAAAGCTTTCCAAAAATATATATATGAATTGGTCTCTGGCCATGGAAGTACTCAAAAGAGACTTTGAAGAAGAAGTAGGAGAGATAAAAGGAAGATTTAAAGAGAGGAAGGAAAGAATAGAAAGAGAAATGAGAGCAATTCAGGAGAGTCATGAGAAAAAAGTCAACAGCTTGAAAAGCCAAATGGGAAAGGAGATGGAAGCTAGTGACTTTATGAGAAAGCAAGATACAGTAAAGCAAATCCAATTAAATAAAAAATAGAAGGTGATATGAAATATCTTCTTGGAAAATAGCTGACCTGGAAAATAGATCCAGGAGAGATAATTTGAAAATCAATTGAACTACCTGAAAAACATGATAAAAAAAGAGCATAGACATCATGTTCCAAGAAATTATCAGGGAAAAATGCCCTGATATTCTAGGAGCAGAAAGTAAAATAGAAATTGAAAGAATCCACCTATCACCTCCTGAAAGAGATTCTGAAAGGAAAACTTCCAGGAACATTATAGCCAAATTCCAGAGATCGCAAGGAGCAAATATTGCAAGCAGCTAGAAAAAAAAAAGAATTAATATACTATGAAAAAAAATAAAATAAAATACTATGGAGCTATAGTCAGGATAACACAAGTTCTAACAGCATCTATGTTTAAGGACCAGAGGGCATGGGATATGATATTCCAGAGGGCAAAGGAACTGGGACCACGGCCAAGAATCATATACTCATGAAAACTGGGTATAATCTTCCAGGGGAAAAATGGGACTTCAATGCAAAAGAAGACTTTCAGGCATTTGTGATGAAAAGACCTGAACTGAATAGAAAATTTGACTTTCAAATACAAGACCCTAGAGAAGCATAAAAAGGCAAACAGGAAAAAGAAATGATGAGGGTTATTAAAAGATTAAACTATTTACATTCCTCCATGGGAAGATAATACCCTAACCCATAAGATCTTTCTCAGTGTTAGGGCAGCTGAAAGGACTATACTTGGAGGGCACAGGTGTGAACTGAATATGAAGGGATGATATCTGCAAAACATTTATTTTTTGTTTATCCTTGTTTTTTGTGTAGCAGGCAGGGTGGGGTGGCTTAGGTCTGGGGTGGGATGTGGGCTCGGGGCCTCCTACGTCCAGGGCTGGTGCTTTGTCCACTGTGTCACCTAGCTGATGCATGATGACATCTACAAAATAACATTAAGAGGTAAGGGGAATGCACTGGAAGAAAGGGAGAGGGAGAGGCAGATTGGGGAAAAGTAGTTCACATAGAAAAAACAAGAAAAGGCTCATGGAGTGGAGGGGAAGATGGGGAAGGAGCAGGGGTGTGAGTGAGCCTAACTCTCATCAGAATTGGCTCAAAGAGGGAATAATATACACACTCAAGAGGGGATAGTAGTATATCTTGCCCTGTGGGAAAGTGGGAGGGGAAGGGGATAAGGATGGGGGGAGGCAATGGAAAGAAGGGCAGGTTGAGGGAGGGGGCAATAAAAACCAAAACACTTTTGAGGACGGAAAAGGTGAAGGAAGATGGATAATAGAGTAAATATTAATGGAAGGGAATAAGATGGAGGGTAATACAGTTAACAATAGTAACTGTGAAAGAAATGATGAGCAGGATGCTATCAGAAGGGCATATGAAAAATGCAAACCATCAACAGATCACTACTTCTTTTCTGGATTTATACTAACCACACCTTTAATAATAAATTTTATTCACTTGCAATGATTCTCTGTCATGCTTGCTTGCCTGTACTTCTCAAATGCTATTCTGTTTTTGAAAACCAGACATTTGTCATACCTTTTTCTATCTCTCATTCTCATGTTCTTTCAATTATCATCACTGGCAATCACATCAGTCAATTAATTCATTAAATGATGATCTAAGCCATGTTATTTCAACTTTTGCAAGACTTTTAGATGTGCCCTTGGCATTCTTTTACTTTTCTTGGGTATCAGCACCTTATTAACCAGACTTGCTCTATCCCTCCTGATTTTTCATTGACAATTAAATAAATAGGACAGGAGCTTACAATTAACACACAATGGAAGCTTAGAATCTGTACTTACAGGCACTTCCCTTTCATAGGGAATAATTACAATTCTAAATCACCCATGTCATCAAAGAAAAACCTTAATTTCTTTTTTAATTAGACAGTACAGCTCTGAAATATAAGTAGCAATCATTGTTCTATTTATTTTGGGTATGAAATTTGAGTATGAAAAGAAATGACTGAGGCCCTGGTAAAACTGAACATTAAATAGCTCTAGAACTTCATCAGAAACCTTAGACACATATGTCTAGTGCTGTAAGGGACATGAGAGACCATCCAGTCCAACCATTTCATTTTACAGATGAGAAAACTGAGTGACATTAAATGACTTTCATAAGGTCACACCTAGAATGAGGCCCAAACTCAATTCCTGTGACTCTGAGCTCAGTACTTTTCCTACTATACCATGCATTCTTACTGATTCAAAGGAGTGAGATTTTTTTCAGTGCAATCTAACCACCATTTATGAAATATTTATTATGGGCTTAGCTCTATTTTAGATATTTTGGAAACTTGTACTTGTATAATGATAGAAAGCCAATTTTTAGAAATAGTTTCATGGAAAGAATTATGTTTTAAAGTGCACCAGGTGGCTTTAACACTTTAAAAAAAAGCTATCATATCAGTGAACACTCAGCATGTGGTGAAGGAATTATTTTAGCAAGTGCATCAGTCCTGTGGAACCTTGCAAAACTGCATGACCAAAATAGCCATGACTAATATTTCTTGCAATACTGAGGGGATAGGTCATATTAGAAAACATCTTGCTCCCCCTCTCACAAATAAAATCCTAACTCTCATTGCAACTTTGCTTTCCATTTATGCAGGAATGGGATTCCTTCTTAATCATATTTTTCCCCCTTGGGAATCAGTCCACATTTCAGCAATTATGTTTTGATTTTCATGCTCATAGATCACAAAACTTCTGCTGATGAAATGAAGAAGTTATTCTTCTTAGATGTCACCCATAAGTGAGACAAGAGTTTAAAAGCCATTCTATGAAGTTGAAACTACTGTGCAGGGTTACTTCCTACCAGGGCAGTGATGCCATTGAAAGCTTTCTGGTTGCTTTAATTCATTAGAATTCTAACACTGAATGAAAGCAGCAAGCACTAAGATAAGACATTTTTCCCTGAATATTCTATTGAAAGAGGTTTGCTGTTGTTATTTTTGCCTGTCTTCCAGATCTTGAAATAGAAACTGACCTATGGTCACTTTGGATTTATCTTCTGTAAGTAACAAAGTCACTCCATTGTCCTCAGTATTTCTGAAATTCAAAAAGCAAAATTCCTGCCCACATTACATGGAGAACAGAGCACAGATAACTGTGACATATTTTTTAACAGAAGTTCAATATTTAGATGACCCAAAACAAGGCTAGTGCCCAAGAACACTTGGGGAATTCTAATTGTTTTGCTTAATAGTCAAACTGTCAAATATTCAAGTTGAGAGGATATTTAGAGAATGGTCTAGGGATAAACCAATGATTTCATTGATATAGGGAACATGTGGGTGAAAAAAGTCCCACTATCAATGCAAATCAGAACCTATTTTCTCTCCTTATTTTCTCTCCTTATTTCTTTTTTATTATCTATATATGTATGTATATATATGTATATATTATATATATATATTCAACCTATATTCATAGGGAGTTCATTAGTACTTAAATAATTTGCCCAGGATCACAAAGCCAGTATATGTTAGAGACATGAATTGGAACTAGATGTTTCTAGTTTTGAAGTCAATCCTCTATTCCACAGAGGCAAAATTTAATAATAATGATGATGGTGGTGGTGGTGATATATACCATTGTATAGAACTTTATAATTTGCAAAAGATATTAAATACATAAATTGAGAAACATTTATTAAAAATATGCTGTTGGCAAGTCACCACACAATATGTTTGACATATGATAAGATCTCTAAATCATCCCTGCCCTCTGGGAGCTTTAATTATATTATGACAATAGAATGAAATACATGTATTATTAGAAATACATTCATAAAAAGTAAATGTAAGGGGCAGCTAGGTGGCTCAGTGGATAGAGCACTGGCCCTGGAGTCAGGAGTACCTGATTTCAAATCCAGCCTCAGACACTTAACACTTACTAGCTGTGTGACCCTGGGCAAGTCACTTAACCCTCATTACCCTGCAAAACAAACAAAAAAACAAAACAACAACAACAACAAAATGTATACATAGAATCATACCTTTCTTGTATATGCACGCCTTTTATACATAAAAGTAAATAATATGTACAAAGTAAATACAAAGCAAATTTAGTTCATGGCACAAGTAGCTGCTTGAATTAGAAAAGGCCTCATAAATAAAAGGCAGAAACTGAGCTGAGTCAGGAAGGTTGGGACTGTAGGAAACAGGAGAGAAGGTGAATGACAGATACCAGGCATAATCAGCCAAAAGACGTTGAGGTAAAAAGTTTGAATGCCACATATGAGAAATAGCAAGTTGGCCAGTTGGACTGGAGTATAGAGTGAATTAAGAAGAGTAATGAGTAATAAACATGAAATGAAAAAAACTAGAACCAGATTATAAAAGTCTTTAAATGCCAAAAGAGATGCAAGTTTGCAACATATCCCAGAATCTCTAGGAATTCATTGAAATTTTTTGAATAGTGAAGTGACACAATCAGACCTGTATTTAACATCCATCAGCTTCAGGGAAGATGCATTAAAGAGGTGGGGATGGAGAGAGCAATTCAGAGACTACAATAATTATTCATGGAAAAAGTGATTAGGTCCTGAATGAAGGCAATAGCTGGGCTAGTGCATAGATAGGGATTGATATGAGAAAGGGGAGAGAGATAGAGAGAGAGAGAGAGAGAGAGAGAGAGAGAGAGAGAGAGAGAGAGAGAGAGAGAGAGAGTGTGTGTGTGTGTGCCTGTGTCAGAGACAGAGAGAGAGACAGAGGAGAGTCATCAAGACATGACAATTGATTCAATAAAGGGTGAGGGGGAGAAGAGTGACCAGTAGAGGATGATAGAACTGTGAAAATGGGTGAGTAGAAGATGTGGGGGTCCCATTAGAAATAGGGCATTTAAAGTGAAGAATAGGGGGCAGCTAAGTGGGGCAGTGGATAAAGCACAAGCCCTGGATTCAGGAGTACCTGAGTTCAAATCCGGCCTGAGACACTTGATACTTACTAGCTGTGTGACCCTGGGCAAGTCACTTAACCCCCATTGCCCCGCAAAAACAAACAAACAAACAAATAAATAAATAAAGTGAAGAATGAGATTTTCCCAACAACTTTGGTTGGATAATCCTGTAGGAATAATTATTCACCTATTATATCCCGAAAACTGAGGTTAAGAAATTTGCCCAGGATCACAGAACTTATAAGGTGCTAAAGCATGATTCAAACCGAATTCTTCCTGAGTCTACTCTCAGATGAGCACTTTATCCTCTACATGAGAGAAACTAAGTTGACCAGTAAACATGAAGGTTGAAAATGAAACAAAAAATTCCAAGGTGAAACATATAAAAATTATTGCAATAATAAAAGAGAAAGAACTTGTGACTTTTGCCTTCATTTAAACTACTGCACCCAAGCATTCAACTTGAAATGTAGTTACAAGAAAATGTTGTTTGGGGGATACTGGATCACAGACCATAAGGTGTGTATAATGGAGAGTGGGATTAGCATTTGATTCTGTTGTTTATGTTATTTTCACAGTACAAATATAGACATTAAAACAGGTAAAATGATATTATACATATAAACCTCTGCTTCTGAATAAAATATGTTTCTCTTTTTCAAATTAAGAGGTTATTCTTTCTACTCATTTTTCCCTTTTTAATTTAATTCAGTTCTGAAGTCATCTTTTTAAAAGTTATTTACATAGAACTATATATTCTTAAAGGAATTTTGCTTTTCTGTTCTGAACCTAACAGCAACACTTAACATTTATATAGACCTTTTTGTAACTGAGGTTTTTTATCATCTTGTTTAAAAACAACACAGCTGGATTTGCAGACAAATATACATGGTGTTTTCTTTCTATGCCTATACAATAGCCTTATCTCAAGTTTAAACATAGTTCAAAGAGGCAAATTCAACTAGGCAGCCTTCAGTGGACAAGCCTAAAGGCAGAATTGGCCAGTAGGAATGATTAATTGTGTAAAACTGAGAAAAGCCACCACATCTTTGTGAGCAGATATATTTCATTTGCAGATTTTGAATAATCAACTTCCCATGGGTGAGGAACATTAAGATATTCACCAGGAAAAGAGTCAGTTTCAATGTCCCTCTACTTTGCTCATTTCCAGTTGCAGATAAAAATAAATTGGATCTTTAGACCTGAAGCAACACTCTAGTATTTATCCAAACTAGTGCTGACTATGCAGGTGACATGGAGAATTTAAAAAGCACACATACAAAAAGAAGCATGCTACATAATCAATTGGAAAAATCATCCTTCATTATCTTGAGTTAAAATTAAGGCAATAATGCCCCAAGGAAGTTTAGAGAAGGAAAAATGACTTCATGGTAATTTATAGTTACACTGTTTCCTTGGGGAATTTTTTATCATGTGTATTTCTTTTTTTTTTTTTTTTTTGCAGGGCAATGGGGGTTAAGTGACTTGCCCAGGGTCACACAGCTAGTAAGTGTCAAGTGTCTGAGGCCGGATTTGAACTCAGGCAATCCTGAATCCAGGGCCGGTGCTTTATCCACTGTGCCACCTAGCTGCCCCATCATGTGTATTTCTTGAGGGCATCATTGGCTTAATTTAAACTTGGGGAAGTAAAGGAGGTGTTTGTTTTTTTTAAGTGTGAATTCAGAGAACCCTGAATTGAACTCCTCACCATATTCCCCAAGTAAGTAAAATTTCTTGAACTCAGGTGTGATTTTATAACTTGGTTCACTAGGAGTTTTTATTGGCTTCCTTTTATTCTGTAATAAAAGATAGGAAAACAAAAATCTATTGGTGAACAAAATATTTTTATCCTTTACTTGAATAAAATAGGGAAACAACCTAGAGAGCAAGAAAGTTGAGAGAATCATAGCTTTACTTTTAATCCCTTAATAGATTGTTTAAAATAATAAAGGATAAATATATTTTAGTACTTTTTCAAAAATCTATTGTAATGTGAATATATTTATTATATCTCATACAGCCCAGCCCCCTTAGAAATTTATCAGGTTGCTGGAAGTAGAAGGCAAGCTATCTATAATAGATTTTAAATAAACAATAATTATAACTAAACAAAGTGGGGCAGTTAGGTGGCCCAGTAGATAGAGCACTGGCCCTGGATTCAGGAGGACCTGAGTTCAAATCCGGCCTCAGACACTTGATACTTACTAGCTGTGTGACCCTGAGCAAGTTACTTAACCCCAATTGCCTCAAAAAAGAAATGAAAAAAAAAAAACTAAACAAAGAGAAAATGCCATAATGCTACTTTAGCTAGACCAATATAAACAAAACAAAAACTATATAGTATTTAACTATTACCTCTCAATACTTTTGAACTACTAAACTTCAAAAAGTATTTATTAAGTACTTACAAAGTACCAGAGACATAAAAATAAATGTGATATAGCTCTTCTTCCCAAAAAGATTATAAGCTATTAGAGAGAGAGGGGGGAGTGCACATAATGCATTCAATATGAGCAAATGTAAATCAATATAATCAGAAAATAGATAAAATTAATTTCAACTGGTGGAGGGGAGAGAATGCTAACATGTTGGAATCAGGAAAGGCCTCCTTTAAGAGGTGGATTCTGATCTGAACTTTGAATGAAGTGCCAGATTCCAAGGGACAGATGTGTGATGATGAAGCATTAGAGACATGGGGAACCATGTAGGTGAAGGCACAAAGGTGGGAGATGGAAGGATGACCATACCTTTCATTCATAAGAAGAGAATATCTCTGGGTATCTGGTATTTGCTTCACTCTTCAGCTCTTTAAGCAATTGTCACAAAATCATGCAACAAATGATTTAGAACTGAAAGAGACCTCCTAGGACACTGAATCCAGTTTCTTCATCTGACAAATGTGGAAAATGAAGGTCACAGAAGTGAAGTCATACAGTAACTCTCCCACAGTGAGAGAGGAAGGATGTCTCTATGTATACAATAACTAAAAGCATAGAAATGCCATATTCATATTTATATTGATGTGTTCTTTGCTCTCATGGTGACAAAGCAAGGCAAGAAATAGGGAATTTCCCACAAAGAATACTTAAAGATAATTGCATATCTCTAAGTAGAAGATAAGTCCTTAAAATGCTAAAGACATGAACTGTCTTGGTTGTGATGTGTTCAGTGTGTTTGTGTAGGCCTACTCTTCCCTCTGATCCTTTGGGTATTTGTGGTAGAATGTGCCCTAGGTTTCTAGAGAAAATGATTTATAGCTACTTTTCATAGTGTGTCGTATCAATTGATGCCTTTGTGGCTAGATAATTATAACCTCCAATTGACTATTCAAGGCAAAAATTTCATTGAATGTTGTAGCAGTGTAGACCTATTGAGTGCTTTGTTAGGGTGGGATAAAACCCTAAAGAAGGTGATAGTGATGAAGGTAACGAAAACCAATATATGGTACATGAGGAGGGAATACTAGCATGGGAGCAATCAGGAAAGGCTTCTGTAGGGCATGACACCTGAGATGTACTTTGAAGAAACTAATGGTTCTTAGAGGCAGTGATGAGAAGGGAGTGTATTCCAGAATTGGGGAAACCATCTGGATAAAATTACAAAGACAAAAATTGATATGTACAAGAATCAATTAGAAGGCTAGTTTGAGCTATATGAGGGATAGTGCAGTGAAAAAATAATGAAAAGGAAGGTGGAAAAAATGAAGGGGACATCTTTAAATGACAGTCTGATGATTGCAGGCTTTATTCTAGAGACAATGGAAAACTACTAAAGAGTTTCCAACCCAATTCAATTCAACAAGAATTTGGTGCAATGGAAATATTTCTGACCTGAGTCAATAAAGCTAGCTTTTAATCCTGCTTCTGATGCTTATAACCTGTGATACTTGTGAGCCTCTGTTTCTTTAAAAAAAAATTTGGTTTTAACTAAATGACTACTGGGCTCCCTTCCAGCACTGGTTCTATGAGCCTATTAACCATCTACTATGGACAATTTCAATCCAATCCAATAGAAAATCAACTTATTAGCAGATATAAGTCAGATTGTCAGGTTTTATGGATGCAAAGACAAAAAAGAAAACAAAAAAAACACACGCAAAAAAATCCTTTCCCTCAAGGATCTTACATTCTAATGAGAGGGAATTCAGCAGTCCAAGTGGTCTGTGCATAACACTAGTGAGAAAATTAACTTTTTTTTTTGCAGGGCAATGGGGGTTAAGTGACTTGCCCAGGGTCATGCAGCTAGCATGTGTCAAGTTTCTGAGGCTGGATTTGAACTCAGATCCTCCTGAATCTAGGGTGAGTGCTTTATCCACAGCACCACCTAGCTGCCCCCAAGACATTTTCAAAGTAGCTCAGTGCCCCACCCTGTACCTTCTATTAGACATAGAGGACAAAGACTTCTTTCCTCTTTCAACTTCCCTCTGAAGCCTATTTTAATAATGAGACCCAATATCGAGCCACTAAAGCCACAAGGTTAGTAATTGTAGATGGTTCAAAGACAGCCACACCCTAGATCAGTCCATGTCAAATAAGAAAAACAGTTACAACATAATTTAGGAAGAATGAAACATTACAAATACATAGAAACTTTCCATGTTTTGTATATGGAAATACATTCAGGTTTTTTTGGGGGGGGTTGCTCGCTAAATATTTAATATTGTGTTTCAATAATTTTTGTTTGTTTTTAAGACTATATTTAATATATGACAGGGAGAATTCATGAATGATATTATTTTTCAATGTTTATTTAGCTGGGCCTCAGAATATGCACCTAGCTTTGAGGTAAGACCCAAGGAATAAATTACAAGTTTTAGGGATGAGGTGGTTAGAAAGAAACTTTTTGTGTAGCAACAACCAGGTCTGAAGGAAGAGAATACAAGAAGAGTGGGAAGAATTATATTTATGGGCTGATGCTTCCTTTATAATCAAATGTCTTTAGCATCACCTGACTCATGTAATTGGAAGAGACTCCAAGAACAACTCCTAGCTCTACAAGCCCTATGTACTTAGCTTTCTAAAATAGTGAATCTCAAAAAGCTACAAGATGATAGAATCAGTTCAGTACAAGTAGTCAGTAAACATTATCAAACTACCACTATAGCTGGATGTGTTATGGGGATACAGACAAAAATCCTGCTTTCAGTCCATGAGCTTATATTCTGTTGGGGGGGAGTCATACAAACAAGGATATGCAAGTATAATATATAGAGAGTTACTTTATATTTTTTTTTTGTTTTGAAGGGAGATAGCACTGATAAATGGGAGCTTGAAAAAAGATCTCTAAAGTATGCTTTGAACGAAGCTTGGATTAGACTGTGGAGGTGAGAAGACTGCCCAAGGTATGTACAATAGACTAAGAAAAGCCCTGGAGGACTGAAATGGGATGTTGTATATGGGGATGGAGGAGGGGAATAGGATAGTTTGTCTAGGATATTGATTGAATTAAGATGTGTGATCAGGATGTAAAGAAAGATTTGAGTAAAATAGGGAAGGGCTTTAGTTGTTTGCTTTTGATGCAAGAGGGAATACTGAAACACTAAGCTTATTGATCAAGGGTGTAGTGTGCTTGAACATTTGATTTAGGAAAAACACTTAGTTCTCTGGAAGTTTGATCTGAGAGGAGGGGAGAGGAGACTAACAAATTTTGTCTATTACATTATTACAGGGATAGGTGATGGGTGTCCTAATTAGGAAGACAGCAACAAAACCACAGGTAGCAGATACATTAAGCATGGGGGCAGGGGGAGGGGGCAGGGAAAACCTCTCCAGTTCCAAGTAGATGCACATCTCAGAGGACCTCTCAAGGGAATCAAGAATAATATAGCAATGGTGACTTTCTTGGGGAGTATATATAAAAGCAGACATATCTCCTGAAGAAGAGAAGTATGGAAATGATGGAAAAGGGATATATATTTTCTTTTTTCTTTTTTGAACCTAAATCCTCTCACTCCTTCCAATATAACATCTTGAATGCCTGTTCCATAAGCAACATATTTCCCTTCATCCTAAATCTTTTATTTTACCACTCCTTCAATTTTCTAGCAATCATTGATACCTGGCTATTTTTTTTGTTTCCTCTTTTTATTCCTCATTAAACAACTCTTCCCACTCCTATTTAGAAGACTCATTTGCCCAATTTTTTTTTTTTTTTAGTTCTCAACTTTTGTTTATACATGCTTTACAATTTCAGATTTTTCTCCCTCCCTCCCCTCCCTCCCCCCTCCCCTAGACAGCAGGTAATCTGATATAGGTTATATCTATATATCTCTATACATATACATATATATATATATATATATATACACATAATAACATTAATCCTATTTCTGCATTAATCCTGTTACAAGAGAAAGAATCAGAGCAGTGATGCAAAACCTCAAAATAGAAAAAAAAAAAAAACAACAGCACCCAAAACAAAAGAAATAATATGGTTCAATCAGCATCTATACTCCACAGTTCTTTCTTTCTTTTTTTTTCTTGGATTTGGAGATCCTCTTCTATCATGAGTTCCCTGGAACTCTTCTGTGCCATTGCATTGGTGAGAAGAATATAGTCTATCACAGTAGGTCAACACTCAATGTTGATGATACTGTGTACAATGTTCTTCTGGTTCTGCTCATCTCACTCATCATCAGCTCACGTAAGACCCTCCAGGTTTCTCTGAACTCTTCCTGCTCATCATTTCTTACAGCACAATAGTATTCCATTGTATTCATATACCACAACTTGTCCAGCCAATCCCCAATTGATGGGCACCCCCTCAACTTCCAATTCCTTGCTACCACGTAAAGAGCAGCTATAAATATTTTTGTACATGTGGGTCCCTTTCCCCCTTCCATGATTTCTTTGGGCAAAAGACCTAAAAGTGGGATTGCTGGGTCAAAGGGTATGCACAGTTTTATCGCCCTTTGGGCATAATTCCAAATTGCTCTCCAGAATGGTTGGATCAGCTCACAGCTCCACCAACAATGCATTAGTGTTCCAATTTTCCCACAGCCTCTCCAACATTTATTATCTTCCTTTTTTGTCATTTTAGTCAATCTGATAGGTGTCAGGTGGTACCTCAGAGTTGTTTTAATTTGCATCTCTCTAATCATTAGAGATTTAGAGCATTTTTTCATATGGGAATAGATAGCTTTGGTTTCTTCATCAGAAAACTGCCTGTTCATATCCTTTGACCATTTCTCAATTGGGGAATGACTTGGATTCTTATAAATTTGATTTAATTCCCTATATATTTTAGAGATGAGGCCTTTATCAGAAGCACTGGCCTCAAAAATTGTTTCCCAGCTTTCTGCCTCCCTTCCAATTTTGGATGCATTGCTTCTGTTTGTACAAAATTTTTTTAATTTAATATAATCAAAACCATCCACTTTGCATTTTATAATATACTCTATCTCATGTTTGGTCAAAAACTGTTCTCCTTTCCAAAGATCTGATAGGTACACTATTCCTTTCTCTCCTAATTTACCTATGGTATCACCTCTTATGTCTAAATCATGTATCCATTTTGACCTTATTTTAGTATAAGGTGTAAGATGTTGGTCTAAGCCTAATTTCTGCCATACTATCTTCCAGTTTTCCCAGCAGTTTTTGTCAAATACTGAGTTCCTATCCCAGAAGCTGGAGTCTTTGGGTTTATCAAACACTACATTACTAGTGTCATTTACTACTGCATTTCCTGAGCCTAGCCTATTCCATTGATCTACCACTCTATTTTTTAGCCAGTACCAGATAGTTTTGATGACTGCCGCTTTATAGTAAAGCTCCAGGTTTGGTACCGCTAACCCACCTTCCTGTGAATTTTTTTTCATTATTTCCCTGAATATTCTTGATTTTTTGTTTTTCCAGATGAATTTTGTTATTATTTTTTCTAGCTGTATAAAATAATTTTTAGGTAGTCTGATTGGTATGCCACTGAATAAGTAAATTAATTTAGGCAGTATTATCATTTTTACTATATTAGCTCTGCCTATCCATGAGCAATTGATATCTTTCCAATTATTTAGATCTGATTTGATTTGTGTGAAGAGTGTTTGGTAGTTGTGTTCATAGAGTTCCTGGGTTTGTCTTGGCAAGTAGACTCCCAAGTATTTTATATTACCTACCGTTACTTTAAATGGAATTTCTCTTTCTATCTCTTGCTGCTGGACTTTGTTGGTCATGTATAGAAATGCTGATGATTTATGTGGATTTATTTTATATCCTGCTACTTTGCTAAAGTTGTTAATTGTTTCAAGTAATTTTTGACTTGATTCTCGAGGATTCCTTAAGTATACCATCATATCATCTGCAAAGAGTGATAGTTTTGTTTCCTCCTTGCCTATTCTAATTCCTTTAATTCCTTTCTCTTCTCTGATTGCTAAAGCTAACATTTCTAGAACAATATTAAATAATAGGGGTGATAATGGACATCCCTGTTTCACCCCTGATCTTATTGGGAAGGCCTCTAATTTATCTCCATTGCATATAATACTTGCTGATGGCTTTAGGTAGATACTGTTTATTATTCTAAGGAAAGCTCCCCCTATTCCTAAACTCTCTAGTGTTTTTATTAGGAATGGGTGCTGTACTTTGTCAAAAGCTTTCTCTGCATCTATTGAGATAATCATATGATTTTGGTTGGTATTCTTATTGATGTGGTTGATTATGTTAATAGTTTTCCTAATGTTGAACCAGCCCTGCATTCCTGGTATAAATCCCACCTGGTCATAGTGTATTATCCTGGTGATCACTTGCTGTAATCTCCTTGCTAATATCTTATTTAAGATTTTAGCATCAATATTCATTAGGGAAATTGGTCTATAATTTTCTTTCTCTGTTTTTGCTTTGCCTGGTTTTGGTATCACCACCATATTTGTGTCATAAAACGAATTTGGTAGAACTCCTTCTTCACCTATTTTTCCAAATAATTTGTATAATATTGGAATTAATTGTTCTTTAAATGTTTGGTAAAATTCACCCGTAAACCCATCTGGCCCTGGGGATTTTTTCTTAGGGAGTTCATTAATAGCTTGTTCAATTTCTTTTTCTAATATGGGTTTATTTAAGGATTTTATTTCCTCTTCAGTTAACCTGGGCAGTTTGTATTTTTGTAAATATTCATCCATTTCATTTAGATTGTCAAATTTATTGGCATACAGTTGGGCAAAATATTTCCTAATTATTGCTTTAATTTCCACTTCATTGGTGGTAACATCACCCTTTTCATTTTTGATACTGGTAATTTGGTTTTCTTCTTTCTTTTTTTTAATCAAATTAACCAATATTTTATCTATTTTATTGGTTTTTTCATAAAACCAGCTCTTAGTTTTATTGATTAATTCTATAGTTTTTTTGCTTTCAATCTTATTGATTTCTCCTTTAATTCTCAGGATCTCTAATTTAGTGTCTAATTGGGGATTTCTAATTTGTTCTTTTTCTAGCTTTTTAAGTTGCATGCCCAATTCATTAATCTCCTCTTTCTCTTTCTTATTCATGTAAGCATTTAGAGCTATAAATTTTCCCCTAAGCACTGCTTTGGCTGCATCCCATAGATTTTGGTATGTTGTCTCATTATTGTCATTCTCTTGGATAAAGTTATTGATTGTTTCTATGATTTCTTGTTTGGCCCATTCATTCTTTAGAATGAAATTATTTAGTTTCCAATTGATTTTCATTCTACTTTTCCCTGGCTCTTTCTTACATGTAATTTTTATTGCATCATGATCTGAGAAGGATGCATTTACTATTTCTGCCTTTCTACATTTGACTATGATGTTTTTGTGCCCTAATACATGGTCAATTTTTGAAAATGTGCCATGTACTGCTGAGAAAAAGGTATATTCCTTTCTATCCCCATTCAATTTTCTCCAGACATCTATCATGTCTAACTTTTCTAGTAATCTATTCACCTCTTTCACTTCTTTCTTATTTATTTTTTGGCTAGATTTATCTAATTCTGAGAGGGGGAGATTCAGATCCCCCACTAGTATAGTATTACTATCTAATTCCTCTTGTAACTCATTTAACTTCTCCTCTAAGAACTTGGATGCTATAGCACTTGGCGCATACATATTCAATATTGATATTACTTCATTATCTATAGTACCTTTAAGTAAGATGTAATTTCCTTCCTTATCTCTTTTAATGAGATCTATTTTTGCCTGCACTTTGTCTGAGATAAGGATTGCTACCCCTGCCTTTTTTACTTTAGCTGAGGCATAATATATTCTGCTCCAGCCTTTTACCTTTACTCTGTGTGTATCTCTCTGCTTCAAATGTGTTTCTTGTAAACAGCATATTGTAGGGTTCTGGTTTTTAATCCACTCTGCAATTCGCTCCCGTTTTATAGCAGAGTTCATCCCATTCACATTCACAGTTATTATTACTGACTGTCTATTCCCTTCCATTCTAATTACCCCCTTTGTACTTTTCCCCCCTTCTTTCACCCTATTACTCCTCACCGACGTTTTACTTCTTACCCCTGCCTCCCCCAATCTGCCCTCCCTTTTTATCAACCCCCTCTCTTTTCTTTACCCTTTTCTCCCTTGCTTTTGTCCTCCCTTCTATCAGTCGCCCCCTTTCCCTTCCCCTTTTGTTTCCCTAAAGAATGAGTTAAGTTTCTTTATCCCAATGAACGTATATGTTATTCCCTCTTTGAGTCAAATCTAATGAGAATAGGGTTGAAACCATGTTCCCCCCTCCTTTCTTTCCCTCTATTGTAATAGGTTTTTTTCCACCTCTTCATATGATATAATTCATCCCATTCCACCTCCCCTTTCCTCTCCTCCCCATAGACTCCCTTTTTATCCCCTTAATTCTTTTGTATCATCACATCAAAGACAATTTATATTTATACCCTCTATATAAAGTCCTTCTCTCTGCCCAAATACATTTACAATTCTTAAGAGTTATGAGTATTATCTTCCTGTGTAGGGATATAAACAGTTTAACCTAATAGGGTAACTTTTTTTTTTCCCCTCTGTTTACCTTTTTAAACTTCTCTTGAGTCTTGTATCTTGAGATCAAATTTTCTATTCAGTTCTGGTCTTTTCACCAGGAAAGATTGAAAGTCCCCAATGTCATTAAATGTCCATCTTTTCCCCTGAAAGAAAATGCACATTTTTGCTGGGTAATAGATTCTCGGCTGCAATCCAATCTCCTTTGCCTTCCGGAATATCATATTCCAAGCCTTGCGGTCCTTTAATGTTGAAGCTGCCAGGTCCTGAGCAATCCTGACTGTGGCTCCATGATATTTAAATTGTTTCTTTCTGGCTGCTTGGAATATTTTCTCCTTCACCTGATAATTCTGGAATTTGGCTACAATATTCCTTGGAGTTTTCCTTTTGGGGTCTCTTTCAGGAGGTGATCGATGGATTCTTTCAATGATGATTTTATCCTCTGATTCTATGATATCAGGGCAGTTCTCCTTAATAATTTCCTGGAATATGGTATCTAGATTCTTTTTCTGGTCATGGCTTTCAGGCAGTCCAATGATTCTCAAATTGTCTCTCCTCGATCTGTTTTCCAGATCAGTTGTCTTTCCAATGAGGTATTTCACATTTTCTTCTATTTTTTCATTTTTTTTATTCTGCTTGACTGATTCTTGGTGTCTCATGGATTCCTTATCTTCCAACTGTCCCACTTTAATTTTTAAGGCATTGTTTTCTTCAGTGAGATTATGCACCTTTTTTTCCATTTGGCTAAGTGAATTTTTTAAGGTATTGTTTTCTTCAGTGAGATTATGCACCTTTTTTTCCATTTGGCCAAGTGAATTTTTTAAGGTATTGTTTTCTTCAGTGAGATTATGCAGCTTTTTTTCCATTTGGCCAAATGAATTTTTTAAGGCTTTGTTTTCTTCAGCTTCCTTTTCTAAGCTGCTGATTCTTTTTTCATAGTTTTTTTGTTTTGCTTTCATTTCTCTCCCCATTTTTTCTTCTACCTCTTGCAATTGATTTTTAAAATCCTTTTTGAGCTCTTCCAGGAAGGCTTTTTGTTCTTGCGACCAATTCACCTTCCCTTGTGAGGCTTCAGATGTAGACAATTTGAGGCTATTGTCCTCATCTGAGTTTGTGTTGGCTTCTTCCCTATTGATACAGAAGCTCTCAATGGAGAGGGCTCTTTTTTGCTTCTTACTCATTATTGCAGCTTATTTATTTATTCTTTAAGTTGAGGTCTGCTCTGGGGGCACCAGGGTCCCTGTTTTGGGCTTCTTGTGCAGGTGTATAGGTGCTGTGTGACCAGGCTTTTACTCTGAGGCCTTTATGGTGTGTGGATATGCCCCGCCCTGCACTTCCTGTATGATTGTGCTCGGCCAGCCAGGCGCCAGACCCCGGAGTCTGATCCTGCCTTTCGTGGCCCTCTCGGCTTGTGCAGGTAAGTTTTTCCACTGTCCTTCTTGGCCACCAGATTTTTGAACCAGGTTCCGGGAGCCTCAGTTGTTCGGCTGTGGCCCGCAGCTCCTGCTGACTTGCCCCGACCGCCTCGGCGCTGGGTTGCTGCCCTGCGCTGGGCCTCCCTTTTACCCGAGTCAGACCGACCTTTTCCTGAAGTCTTCTAAATTATCTCTGGTTGGAGGACTGTGTCTCTCTGTCTCTTTGCAGGTTCTGTAGTTTCAGAATCCGTCCAGAGGCTTGATTTAATGTTCGTTTTGAGGGAACAGAAGGAGAGCTCAGGCAGCTTGCTGCTTCCTCTCCGCCATCTTGGCTCTGCCCCGATACCTGGCTATTTTTGATGATACAGCTTCTCTGAACACATTTTCCAGTACTGGCTTCTAGTACTTAATTAATTCTTCTTGGCTCAGTGGTTGAAGCAATGGGAATTGTAATACTCCTTGTTCCCCATTGTCTCATTCAGATATTCCCATTACTGTGATAACTCAGTAAACTGTCCTTCTTTCAGCTCAATAAGGAGCAGTATCACTTCCAGTACCAAAGGAAAGGGGGGGAGGGGCTGAGGAGCAAGATCAAGTGCAATACAAAAGAAGCAGGTGCCTTTTCTGGGTAAGGACCATGGTGTAGACCAAGAGAACATTAACTATAGCTCTCACAAGATCATACCACTTTAGAATCATAAAAAATTTTCAAACCCCCAGAACTAGCTCTGAAAACAACAGTGAAAAAAGACCTGAAGTTTGAGGGTAGTCTGTCCCAACTCTTGCTGAGAAGAGAGCCTGATATTAACATAAATTTCAAAATGAAGAAATAGAGGAGAAAATGAACAAACAACATGAAAAGAACTACATAAAAAAGCTACTGTGATGACAGAGAAGATCAAAACAAAACTTAGAACACAATGAATTCAAAACAACTAGAAGTTGTGAGATTTAAAATTGGATATTAGAGAAAGCAAAGCCTCAAAGAAAAAGAAAATAGAAATTGAATACAAGTCCTTCACATAATTATTCTGGAATTTGGCTACAATATTCCTTGGAGTTTTCATTTTGTCTTTCAGGAGGTGAAAGATAGATTCTTTCAATGACTATATTACCCACTAGTTCTAGGATATCAGGGCAGTTTTCCCTGATAATTTCTTGAAAGAGGCTGTCCAGGCTTTTTTTATTATTATTATTATTATTAACAATAGCTTTCAGGTAGTCCAATAACTTTCAAATTATCTCACCTACATCTATTTTCCAAGTCAATTGTTTTTACAATGAGGTATTTTTCATTTTCTTATACTTTTTCAGTCTTTTGATTTTGTTTCACTGATTCTTGATGTCTTATAGAATTATTAGTTTCTACCTGCCCAGTTGTAGTTTTTAAGGTATTATTTTCTTCAGTCACCTTTTGCACCTCATTTTTCCATTTGGACAACTCTACTTTTTAAGAAGTTGTTTTCTTCAGTGATTTCTTTTTTCCATTTGACCAATTGTATTTTTAAGGAATTGTTTTTGTCAGTAATTTTTGTCCCTCCCTTTTCAAGATGTTGACTCTCTTGCATAATTCTCATTTCTTTTCCCAATTTTTCTTCAACCTCTCATTCAATTTTTAAAATCCTTTTTTGTTCTCCTCAAAAAAGATTTTTTGGTCTTGAGACCAACTTCCCTTCTGAGACTTCACATGTAGGCATTTGGACAATGTTGTCCACTTCTGAGTCTGTATTTTGGTCTTTCCTGTTACCATAGTAGTTTTCTATCATCAGGGTTCTTTTCTGCTTCTTACTCATATTTAGTCTATTTCATGACTTTTAAAGTTGAATTCTTCTCCTGGTTAATAGGGGAACTGTTCCAAGCTTCTTGGGTCCGATCCCTGGTTTTCTGCTCTTGGCATCAGGGGCTTGTAGCTTGCTCATTACACTGGGGTGGGTGGCATAGTCATACCTACTGTGTGAGGGGGTCCCCAGATGGCAGTTTGCCTTCTGCATTGGGGTTGGAAGCCTCACAAATGGCCAGCTGTGACACTACTCTGTTGAGCCAGAACTCAGGGGCATTGGTCACTGATCTATGCTATGGTTAAGAGCCTCCCATTGGCTTGCCTGGACACTGTCTGCACTGGGCTGCACATCCCAGATAGACCTTTACTGAAGTTTTTCTAAGTTATCTTAAGCTGGACGGTTGTTTCACTCCAAGTTTTTGTAGGTTCTCTAGCTCTAGAATCCATTTAGGGACTTGATTTAACATTGTTTCTGAGGGAAAGTAGGGAGAGCTCAGGCAACTTCCTGGTTTTTCTCTGCCATACTGAATACAAGTACAACAAGAATACTTGGAAGAGCTTAAAAATGAATTTCAAGGGGCAGCTAGGTGGCACAGTAGATAAAGCACCGGCCCTGGATTCAGGATTGCCTGAGTTCAAATCTGGCCTCAGATACTTGACACTTACTAGTGTGTAATTTAAGATTCTAAATGTGGATTCTAATGTGTTCCCCCAGTTTGGGGGAAACTGACTAAAAATCACTGATAAAACGAGTTTAGGTTTTTAAGGGTTTATTGGAAAATAGAAAGAAAAAGATTGAGAACAGAATTCTAACAGTCTGGCATTCCTATCTTTCCTCAAATCTCCTGTGAAGTCCTCTGCCGCCACCACCATCAAGTCCGGAAGCCAAAAGGGCCAGCGCCCTCTGTGCAGGCTCCCTTTCCTCCTTCCTGTCTCCTCCCAGACCATAGGAGGCTCCTCCAGTTGATTGGCTGGTAGACTTGATAGACAGCACCCATGAGCAAGCGTCATTTCCTGACGCCAAGGAAAAGCCACAATGCCTCTGAGGCATTTTCCTCATGGTGGAGCTCTCCACAGCAAGTCTCCAGTAGGTGGCGTCATTCCAATCATTACACTAGCTATGTGACCATGGGCAAGTTACTAAACCCCCATTGCCCTGCAAAAAAAAAAAAAGGAAGAAAAAAAGAAAAAGAAAAAAAAAATTAATTTCAAAATCAAAGTGGTTGAGGAAAAATTAGGTAAATAAAGTAAATGAAGAAAAGTATGTAAAGAAAGGTAATTATGTAAGCGTCACAAAAATGTATTGAAGAAAATAAAGCCTTAAAAAACAAAATCTACCTAATAGAAAAAGAGGTACAAAAGTTAATTGAAGAAAATAATTTCTTAATGGGCAAAGAATGGGTAAATCCAAACTAATACTTCCATAAGATATCAAGAAATAATAAATAATATTAATAAATAATTAAATTAAATTAATAAACCAAAATCCAAAGAGAGGGCAAAATAGAAATGCAAATAATTCACCCATCACTAACTGCATGATATCTCAAAATGAAAATTCAGGAATATTTTAGACAAATTCCATAACTTTGATGTCAAAGACAAAGTATTTCATACAGCCACAACAGAGAAACAATTCAAACACTATTGTACCACAGTCATAATCATAGAAGAATTATCAATAGGTAAGGAGCAAAGAGCTTGGAATATGATATTTCAAAAGGTAAAGGAGCTAGAACTGCAACCAAGAATAAGATATGAATCAAAACCGATTATATTCCTTCAAGGGGAAAAATGGAAAGTTTATTAAATAAAGGACTTTCAAGCATCCCTGATGAAAAGATCACACTTGAATAGAAATTTTTGAATTTCAAATACAGAAATCAAAAGGAGCATTAAAAATGTAAACATGAAAGAGAATCATAAGGGAAGCACTAAGAGGGAAGATGATTATTGATGTCTATCTTTCATTTTTTTTATATTCTACTTTAGAATTTTATTTTCCAAATTACATGTAAAAGCAAATTTTGACATCAATTGTTTTTAAAATTTTGTGTTCCAACTTCTCTTCCTCCACCCTTTCACACCCCCACCCCCAAGAACTCAAACAATTCAATATAAATTATACATGAGTAGTCATGGAAAACAATTCTACATTAGCTAGGTTGTGAGAGAAAACAGATAACAACAAAACTTCAGATTAAGGAATTGTTAAAAAAAATATGTTTCAGTCTGTTTTCAGATACCATCACTTCTTTCTCTGTAGATGGACTGCAATTTTCATAAGTTCTTCAGTGTTATGTTGGATCATTGCCTTGCTGAAAATAACCACATGCTTCCCAGCAGATCATCTTACACTAATGCTGTTATTTTGTATAAAGTACATTTCTCTCTGCTTCATTTCATGTGGGTCTTTCCAGGTTTTTCTGAGAGCATCCTGTTCATCATAATTTATATATATTACCTTGAATTTGACAGAGGATTTTCTTCACAATAGCCCAGCAGAGTAGGTACCACACATTTTACATTGTAGTCAATCAACATAACTATTTCCCTTCATTCCATCATCCCATTCCTTTCCAATGATATTTACTCTGTTGTCTATCTTATTTTTTTTTAGCAACAAACATTTATTTTATTTTCCATTTACATATAAGGGTAGTTTTCAACATTCATTTCCATAAGATTTAGAGTTCCAAATTTTTCTCCCTCCCTCCCTTTCCTCCCCTCTCCACAAGATCGCAATCAGGTTATAAATGTACAATCCACAAGTGTTCTTTTTATCAGTTCTGTCTATAGGGGTGCATAGTAAGCTTCCTCATTAGTTCCTTTGGATTGTCTTGGGTCATTGCACTGCTGAGAGTAGTTAAGTCATTCACAATTGCTCATTGAACAATACTGCTGTCACTATGCACAATGTCCTCTCAGTTCTGCTCACTTCACTATACGTCGATGTTCATTAGTCTTTCAAGGTTTTTCAGTGATCATCCTGTTGGTCATTTCCTGTAGCACAAGACCATTATACTACAATCATATAACACAGCTTTTTCCATCATTCCTCAATTGATGGACATTCCCTTAATTCTCAATTCTTAGCCTCCACCAAGAGTTGATATAAATATTTTTTGTACAATTTTTCCCCCTTTTCTCTTTTTCATGATTACTATTGTTAACGGTTTCCTTTCCCCATGATATTTACTCTATTATCCAACTTATTTCATCCTATCACTCTTCAAAAGGGATTTGCTTCTGTCTGTCCCCTACTCCTCTCTACCCTTCCTTCTTTTGCCCCTCTCTCTTTATCCCCTTCCCCTCCTAGTCTCCTGCAGGGTTAGAGAGATTACTCCATCCAATTTAGTGTGTACATTATTCCCTCCTTGAGCCAATTCTAATGAGATTGACATCTTTGAGCCAATTTTGATGAGTGTTAGGCTCATTTACTGCCCAGATTTAATACCTAGTTGGGTGTGTCTGTTAGTCCCTCCTTGAGGCAGCTCTGCTGAGTTTAAGATCTTTGAGCCTTTTCTGATGAGTGTAAAATTAATTTACTGCCCTGCTCCTCTCCCATCTCTTCTCCCACTCCATAAGCCTTTTCCTGTTACTTCCATGTAGGATTTCACTTCTGCCCTTCCCCCTCCCGCAGTGAATTCTCTTCACCCCTCAATTTAACCCTAAAGATGTTATCATCTAGCTAAGTGACACAGTGGACAAATCATCCACCCTGAACCCAGGGTTATCCCAGGCAAAACCTGGCCTCAGACACAAGACAGTCACCCACTGTATAAGCCCAGGTATGTCCCCCAGCTCCAATTTTTTTTTTTTTTATGGTTCTCTAGGGTCTTGTATTTAAAAGTCAAATTTGCCATTCAGTTCAGGTCTTTTCATCGCAAATATCTGAAAGTCTTCTTTTTCATTAAAGTCCCATCTTTTCCGCTGAAATATAATGCTGAGTTTTGCTGGGTAGGTGATTCTTGGTTGTAATCCCATTTCCTTTGCCCTTTGGAATATCATATTCCATGCTCTCTGGTCCTTTAATGTAGAAGCTGCTAGATCTTGTGCTATCCTGACTGGGGCTCCACAGTATTTGAATTCTTTCTTTTTGGCAGCTTGCAATATTTTCTACTTGACCTGAGAGCTATGAAATTTGGCTCTAATTTTCCTAAGAGTTTTCTTTTTTGGATCTCTTTCTGGAGGTGATCAGTAGATTCTTTCAATTTCTATTTTAGCTTCTTCTTCTAGAATTTCAGGGCAATTTTTCCAGAGAATATGTTGGAAGATGGTGCTTAAGCTCTTTCCTGGATCATGGTTTTCAGGTAGACCAATAATTTTCAAATTATCTCTCCTGGACCTATTTTCCAGGTCAGAAGTTTTTCCCAGAAGATATTTCACATTGCCCTCTATCTTTTTTATTCATTTGGATTTGTTTTATTGTGTCTCAGTTTCTCATAAAGTCACTGGTTTCCATTTGTTCAATGCTAATTCTTAGGCAATTATTTTCATCAGAGAGCTTTTGTACCTCCTTTTCCATTTAATTTTCAAGCTGTTGACTTTTTTCTCATGTCTTTCCTGCATCACCTTCATTTTGCTTTCTATTTTTTCCTCTACCTCTCTAACTTTATCTTCAAAGTCCTTTTTGAGCTCCTCTATGGCCTGAGACCAATTCACATTTTTCTTGGAAGCTTTAGATATAGGGGCCCTGATGTTGACATCTTCCTCTGAGGGTGCCCCTTGATCTTCCTTGTTACTGAAGAAAGTTTCTATGGTCCTAACCTTTCTCTGTCTGCTCATCGTGCCTTGCTTTTACTTGACTTTTAGCTCCTTAAAGTGGGGCACTGTTTCCAGGCTGCAGTATGCCAAGCTTAAAAAGTCCCAGGTGGTATGATTTAAGGAGAATCAGGTTCTTCACTCGCCACACCTGTTTCCTGGTCCTAGATGACCTCACACCAACTTGATGATCAACCAGCTTTGTGTGTTGTGGTTGTCAGCTCCGACAAGCCTGTGCCCCTCCCCCACCTGGGCCACTGCTACTCAAGCCTACCTCCTGGTTCTCAGCAGGGGTGTAAAATCCAAGTTCTGCCTTAGCACCAGCATAGAACCCTGTAGTCTCCCCCCTGCCCAGGGCTCAGCCCACTCACCAGCCTGTGAACTTATTTCCAGACAACACTGTTGCTTCAGCTGATTCAGAGGCTCTGGGGGTCTGCTTCTCTGGTGAGGCCTTCCTGGGACTGGATCTGTGTCAGAGTGACTGTGGGGTTGGGCTCGACTCCTGTATCATCACAGCAACTCCCTCCTTCTGAACTTCCAAGCCGTTCTTGGTTAGAAGATGATTTCAGCACATTCTTCTGTGAGTTTTGCTGCTCCAGGCATTTTCCTATGGCATTATTTGAATGTTTTTTGTAGCGATCATGTCATGAGTTCAGGAGATCTCTGCCTTTCCTGTCTTATTTTGCCCTAATCCTCTTCAAAAGTGTTTTGCTACTGACTGTTCCCTTCCCCGCTCTACCCTCCCTTCATTCACCCTTCCCTCCTTATCCTCTTCCCCTCCTACTTTCCTGTAGGGTTAAATAGATTACTCTTTCCAATTGGGTATGTGTGTTAATCCCTCCTTGAGCCCACTCTGATGAGGTTAAGGCTTTTGAGCAAATTCTGTTTTCTAAATTTTTCTTACCCCTCCTTCCTGAACTCTCCCTATGAAATCAAGCAATTTTATATATGTCATACATGTGTTGTTATACAGATCATCTTCACCTTCCTTGAAAGTGTTTTGCTTTTTACAGCTCCCTCCCCTAAAAATTCCCTTCCCTCCTTCCCCTCTTATCCCCCCCCATCTCCTTCTCCTCCCACTTTTCCTCAGGGCAAAAATATATTACTATGCCCACTTGAATATGTATGTTATTCCCTCTTTGAGCCAATTCTGATGATAGTAAGGTTCACTCACTCTCCCACTCCTTCCCCCTCTTCCCTTCCTCTCCATAAGCTTTTTTCTTGTTTCCTTCATGTGAGCTACCTCTCCCCATTCCACTTCTCCCCTTCCCCTCCCCAAGTCTATTCCTCCTACCCCTCAACCCTATTTTAAAGATGCCATCATGGGTTAGCTAGGTGGCACAGTGGACAAAGCACCAGCCCTGGACCCAGGATGCCCCAATCCCAAATCCAGCCCCAAACACTAGACAACCCACCCTGTTTGCTCCACAAAGAACAAGAATACACAAAAATAAATGCTTTATAAATACCATCCCTTCATATTCAGTTCAGAACTGCATTCTCTGTATATTCCTTACTGAAAAAGTTCTTATGAGTTGGAAGTATTATTTTCTCATATATGAATGTAAACAGTTTAAACTTTTAATGTCCCTCATGATTTCTTTTCCCTGTTTACCTTTTTATGATTATCCAGGGTCTTCTATTTGAATGTCAAATTTTCTATTCAGCTCAGGTCTTTTCATCACAAATGTCTGAAAGTCCTCTTTTTCATTGAAGTCCCATTTTTTCCTCTGAAAGATTATACACAATGTTGCTGGGTATGTGATTTTTTTCTCTAGTCCCAGTACCTTTGCCTTCTGGAATATCCTATTCCATGCTATATCCATGTAGATGCTGCTAGATCTTGTTTTATCCTTATTGAAGCACCACAGTATTTGAATTCCTTTTTTCTAGCTGCTTGCAATATTTTCTCCTTGACCTGGGAGTTCTAGAATTTGGCTATAATATTCCTGGAAGTATTCCTTTCGGGGTCTCTTTCAGGAGGTGATTGGTGGATTCTTTCAATTTCTATTTTAGCTTCTGCTCCTAGAATATCAGGGAAGTTTTCCCTCACAATCTCTTGTAGAATGGTTTCTAATCTCTGGTTTTGGTCATGGTTTTCAGGTAGCCCAATGATTTTCAAATTATCTCTCCTGGATTTATTTTCCAAGACAGCTGTTTTTCCAAGGAGATATTTCACATTGCCCTCTGTTTTCATTCAATTGGATTTGCTTTACTGCGCCTTGATTTCTCATATCACTAGCTTCCATTTGTTCAATAATAATTCTTAGGCAATTATTTTCATCAGACAGTTTTTTTAATCTTCTTTTCCATTTCACTTTTCAAACTGTTGACTTTTTTTCTCATGACTCTCCTGCATTACTCTTATTTCTCTTTCCATTCTTTTGTAATTATTGGAATGATGCCACCTGCTGGAGATTTACTGTAGAAAAGCTCTGCCCCGAGGTGAATGTCTCTGAGTGCAAGACCATGAGTCTTTTCTTTGGCATCAGGAAGTGATGTTTGCTGGTGGCAGGAAGAAGAGCGAGCCTGGCGCTCTGACTCAGGCTCTTTCGTGTAGACTCAGGCGGAGAGCAGAGCTAGGAATGCTCTCTCCCTTTAATAGATAGATGAATGTAGGCCTTTCTCTCTCTCTTTACCAAATTCTTATTCTCCTTAATAAATGCTTAAAAGTCTAACTCTTGCTAAAGCATATAATTTATTGGTGACCACTCATTGGATATTTTAGACAGACTAGCTAGAATTTTAGCCTTAACACTTTCCTTTCTCTCTCTACATCTTCCTTCTATCTCTCCTACTTTCTCTTCAAAGTCCCTTTTGAGAGCTTCCATGGCCTGAGAACAGTTCATATTTTTCCTGGAAACTTTGGATGTAGGGGACGTGTGGTTGATTTCCTCCTCTGATGGTACCCCTTGATCTTCCTTGTCACTGAAGAAACTTTCGATAATTCTGAACTTTCTTTGCTTGCCCATCTTTTACTTGACTTGATACTCTCCACTGGGGGGCCCTGCTTCTTGGCTCCACTACTATACCTATCATCAGAGGGTCCCAGGTGTTTTGGTTTGAGATATAGCAGGTTTTACTCTCGTCTGGCTTGTTCTCTGGTCTAAAGATAACCTCAAGCCTACTTACTAAACAACCAAGTAGCAAAGCTTTCTGTGGTGTGCTTCTTAGCTTCAATGAGCCTGTGGCCCTTCCCCCACATGGGCCTCCCATTGCTCAGAATTTCTTCCTGGTTCCCTGGTGTGGGACAGCTGAATTCCTCACTAGGACCCACTGATACCACTTCATTTTCCCCTACCTGCCAGGCATTCAGCCCTCTCACCCAACCACATGCTCAATTCCAGAAGACGCTGGTGCTGTAGCTGATTCAGAGACTCTGGGGTAAATTCCTCTTGTGTGGCATGCCTGGGGTGTCTGTCAATGTAATTGCAGGGTTGGACTTTACTCGTAGCCCAGCATGGCCCCCTGTAATCTATCTATAGCTGGAAAATAATCTTAGTCCATTATTTTTGCGGGTTTTTCTGCTCATGGGGTTCTTTTATTGCTGTTTTTGGGGTAATTGTATCAAGAGCTCTGTGCATTTAATGTCTTTCCTCCCCCGTCTTGGCTCTGCCCCTTTCTCCTAGCTTTCTGATCACTCCATCCATCCTTCATTTTTTTTTTTTTACACAGGGCAATGAGAGTTAAGTGACTTGCCCAGGGTCACACAGCTAGTAAGTGTCAAGTGCCTGAGGCTGGATTTGAACTCAGGTCATCCTGAATCCAGGGCTACTGCTTTATCCTCTGTGCCATCTAGCTGTCCCCCATCCTTCATTTTCAAAGAGGATCAATGTCATCATGGGTAATGTCTTGCATGTGAATTGGTTTTAAGTAAGGCAGAGTTGAACAAAATCATCAGTATCACTTCCTCTTCATGAAAAATCAAAGTCCAGTGGCAGGACAAAAGTCAAGATAACTGACAATGGCCCCATATGCACTGGATGATGATGGTGTCTTCAACCTCTGATCAAGCCCTCACACCAACAATGGTAGTGTCCTGTGTATATCCCATACTCCCGGGGATAATGATAGATGTGTTTCCTAGAACTTTACCATTATTAGGACAGTTAGAAGAATTCTACATAGAAAGAGTTTGAAGGAATGAATTGATCATGTTGGGCTGAAAAAAAATTTGATAAGTGAAAAAGTCCTGGCAGAAAGGGAAAGGGGAGAAAAAAAGGAGAATATTATCTCATACCAAAAAAACAAAGGTGAAAAAAGAAGAAGCATTTTTACAGTGGTGGGAAAAATGGCGTAGAGAACACAAACCTCACTCTTATTTAAATTGGGGATACACAGACACATATGCACACAGATATGAATATGTATATACATAAACATACACATACACACTCCATTGGTAATAGGAATCTATCTTACCTAACAGGGAAGTGGGAGAAGAAGGGGATAAGAAAAAAAATATATATATATATATATATGTGCATGTGTGTGTATACATATACATACATACATACATACATACATACATACATATATACATATATATATACATATATATATATATATATGATGGTAATAAATGGGAGGGGAGATAAAAGAAGGCAGTCATCAGAAGTAAAATAGACTTTAGAGTAGAAACAGGATAAAAAGATAGAGAAGAATAAACATAAGAAAAGATGATTGAGGGAAATTACAGTTAGTGATCAAAACTCTGGAGGTAAATGGAATGAATTCACCCATAAAATTAAATAGAATAGGAAAATGGATAAAAAATTAAAAACACACTGCCCAAATATCCTACTTGCAAGAAAAATTTTTCAAGCAGAGAGACACATAGAAAGTAAAAATTATGGGCCGGAGTATAGCATATCAGACAAAACAAAAGCATGACTTAATTAAAATAAATAAGTAGGAAAATACAATAAAGTATTATCAATCCTAAAAGTATGTACACAAAATTGCAGAATGTCTAAATTATTGTAGGTAAAGTTAAATGAATTAAAAGAGAAAATAAACAGAATAATTTACTAATAAGAAAAAAGTTAAGAAGATGAAGAGAATTTTAGAAAATTTAGATATAATAGACCTCTGAAGAAAACTAAATGGACATAGAAAGGAGTATAACTTTTCCTCAGTTGTATGTGGTAACTGCACAAAAATTGAAAAAGTGACCATGTATTAAGGCATAAAAACCTCACAAAGGCCAAATAAAATGCCAAAATACTAAATGATACTTTTCAAACCATAATGCAATTTTTTAATTACTATTTTACCTCTGTTTCTAGGATATAAGGGGTATTTCCTTAATAATTTGTTGAAATATGATTTCTAGGCTTTTAAAATTTCATCTTGGTTTTCAGGTAGTCCAATAATTCTTCTTATTTTTCCCTGACCTATTTTCCAGGTATTCTGTTTTTACACTCTGTCTTTTGTTGGTACTGTGAGCTATTTTTTTCCCAATGAGATATTTTATAATTTCTTTAATTTTTTAAAAAAAAGTGTTTTATTTTTTCTTGTTGTCTCATGGAATCATTAGCTTCCACTTAACCAATTATAATTTTTAAGCAATAAATTTATTCAATGAACTTCTGTACGCCTTTCCCCCCCAAAAAAAAATTTAGCCAATTCTACTACTTAAAGTACTCTTTTCTTCAGTCAATTTTTGTACCTTTTTTCCAGGTGGTCAGTTTTGCTTTTTAAGAAGTTCTTTCACGGTCACTCCTCCTGACCATGGGTCTGTGACCAATTCTCTCCTCCACATCCCAACTCTTCTTCAACCACAATTGTTAGTACTTAATTGTGTCTTGAAATTGAAACCAATGTTCCTACTCCTTTATAAGCAACTACAAGCACTCCAGTTCCCCCTGATACCATGATCAGCATCCATGCTCCCCTGCCACCTGCAAGTTCTATCTTTCTTTTTGGCTCTGCGACTGCATCCCAGAACTATGGATGATCAATTCAACAGGACTCTGAACCCAGGATTTTCTACAATCTCCTTCAAACAAGTTGTCTGATACCTATCCCATTCCACTTTCTGTGGTCTAATAGTTCCTGAAGTTGCTGCTTCAATGCAACCACCTTCAAAGCCCACTGATGACCCAGATTTCAGTCCTGCTAGACCATTACCCTGGGGAGACAGATTTTTCCTACCATCTTCTGAGTTGTTTGAGGTTGGAAAATTCTTTCATCTGACCTTTTGTTGGTTGTTCTACTTCAGAATTCAATTTGAGGCTTTTTATGATTGCTTAGCTGAGTGCTTCTCTTCTGCTCCTTCTTGTCTCCACCTCATGGAAACATGTTTTGTATGCCTTCACTTGTATAATTGATATCATATTGTTTGACTTCTCAAGGAGAGAGGAGGGGCAGGAGGGAGACAATTTGAAACATATTTTTAAATGTTAATTTTTAGATGAAATTGGGAAATATTTAATGGAATATATATATATATAATTATGATAACTGTTGTCCACAGACCTTGTGGTCATTTCCTCTTCTACTTCCCTCAATAAGTTTGGTACCTAGCTCATATGTTTCTCTCGTCCCCAATGTCTACCCTCTAGCCAGAGAATTTCCATCTACATATTGACTCTGTCTCAAACATCCTAACTTCTCAGTTCTTTAACCTGATCGCTTCCCATAATCAACTTCTTCACACCACATGTAACACACGGAAATGTCTAAGTCCTTGATCTCACCATCACCCACCAAGTCACCAGCGCTATGTTGAAGATATTTTAAACTTCCTTATCTGTCCATAATCTATTGAATTTCCACTTTTCCTTTGCTTTTCTTTTACCAAACCCTACACTTGAGATGATTAAAATTCTGAGAGACAGTTTTCTGGAAAACCAAAAATAAATTTATTAATGATTCTAGCCAGCATTTAATAAATTGATGGGCAGTGGTTTCTCTTGATAATCAAAGATGCCAAGGGAGACCATGAAATACCTTAAATTCCTTCTTAAAATGAATTCCCCTGACAAGTGAAACTCAACTCACATTGGTGGACATTTAAGAGGAGGCAGTCTAAAAGTGTGCAACAACTCTTTTTGAGAACATGGCTTGATCCAGAGACTCAGAAGCCTCAAGGCATCTGGGCAAGGTGAAGCCATCTTCACCTGGACCTCTCTATGTAGTTTTCTCCTTCATGGGCTTAGTTGCCTATAACTCTTAGTGGACGGGACAAAGAACATGGAGTTCCTTCTCCAAGCAAAGGCTTTCCCAGACTGCATGCTGTATATAATCTAACCAGAAATTAGGTCTACTAATTGGATAGGGTCTTGCCCAAAACTAGCAAGCATGTGTCTTGTGGGTTAGGAGCAATCTCATCAGTCAGCAATGTCCTTGAGAGACTGACTAACCTTTTCAGGAGTTGAGCCTAAAGAAAAGTAGGGAAAAAATGATAGATTACAAATTAATAATTAGTTATCAAATAACAGTATAATGTTAATTTCTCTCATACTTTTTCCACATCATGAATTCCAGATTCCTCAAACCCTTTTTAAAATTCTTCTTAAGACATCCCACCAGAGCTAGTGACTCTTTTTCCCCAACTTCACCCCTTGGCAAACCAGTTCACCTCTACATTTTCCTCTTCTCTTGGATCTTGTCCTCTTTATTATATCTCTGCACCCTACCAAGTCTCAACCCTACTGAATCCCACTATCTGTTGCCTTCATTTCTACATATGTCTTGCTGAACAAAGTTGTAGAAAATCATGCTACCATTATGAAAAGGTCCACTACAAATTTATGTTACACAATGAAAATTGGGCCCTCAATGGTGCTTGGGAATCCTACTTTACCTTACTTATCCACACATTATCCTACTCTCCAATCGCATTCCTCCTCAGTCCTTCTATGACCTCTTCTTTCTCCACTCTTTGACCTGAGAACCTTCCCCCATAGTCTACAAAAACAAAACAAAACAAAAACCAGACATTTCTCTGTGAACTTCTTTTACCCTCTTCCTCATCTCATAGTACTCACATGCCTTCTGACTCTACTTCTTCACCTCTTTCTCATAAAGATGTGTCCCTACTCCTTAACAAGAATATCCCCTTTAACTTTTCCATCATCTACAGGAATTATTTCCCAATCCCTCTTAATTCCAATGCCTTTGCCCTCTTAATTCCTTTTTTTCCTACATATACTTTGTTAGTGTATATTTGTTTCCTTGTTGTTTTACCTATTATGCTGTGAATTCGCTTGAGAGCAGGGGAGACTTTTGCCTCTTTTTGTGTCTCTAATGCTTAGAACAATGCTTGGCATGTAGTGGTTAATAAATGTTTATTGACTGAGTGCTTTGCCTAATAATATGATAACATCATATAATCACAGAATAGCAGAACCTGAAACAACCACAATGACCACCTTGTTCAACTCACACATGAAAGGAATCTACCCTATACCTTTCCAGAAAAGTGGTCATGCAGTCCCTATTTGGAGACTTACAAGGAGGGGAAATCCATGACTCAGACATTATCAGAACCACCTGCCTATCAGGATGGATATATAAATCAAGTACTTACCATATCATCCAATGTTTAGAGCTAGAAGGAACCTTAGAACTAATCCTAGTTTCCTCATTTTACAAAACAAAAACTAAAAACCTGAGGTCCAATGAACTTTGTTATGTAGATCATAGGTCATATAGATAATAAGTAGTGGAATAAGGATTTAAACTCACTTCCTTTGACTCCAAAGTCACTCTTTCTATTGTATCAACTGAATACAACAGGTTTTGAGGAAGCAAAGTGAAATAGGAAGGAAGGAAGGAGGGAGAGAGAGAGGGAAGGAAGGAAGGAAAGATAACACATTAATAGTTTTAATATTCATTCAGCATTCCTCAAATGACACATTTTTGAGAGAGTAATGATTTTTTTCATATTCTAATCTTTTGAAGTATTTTCAGTCAGTAAAACTATTTCATTAATAATTGTTTTTCTTTAAACAAGCAATATCTTGGACACATAATCTGAGGGTTTCAGATGCACTAATTCTATATTATCAACATTCATCTTTATGGTGAACAAACAAGAGCTGAGAAATTTACTCTATATGGTATCAGAGGGTTAGAGATTTGGAGCATCCTTTTGATCTCCTAATGCCCTTCCATAAGTAGTGAGAATTATAATCTCTTTGCAGATTGTCAAAGATCTGCTTTAATTGAAGCAAGCTGTCTACCAAAGATTGGAATTCTAATGATTGGTTCCCCCGGGCTGGCACTGCAAAGCTTGTGAACTCTCTAGCTGATTAGAGAATAACCATTAAGAGAGAAGTGAAAAGAAATTGAAAGGACTCCTATAATAACATATTTACTGTCACAGTCTTGGGTATTTTTGTTGAAAGGGCAAGGAAAAAGAAAAAAAAGCATACTTCTTCTGAACACAAATAAAGGATTTATAAATATTGGCCAAAAGGCAGAGTAGGGAGTGAGGCAGTAGCAGTAAGTTTTTGGCAGGAGGAGAGAGAATATTCTGGGAATTAGGAAATTTTGAAACAGACTTTTTAATGACCTAGAATCTCTATTTTTCAAGATTCACATATTAGAAAGGCCCAATAATTCAAGTATATGAATAAAATGACCTAGGTTGCATTGAGAAAATTGTTTGGTGCTTTCAGTGATTTGGAGTTAGAGGTTACTAGAGAGGACTTCTATCCCAATCCCCTTATTTCTCAGATAAGAAATGAAGCCTCTAAATTCAATGACTTACACAAGGTCAATCAAGTACTGTCAGAGGTAACATTTGAACCCAACTCCTTTGACCCCAAACAGAGCATTCTTTTTTCCACTGTTCCATGATAACTAAAATTACACAAGATACTCTGGAAAACAAAAGCCCATCATTTTAATAACAGTATTAAAGAGAGTTGGCTGGTGCATTTGATAGTGTTCTGATCCCAGAGTAAGGAATGCCTGAGTTTAGATCCTATCTCAGACACTGGCTGTAAGCAGGGGAAAGTCACTAGACCTCTGTCTGCTTTAGTTTCCTCCAATGTAATATGGGGATTATAATAGTATTTACCTCACATTATTGTTGTGAGAATCCAGTGAATGTTTTTGTAAAGTACCTAGCACAATTTCTGACATTCACTCAGCACTTAAGATTGTTTACCCTTTACCCCAATATTCTCTTTGGTGTCTACTACACTGCAATCACAGGGACAGTCCAAATTGCTATTGTCCCAGTGATGTGCTATTGATGCATGTAACGGATCACTAAAAACTCCAAGGACTCCACATGGTAGATGACCAAAATGTAATAGAAAGATGAATAATAGATATACATAGCCAGTAACTATTTATAAATGATGACTTTCCTGAAAAACAAGGCACAGGTGATGTTATCCAGGAAATGAATGATTGGTAAAGGAAACGGAATTGCCATATAGCACAAGCACCAATAAAAGATGGAAAGCCTTAGTGATGTAATGATACCCTAGAATATCTAAACATATAGCTTAGCACAGTGCCAGGCACAGAATACACATCTAAAAATACATACTGACTCATGGTTATGATGACTAATGAAAGGACCTTCACTATTTTGGGTAGATCCTCTATGGAGAATGTATGGGGCACTGTGGGCAAGAATCCCACAGGATAAAATACAGTGGATCATTTAAAGCTCTCTCTTTTTAGTCCATACCCACATTTCCAGTGCCATGGATCCATTAAAAGGTAGAAATATCAAAGCATTAAAAGCTTGATCAACAGACAGAGGTGTTTGATATTTTCATTTCTTTATGTACCTAAATCTGACATACATTTTGCAATGTGGGAATAAATTGTATTTTTTTTCATTCATAAACCTTCAGTAAAATTATGCAAGTAGATAACTTTTTCAAAGTGTGAAAAAAAGTTAATATATTTCCCATTTTATCATAAATTTATTTTTTATAACTCTGGTTACACATAGGATTATCTTTTTAAAAGGTTAACCTTTTTCACCTATGCATAACAAGAGTCACATTTGATATCCTAGAGGAATATAAAACTTTGAGTCAAATAGTTGTCTTAAATAGAGAGGGGAAAATGACTAAAATCCTCCTACATTACCTATAACATGCATTTTTTTTTTTGGCGGGGCAATGGGGGTTAAGTGACTTGTGCAGGGTCACACAGCTAGTAAGTGTCAAGTGTCTGAGGCTGGATTTGAACTCAGGTACTCCTGAATCCAAGGCCAGCGCTTTAACCACTGTGCCATCTATCTGCCCCTAACATTCTTTTTTTGTTGTTGTTGTTGTCAATATTTTTTTTCACAAAGGGAAACAAAATATACTTGACACACCAAGCATATATTCATATAGAATGAGAAATCAAATATGTTATTTCATTGACATAGGGAATTATCAAGTGAGAGAACTCCCTCTATCCATAGAAGTCAGTTTCTTTTCTTTATTTTATAAGAAAGTTGCCTAGAGCAATGGTTTCAAACTCGAGTATCAACTGGGGCCACTAATTTGAAAATATTAATCCCTGTGGACAACATATTGATTTAGTTTTAAAATATAATGTTATCTATGTTTTATTGTACTTTTATTTACTTTGTGATAGTTTAATCTGGTCCAGAAGTATGAGGGACTATTATGGGCATAGCCTGGGGGCATATTGTTGATAGCTCTGACCTAGAGCACTGGGAGCTTATGTATCCAGGTTACACAATAAATATGTATCAGAGAAAGGACTTGAAGTCAGGCTTCTCTTGATTTGGGGAGATATTTCTTTGATTTTCTTGTTCATTTGTTCAGTTATGTCCAACTCTTTGTGACCCTACGAACCTTAGCACTCAGAAGTTTTCTATCCTGCAGTATCTCCCAAAGTCTGTCTGAACACATGGTCATTGGTTCCATGTCATAATCTATCCATTTCATAATATGCAGTGCTTTCTCCTTTTACCTTCAATCTTTCTGAACATTGGGGGCTTTTCCAAAATAAAACAAAATTCCAAATGTATTCCCCAGAAAAACGTCTTCTTATTATGTAACTGTTGTATTTAATCTTCAGATTCTAATGAATAGTCTGAATTAATTTTGGTAAGTATTGACTGATTGGATCTCCTTGCTGTCAAAAGGAATTTAAAGTCTTCTCCAGCACCGCAATCCAAAAGGATTGATTCTGCAGTTCTCAGATTTCCTTATAGTCCAACTCTCACAGCATTGCTACTGGAGAAAAACAAAATGAGAACAAACAAAAAAGTTGCATATCTTTGACAATACAGACTTTTATTGACAAGGCGATATTTGTGCTTTTAGCATGCTGTTCAGATTTGCTGTAACTTTCCTTTCAAGGTGTTTTAATTTTATGGCTTCAATCTCCATCTTCAGTGATGCTTGAGTCCAAGAATGTAAAATCTGACACTACTTCCATTTCTTCTCCCTCTTCTACCCAGGAAGTGATAGGACATATTGTGATGATCTTACTGTTTTGTTTTATTTGTTGCTTTTGTTTTAATGTTAAGCTTCAAGTCAGATTTTCCATTTTTCTTTTTCACCCTCATCAAGAGTATTCTTAATTTTTATTCACTTTCTGCCTTTAGAGTTGTATCATCTGCATATTTGAGATTGTTGATATTTCTCCTGGAAACATTAATTTTGGCTTTTGAAATTATACAGCATGATTAAGTTAAATAAGATGAAAATATATAATCTTTTTGTACTCCTTTTTCTCATATTAAACCACTCTGTTGTTCCATATTGGATTCTAACTATTGCTACTTGGTACACATAAAGTTTCCTCAAGAAACAAGTGAGATGATCTGATATTCCCATCTCTTTGAGTATTTACCACATTTTGTTGTGATCCACACAGTTAAAGGTTTTCTTCATAATCTGGCAAATAGTGGCAATTTGGTCTCTGGTTCCTCTGCTTCTTTCAATACCAGCCAACTCTTCTATTAATTTTTAGTTCATATATTACTTAAATCTAGTTTACAACATCTTAAGTATAAACTTCACTGTTATGTAAAATGAACACAATTTTTGAGGAATTTGAATATTCTTTGACATTATCCTTCTTTAGATTTGGGATAAAAACTGATCTTTTCTAATCCAATGACAATAGCAAGGTTTTCCAAATTATCTGTCATAGCTGGAACTTTAATAGCATCAGCTTGTAAGATTTTAAATAGCTCAGGTAGGATTCCATCACCTTCATTAGCTATAATTTTAGCAATGATTCTTCAGAGCCACTTGACATTATTATCCAGAATGTCTGGAACCCACCATTTTAATTATCAGTGAA
Source organism: Dromiciops gliroides (assembly GCF_019393635.1). Taxonomy (NCBI): domain Eukaryota; kingdom Metazoa; phylum Chordata; class Mammalia; order Microbiotheria; family Microbiotheriidae; genus Dromiciops; species Dromiciops gliroides. The sequence goes on from NC_057863.1 coordinate 25,607,248, forward strand.
GTTAAGATATTTCTTGTATAGCTCTGTATAATATGGCCACCTCTCCTTAATCTCTTCTTTGTAAGTCCATACTATTTTTTGGCTTTTAACATTCCCACTTTTTGCAGGAAATACTCCCTTGATATCTCTAATTTTATGATTCCTTTTTTTTGGCAGGGCAGTGAGGGTTAAGTGACTTGCCTAGGGTCATACAGCCAGTAAGTGTCAAGTATCTGAGACTGGATTTGAACTCAGATCCTCCTGAATCCAGGGCTAGGATTCATTCCAGTGCACCACCTAGCTGCCCGTATCTCTAATTGTCTTGAAGAGATCTCTTGTCTTTCCTTTCATTTAATTATTTGAATTATTCATTTAAAAAAATACCTTGGGTAAGTCACTTAACCCCAATTGCCTCACCAAAATTTAAAAGAAAGAAAGAAAGAAAGAAAAACTAAAACTGGACAAATGGAAGCCAATGACTACATGAGAAACCAAGAATCTCTTAAGCAGAATCAAAAGACTGAAAAAATAGAAGAAAATGTGAAATACCTAATTGGAAAGACAACTGATCTGGAAAAAAGATCCAGGAGAAATAATTCGAGAATTATTGTACTACCTGAAAGCCATGATCAGAAAAAGAGTCTAGAAATCATATTCCAGGAAATTATCTAGAAGAACTGCCCTGATATTGTAGAATCAGAGGACAAAATTATGATTGAAAGATTCCACCTATCACCTTCTGAAAAAGATAGAAAAAAGAAAACTTCAAGGAATATTGTATCCAAATTCAAGAATTATTAGATGAAGGAGAAAATAATCCAAGCAGCCAGAAAGAAACAATTTAAATATCATCTAGCCATAATCAGGATTAGAGAGGACCTGGAAGCTTCAACATTAAAGCATCACAGGGCTTGGAATATGATATTCAGGAAGGCAAAGGAGCTTGGATTACAATAAATAATCAACTACCCAGCAAAACTGAGCAATCTCTTTCTGGGAAAAAGAGAGACATTCAATGAAATAGTGAACTTTCAAGCTTTCCTTGAAAAAAAAACAGAACTAAACAGAAAATTTGATCACCAAATAAATATAAGACTCAAGACAAGTATAAAGAGTTAAACTAAGGGGGGGCAGGGAGAAGGTTGGTCATTGAAGTTAAACTGTTAATACTTTTAACTCTTGGGATCTGTGTCTCTATTAAGGTATTGATATTAAATGGACTTTGATGTGATCATATAAAGAAACTTAAGAGGCAAAATAAAAGAAGACTAGGAGGAGGAGAAGGGAAGGGGAAAGTGGAATGGGGTTAATTACATCACATGAAGAGGCAACCCCCCCCACACACATACACACAAAAAAAAATAGAAGGAAAGAAGAGAGGGGTGAACATTGTTTTCAACTTACTCTTATCAAATTTGCTTCAGGGAGGGAATAACATCCACTACCATTTGGATAAAGAAATTAGCTTGCTTTTTAAAGAAGCAAAAGGAGAAGGGGAAAAGGGTGGTATTGATAGAAGGGACAGTAGAAACAGGGGGAAAAAGAGGGGGAAGGAATGGTAGATGATAAAAGGGAGGGCAGACTGGGAGAATCAGTGGTCAGAAGGAAAACATTGGTCAGGATGAATAGGGTAAAAGTAGGGAAAAAAAGACTACAAACAAAGGGGAAAAGATAATGGAGGGAAATGAACAGTTAATAATCCTAACTGTGAATGTGAATTGGATGAACACTCCCATAAAATGAACTAACATAGCAGAGTGGAATAAAAAGCAGAATCCTATAATATGTTATTTACAAGAAACACATTTGAAGGAGAGATACTGACAGAGTAAAGTAAAAGGTTGGAGCAGAATATATTATGCTTTAGCTTAAGTCAAAAAAGCAGGGATAGTAATTCTTATCTCAGACAAAGCTAAAGTAAAAATAGATCTAATTAAAAGAGATAAGGAAGGCAACTATATCTTGTAAAAAGATGCTATAGATAATGAAGTAATGTCAATACTAAACATGTATGCACCAAGTTGTATAGTATCCAGATTCTTAGAGGAGAAGTCAAATGAGTTATGACAGGAAATAGACAGCAAAACTATACTAGTAATAGATTTGAACCTTCCACTCAGAATTAGATAAATCTAACAATGAAATAAATTAGAAAAAAAGTTAAAGAGGTGAATAGAATGTTAGAAAAGTTGGATATGATAGGTGTCTGGAGAAAATTGAATAGGGATATACCTTTTCCTCAGCAGTACATGGTACATATTCAAAAATTGGCCATGTATAAGGGCACTAAAACCTCATAGTCAAATGTGGAAAGGCAAAAATAGTGAATGCATCCTTCTTAGATCATGATTTACTAAAAATTGCATGCAATAAAGAGCCATGAAAATTAATTGGAAACTAAATAATCTCATCCTAAAGAATGAGTGAGTCAAACAACAAGTGATGGAAACAATCAATAACTTCATCCAAGAGAATGAGAATAGAGAGACAACATACCAAAACCTATGGGATGAAGCCAAAGCAGTGCTTTGGGGAAATTTTACATCTCTAAATGCTTATATGAATAAAAAAGAGAAAGAGGAGATCAATGAATTGGGCATGCAACTAAAAAAGCTAGAATAACAAATAAAAAATCCCTAATTTAATACTAAATTAGAAATCCTGAAAATCAAGGAGAAATTAATAAAATTGAAGGCAAGAAAACTATAGAATTAATAAATAAAACTAAGAGCTGGTTTTATGAAAAAACTAAGAAAATAGATAAAACTTTGGTTAATTTGAAGTAAAAAAAGGAAGAAAACCAAATTACCATTATCAAAAATAAAAGGGGTGAATTCATCACTAATGAAATAAAAATTAAAGCAATAATTAGGAGCAATTTCACCCAGCTTTATTCCAATAAATTTGACAATCTAAATGAAGTGGATAAATATTTACAAAAATACAAATTTCTCAGGTTAACTGAAGAAGAAATAAAATCCTTAAATAGGCCTATTTTAGAAAAAGAAATTTAACAAGCCATCAAGGAACTCCCTAAAAAAAATCTCCAGGGCCAGATGGGTGTGCAAGTGAATTCTACCAAACATTTAAAGTACAAATAATTCCAATACTATACAAATTATTTGGAAAATATAGGTGAAGGAGTTCTAACAAATTCCTTAAGACACAAATATGATGTTGATACCAAAACCAGGCAGAGCCAAAACAAAGAGAGAAACTTACAGACCAATTTCCCTAATGAATACCGAGGCAAAAATCTTAAATAAAATATTAGCAAGGAGATTACAGCAAGTGATCACCATGATGATACACTATGACAAGGTGGGATTTAAACCAGGAATGCAAGGCTCGTTCAACATTAGGAATACTATCAACATAGTGAACCACATCAATGACAAAACAAACAAAAATCATATGATTATCTCAATAGATGCAGAGAAAGCTTTTGACAAAATATAGTGCCCATTCCTATTAAAAACACTAGAGAGCATAGGAATAGGTGCAGTTTTCCCTAAAATAATAAGCAGTATCTACCTAAAACCATCAGCAAACATTCTATGTAACAGGGATAAGTTAGAGGCATTCCCAGTAAGATATGGGGTGCAACGGGGATTTCCATTATTACCTCTATTATTTAATATTGTACTAGAAATGTTAGCACCAGCAATAAGAGAAGGAATAGGAATTAAAGGAATTAACATAGGCAAGGAGGAGACAAAACTTTCACTCTTTGCAGATGATATACTTAGGGAATCCTAAAGAATCAACTAAAAAGATACTTGAAATAATTAACAATGTTAGCAACATTGCAGAATATAAAATAAACCCACATAAATCATCAGCATTTTTGTTGAGGCAATTGGGGTTAAGTGACTTGCTCAGGGTCACACAGGTGGTAAGTATCAAGTGTCTGAATCCAGATTTGAACTCAGGTCCTTCTGACTCCAGGGCTGGTGCTCTATGCACTGCACCACCTTGCTGCCAAAGCATTTCTATACATGACCAACAAAGCTCAGCAGCAAGAAGTAGGAATAGAAATTCCATTTAAAGTAACTATAGCAACATAAAACACTTGGGAGTCTACCTACCAAGATAAACCCAGGAATTGTATGAACACAATTACATGACACTTTTCATACAAATAAAATCAGATCTATATAATTGGAAAAATATCTTATGCTCATGGATAGGCCAAGCTAATATAATAAAAATGACAATTCTACATAAATTAATGTACTTATTCAGCACCATAGAAATCAGACTATCTAAAAATTATTTAATAAAATTAGAAAAAATAATAAAATTCATCTGGATGAACAAAATACTAAGAATAACCAGGGAACTAATGAAAAAAATGCACAGGAAGGTGGGCTAGCTGTACCAAATTTGAAGCTATATTATAAAGCAGCAGTCATCAAAACTATTTGGTACTGGTTAAGAAATAGAGTGGTGGTAGGGCAGCTAGGTGGTGTAGTGGATAAAGCCCTGGCCCTGGATTCAGTAGGACCTAAGTTCAAATCTGGCCTCAGACACTTGACACTAACTAGTTGTGTGACCTTGGGCAAGTCACTTAACCCTCATTGCCATGCAAAACCAAAAACAAATAAATAGAGTGATGGATCAATGGAATATGTTAAGCACAGGAGACACAGTAGTAAATGACCATAGTATTCTACTATTTGATAAACACAAAGACTCCAGTTTCTGGGATAGGAACTCAGTATTTGACAAAATCTGCTGGAAGAACTGGAAGATAGTATAGCACAAACTAGGAATAGACCAATATCTTAAACCTTATACCAAAGTGATATCAAAATAGGTACAAGATTTAGTTATAAAAGGTGATATCATATGTAAATTAGGAGAGGAAGGAGTAATTTACCTCTCAGATCTATGGAGAGGAAAACAATTCATGTCCAAACAAGAGATAAAGAATGTTATGAAATGCAAAATGGATGACTTTGATTACATTAAATTAAAAAGTTTTTGTACAAACAGAAGCAATGCAGCCAAAATTACAAGGGAGGCAGAAAGTTGGGAAACAATTTTATGGCCAGTACTTCTGATAAAGGCCTAATTTCTAAAATATATAGGGAACTAAATAAAATTTATAAGAATCCAAGTCATTCCCCAATTGAGAAATTGTCAAAGGATACGTACAGGCAGTTCTCTTATGAAGAAATCAAAGCTATCTATTCCCATATGAAAAAATGCTCTAAATCACTATTAGAGAGATGCAAATCAAAACAACTCTGAGGTACCACCTGACACCTATCAAATTGTCTAATATGACAAAAAAGTAAAATAATTAATGTTGGAGAAGCTGTGGAAAAATTGGAACACTAATGCATTGTTGGTGGAGCTATGAACTGATCCAACCATTCTGGAGAGTACTTTGCCACTATGCTCAAATAACCATGGGACTGTTCATAGCCTTTGACCCAGTGGTAGCACCACTATGTCTGTATCCCAAAGAGATCTTAGAGGAGGGAAAAGGACACACATGTACAAATATATTTATAGCAGTTCTCTTTGTGGTGGCAAAGAATTGGATATCAAGGGAATGCCCATCAACTGGGAAATAGCTAAATAAGTTGTGGTATATGAATGCAATGGAATACTATTGTGCTGTAAGAAATGATGAGCAGGAGTTCAAAGAAACCTGGAAGGACTTACATGAACTGATGCTAACTAAAAGGAGGAGAACCAGGAGAACATTGTACACAGTAAGAGCAACATTGAGTGATGAACAACGGTGATAGACTTGGCTCTTCTCAGCAGTGCAATGATCCAAAACAATTTCAAAGAACTCATGATAGAAATGTTCTCAATATCCAGAAAAAAGAAGTGGACTATGATGCAGATTGAACCATGTTGTTTCTACTTTGTTGCCATTGTTTTTTTCCTTCTTTTTTGAGATTTTTCCCTTGTGCTCTGATTCTTTTTTCACAATATGACTAATAAAGAAATATACTTAATGTGATTGTACATATATAAACTATATCAGATTGCTTTCCACCTTGGGGAGGAGGGAGGGAAGGGAGGGTGGGAAAAAAAAATTGGAACTAAAAATCCTATGAAAACAAAACAAAAACAAATATTAAAAATTAAATTAAATTAAACTAAAAAATGAATAAAGCCTTATCAGACTGTCATTTTACTTTCTTGTTATTCTTTTTCTTTGGAATTTTTTTGTTACTACCTTTTGTACAATGTTTCAAACTTCTATTCATAGTTTTTCAGGCACTCTATCTATTGGATGTAATTTCTTAAATCTATTCATTGCTTCTATTTCATATTCCTAAGTAATGTGATTTAGGTTATAGTTATATGGTCTCATGGTTTTCCCCTCTTTTTTCTAATTAAGTCTGAATCTTGCAATAAGAACTTCATGATGTGAGCCACAGTAAGCTCTAGGTATTCTTTTAATTGACTGTACGGAGCTTCCCCACCTTTTAGGCTATAAAGTTTATACTCATTTGTATTTCAGTATTGCCCATCTGGTAATATCCATTTGTAGATTTGCTTTTTGGGTCATTGAAAAAGACCATTTGCGAGGAATAGTGAGTTATTTGGACAAAACTCTATTGGCCTCTCTCCTGCTTCATTTTGTACTCCAAGATCAAACTTGCCTAATATTCCAATTATATTTTGATTTCCTACTTTAGCATTACAATCTTCTATGATGAATGTAACTTTTTTTTTGGTGTCATCTCTAGAAGATTTTGTAGGCCTTCCTGGAACTGATTGTCTTTGGCTTCTTTGGATAGAGCATTTGTCTTTTTGTATCTGACTCTATGACCCCATTATTATTTTTTTGGTGGGGGAGAGGCAAGGTAGTGAAATTGTTTCCCATTCCTTTCTCCAATTCTATTTTACAGATTAGAAAACTGAGACAAATAGGGTTAAGTGACTTGCCCAGGGTCACATGGTTAGTAATTTTATAAGGACATTTTTTTTTTTTTTTACCTCAGGAGAATGAGTCTCTGACTTCAAGTCTGACACTGTATCCCCGGCGCCACCTACGTCCCCCAATTGTAGCACTGATTTGGATTGCTGTGATCTTGAATGGTTTTCCTTGGATTCAAACAGTTATCATTCTGTCATTTTTGAGATTATATTCAAATACCGCTTTTCTTACTCTTTTATTGACCGTGAGGGCTACTTGATTTATTCTAGGGCATGATTGCCCACAGTAATCTATGTAGGAATCATCTGAATTAAATCCAACCAATCATATTCATTTAAGTTCGCTGATACCCATGATGTTGATCTTTAATCTTCCAATTCCTATTTGACAACATCCAGTTTACCCTGGTTCACAGATCTTACTTTGCAGGTTTTTATTCAATATTTATCTTTATAGCATCAGACTTTCTACACATGTACAATATAGACTAAAGGTGACTATATTATTATTCATCTAGCAAAGGATTTTTATTTGTGTTGAAAGCCCAAAACACATCAAATAGATGATATAAGAACCAAAGAAGTTAAGTCAGAGAAAGGTAACATTGGGAAATCATATCCACTCAATATGTCACATTTTAGGAAGGATATTAATAACCTGGAGGACAAGCAGAGAATAACAACCAAGATGTTGAAGCACTTGAGAACAACCCATATAGAAACTGTTTTAAAGGACTAGGAATGTTGAATCAAGAGCAGACTTAAGAGAATATGATAGGGGCAGCTAAGTGGCACAGTGGATAGAGCACCAGCCCTGAAGTCAGGAGTACCTGAGTTCAAATCCGGCCTCAGACACTTAATACTTACTAGCTGTGTGATCCTGGGCAAGTCACTTAACCCCAATTGCCTCACTAAAACAAAAAAAAAAAAAAAGAGAGAGAGAGAGAGAGAGAGAATATGATAGTTGTCCTTAAATATTTAAAATGATCTCACGTGGAAGAATAGGCTTGCTCTGCTTGGTTTCAGAACAATAAGGGGAGTGGCAAAGGCAAAAACGTGACTTTATATGAGGTTAAAATTCCTCTCTAAGAATTAGAGATATCACAAAGTGAAATTAGTTGCTTTTTATGATATGTGTTTCTACTCACTGGAGGATTTCAAACAAAGGCTTGATTACTATTTATTGAGTCTTCTATAAAGGAAAACCATATGCAGGCATAGATTTGATTAGCTAAGCTATGAAAACTTTCCAAGTCTAAGAATAGGAGTTTCTGTGATAGTGTGACAAAACACTAAAAGAAAAATTCATGCTGGAAATAATAGTTTTAATTCTATTCAAGTTTTCTAGGAATCATAAGAAGGGCACTATTCCCACAGATGAGGAAATATCACAGATGTCTTTGTAAAAAAAGTATACAAGAAAATATTCAGAAATATCTCTCTAAATATCTCTCTAAGGTCTCAATGAAAATGATATATGCATATATAGAGAATATGCTTGACAGAACCAAAAGAAAAGACATAACTTGACACAGGTGATCATTGATAGGTGATCATTACTCTAAAGTCATAAAACTGACTCACCAGTCTAGAGAACAGATGATCACTTGAGTCTTTTGTTTGTTTTTTATGGGGTGGGGGAGGATTTGACTTGGTAGAGCAAAAATGTGTCTTTAATGACTGTTCTCAACTGAGTAGTTCATGCATATGTTAAAATCAAAAATATAAATTTGGTGACAGATGTCACCACAAAGATGACTTCATTCCATGATCTACTGATTAGCAACATCAAACATCATCTTCCAACTCCATGCCTTTGCACAGGCATCCTATGCCTAAAGTGCTCTCCTTCCTCAACCCCATTCCTTCATTTTGCTGGCTTCCTTAAAAGTCAGTTCACATGTCACTTGGCAGTGGGTACTTTCCCTAATCCCTCTAGGTCCTAGATCCTTCACAGAAGAGATTGTCTTCCCCCAACTCTGAATATATCTGTATGTCCCTAGTTATTTACATATTGACTCACTCATTAGAGTGTGAGCCCCTTGAAACCAGGCAGTGTGTTTACTTTCTCTGTGCATGTCAAATGCCTAGCACAGTAGCTTACTTTCTATGGGGAGTTCTTAATAAATGCTCTTTGGTCCATTAATTTTTTGGTTGACAATATAAATAGATACAAACATGACAGCAAACAATGAAGTTGGTAGCAATTTCTCCCTGTTTGTAAATACTATCTAAACTTACTTACTTTCCATAACACATACTGTTGTAATGATTGGAATGACGCCACCTGCTGGAGACTTACTGTAGAAAAGCTCTGCTATGAGGAGAAGGCCTCTGAGGGCAAGCCATATGGTCAAGGTCCTTAGCATCAGGAAGTGACATTTGCTCCTGGGTACTGTCTATCAAGGCTACCAGCCAATCAACTTAAGGAGCTTCCCATTTCTGGGAGGAGGACATGAAGTAGGAAGCGGATGCAGGCGGAGGGGTTCTCTCTCTCTTTTGGTTCCCGACCTCGCCATGGTGGGTCAGATGATAGGGTCTCTTAGAAATAGTTAGATTGTTACCTTTCTCTCTGATCCTAATACTCTGTAATAAATACTTAAACACTTAAATACTCTTGCTAAAGCTTACAATTTATTAGCGACCACTCAGATTTTAGATAGCATAGCTAGAATTTTAGCCCCCTTTACACTGTAGACCTTTACATTTGTATAATACTTTGTAGTTTACAAAACACTCCTTTTCTTTGTGGAATAGAACAGTAGCCTGCCCCTCCCTCTCCCTCCCTCCCTCTGTCTCTCTCTCTGTCTCTCTCTCTGTCTCTCTGTCTCTCTCTGTCTCTCTGTCTCTGTCTCTGTCTCTCTCTGTATATATATATATATATATATATATATATATATTTTCTCTTCTCTCCATCTTTATCTCTTTCTCACACATACTTCTCTTCCTCTTTCTCTGTTTCTTTCTCTGGTCAAGTTGTCTTAATTTATTATCATCTGTTCTATAGGTGAAAAGCTCTATGGAGTTGTGGGCAAAGGTCTTACCTTGGAGACAAAGAGACTTGGATCCAAATTCTTCCTCAGAACATGTATGTATCTATGTATGTATGTATGTGTATTGTGTGCATGAATGCATGCATGCAGAGGCTTTCTGACCCTGGACAAGTCACTTATCTCTCACTACTCTTAGAAACTCTCTTAAATTTCAAATTACAGAACATGCACTGCTTTACTCTGGTAAAATAAATTTCCTCACTGAGAGTAAAGTCATAGGTCTGTCTGGTACAAAACAAGTCAGCCAGGTGGATAAAACACTGAGTTTCAAGTCAAGAAGACTCATCTTTACTAGTTAAAATCCAGCTTCAGACACTTATTACTTGTGTGATCCTTGGCAAGTCACTTAATTCTATTTGTCTCAGTTTGCCTCATTGTTAAAATGAGATGCAGAAGGAAATGGCAAACCACTACAGTATCTCTACTAAGAAAACCCCAAATTGGGTCACAAAGTGTCAGACTTACTAAAATAATTAAAACACAACAAATTATTGGCATCTCCTTGTTTTTATGTTTGTTTGATTTTTGCAGGCAATGGGGGTTAAGTGACTTTCCCAGGGTCACACAGCTAGTAAGTGCCAAGTGTCTGAGGCCAGATTTGAACCCAGGTACTCCTGAATCCAGGGCCGGTGCTTTAACCACTGTACTATCTAGCTGCCCTGAGATCTCCTTGTAATGAAGAGGGCTGTGTTTGTTATCAGAAAGACCTGGCATAAAATCTGCACCCTGAAATGAATTACCTGTGTTACCCAGCATGTATCAAAGTATGTTTCACATGCAAGATGCAAAAAAATGTTCATCATTTGATTGATTACCCCAGGATGGTAACTGAACGTTTCTATTCTTTATTTGCCTCTGAACCCTTCTTGGAATTTATTTTTAAAATAGATATTTTCTTTGATGGGTATAGTTTCTTAAGCTGAATTTCCAAAGTTCAGAACTAGTAAAAATGGGTTAAAATTGGGGGAAGGAGGAAGGAAGGTTTCAGCCTGATTCAGGAGGACAATTTGAACTGTCCAAAGTGGGATGGGCTACCTAAGGAGCTAGTGAGTTAACTGTCATTGGCGTTGTTCAACAAACAAGGAATAACTTTTTCTTGGTATTCTAAAGAAGAAATACTTTCAAAGCCATAAGTTTCATAGAATTATGAATTCCTCTCTAGGGTACATGAACTTCATTTTTAAATGTGTGCGTCTGTATGTAGGTATGTAGGTATACACATGTATACATATGTGTGTATACATATATATATATATGTATACACACATATATATAATTTCCAAAATACTCGTAAAAGAGTTTTCATTCTCTTTATTTTTAATTTTGAGTTCCAAATTATCTCCCCCCTTCCTGCCCATCACACACCTTTTGGTAAGGCAAGAAATAAAATACCAATTATACATGAGAAGTCATGCAAAACATATTTCCATATTAGCCATGTTGCAAAAGAAAACACAAACACAATAGAAAATAAAATAAAAGAGGAAAAGACAGACAGAGATAGAGGCAGAGAGACATATATATATATACATATATATATATTTATATGACACATATATAGACATAGATATCAATGTGTGTGGCATGGGCAGGAAGGAGGGAGATCATTGGGAACTCAGAATTTAAAAAAAAGAATGAAAACTCTTTTACAAGTATTTTGGAAATTATACATATATGTGTATGTATGTATACATGTGTATACCTACATGAATACAGACACACACACATTTAAAAATTAAATTCATGTACCCCATATAGGAATTCATGATTCTATTGAAACCTATGGCTTTAAAAGTATTTCTTCTTTAGAATACCAAGAAATAGTTATTCCTTGTTTGTTGGACAACTCTAATGATAATTAACTCACTAGTTCGTTAGGTAGCCCATCCCACTTTGGAGAGTTCAAATCATTAGGCATTGTCCTTCTTCTCCTGAATCAGGCTGAAATCTACCTTCCTCCTTCCCCCAATTTTACCCCATTTTTATTATATATAGATAAAACTCACACACATATACCATCACGGAGGGAGGGTGATCCTGATACAGATCTTACCTCTGGACCCAGATGGTTCTGGAGGAGAGAGTAAGGTTGGTGACGTTGCACAGCCCTCCTCCACTTAAATCCAATTCACAAAAGTCATGACATCACCCCAATGTCATGCTCCTCTTCAAGAACAAAAGACTAACAACAACAACAGCACTCCTGCCAAATTTGATCTAGGAAAATACTTTATAATCATGCTTTGTTTTTTCTTTAAATTTTTTGTTGTTGTTCATTCCTATAGCTCTTACCTAGGTAACTAGCCAAGAAACAGAGCAGGGGATTCTTTAGATCAAGTAACACAATGTGACATAATTATATTTGGTTTACACCTCATGCGGTCTTGAAACCAGTTCCACTAAGTGATTATCCAATATGGTACTGGAAGCATTCAGGGCAGTCATACCCTGATTCATATAAACTGATCTAGTATAAGCTCAGAGCATAGTATTATTGGAAGGAATTAATTTAGTCTATAAATATTTATTAAGTGTTCAGTATGTTCAGATAACTGTACTTAACATGGCAGGAAGTTGCCAGAAAGTCAGACTTCTCATCAGGTCTGTTAAGGGATAAGAACAGAAGTTGGAGAACTCAAGGCTCATAAACCAAATTCAGTGTGTTGCCTGTTTTAGTACAGCCTACAGACTCAAAGGCCATATAAAAATCAGTGTGAAAGAGATGGCCCATGTGCCATAGTTTGCTGACTTGTGAATAAGCCAAGCACAGATGAGTACAAGAATAGTATAGATATATGCTTTAACATTTGCAAAGAAATTTACATCTGATCCTCACAATATCCCCTGGAGGTAAGTGCTGTTAGCCCATTTTATAGATGAGAAAATAGAGGCAAATAGAGATTAGGTGAGTTCACCTGGATCACACAGCCCATAAGTGTCTGAGGTTAAATTTGAACTCTGATCTTCCTTATTCTAAGTATTATACAAAATCAATAAAAAATTATTAAATGCTTCATATTTGCCATGCATTGTGCCAAGTACTAAAAATTAACACATACACAAACACACACAAAGTAGAAGGGAGGTAACCTCAAAGGTCTCAATGAAGAGAGGCTTTGCCTTAAAGTTGGGAAGTCCCATATTGCAATTCTGCGATATGGTTAAACACTTAGCTGTTCGACAAATAAATCCATTAAGACAACGACGACTATGAAACCATAGAGGAAGTTTTCATAGCAGAAGTTCCCACCCTGATAAAATGTCAGGTCTAAATAGAAACAAAATTTGGAAACTGCAAAACCCACTTTTATTTTAGTTCCATGATGGATAGTTGTTCTTAACTGGTATTGAATCTCTTCTATTTCCATTCACTCCTCCCAACACTCTCCCACCATTCTAGTTTCATAGGCTTATTTTCACATGGGGTAAAATTCATTAGGCCTCCCATGCCCTGTTTCCAACAATGAAAAAATAAGAAGACATCTCAGTGACTTTCCAAGCCAACCTCCAAACTGATGTCAAATGCCAGTCATTTTCTACTGAGCTGATCAGCCATTAAAACTCCCAAAATCCATTTTCCCTGGTCAATGAGATCCTTTGTAAAAAGTTGAGCAAATTAGAGCTGTCATTCTAAAGATAGTTGCCCTCACCTTAATGTACTCCTCAGCTTCTATTCCTTTATATGTTTTTCCTTCTTGTTTATCATGAAATCAAAACAGCCTGACATTTCAACAGCTGACATTTATTTTTCTATAGGGAGAAACCAGATTTAAAAAAAATGAAGACTCCAAATGCTTCTCTCATTACCTTTGACTCAGCTTGCTTTCTTTAGCTTGATGACTTTCCTATCAGAATATGATGAAGAATGTGCTTATTTGTGCTTGATTGCCCCTTTGATTATAAGGATAGGAGCTGGCAGCCTGGGGATGAGTGAACCTCAGATGATGACTTCAAGTATTCTGAGCTATTTGATATTTACTCAGTCATTATCTGAACTCCAAATACTTCTGAAGGAGTTAAATTGGAAAAGCCCAAATTCAGTATATTTGGCCTACTCCTATTCTGGCTTTGTACCTCAAAGGACCCCACACTCCATTTCATTCCTTTTCAAGGAGGAAGACTCCAAGTAATTTTTATTGGGCTGAAGTGAAAGAAAAAGAGTATTAGATTTTACCACATGGCCAGGTATCTTCAGGTGCATCTGGGAAGGAAAAATATGATGATGTCTTTCAAGAGAACTTAATGAAAATATTGAAACATAACCAATGTCCAAAAGTAGAATTGGCTCTAGAGGAGTCTCATTACATATAAGTGGTAAGGGGTAGACAGGCTGCTTTGTACTGAGAAGGTTCAAAAGGCACTATTTTAAATGGGACACTTTTAACTAAGAACTAGGTCTCCATATGTGAAAATTAGAGGGAAAAGATCATGTATCTCACTGCTTAAAACTTTTCTATACTTTGATAGTGTTTCTAGATAGCTGACTGCTATTAAGAGAAATATCCAGCTTTCAAACTTCTAGATGAATTGAAACTTTTTAATAGAATTAAGAAAAGAATGAAACTATTGCCTTCAAAGTACACTTAAAAATTTTCTTTCATGACAGAAAAATCTATTTCATCAAAATGCTAACCAGAAGTCTCTAAAATGTAACAACTGGAATTCTGTGTATTTTAACAACAAAGAAAACAAACCAAGAGGAAACAAAAACCAGCAAATGTTATATTGCCATCGTTGTCCTTCCATCTTTCCCAAAGAAGGACAATGACACCAAAAGAGTGATGTCTTGAATTGCACATGAATTGAATTGAAGTGAGGCAGAGCTACACAGAGTCATCAGGTTCACTATATCCTAGAGAGATATTGATAGCACATGATAGAGTGCAGGCTTTGCATGTTTGAGGTCCTGGGTTCAATCTCTGGGATCCGTAAAGTTGTTGTTCAGTGTTTTTTTCAGTTATGTCCAACTCTTGATGATCCCATTTCCTTTTCTTTTTTTTGAAAATATATTGTACTGGTTTGCCATTTCCTTCTCCAACTCATTGAGGACAGTAAGGCAAATAGGGCTAAGTGGATTGCCCAGAGTCACACACTTAGTAAGTATCTGAGGCCATATTTGAACTCCAGACTCCAGAACTAGCAATTTATTCACTGAGCCACTTACCTCCCCCATCTCCAGTGTACTTGATTTTATTTTTCCATAGGACCAAGGTAAACCATTGATTGTTGCTAGGTCCTATTTTAATAAATAAGATTTTCTTTCAAAGTTTCCCCCCCCCATAGGGCACAAAAAGATGACCTCATGAGTCCAGAACCATATACCCAAATAACAGAATCTCAAAATGAAAAAAAAGTATCCTCAAATAGAAGTGCCATGGGGAATAAAGATGAAAGCTGGAACAAATGAAGAGTCACAAGAACGTCAAAGGAAATTAGAAATATTTTCTTTATTATTTTCCCCTCTGTCCAAGCACTGGAAAGTTCTATAAACATTTTGTCCAAACTTTTACATGCTCCAATAAAACATCTCATTCTAATAAATGGAAGCATTTCCAAAGAAAATGAGAATATTTTTTCCTGTTAAAATTAATATTCCCCTCTTTTGCAGAGAAATAGTCTCACTCTGTTCTTATGTGCAGTAGGCTATTCTGGGTTTTGTTTTTTACCACATTATTTTGGTGTTTGGGGTTTATTTGACTGTTTTCTCTCACAACCTAGCTAAGGTGGGAATGTTTTCCATGATTACTCATGTATAACTTATTCTGAAATGCTTGAAATCTAGTGGGTAGGTGGTGGGAATAGAGGAGGAAGAGAAGTTGGAACACAAAGTTTTTTAAAAATTGATGTTAAAATCTGTTTTTACATATATTTTGAAAAATAAAGTTCTATTCAATTAAATATTTATATGAACCTTCTGAGAATAACTTCTTAATTGAATAAAAAAATTAATATTTCCAGGGCAGCTAAATGGTACAGTGGATAAACCACCAGCCCTGGATTCAGGAGGACCTGAGTTCAAATCCAGCCTCAGACACTTGACATGTACTTGCTGTGTGACCCTGGGCAAGTCACCTAACCCTCATTGCCTCACGAAAATAATAATAATTAAATTAAATTAATATTTCCTATTTAAAAGTCTTATAAAATAATGTAAAATGCCCAGATATTCTGGCAATAATTTTCTAAAACAAGATGTTCCTGCTATACATCTTTTTATATGATAGACAGAAATGGCACCCACAGAAATTCTCCTTCCTTCCCAACTGACACTAATTAAGAATTTTCCCACTGCTTTTCTTAATAGAGCTTACAACCAGGGGCTAAGCCTCCCTTGACCATAGTCATACACTTAAAGTTATAATTACAGTGGGTTAGACTAGTTCTAGAACTCAAGTTGACTTGCTCCAAAATGTGTTTCTTTTCTCCCCTTTCCATTATATTACTCATGAAAAATCAGAACTAGGATAATTTCATTATAATAAAAATAGATGAAAACAAGGAAGGAAGGAAGAAAGGAAGGAAAGTAGGGAAGGAAAGAGAGAAGTTGCCTACAAATTTTGAAACAAAACAATACCCTATGTTCTTTAATCACCTAAGCACGATTGGAATCCATTCCTTCTAACTCATAGATCCCATTAATCCTTTAGTCTTCCTCCACATTCTTTTTGATTGGGGAAAGATGTTGTTTTGCCCTTCAGTTCAAAGAGAATTAAATAAATTGTTGCAGATTTCAAAGGGGATCAGAACAGACTGCTAAATGTAAAATTTAATGAAAAAAAATAATCAGACTGGTGGGGGAAAAGGAAAAGAATGACAAATTACAGAGCAGGACACTGAAATGAAAGAGGAGAATACAAACATATTTGAAAGCAATTATTCAACATGTAATACACAAAAAAATAAATAAAAGTATGGTGAATTCATTTGTCAACTTGAGTCCCCCAGTCTCTGATTTGTGGGAATCACTTAGTAGGGGGCATTTGCCAGATTCCATGGACATTTGAAAGTCTGATGAGAAATTTCAACAATTCTCTCCATGCTCTAGTTCCCCCATCTGGGGATAATATAATTTACTGATTCTTTTTTAGGGATGTTGTGAAGATTAATGAGGTAATGACCTTAGTCTGCCATTCGAAGGGAGTAAATTACTTACTTTGCAAAGGAGGATTAAGTCCCCAAAGGCACTACTAAAAATATCAGGAAATACAAACCCACAAAATGCATACTTTACACTAGAAGAATATATATATATAAACTGCTACAGTGTCTTTGACAATGGAACAAAGGATGTTTTCCCACAAGGTAAGGTAATGTTACATATCATCACACTTCACAGGATGGAAACCCGTCACAACAGTTTTTGTTTCTTTAATTACTGCTGTGAATCCACAGACGTGAAACCTTAATGAAGTGTTGAGGAGAGAGCCGAATTTGGCTGAGGAATACTTGAATTCAGTTCGTGCTTCTGAGAATTACAAGCTAGTATTACTTGAATTCTATATGCCCCAGTTTCTTCATCTATAACATGAAGTTGATAATAGCACTTACCTCCCCCACCCAGGTTTTCATAAGGGTAAAATAAGATAATGTATTTAACAAACTTTGCAAAAATTTTAAAGTGTTAGAAAATATATTAGCCATCATCTCCATCCACAGCCGCACCACCACCGTAATCAAAATGATGAAGATAATGATGATGATAAGTATAATGTGAGACAATGGGTTTATATGGGAAAAGAAGTCTGAACTAGAAGCTCTTTGTACAGTTGTTTTTTAGCTCCACTTTCTCACAATTAGAACTTTCCCAAAACTAAATGAGTTTAATCAATTAAAATTAATTATCTCATCATCGGTGCTATTAAAATAGTGACTTTATGACCACTTGGAAATTTCATAGAGGATATTCATTTTTTAAAAAGAACATATAGGGGCAGCTAGGTATCACAGTGGATAAAGCACCAGCCCTGGATTCAGGAGGACCTAAGTTCAAATCCGGGATCAGACACTTGATACTTACTAGCTGTGCGACCCTGGGCAAGTCACTTAATGCTCATTGCCCTGAAACAAAAAAGAACATATAAGAAGTCAAACAAAAGAGGGAGGTCCACTTTTTTCTGTCTCTCATTTGGGGCCAGACTTGATCATTATGATTACATATTGTTGTTGTTGTTCTTCCTTCCTTTCTTCCTTTCTCCTTCTTTACTCCCTCTCCTCCTTCATTCTTCTCTTTCTTCTCTTCCTTTTCTTCCTCTTCCTCCTCCTCCTCTTCCTCTGCTTCCTCCTCACCCCTTTCTCCTCCTCCCCATTCCTAACCAACAGATCTCAAACCTGGCAGTGACTTAGGGGGTTCTTTTTACCCCAAACATCTGAAAACTTCCCCTGGCAGAATGGGTAGATGACAACAATTTGTTAAAACAGTTATAAAAGTAGCTGAAGTAGGTACCATGGAGAGGTTAGAGCTTGGACTTGGATGTCTCAGGAAGAGAAAGTGAGACTTATGACTTTTTTTCCATATAAATATTTTATTATTTTCCAGTTACATGTAGAGATAGTTTTCAGCATTTGTTTTTATAAGATTCCTTGTTTCAAATTTTTCTCCCTCCCTCCCCCCTCCTCAAGAGAGCAAATAACCCGATATAGATTATATATGTACAATCACATTAAACATATTTCTGCATTAGTCATGTAATGAGAGAATAATCAGAGCAAAAAGGCAAAACCTCAAAAAAAAAAAAGAAACAACAACAAAAACAATAGAAATAGTATGGTACGATCTGCATCCTGTTTCAACAGTTCCTTTCTTTTCTGGATTTGGAGAGCATTTTCCATCATGAGTACTTTGGATCTATCTTGAACCATTGTACTGATGAGAAGAATCAAGTCTATCACAGTTGATCAACACACAATATTGTTGGTACTGCATACAATGTTCTCCTGGTTCTACTCATCTCACTCATTATCAGTTCATGCAAGTCCTTCCAGGTTTCTCTGAAATCCACCTGCTCATCATTTCTTATAGCACAATAATATTCCATTACATTCATATACCACAGCTTGTTCAGCCATTCCCCAATTGATGGGCATCCCCTCAATTTCCAATTATTTGCCACCTCAAAAAGAGCAGCTATAAATATTTTTGTACATGTAGGTCCTTTTCCCTTTTTTATGATCTCTTTGGGAAAAAGTCCTAATGGTGGTATTGCTGGGTCAAACGGAATGCAAAACTTTATAGCCAAGGCTAATGGCTTGTGTGTAACTCTGTCTCACTTCAATCCAATTCCCATGCAAGTCAAGATATCACCCTAGGATGTCATTGGTCCTTTTCAAAATGAAGAATGAACAATAATAAATATCTTGGTATTCATCATTTCTTATTATTCAAGAATATCCCATTATATTATTTTATCACAACTGGATTTGCCACTTTAACTACTCAATGAGCACCAATTTTTAACCAGAATTAATTAGTATAAAATAGGTATAAATTTTTTTTATGATTGTGAGAACTTTTTTTTTGTCTTGGTATTCCTTCCTAGACAACATCTTGATTTGTTGTTGTTGTTGTTGTTGTTGTTTCCTCCTCAGTAGACAGTGCTTTCTCAAATTTTCAAATAAATCCAATAAACTTTAAATAAGTACTCGTTATATGCAGGGAATAAAAGGTTAGAACGAAAATTACAATAGTTTCCATGCCCAAATAGTTTATATCCTAATAATAATTATCAATAACTCATTTAATTATAGAAGGAACAATTAGCTTCCCTGAAGGAGAAATGAAATCCAGTTGTCTATAAAGCTCAAATTCTACTTTATGGCACTTATTTTTTTTAAATAGGTGCAACAATGATTACCAAAACAATGATAGAGTGGCCATTATAACTGTATCTCTATGTTTGACTAACAGCTCACAAAATCCCCTTTTGATTTTGTTTTTGAATCTCTTCAGAGGCCTAATGTTCTTCTTTAGGTCTCTCATTTTAGAAATAAGGAAACATGGTCACATATGTATCAAGGTTTTTGTTTTTTTTGTTTTTTGGGGGTTTTTTGATGAAGCAATTGGGGTTAAGTGACTTGCCCAGGGTCACACAGCAAGTAAGTGTTAAGTGTCCGAGGCCAGATTTGAACTCAGGTCCTCTTGACTCCACTGTCGGTGCTCTATCCACTGCACCACCTAGCTGCCCCATGTATCAACTTTTAATCAAGATTCAAATCTAGGCTCTCTGATTGTGATTTGCTCTTTTTATAATCTCAGATCATAAATATATTATTAAATCTATTTTACCATTCTATTCCCCATATCCTCTATATCTATGACATGAACATTTATTGATTCATCTCTTAAAATGTCTAATTTAATCATATATCACTACAACCATTGTAAGCTAGGCTCTTGCCACTTGAAATGTGGATCATTAAATCCTAATCAGTTTCCATTATTATATTTTCTTAAGGATTCAAAACATATTATGCCCTTCACCAGATTTTCCTTCTTAAAATGTTGATTCATTATATCTCTGCCTTACTGAGAAATGTTCTCCTAGTTATGTACAAAATAAATTTTTATTAAAGTTGGGATCAGAAATGTCTTGGTTCAGGGAAGCTAGGTGGTGCAGTGAATAGAACACCAGCCCTGGAGTCAGGAGTACCTGAGTTCAAATCTGGCCTCAGATACTTAACACTTACTAGCTGTGTGACCCTGGGCAAGTCAATTAACCCCAATTGCCTCACTAAAAAAAAAAAAAAAAGAAAGAAAGAAAGAAATGTCTCGGTTCAAATAATAGATCGGTTTCAAACTATCCTTGTGGCTTTGCAGAAGTCACTTAGTTTCTCCACTCTAAGTTTCCTTTTCTGGAAAATAAGCTAATATTAATTGCCTAGTTCCAAGGGTTGTTGAGATGATCTAGGCAAATGTCTTGGAGCTCTTTATAAACATCATCTATTCTACTGAGAAACAATAATATAGAGGTACCCTCTCAGTCAGTAGAATCTAGGCTCAAGCTCTACATGGACCACAAACTCTGGGGCCTTGGACATGCCATTTCATATATCAGTGTCCTTAGTATTTCACTAATGCTAAACTTCAAAGATATTGCTAATCAAAATTGTTTTGGTGAGTCATATCGGTTTTCTGGAATAGCTCATTGGCCTTTATAATAAAGTAGAAGATAAGGAAGATAAAATTTTCTTTTAAACAATTTAATTATTTTTTAATTGGACAGCGTGCTTAATATGGCAAGAATATAATGTTGCAGACTTTAATATATTAAGTCAATATTTTATATTACTTTCTTAAAACAAGTTAAGTTTTGGGGGAAGCTAGGTGGCATGGTAGACAAAGGACCAGCTCTGGATTCAGAAGGACCTGAGTACAAATCTGCTCTCAGACACTTGACACATACTAGCTGTGTGACCCTGGGCAAGTCACTTAACCCTTAATTCCCTGCAAAAAAAAAAAAAAAAGAGAGAGACAGGTCTATTAGACTCTGATCTTGGGCTGATTACATCTGGAATATTCTGTTTACTTCTGAACATCACTATTTAGAAAGAATATTGATAATTTGGAGAGGGTCCAACAGAGTGTATTCAAGAGAGTGAAGAGTGTTATATCGAAGGCACATAAGTTTCAATTGAAAGAAGTGTTGATGAAAGAAGCCTGGAGAAGAAAAGACTGCAGAAAAAATGACAACTCAAGATCTTCAATTATTTGAAAGACAATGACATGGAAGAGGAATTCAACTTGTCTGTTTGATCCTAGAAATTGAAGCAGGAGCAATGAACATGAGAAGTAAGAAGGCAAATTCAGGCTCAATGTAAAGGGGGAAAAACTACCTAATAATTAAAGATATTCTAAAGTGGAATATGCTGCCTTGTGAATGGATTTACCCTTATTAGCAGTTTTCAAGCAGAGTTTGGGTCAGGTATATGTTGTAGAGATTCTCATTCTGGTATAGCCTAATGGGTATTGAGGTCCCTTTCAAGTTGGAAATTCTTAGATTCTATCCTATGCATCCTTTAGGTCACAAAATAAATTATATTTCTGAAGAAAGAGATAAGATGGGGCAGCTAGGTAGCACAGTGGATAAAGCACCAGCCCTGAATTCAGGAGGATCTGAGTTTAAATGTGGCCTCAGACACTTGACACTTACTAGCTGTGTGACCCTGGGCAAGTCACTTAACCCCCATTGCCCTGCAAAAATTTTTAAAAAAGAAAGAGATAAGAGCCCTCTTTGAACCATATTTCTCCATTTTTCACCTCAACATTTTTTGCCCCAGTACTTTTCACACTATATATACACACACAAACACACATATATATGCATATATACACATATATACATATACCTATATATGTATACATGCACATATGTATTCATTTATATTACATTATCTATAAATGCAGATTTATACAATGTACACACATTGTCTTATATTGTATATCCTTTGTGTCACATATTATGTGTCATACATGTTACATGCAACATCCATGTGTGTTGCATTATGTTGTGTTATCACATCACATCATACACATACACATACAATGTTTTTATATCTCCACTGCTGAATTAAGTTTTAAAAAGTATACTTAAAATTTTTAGAATGTCCGGTTGAGATAAAAGAAAATGCCATCTACAATAGTATTTAGACAGTTTAACAAACCAATCAATGTGAGATAGTATGGAATAATGTAAAATATATTGCCTGAAGTTAGGGGATTTGAGTCATAATCTCAATTTTGGTATTTGTATTATGCTAAAAATTGTCAGTGGTATGTGTACAGCAGCATGATACTTCAGTGCAAGAGAAATCACGCTGTGGTAGCAAGAAAGCAATACTTTAGGTCAGGAAAGGCTTAGGTTCTAGTCTTGACCTCAACACTTGCTAATTGTGCCATGTTGGTCAAGTCATTTAATTCTTAAGCATCAGTTTCTTTAGCTATACAGTGACATTAATAAAATCCATGCTTGTACATGCATAACCAGATAGTAAAGATTAAATAAAACAATACACTGAAAGCACTTTATAAACCTAAATGGTCTATCCATGTACATTTCGGTTGTTTTTACAACTCTGCCTCAAGAGTAAGAATTATTCATTTTGATTCAGTTTTTGACATTCACACATACCACCTTATTTTGATTTATGAGATAGGGACTTGGCTAACAAATTGGGGGAAGATGAGAAAGTGGCTGGCCTAATTCTGGAAGTGTACAATGACACATAATGAAGAGACCTCAAAACATATACAAGAGTTCCATGTCTGTTTCTGGTCTACTTGGTATATGTAAATTTCATTTGTTCCTGAAATGGAGATTTTGAGTGAATAGAATCCTATGAAGGTGACTCAGCTATTTTAACTTCCAGGCTGTTTTGGGAAATGTTCACATCCCATAAGCCTCTGGTTGGGGAAAGGCATCAGTCATTCTTCGTCCAGGCAAACAAGTGTCCTGTATAGAAAAGATTGTTTCTTTGTGTCTTATCCTTTGTTCTTCTCTATTCTTAGGTGAAGGGACATCATCCCCTTCTAATCCAGTTTCCAACCTCAGAATTCTACTGAAACTGCTCTCTCCAAGGATACTAATTATCTATTATTTGGAGATCCAATAGCCTTTCCTCAACTCATATTCTCTTGACATCCATTCTGCCTTTGACACTGTTATCATAATCCCCTCCTTGATATTCTCTTTTCTCTGACTTTACAGGATACCACTTAATCCTGCTTCTTCTACCTATATGACTGCTCCTTCTCAGTCTTCTTTTCTGGATTCACATCAATATTATGTATGCAAATTATCAGTATCCCACAGATTGTCTCTTTTCCCTCTGTACTACTTAGTACAGTGATACCAGCACATATGAACATAATTACTTTTTCTGTAGTAGGGATTATCAGATTGACATATCCTCCTATAATGTCTCTGTTGACCTCCAATCTCACATTTCAAACTACTTTTTGGACATCATGAAAATAAAAGGCAAACACCACCACCACCACCAACAACAACAACAACAACAGGACATCTCATCCTGGATGTTCAGTGGACATCTTTAAACTCAATATGTTCAAAATGGAACTTATTTTCTTTCCCCCGAAGTGCTCCCCTCTCCTAACTTCCCTCTTGCTTCTGAAGGCAGCACCAAGCATGATCACATGCTTGTGATAATTTTGAGCCCCCAGGAGCCTCTGAATATAAAAAGAGAAAGCCTAGGTATGGTGTGGAATTTCAATGTACTCAAATATTGAAAAGTGGTTTAGGTCAACTTAGATGCTAGGAAACTGTTTGGATTGACTAGGACTTTCTTCTTTGTTCACTAGATTTATTGAATATAAGCTTCTTGGGAGAAGAGACGTTCGTTTTTCCTTTTGTATCCTCAAGAGTTAGCATGGTGGCTGGTACAGAACAGCTACTTAATATATGTTTGTTGAATGGACATGTAAAGATCAAATGAGGTATATAACATGCTTTGCACATCTTAAACCATTATGGGTTCCTTATCATTATAACAACAAAATGGATTTTGTTGGTCACAAAAATGACTGGATAAGAGAAATTGAATGGATAAATGGCTCAGCACAAATGCCTTTACCTAAAATGCCTTTAGATAGAAGCAAGTATAATTGGAAGCAAGCATAATTGTACTTTGGCAATTTTGGAGTACTTGTGAACACTAAATGAGAATGTATATCTACATATATGCACACACATATAGACATGCATATATGCATATACACATGCATATATACATGAGAATATATAGACATATGTACATATACATATTGTGAGATTTAAAATTGGAGATTAGATCATAAATCTCCCCTCTTTAACCTTTCCCTTAATTTATCTCCCAGACTAGTAAATGGAAGAAGTTTCTGGTTTTCTAGTTAGAGCTTTTATTATATGGTAGTCACAAGGTGATGTTGATTAGAAGGATAGGAAAGTAGAAATACAATACAAATCGTCTTAAGTCTAAGCTTAGTCTATATTCCGTATAAAACTCACCAAAAGCCGAAGGCCACCTTTGGGGAGAGAGAGACCGTGTCAAGCGCGTGCTGCTGCTAACCGCGAGCCGGGCCCAGTCGAACTCTCGTCAGCATTAGCCTGTGCAGCACAGTCAGGAGACCAGCAGAGCAGGAAAAAGTTCCTACTTCCGTTCTCTCCTTGCCTTTTAAGCTCGCACCCTGGAAGTGGAGTGCTAGCAGGCAGTCTGATGTGCGCAGCAGGCGGACTGGTGTGCGTAGCTCATGCCGTTGGTCTCCTACCTGAAAGGGTGGTCCTTAAAAAACTGGCGTCTTTCAGTTATCCTAACCAATTGTTAAAAAAAACTTTCATTTTTTTTTACACAATATATATACATTATAATATACACACAGACATATACACACATATACAGATATGTGTGTGTTTGTATGCATACATATAAATACCAAGAAGCATGGCTTGAATGTCATGACCAGTATAAGAGAAAATATAAATGCAAACTTTCCTTTGCTATTCAGGTGACTCAGTAGCAGCAACTATACAAGAAAAGACTTTATTTTATGTTCACAGTTGTCCTAACTGAAGAACCATATGGATCCAATTCCATCTGAGGTACTAAAAAATCACTGATAGGGAAAAATAAAGGTTTCCAAATTTTACACTTATCCTCTAACAAAACAATATGCTAGTTTATATCCATCATGGTTATTCAATTCTCTTCAGAAAAAAATAATTTTGAAGATGATATTGAATTCAAAAGTAATTCTCTAACATTTCTTTTTCATTATATTATCCATGCTATTTACACAGATTGCGTCTGTAAGCATCCATAAGTATTATTTCATTTGCTTCTTAAATGTTCTGGGCTTTCCATAGTATGATAGGAAAGAACACTTTATACCCAGGTGTGGAAAGTGGAAGCTCCTTGACTAGGAATATGAGATATGGGTAATTTGAATAATGTGCTAAAATAGACCTTACCCTATGTCACTTTTTCAAAAGTTGAAATACCATTTAATCTTAAATTATATATATATATATATATATATATATATATATATATATATATATATATATATATATATATATATATATATGCATGTATGTGTGTGTGTGTTTCCTTCTTTTTGTTTGTTTGTTTTTTTAGTGAGGCAATTGGAGTTCAGTGACTTGCCCAGGGTCACACAGCTAGTAAGTGTTAAGTGTCTGAGGCCGGATTTGAACTCAGGTACTCCTGACTCCAGGGCTGGTTCTCTATCCACTGTGCCATCTAGCTTCCCCTATTTCCTTCTTTTTAATGTACTTTGTTTTCAATTCTGATCCTAATCACCATCTAGTATTCAAATGCTTAACTATTCTATATCACAGTCAGTAAGGAACCTTTTCATTGACACTTCTATATATACATTTGTTATCTCACTGTCTACAAAGTGCTACATTCTAGTAGGGAATATGAATAGGAAAGTAAGATTCATTAAATTTTGTAAGCTACATATAAGATGTTCCATATGGTTATTAAGATAGACAAGATAGATAGATTGATAGATAGATAAATAGATAGATGATATATTGATAAAAGAGATGATTGATAGATGATAGATTCATATATATATATATATATATATATATACACACACCCACATATATATATTGCATATATATGTGTGTGTACATATCTATGTGCATGTACATATACACATAAATACATATATACATATATATTTTTCCATTCTTTCTATGGCAATACTTATAAACTCTTATCCATCAACTTTAGAATAGTTCTTTATTGAGATACAAGTTGTACTGACATCAAGATTTTCACTAATGTATCATTAGGATAGTAATATGATTTGGTTTCTCAAAAGTCATATAGTTTCTGTAATACTGGGGTTTAAATAAGGAATATCTGAGATCCAATATGAACACAGAAAACTATGAGCTGTGTGACCCTAGGCAAATCATGTATACTCTCTTAGCCTCATCTATAGTACAAATAAAATAAAGTACATATACAAAAGAAAAAGACAGTTCCTTCCTGTAAGAAGTTTACAATCTAATGAAAGAAGACAAAACATGAAAGCAAGCTAGAAGATCAGGGAGAGGGGAAGGTAGGATATCAGCTTGAACGTGAACATGGCCATTATATTACTCATATTACTGAAATCTATCAGCCCTTAACATATAAAGTCTCAGGTATTTAATGTTTGGTTTTTTTTTGTTTTGTTTTGTTTTGCTTTGTTTTTAAACCTGGATTATATATCTTTTAGTCCACTATATCCCCAAATTTTATCTCCTCCTACTGGAATGTAAGCTCTTGAAAAAGAGGAACTATCTTGCTTTTTATGTATTTGAATGATTGAAATTGAGTACAGGGCCAGTTTTTATTTTTAATTCATTCATTCATATACTGCACAAGATTTGATGGGGTGTCTTGTAAGTAATTTTTCTATGCTTATAGTCGCAAATTTGTACTGGCTGTCAAGATTTGCTTTGGACAGAATTCATTAGTTTGTGTCCAACTTAGTAATGACCCTGTAGATTACTGATACTTAAACTATCCCTGGGTTTATATTTGCTTCCTCTCCAACTTTTTATGGTCTAGCAGAATTTCTATTTATGCTTCTCCAACCAACTCCCCTCCACAAACCCACACTCGAAGGGTTGCTTTATAATCCTTGGAATTTTTGTGATCTCTTAATTTAAACTCTTTTCACTGCCTTCCTAGAAGCAGCCAGTTTTCTAATTTATGCCCCCTAATATATGCACTTTCACTTTATATTTTCTACTCTTTATGAAATAGATTTCATTACCTAGAAATATGCATGTAAAGAGCAATTATATTTTATAAATTTCCTACAGAAACTCAAAAATATATAATTATAATTTTTAATTAGCATTCTTTCTCTACAAGATTATTATCTACCCTCAGGACCTGTTGATCTGCTCCTATTCCATCTGGCATGACATAAGCCTGAGCACACATGAAATAATATTAATCTAATCAAAAGGGATTCATAGGATGTTGCCACTTAGAATATTAGAATATTACAATTCAGAACAAATTTTCTTAGCTGTTAATTTTAATCATATATATGAGCATAATTTAATTATTATGGGTATCATGGAATAATAGAAGGAAACCCTTAGTCCAAGTTCAGCTACTGATGCATAATAGCTATGTCCCCATGGGCAAGCATCTTAATAGTTCAATGTCCAAGCAGTTCTCTAAGACACAAAGTTCTAAGTGATATGAAAATCTTCACTGTGAAAATTATGAATTTCTAATAGTATGTATTCATATTGTTATTGTTGCTGCTTGTTGTTATGAAATATGTTTATCTAGTGAACAGTCCTAGTAAAATTTAAATTCCTTGTAGAATTAGTAACCAATCTTGGAATCAAGAAAACTTAGGTAGAGGTCAAGCATTTGAAACACACATGCTATATTTCCAGGGGAAGTCAATGGACCACTCAATATTTAGACAACTCTCTTAGACTCATATTTTAAAATGAGTCACTAATTTACTTGAGGGTGTACAAATAGCACATTTCTTATAGTACATAATAATATAATGTTAAGAATAAAAATGATAAAAATAATATTAATTGAATTTTCCATTGGATTAAGTGGCATATACATTTCCTCTTGGAGTCAGGAAAACCTGGGTACAATTCCAGGCTCTGACACAGTCTAGTTGTCTGGAATGAATACAACACTCTCTTCCTATATGACAAGTGCTTATTTTAGTTTTGGTTTTCTTTTGTTGTTTTTAAGCCAGGCAGCATTTCATCTAGGCAAGTATAAATACATATCAGATTCCTAGCATGAAATTCAACTTAGAATAGGGGAAAGTATTCCTTAACTCTATTAAATTAGCTAAATTCTAGTTCCATATTGCCTTTTTTGGAGTTTCAAACCAATACATCTCAGTTTCAATCTTCTTATTCAGTTCTTAATTGACATACTCACCTACAAAATTCTCCCAGCTACTCTATAATAATTTACCAATCCCAAGAAGGAGGAGGAGGAGGAGAGAGAGAGAGAGAGAGCGAGAGCAAGCGAGCGCAGATATGTGCCATCTTTAGCTTTATCTCTCTGTTGTTATTTGTAGAGTAGGCTGTTCAGAAAAGTACTGAATTTTTTAAAGGATACTTCAGGGAGATAGTCATCAAGGATACAATAATACTGAGAATTGTGATAGGAGAAGGAAAAATAAGTTATAGGTTTTTTTCAGTTATGCATGATCCAGCTCTATGCTTTTTTGTGATTTGGAGGTGAACCTAAGTGTTTAAAGAGTTTGCCAACAGAGTACAAAATCTGAAAGTACCTCAGAATTTAGAAAGACTTTAAACATTTAAAAGATTCAGAAATTTGGTTCCAGGGGATGATCTTTTTTTACTTTTTTTTTTGCCCCAGGACAATAAAACTTACTAATCATTGATGAAGACATTGATATCTTTACTGGAAAAAGAAATGGAAATGAATGAATGAAAAATCCTTCATTAACCATGCCAATCTGAATACTGGTCACTGTGATAATTTCAAGGGATATAAATATAAAAGTGAGTCAGACTCTGTTCTTCCTAAGTAGTCTTACACAACAATAGAAATACATAAGGGCAAATATGTTATAATCTGCTTTTATTCATTACATGGTAACTAAGATGACCTGCAGTAAAACCTACCAACTCAAAAAAGAATTACAAAAACAATTCCATATTGGGAGATTGGTGTATATACTATTTATCACAGAAAGTCTTCCAAAGATTTCATTTCAAGAAAATTTAGATTATTGGAGGTATAACCATATGTGTATTTAAAAATTATTTCTTGTTCAACTGTACTTTCTAAAATTATTTGCTACTTATATGTTAATGTCTATTGCACCTATTTTGGCAGTAAACATTTATTATTAATTGATATTATATATTAGTAAAGAATTTACCACACAGAAGTTAGGAGAAGCCCCAGACCCATTTTGTGTCTCAGAGAGACAGCACATGGTCTCAAGGAGAGCTCAGAAGCCCTACTATATCTACGCTGTCCTAAGAAGGATATTGTGTACCAAGCAACAATATTATGAGACAAGTGTAATGGTTGGAAAGATGCCACCTACTGGAGACTTACTATAGGAAAGCTCCACCATGAGGAGAATGCCTCAGATGGCAAGGCCATGTGGCTTTTCCTTGGCATCAGGAAGTGATGTTTGCTCATGAGTGCTGTCTATCAAGGCTACTAGTCAATCAACTTCAGGAGCCTCCTATTTTCTGGGAGGGGACAGGAAGGAGAAAGGAGGACCAGCTCGGAGAGCTCTGGGTCTTTTGGGTTCCTGACTTGGTTGTGACAGCAGGAAAAGCCAAAGAGGATCTGAGGAACGATAGGATTATGGGGTTGTAAGAATTCTGTTCTCAATCTTTCTCTTTCTATATTTCAATAAACCTTTAAAAATCTAAACTCATTGTATCAGTGATTTTAGTTAGTTTCCCCCAAAACTGGGGGAACAGATTAGAACCCACATTTAGAATTTTAAATTACACACAAGGGAGCAGGTCCAGGAAGCCAAGAACACCAAGATGGCAACTCTCATGTAGTCAAGGCTTTTTATCTTCTTTTTGATAGATGGGACACCATATGTTGATCAAAACTAATTTGTTGGGGGTAGCTAGGTGGCATAATGTATAAAGCACTGGTCCTAGTTTCAGGAGGGCCTGAGTTCAGATCCAGCCTCAGACACTTGACACATACTATCTGTGTGACCCTGGGCAAGTCACTTAACCCTCATTGCCCCACAAAAAAAAAGAAATGCAAAAACATAAAAACAAAAAAGTTGTTAGCATCCTTCAATTCTATTTTTTGACATGACTTGAGAGTGGTCCTAATTAAAATGAGAAGTATGGATGAGATAAAGGAAAGTGTGCAAGACTCTTACTGAAGGGCAAAGGGTAAAATCTAGGTGTGGTTTAATCCCATTAGTCCTTCAACAAACTAAACAAAAATAATCAGTCCCCATCTCTATTGTACCTTTAGGCTGGTCCTAAAACAAGGTGAGAACTTCCTCAAGAATTGAATTTTCTGGGCTGAGAGTGAGGGTGAGAGAGAGATTAAAATTGATCTGACTCCCCCCAAAAAAACTAATTATTAATAATTATTTTCTCACACATGGTTAGTCAAAGCATAATGCAGTGGATAATATACTGAGAGTCCTTAGGGGAAAACAAGTAACAGAAAACCAGCAATTGGTTAAAACAAAAGTTTAGAACACAAAAATCATGAACACAGTTATAAAGGAGCATTCTGGGTCTTTAATCAGAGAGAGACACCCATTGACCATCCTTTTATTAATAAGCTATCATCCTATTAATAAAATAATTAGGCGATTCCAGGACATAGCCAAGGTGGTAGAGGAAAGGGAGTGAGCTCTCAAACTCACAACACAATCACTCAAAAAAACCTCCAAATAATGCCATAGGACAATTCCTGGAGTAGTAAAACACACAGAAGAATGTGTTGAGATCATTTTCCAACCCAAGACAGCTTAGAAGGATAGAAGGAGGGAGCTGCTATGCCAAGACAGGAGTGGAACTCAACCCCACAGTCATGCTGATATAGATCCTGTCCCAGGAAGGCCTCACCAGAGAAAGAGACCCCCCAGAGCCTCTGAATCAGCTGCAGCACCAATGTCTTCTGGAACTAAGCTCACAGTCTGGTGAGATGGCTGAGCCCTTGGCAGAGGGGAGATTACAGGGGTCTCTGCTGGTGCTAAGGTAGAACTTGGGTTTTTCTCCCCTACTGGGAACCAGGAGGTAGAATTGAGTAGCAGCGGCCCAAGTTGGGGAGGGGCACAGCCTCATCAGAGCTAACAACCACAGCACAAAATGTTTTGCTGTCTGGTTAATTAGGAAGTTGGCTTGGGGTTATCTATAGACCAGGGAACA
Source organism: Dromiciops gliroides (assembly GCF_019393635.1). Taxonomy (NCBI): domain Eukaryota; kingdom Metazoa; phylum Chordata; class Mammalia; order Microbiotheria; family Microbiotheriidae; genus Dromiciops; species Dromiciops gliroides. The sequence continues at coordinate 25,639,103 of NC_057863.1, forward strand.
GGCCAGGTGAGTGAAGAACCTGCCCCTCCTTAAACCATACCACTTGGGACCCCCTGAAGCTTGGGAGAGTCCAGCCTGGAAACAGTGCCCCACTTTAAGGAGCTAAAAGTCAAGTAAAAGAAAGGCAAGATGAACAGACAGAGAAAGGTGAGAACCATAGAAAGTTTCTTTAGTGACAAAGACAATCAAGGTACACACTCAGAAGAGGATAGCAATGTCAGGGCCCCTATATCTAATGCTTCCAAGAAAAAATACGAATTTGCCTCAGGCCATAGAGGCACTCAAAAAGGACTTTGAAGATAAAGTTAGAGAGGTAGAGGAAAAAATCGAAAGAGAAATGAGGGTGATAAAGGAAAGACATGAGAAAATAGCCAACAGCTTGAAAAGCCAAATTGGCCAAATGGAAAAGGAGGTACAAAACCTCTATGATGAAAATAATTGCCTAAGAATTAGGATTGAACAAATGGAAGTTAGTGACTTTATGAGAAAACAAGACAAAATAAAGCAAATCCAAATGAATAAAAAATAGAGGGCAATGTGCAATATCTTCTTGGAAAAACTGCTGACCTAGAAAATAGACCCAGGAGAGATAATTTGAAAATTCTTGGACTACCTGAAAACCAAGATCAAGGATGGAGCTTAGACATCATCTTCCAATAAATTGTCAGTGGAAATTATCCTGATATTCTAGAAGCAAAAGGTAAAATTGAAATTGAAAAAAATCCACAAATAACCTCCTGAAAGAGATCCCAAAAGGAAAACTGCCAGGAATATTATAGCCAAATTTCAGAGATCCCAGGTCAAGGAGAAAATATTAAAAGCTGGGGGCAGCTAGGTGGCAGAGTAGATAAAGCACCTTTCCTGGATTCAGGAGGACCTCAGTTTAAATCTGGGTTCAGACACTTGACACTTACTAGCTGTGTGACTCTGGGCAAGTCACTTAACCCTCATTGCCCCTCAGAAAGAAAGAAAGAAAGAAAGAAAGAAAGAAAGAAAGAAAGAAAGAAAGAAAGAAAGAAAGAAAGAAAGAAAGAAAGAAAGAAAGAAAGAAAGAAAGAAAGAAAATATTACAAGCTGCCAAAAAAAAAAGAATAAGTACAAACCTGAACAAATTCTTGCCTTATTTGTCTTGTTAGAAAAACATGTAAAAATCATGTTGAAATTAATTATTCTAAGAAATTTTCTTGGAAAAGTAGAATTATTAAGAAATGGGGAAAAAAAAGAAAATTTAAGGAACAACCACCCAAATATAATACTTTACTTGTGCCTCTCTCTGATTAGTTTTCTGATGGTATGCTTACATGGGTTCTAAATAATGGACAATGCTTTCATATTTTTCCTAGTCATCAATGGAATGAAGCAGGCTTGTGTGCTCTTTCCCATGCATTTCACCATGATGTTTTCAGTGATATTATCAGATGCCTGCAATGAGGACAAAAACAACATCCATGTGAGCTACCGTACTTCTGGTAAATTATTTAACTTGAAAAGGCTACAAGCCAAGACTAGACTGGAGGAAAAATTGATGTATGACTTTTTGTTGACAAATTATTGTGTACTCAATGCAACCACTGAGACTGATATACAACAGAGTATGGAGTAATTTTCTGCTGCTTCTGCTAATTTTGGCCTGAGAAGTAACACAAAGAAAAAACAGAGACCCTCTGCCAGCCAACACCACACTATCCATAAGTGGAAGCATTCATTATAGCAAATGGAGCAATTTTGAATGCTTTGGATAAGTTCACTTACTTTGGCCAATATACCAAAATGTTGTCAAGGGATGTGCACATAGATGATGAATTTGACACCCACATTTCTAAAGCTAGTTTGGTGTTTGAGAGTCTGAAGAAAAGTGTGTGAGAGAAGGGGTATTAGGCTGCCTACATAATTGAAGGTCTACAGAGCTGACCTCATCATTGCATGCCGGGACAGTCTACCATTTCCCTGCCAAAAAACTGAATCACTTCCATCTGAATTGTCTTAGGAAGATTCCTGAAGGTCACCTGACAAAAATAAATATTGGACACTGAAATCCTTTCTCAAACTGAACTGCCAAGCATTCAAATACTACTGCAGAGATGACAAGTGTGATCAGCTGACCACATTATTCAAATGCCAAATGTAGGCTTGCCTAAAAGACAAGAGAACACATACAGATTTCAGAAGAAGTGATAGAAGGACACTCTCAAGCTCTCTCTGAAAAACTTTAGAATTGATAGTGAAACATGAGAGGCACTGGGAGAGAACCACCCTGTATGGTATGCCTACTTCAAAGAAGATGCTGTGCTCTATGAGCAAAGCAGAATTGCAATCGCTTAAAATAAACATAAGATGCTCACATTTAGAGACATCTTGACACTAAATGTTCATATGGACTATTTGTTCATGACTTCTTACCACAGGTAAGAGCCTTCTGAACTCATATTTGTCTAATCAGCACTAGTTGGACAATTAACTTTGCCCCCAATATTGTGATGTCATCTTTGTCCTTTTTCAGAAGGAAAAAACAACTGTATATGCATGCATGCATAAATTTATAAAGAGGGAGGGAGAGGGGCAGGGGAAGAAAACCAATGAATGGGGGGAGGTAATTGATAGAGGCTACCTGTTCAGTTGTTTTGTAGGTCCATATCTTTCTCTCTTTTTCTTTGAATACTTGTACCATGACTTTCCCCTCTGATTTTGGAACTTTCTTTGGCTATTTTGTGGTCCCAATCACTTAACTCATCAAATACAAAAGTGGTCCTGTGTCCATATGATCATGTCAATGGGAGTATTTTTTTTTGCAGGGCAATGAGAGTTAAGTGACTTGCCAAGGCTCACACAGGTAGTAAGTGTCAAGGTGAGATTTGAACTCAGGTCCTCCTGAATCCAGGGCGGGTGCTTTATCCACTGTACCACCTAGCTGTCCCAAGTATTTTTTTAATAATACAAATTGCAACCCATTGGTGTCTGTATTCCTGTGTGACCCTGGTTCATGCATTAACTACCATAAGTTTACCACAGGGCTTCTACCCAGTGGCCTCAGGAACTTCCTTATTTTATCTTGATGTAAGTATACAAACCAGTATAGTACTTGTTATTCCTTTTTCTTCTTCAAATAATCAGCCCATCTTTTTTGATCTTACATTTCTTTGCTATTACAATTTTATCATTTTTTCTTCCTGAATCCTCAACCATAATGGGTTACAGCCTGTTCGTATCCACTTTATGCCTCTCCATTTTCCTCAGGATGATGCTTGGTTTCATTCTATAGAAAGTGTGGCATCCCAAGACTATTCATGGTCCATGGAACAACTATAATAAAATCCCAATATAAAATTCTTAGCATATTTTATGCCCTGTAATAAAACTTAGGATCATTGATTTATAGCTGGAAGGGACCTTAAATATCAGCTAGCATTGTCCCATCCTTTTTGGAGATGAGAGAACAGCCCAAAGAGGTGATTTATCAAAAGGGTATACATGTAGGTAACAGAAGAGCTGGGATTTGAAGCCAGGCCCTCTGACTCTAAATCTAGGACTCTTTCTAACAAATATTACTCCTAGAACGCTGAGAAAAACTATTGGGGTTTTTTGGTGAGGCAATTGGGGTTAAGTGACTTGCCTAGGGTCACACAGCTAGTAAGTATCAAGTGTCTGAGGCCAGGTTTGGACTCAGGTCATCCTGACTGCATGGCTGGTGCTCTATGCAGTGTGCCACCTAACTGCCCAAAAACAAATAATTTAAAGTCAATTGTCTTCTTGCAATACATGAAAACTATTGTTGTACCTCAAAGATATGAAAGGAGAGACAGTTGTAATCGAAAATCAGGTAAGTAAAATGTCTCCACTGACACAGAGATGGTCTTGGGTGGCTAAGAATCTACTTATTAAATTAAAAGAAAGTTGTTGAGTGTTTGTTATATGGAATGTTTGCTCAATGCTAATTATAGGAGATACACACACACACACACACAAAAAAAAAAAACAACAACCAATTAATAGTGACATGGGGCTTAGGACATATCAAGGAATTAAGGTACTATGAAAGTTTAAACTGGCCAACTAGATATCAGGACAGACACACTTAAGAAGCCAGGGGAGATAAAATTCTATAGCAGGAAAGTCAATTAGGCATGGCTATTACCTCTGTCAAGGGACAGAGATAATTCCAGAAGCCAGGACTGCCACTCCTCATTCAAGCTTTTCCCACCCCACCCCCAAAAGGAACTTTTCCTTGTCAGGTGGTCTATCCTCCATAAAAGCTTTGGCCTTGGGGGCAGCTAGGTGGCTCAGAGCATAAAAAACCAGCCCTGGATTCAGGAAGACCTGTGTTCAATTCTGATGTCAGACACTTGACACTTATTATCTGTGTGACCCTGAGCAAGTCACAACCCTCATTGACCTGCCCCTTCCCCCCAAAAAAAATGCTTTGGACTTTCTTCTCTTCTTGGAGGAGAATGTTTCTAAGCCATCTGCTTCCCTTGAGGCAAAGTCTTCTACTTCCCTCTTGGTCACTTTCTCTAGTGCCCAAATAAACGACCGTTTTATTCTAATTGGACCGTGTGCAAGAGTTGTAATTCTTTACAGAGGAATATCTAAGGACTGCACCACCTATTTCCCTGTGACAATGGTATCATCAGAATATAGTTACAATAGACAAAGGTTAAAGTTTAACACAATAATGAACCTTGGTCACATTAGTACATCATATACCACCTAATATTCATATTTTAAAGACTAATTATTAAAGAAAAATCACCCCTGATTCTTGTGGGAGTATTAGATATGAAACTATTTGATGACTTGGTCTATTTGACAGAAGTGTGAAACTTGCACAATCCAGATATCCTCACAGAAATGCAAACACCATTTCATTTGCTAAGGACCTTCAACTCTTGTTTACATACAAAAAGAACATTTTCAAATGGAACTGAAAGATAAACTAGGGCAAGAGGTATCCTTTGATCTTCACTTAGTTTTGAAGTATACTTAAGTATTTAAGTAGAGAAAATCAGATGGCTTTCTTTATCTATAATTTTAAAAATTTAATAAAGAATTATTTTAACTCCTTTAGGAAAAATAGGAAGTTTATAGGAAGGATAGCCCTGGGGTCCCATAGAAAGAAGCCTGAATTTGGAATCAGAAATCCTGGAGTCAAATTGAACCTCTGTCATTACTATTGACTTTGGACCAGTGACCTCAATTCAGTGTCTCTGTTTCCTCACCTGTAAAATGAGTAGAGCGAACTAGATGGACTCAAGGTCTTTTCCTGTTCTCAGTCTGTAATTCTAAAATTGCTGTTTGGAATGGATGAGGTGATGATAGAGAAAAAATAATTCATCTTTTATTTTGCTTTTTTTTTTCTGTCAAGGAGAATAATCTTTGAGATCACAAGTACAAATATAAAAAAAAATTACCCTCTGGGAGTTGAAACACAAACTATTTAAGGATATGGTAAGAAAATATTACGGTGCCTCAGTTTTCTCTCCTGAAAAGTGGACAAGATAATAGCTAAATGTCTTTCCGGCAAATAGGAAGTTCATAATGCCCACTTAGTCTCAGCTTCCATCTGGAAAAGTGGTAATATATAATAAAATAAGTACTCTACCTTTCAGAACAGAAAGTACCCAGCAAACCTAAAATTGTTCTTAAGGATTAAGAAGGATTCAAATGAAAACCAAAAAAAACAAAAAAATAAAACAAAAAGGGGCAGCTAGATGGCGCAGTGGATAGAGCACTGACCCTGGAGTCAGGAGTACCTGAGTTCAAATCTGGCCTCAGACACTTAACACTTGCTAGCTGTGTGACCCTGGGCAAGTCACGTAACCCCAATTGCCTTACTAAATAAAAAACCAAAAAAACCAAAAAAATAAATAAAAAAATAAAGAAGGATTCAAATGTAAACTAATTTTATTAGGCATTTGACTGCCTAAGTCTACCCATTATGGCTTCATTTTCTCATTTGTATACTGATCAAAGTGGCAATCCTAGCCTTCCTAATCTCCCACTTCTGAAGTTCCCTGCCACCATGCTGATGTCTCGCAGCCAAAGAGGAAGCACAGTCCCATCAGTGTCTCCTTCCTCCTTTGTGTTCTCCTCCCAGAAATGGGGGGCTCCTCAAGTTGATTGGCTGGTAGCCTTGATAGACAGTACCCAGGAGCAACCGTCACTTCCTGACGCTAAGGACCTTGACCACATGGCTTGCCCTCAGAGGCCTTCTCTTCCTGGTGGAGCTATTCTACAGTATGTCTCCAGCAGGTGGCATCATTCCAATTGTTACAAAAGCAAACTGGCAAGTTAGTCTTGTTCAGGAGGTGAGAAGAGAATTCCTAAGTATGGCCCAAGATTAATCCTTAAATGAACATTAAACAAAGGAATTGAGATTAGAATTTTAAATAATAGTAATAATAATATGTAATGTTTCAGAATGCTGGTCTATAAGTCAGGGTTTCATTTTGTTTTGTTTTAGCATCAAACTAAGTATAGATAAACTATCCTATATTAGGTTTAGAATCTGGTATTGAAGCAGGATAATTAACGTACACTTTCCATGGGCAGGGACTATTTCTCCTTTTGTTTGGTGCATTTTGTATTTATTTCTACCTCTTCCTGGCACACTGCCCTATCAGAATTTAACAAATGCTTGTTGGATTGGATTGGATTGCATTAGTGGGACAAATTAGAGTGCATTTATTCATATTATGAGTGCCTATAAAATAACCTATCTGTACTTCTTAGTTTGATGCTAGAACAAAACAAAATTCTTCCTAATGGAATACCATTAGGAAATATTGTCTACACATGCACACATAAATGCAGATATACTCACATGTGTCTATATGTACATGTAATTAAGTTTGCACCATATGCATATATGTAAGTATGCATGCATGTATATGTATACATACATTTGTGAGCATGTGTATATATACACACATCCACATATGAATATATCTGTATATATATGTACACATATTTCCTCTGTTTACATCTGCCTGACCTGGAACAGAGCATTCTGAACTCATATTGTTCTGGTCAGCCATAGTAAGCTATATGGTAACTTGCTTCTAATATAGTGATGTCATTTTGGTCTTCTTCAAAAACAAAGTGTAAGCATTAAAATTAGCCTCAGGCTCCCCAAACAGAGCTGCCCCTCCCCCTCTCCATTTCAGCTGCCTGGGCCTCTGAGACAGGCTAAGGAGTACAGATGAAAACCCGGGGCGTGGCAAGGCCACCACACAGCAAAGAGGTGCACGGGAAGCCTGAGAGACACCTTAGCTTCCTTTGCCCAGCCCCCAGCTCCTGGAGCATGAGGCACTGGCCTCTGGGGGCCCTGGCTGCAGCAGAGAATTAGCTTGGTGTGGGTAAGAGTAGTCAGCCTGAGTTTCTTGAGGACAGAGAAGGGATACATAGCTTGGGGGGCAGGGAGATGCCACAAAAAGAGGACACTAGAAGAGGGGTTTTGGAGTTAGAAGAGCAGTGAAAGCGAGAGGAAGCTACAGAGAGAAGGTCAGTCAGGGAAAAAAGAAGCACAGGGGAGCCAGAGTGAAGGAAAAAGTTAAAAGAGAAAGTGGAGAGTTCCTTTTGGCCAAGCATTTAGGCTATATGCTTTGCATTTCTTTACCCTTATCTCAGTTGTGGGAATTTATAAATGGCCCATATTAAATTAAAAGCATTCAAATAGGGGCGGCTAGGTGGCGCAGTGGATAAAGCACCGGCCCTGGATTCAGGAGTTCCTGAGTTCAAATCCGGCCTCAGACACTTGACACTTAACTGGCTGTGTGACCCTGGGCAAGTCACTTAACCCCATTGTCCCATTAAAAAAAAAAAAAGCATTCAAATAGCCAGCCAGGATTTCACAGATTTAGGCCCACCAGTTAAAATATTTTTAACATTGAATGACGGCCATGAAGGGAATTATGTCCCAGTTATAATTTTTCTTATAGTTATAATTTTTCAGCTATAGTTATAATTTTTCATAGAGCCTATAGATATATTTTTTCAGATTAGTTATAGTTAATAATTTTTTATACAAAAGGACAACTAACCAACCATATGTACATGTATGTGTGTGTCTGTGTCTATCTGTGTGTGTACACTACATAAGCATATGTAGAAATGGAGTAAAGAATGTTTTCAAAGAAATATATGAAAAACTACTGAGAAAACTGGAAAACAGTATGGCAGAAACTAGATATAGACTAACATCTCACACCACATACTAAAATTAGGTCAAAATGGGTATATGATTTACACATAAAGGATGATATCAAAAGCAAATTAAGACAGTATGGACTGGTTTATCTGTCAGATTCTTGGGCAAAGGAAGGCTTTAAGACCAAAGAAGATTGAGAGAATAAAACAAAATGTAAAATATATCATTTTGATTATATAAAATTAAAAAGGTTTAGCAGAAAGAAAATTAATGTAACCAAGATTACAAGGTTAGCAGAAAACTGGTAAAGAGTTTGTGAAACAAATATCACTGATAAAGGCCTCATTTCTCACTTTTATAGAGAACTGAGTCATATTTATAAAAATACAAGTAATTCTCCAATTGATAAATGGTCAAATAACATGAGCAGGGAGTTTTCAGACAAAAAATCAAAGACATCTATAATTACATGAAAAAATGCTCTAGATCACTATTGATCAGAGAAATGAGAATCAAAACAACTCCAAGGTATCACCTCCCACCTATCAGAGTGATAAATTTAACAAAAATTGAAAATATTAGATGTTGGAGGGGATATGGAAAAGATGGGAAGGCTAATCGATTGTTGGTGGAGTTGTGAAAAGATCCAACCATTCTGGAGAGTCATTTGGACTATGCCCAAAGGGTTATAGAACTATGCATACCTTTTGATTCAGCAATACCCCTGCTAGGTTAATATCCCAAAGACATCCCAAAAAAGAGAAAAAGACCTATTTGTACAAAAATATTTAGAGAAGCTCTTTTTGTGGTGGCTAAGAATTCGAAATCAAAAGAATGCCCATCAATCAGAGAATGGCTAAACAATCTGTGGTATATGATCATGATGGAATATTATTGTGTTATAAGAAATGTCAAGCATACTGATTTCAGAAAGGCCTGGAAATACTTGTGTGAACTGATGTATAGTTAAGTGAGCAGAACCAAGAGAACATTGTTCATCAAACAGTAATATTGTTTGATGAAGAACTGTGAATGACTTAACTATTCTCAACAATACAATGATCCAAGATACTCCCAAAGGACTATTGATGAAAAATACTATCCACCTTCAAAGAAAGAATTAATATTGATAGAACAGAGACTGAAGCATGCTATTTTTCACTTTCTTTCATTTTTTTCCTTTTATTCAAGTATTCTTGTACAAAATAACTAATATGGTATTGTTTTACATAATTGTACATGTATAATCCATATCTGATTGCTTGACCCCTCAGGGAGGGGGGAAATGAAGGAGGGATAAAAATTGGAACTCAAAATTATAAATAAAAATGTTTTATTCCTTCCAAAAAAGTATGATAAAAATGGGATAGAAGGAAGGAAAGTGATATATTCAGTTATAGATATGAGTTTGAGATGTCAGGAAGATATATAGTGAGAGATGCTCAAGAAGTAATTAGAGATGATGGACAGGAATTCATCGAGGTTATAACTAGAAATAATAGATTTTTGGGTTTGGGTGAAAAAAAGTGAATTGAAGAGAGATGTTTTCAAATATCTGAGGAGCTGGCATGTGAAGAGGAAAAAGTTGTTCTGATTTGCCCTGAAGAGCAGAGATAGTGATGGTGGGAAAAGTAGCAGAATGGTTTTTGAGTTTTACATAAGGAAATACTTTTCAAATTAAAATTATCCCCAAATGGAAAGGGCTGTCTCAGAAGGTAGTAGATTTCCCTTCACAGGAATTCTTGAAGTCTTTGGAGGAAGACTACCTTAGAGTGTTGGAGAAAGAATTATTATTTGGGTAAGATTGGACAAAGCAACTTTAAATTGCATTCTAATTCTGGTTTTCTAACATCCTTTGCTGATGAGATAAGCAAAAGAAATCATATAAAGCAAGAACAGATTCTCAGGGCAAATTTTGGCACACATATTTGAAGAAAAGTGAAGCAAAAGGTGAAAAATTAACTGGTGAGAAGATTGAAATGTAGTAACTATGTAGATAGGATGAGAACAAGAGAAAGTTGTATCTGGAAAATGGAAAGAAGTAAAGAGTGTTAAAACATCAAGGTGAAGGAGAATCAAGAGAGAGACATAGATGGATATAGAGACACATATGTGTGTATATACATATATAATACATATGCGTATGTCTTATAAACACATACAATGTCCATACACATTCATGCATGTTATCATGAGGTTGTGTTTATATGTACATGCATGCACATATATCTATTGTGTATGTATATATTTGCATGCATGTGTGATTTTTTTCAGTAGGGTTTATGAGGGTAGAACCCAGAATATAATCTCTCTACTTTTGCAAAATTGTTTTTCTTCCTCTTGTTTAAACATTTTTATTGTAAATGATAGCACACTTGGTGTGGAGAGAAGGATGGAATGAAAAATATGTGAGAGAAACACCAGTCATAATATATAGAGAAAAATATATATGTGTGTATTTTAAGTAGGGGAAATTAAATATTTGACAATTGAAAAAAATAGTTTAAAAAGGGGTCATTTAGTTCAACACCTGCATTTTATAGATGAAAAAAGCAAGATGTTAAAATATATGTTATTTAAGGGTAAAGATCATCTTGATTGATTATATATATATATATATTTATGTCATTTAGAACAGTATCTGGCACATAATCTCTCTCCCTCTCTCTGTCTGTCTCTCTGTCTCTCTCTCTCTCTCAGCTTAAGTGAATTCCCAAAAGGTCACATAAATAGGAAATGATAGTATAATTATTATAACCCAGGTTTTCTGATTCCAAACGTAGTATTCTTTCAATTTAGCCATACTGACTCATACCACTGATATGGCTGCTGCGGTTAGGGTAGAGGTTAATTAATTGTATGGCCCAAGTATGATAAGTTTTTTTCAGAGTGCATTGAAGTCAGTAAATATAAGGAAGAAAAGAAACTGTAATCCTGTTATTAAACTAGCTAAAGAGGGACAGTAGCCAGCAGGCTAATAAATAACAAAAGCAGGGAGCTGAAAGAAGTGATATTTATCCTTAAAAACTGGAATAGTTACTGAGGTAGGATTTGGAAGATTGAGTCTAGAGTAAGTTACAGGTAGTCTTTTCCTTATAGAATCAAAATATTATAGGATTATAGATTTTTGAACTAAAATATACCTTAAAGGAAATGAAGTCCAACTTCCTAATTTTATAGATGAGAAATCAAAGGCCTAAGAAGTGACTTTATCAGCTATTAAGTGTCTAAGGTAGGATTCAGAACCATGTCTTCCTTATTCCCCATTGAGAATATTATCCACTGAAGTACTACTCCTTCTATCCCTTGTTTTTCAGTGCTGTAATAAAAGGAATATCTAATATTAAAAAGATTGGCAAGAAATTTGGAAAGAATCATAACTGCAAGTGGTTAGAAGGACAAAGGAGAAGCTTTGAGACTGAGGGCTAACAGTAATCAACTAATATCCATGAAATATTAAAAGAAACAAAGGAAGTCTATTAGTTCATTATTAGAGCTATATAAAGACATTGGAGAAAATCAGACAAAATGAAAAGTGTGGCTGGGTTTCTAGTAGCACAGATGAAAGAAATATCCTCATTCATAACGTCAAAAATAATACATTAAGCTTCCACAGATTCAATCTCTTATAACTTACTCCAGTATTAATTACACACACACTCAGTAACTGATATCGCAACTCAGTTAAGATCATACTACACCAAGAAGTTTATTTTTTTCCAGAAAGTTATAGAATTGTGCTGCTAACCAATGGATGCCTTCAGCAGAATATTTGATAGCATTTTATGAAGAATTTAAGAACAACACAAGGATGAGCCCTCTTTCTGCTTTTGGATTGTTATCTGAGAATGGTCCCCATTATGCAAAATAACATACTAATAGATCTGATTTGATCCATTAATGGATCTGGATTTGATCCAGCTCTTCCATTTAATAGATGTGGAAACTGAGACTCAAAGAAATTAAATGACTTTACCAGGCTCTCATAAGTAGAACACAAAGAGCCAATATTTGAATACAGAAATTATGAAGCAAAAAGTCGTTTTGGGGGTGGGGGTTATTTCTGATTTGACTTTTTTTTATTTTAAAGCCTTTCCTTCTGTTGTAACATCATGATTTTGATATGGTGGAACTACTATTAAAACAGGAAATATCTGATTCATAGAGAACAGTGTTTTGTTCTGTTAGGTTTACCCATAAGCATCTGGGAAAACAACATCTTTATAAAGGTGAATGCTTCCTCACATCAATCAAAATATCAATATTTCAAAGAGCCATGATTTCATCAGTTTGAGTATCACTTCTGCAACCCCTCTGGGCCATTCTACTTGGAGAATGGAGTCATAGAAATCTTGATCTTCTGGTTTTTAATGAAACTATAAGAAAAAAAGAAAGAGTTATAGCTAAATGAAAGAATGGCTCAGCAATTTCCCTTGGAGAAACAAATAACAGAGTTGGTTTTATCCTGCATCTAAAGAAAACAAGAAATATGATTCCCTGCTACCATTTGCTCTCATTTCAGGGTTTCATGACAAACATTTGGATAAAGGCCATGAAGATAATGGTAGCTGATACATCAATATCTGTTGAGGTAGATGGAGAAGTACACTGAATTTCTAAAAGAAACCTCCCAAGATCTTTTCTATTAACACAATGTAAACTTCAATGAGGGCAGCTTAGTGTCATGCATAGAAAGTCAATCTTGGTGTCAGCAATATCCGAATTCCATCCAAGCATCTAATAGCTGCTGCTCATGTCACCTGTTTCGAATGACTTAACCTTTGAGAGCCCTGAGCAAGTTGTAGAGGAGATAATGATTTGTAGTGGTAGAGAGAGTTTCCTCAGCATACTAATGAAATCATAGACTGGCCCTCCCACAATCACTGCCACTACCATGACCAACTAAAATATACCCTTCCATATATGGTGATTACAATGAAGAAATATTTTGAGTGTAATAAAATATATATTGGAAAGTAATTCAGAAACAAGAAATGAGAAACAAAGGGTTCATAGTATAAACAGAAGTCTCATACATAAGCATGATTAATAGTTCTATTATTATTATTATTATTATTATTATTATTATTATTATTATTATTATTATTATTAAGCAATTGGAGTTAAGTGATTTGCCCAGGGTCACACAGCTAGTAAGTGTTAAGTGTCTGAGGCCGGATTTGAACTCAGGTACTCCTGATTCCAGGGCTGGTGCTCTATCCACTGCACCAGCAAGCTGCCCAATAGTTCTTTCTAAAAGAAAATTAGGAAGTATTAGACATAATGAGCATCAAACATTGCTCAGAATGATCTTCTTAACAAACTGGGCATGACCAGTTAATGATGTGGGGATTTGTTTGGAGTCAAATTATTCACTTGTGACTAAAAGTATCCTAATGAATAGAAAAATGAAGAAAGAATCATCGTGGCAAGATATGGCATTCAATTTAGGAAACCCCCAAAATGAGTCATTTTTAATAACCCATAAGATAAGAATTAAAAGAAGATAGTGGACTAAAAGAGGAAAAAACACACGAGTTTGTTAGATGTGAGAGACTGAGCAAACCACTGAGAGCAAAATTCTCAGATTCTCTTTCATCTTCTACAATGGGCTCAAAGATCACTTGTAGCTCTAAAGTGGTGATCTATGTTTCTATGATAATCCTCATTGCCTAAGCTAGTTCATTCAATATAAAAGAGTTGCTACAGCAAGAAGTTCAAGAACCTGGGAACCATCTCCAGCAAAGCAAACACTTGATATCTTCTCTGAGCAGAGAAATGTGGAAAAATCACTTGAGAAAATGCAATTCCTTATAAAAATCCTTTAGAACAGACAAGTAGTAGCATGTTCTAAGTAGTATCTCTTCACAAAACAACATGCATTAAAAATCAATAGACCAAAAATAAATTCAATGAAAGCTTAGTAAGAGAATGAGCTAATCTATGTAGTCCTCAGGATAGTTAAGGATGAAATCAGGAAGAGAACAAACGTATAAAAATAGAAAAAATCTCTATTTTTTCCTAATATATTGTCTTCTCACACTCTGAAAGCAATAATACCACACTTGGATTCTGATACTAACATTATAATCACTGATTGCTACAGAAGAAAGCAGAAATGGAAGTAAAAGTAATTGACATGGGAAGAGCAGGTATGCTAGACTAACTATATATAACAGAAATTGTAAGCAACACCAATTTGGGGGTGGTAAGATATCAAATATATGTGGAATACTTGTGCCATTATAAATGATGAGAAGAATGGTTTCATAAAGGGGGCAGCTAGGTGGCACAGTGGATAGAGCACCACTCCTGGATTCAGTAGGACCTGAGTTCAAATCCAGCCTCAGACACTTGACACTTACTAGCTCTGTGACCCTCGGCAAGTCACTTAACCCCAATTGCCTGGCAAAAAAGAAAAAAAGAATGGTTTCATAAAACCCTGGGATAATTTATGTGAACTGATACAAAGTAAAATGAGCAGAACTGGGAGAACATTGTATACAGTAGCAGCAGTATTGTACTGATGACCAACTGTGAAAGACACAGCTGTTCTATTCAATACAATGATCCAAAAATAGCCTAAAGACATGATGGAAGATGCAATTCACCTCCATGGTAAAAACTAATGAACCGATTAAATTGAAATGTACTTTTTTTTTCCAACTTTCTTTTTCTTGCTTTTTTTTTTTTGCAACATGTCTAATATGGAAATATATTTTGCAGGACTTTGCATGTATAATTGATATGTTGCTTGCCTTCTCGATAGTTGGGGGAGGGATGGGAAGAAGGGAAAGAATTTGGAAATCAAAATGTAAACTAAATGAATGTTTAAAGGAAATAAATTAGAAAAGAGACATCACATGTATTACAAGTATAAGAGTTGGAAAGTATTTCAGTGGCCATCTACTCCAACACATATAATAATGAATTCACATTATATAATGTACTCAGCAAGTAATCATCTAACATCTTGAAGACCACTGATAATGAGTAAACCATTGCCTTTTGAAGCAACACATTCCTATTTTCTGCATGTCTAATTATCAGGAAGTTTTGCTTTCTTTTCATTTCATAACAGCTTTCCTAAATATATTTCTTTGCAACTTCTACTTATTTCTTCTGGCTTTGTCTTTTTGGGTGAACATAACAAATCCATGTTGTTTTTTTTTCCCCAGTGAGTTACTGAATACATTTATTATGCACATGAAAGCCACTAAGGATCTGGCCTGTGAGCTCATTAGGGCTGTATCACAAGTATAAGGCTCCACACATCAACACAGGAGGTGAGAACAGGCCACTGGAGCAAATCACAAGATGATAGAGTATTTCCAAAAGAACCCCAGATGATCAGGTAGTCTCTGTTTTGTTTTTTGTTTTTTGTTTTTTTTTGTTTTTTTTTGCAGGGCAATGAGGGTTAAGTGACTTGCCCAGGGTCACACAGCTAGTAAGTGTCAAGTGTCTGAGGCCGGATTTGAACTCAGGTACTCCTGAATCCAGGGCCGGTGCTTTACCACTGCGCCATCTAGCTGCCCCCAGATCAGGTAGTCTCTGATAAGACAGTTCTAATGAAAGCAGTGAGAACATCACAGAAAGGTGGAGGGGAGAGGGAGAGTTAAACAGCAAAGATCCCTGCCCCCAAACAAAACTGGTCTAGTACTCAGAGCTGTCTATTCTTAGGACAGAAGCAGACTTCTATGGAGGAGACTTCCTGGCCAGTCTACTTGGCCTGGGGGTTTCTGAAGTTCCTTCCAGTAAATTTAGCCTTGCTGCCTAGCTCTTCCTCAATTCTGAGAAGCTGATTATACTTGGTCAGATGCTCAGATTGGCAGGGGGCACCAGTCTTGACCTTCCCAGAACAGGGACCCTCATCAGGTCTGCAGTGAATGTTTCTTCAGTCTAACCAGAATTATGAGAAACCCTTACTCCCCACCCATTGGACTAGGTCAGCTTACACACCTTGAGAAATTCAGTCTCAGAGCCAATCTGTTTCACTTTGAGTAGGAGGCAATTTCAGGCTTTCTCACTCACAGCCTTTTCAATGCATTTAGGATTGGTCATGGTGAGATCATCCCCTACCACCTGGATACCAGCAGTAGCAGTGAAATTCTTCCAACCTTCCCAATCATCCTGATCAAAGGGATCTTCAATAGACACGACTGGATAGAAGTCCCCAAGCTCAGAAGGGGAGATGGAGTCATCAGATGACTTGAAGTCCAAGTCATATTTCCCAGATCAGAAGGATTTTGAGGAAGCCACATCCATGCTAATTACTACCTTATCAGCATAACAGGCCTTATCAATAAAATTATTTAGCAGCTCCAGAAATTCCTTATTGTCCAGGATATTAGGAGCAAAGTCACCCTCATCCCCTATGTTGGTGGAGTCCTGTCCAGATTTCTGCTTAATCACACTCTTCAGGTTGTGGTAGACCTCAGTTCTAATGCACATGACCTCATTGTGTTTGCTACACCAACTGGAAGGATCATGAACTCCTGCATGGCCAGCTTGTTACCAGCATGGGAGCCCCCATTGATCACATTGAAGGCTGGAACTGGCAGGATGACTTCACCATTGTCTGTAAGGTTAGCAATGTGTTGGAAGAGGGAGACACCTTTCTCAGCAACTCTAGCCTAACAAACAGTCAGAGACACTCCCAAGACAGGATTTGCATTAAATTTAGATTTATTCTCAGTGCTGTCCATCTTTATCATCAAGTTGTCAATCTTCTCCTGCTCCACAACATTCAGTTTCTTGCTAACCAGGCTCAGGGCAATAGGTTGATTGATGTGCTCAACTGATTTTGAGACACCTTTCCCGCTGTAGTGGGTCTTATCATTGTCTTGGAGCTCCAGGGCTTCATGAATGCGAGTAGAAGCACCACTGGGCACAGCAGCTTGGAAGAGACCTTTCACAATGTAGAGATCAACTTCAACAGTGGGGTTTCCATGAGTGTCGAAGATCTCTCTTGCATGGATCTTGATAATAGACATGTTGAGTTTCTTTATGGGGTTTCGTCCACAGGGTTTAGAGAACAAAGGCCAAGGAGTCTCAAATCTACACTTTTCTACCCCAAAAAGGCTTTTAATCTTTAAAGTTATCCAGAATATGCCTACATCCCCTGCCCCTTATCCAAGCCTCCTTTTGTCTGTGCCAGTCAAACTCAGTTCCTTCAACTTTTCATCATTTTTCAAGAATTCAAACCCCTTCTTGGTTGCCCTCCTGTTAACACTGTCTAGCTTTTAAATGTCCTTATTAATCTATGTTGTCCTAAACTAAACATAAAATTTCATAGGTGACCTATGAGGATAGAGTGAATTGAAACTATCACTTTCATATTCCTAGGAGCTATGTCTCTCTTAAGGTAGCCCAAGACCAAATTAGCTAGTTATGGCCTCAATATATCTTACTGCTTACCAAAATTGACCTTTCAGTTTTCTAAAATTTCAAGATCTTTTTTAATTAAAATGTAATCAATACATGCCTCTTCTATCTTATCTTTATAAATAACTAACTGATGCATCTAAGTGCAAGATTTCAATGATCTCTGGACATTTTCATATGAATAGATTCAACCTAGTTTTCCAGCCTATCAAGATCATTTTGGATAATGAGCTTTGCTTCTGCCATGCTAGCTATCTTTCCCAGTTTTGTTTCATCTGCAAATTGAACAGTAATCTATTTATTCCTTGAATCAAGCCAGCTCTGAAATAGTCAACAGCACAGATTCAAGCACAGATCCTTGAGTGAAATCACTTTAGACCCTAACTTGTTGACTTCGAACCATTAATGATGCTTTAAGTCTATCCATCCAATCGCTTCTGAATTCAACTAATTATATTATCGTAGAATCCTTATCTCTACATTTTCTTAAGAAAAAATAGTGTCATGTAGATGAACAAAATCTTACTAATGTTTACTTAGTTTTATATAAGTTTTTACTGAAAATATAAATAAATTATATTCTCATTATTTCCCTGGCTACCAGTTACTAATACTGCCAAGGAAGGAAGAAAGGAAGGAAGGAAGGAAGGAAGGAAGGAAGGAAGGAAGGAAGGAAGGAAGGAAGGAAGGAAGGAAGGAAGGAAGGAAGGAAGGAAGGAAGGAAGGAAGGAAGGAAGGAAGGAAGGAAGGAAGGGAGGGAGGGAGGAAGGAAGGAATAAGGTTATATTGATATGGTCTATTCTTGACAAAACCATTCTGGCTTCTTGTAGTCAAAACATCTTTTTCTAGATCTTTTTGTCAACCCTGTTTTTAATAAAACATTCTAAAACTTTCCTAGGAATAAAAGTAAAGGTTCCTGAAATATAGTTGTTATAACATTTAATTATTTACCTTATTAAAAAAAAAATTGGACCATCTGACCTTCTCTAATCTTCTGATACTTTTATATGGTCTCCCTCCCCCAACCTCAAGTAGTTCAAATATATCACAATTCTTTTAGGTCCCAAAAAGTAGCCCATATTAATGAGGTGACTTGAGTATCTTAAGAGAAGCTTAGCAATCTCCTACTCCTTTTGATTCCCAATTATTCATGCTTGTTCATTCATTTATAGCATAAAGGCCATTCTATTTTTCCAACAAGAAGAAACAAACAAAAATTATGAATTGGATTAATTTCTCTTTTTTTGTTGTAACAAAACTCTTCTTCACACCAAGAAAAAGGGATATCCCTTATCTAATTCTCTATTGTCTTCCAATGGAACTTTTAAAAAGAGAGAAAACTCTCAAGTCATTTGTAAAAGAAGATATCAATTTATTTGGAAAAGTCACATATGTAATAAATAAATATATTAATATATAATAATATATTGTATTAACATGATAACACTGTTATTATCAAAAAAGGTAACTGAGTAAATATCAGTAACTTGATATGAGGCTCTACAAATATATATGTGAAAATTTTGCATACTTATCAATAGTATTCTTGATAAAGGCATTTCAAGCTGAAAGAAGTCCTTTTGTAGTGGGAAACATTCAACAACACATTTAGACAAAGGTGCAAAGAATACAAGATATCATGTCCTGTTAACATTTTAGGGCCTTTGCTTTAGTAGAACTCAATGCCACCTTAAAGCCTCTCTTCTACCAATGTATCTCCCATGCAGATGTCAAAATTATACATTAATACTCGAAAGAAGTAACAGTATTTTTCAATTTGCTTGATGACCCCATGATTTTTAGGATTGAACAAGTTATATATGAGATAGACATGTTCTCATGAAAGTCATTTGTCACCATCAATCATGGAGGATTTCCAGCAGAGATTCCAAATTAAAAGGGATTCACTCTAGAAGGTAAAGTGTCCAACATCCTCTTGTTAGTAAATACATTTCCCTGGTTGTATCAATCCCTGAAATGTAGCAAATTCTACTAAATTACATTACTACCTATTGTCCAAATTAGAGTAGGGATAGAAGACTTGACCTGTACATATCTGCAAAGACATCATGGAAGAAGTCAAAACTAAATTAATCCTTTAAGGAAGAAAAGTACTTTGAGAAGTAGAGGACGAATATGCAATGTATTTTAGGTCTTAAGAATGCTCCTTCCAATGCACAATGGTGGGAGATGGAATTTAGGGAAGAGCTACTATTTTGGCTCTAAGTCGAGCATAAAAAGTGGAGTAGGATGAAATATGTTTAAAGGGGGTGAGGGTATCCAGAGCCAGTTTATGAAGGATCTTGAATTCAAATCCAAGGAATTTGTTTTCTATCCTATAGTTATCAAAGACCTACTGAAGGTTTCTGGTTTTTGTTGTTGTTGTTGTGGTTGTTTACAATAGTAGTGCAATATTAAGGAGCACAAATATGTGGCAATCTACACTATTGCAAAGACTACAGACATTGAGGAAATAAATCATAGATATATCAAAATACTGTGCAGTACAATATCTATTTTTGTTTATGATGATTATTATTATACTATTGTTGTTATTAGTAGTATTTTATTGTGGATCTGGAAGTACTAAATTTTAATGAAAAGTGTCAGATATGGAATTGAAAGAGATGGGATTTACTGTTTGGTTTTGCATAAATCACTTAATCTCTTTAGGCTACATTTTCCTCATCTGTAGAATAGAGATATTAAACTAGAAGACTCTCAATTACTTCCAGTTTTAAAATTAGGATCCTTTAAGAAAGATCATAATTCAAATCCCAGCTTGATCACATATGGAGTGATAAAAGTTGAGTAAGTTACCAAACTCCTCTGAGCCTGAATTTTCTGTTCAAAACTGAGTTGACGGGGGAAGAAGGGATATTTGTCCTGCCTTCCTAATAAAGTTGTTATGAGAAAAACATTTTGCAAACCATAAAGTCTTAAATGAAGTCTCAGTTGTTGTTTTTTTTGTGGTTATTGTTATCATTAATATTAGATTCACTAGAAAGACATCAAAGATGAGAGTGTGATAAGAAAACCTAGGATCTTGATCATAGTGGGATGAGGAAAAGTTAAGTCTCAGGAAGGTATGCTTAATTTATGTGTCATAGAAGTGACATCACAAGAAAGGCACTGTACTAAATAATTTAGGGTCAAAAATGAAATTAAACAGTTCCTGGTTTCAAGGGTCTTTCATTCAACTGAGAGTATACAACAAATTCATACAACTATATATACACAAATACAAAACAATTCTAAGAGGAAAATGAATGCGTTTCTAATGGAGGGGATCCAGAAAGGTGGGTTTTAGAGGGTGTTACCTGAGTTGTCATCTGGGCTTTGAAGGAAACTTGGGATTCTAAGTGAAGGTGAGAATGGAGAGAAGTCTAGACATGTGTGATCACTTGTGAAAACCCATTGACAGGAAACATAATACCTTGGACAGAAAATAGTTAAGAAACCTGTTTGATGGGAAATGAGAGCAACAGACAGGGTATCAAATAAGCTTAAAAAAAGAGGTGGGGGGGGCAGCTAGGTGGTACAGTGGATAAAGCACCGGCACTGAATTCAAGAGGACCTGAGTTCAAATCTGGCCTCAGACACTTGACACGTACTACCTGTGTGACCCTGGGTAAGTCACTTAACCCTCATTGCCCCACAAAACAAACAAACAAAAAGAAACAAACAAACCAAAAAAAAGAAGGTAGGAAAAAGGAACCAGATTGTGGAGGACATTAATCTTCCACATTTTTAGCTAATCGTTCATTCTTAGTCCTAAATACTAAGAAAATATAGTGTAAATATTAAAAATAAAATAATTGTTAACTATTTAGAGATTTTGAGATTTGTGCCTTTGAACTGTAATACTTAAAATCTAACTTTGATGACTACAAAACTAATGTGTGGTTGCCTTAAATTAGAAGCTTATAGCACCAGTCTTTGGGCATTAAGCATTTATTAAAGTATTTAGAAGTTAGCAAGAGAGAAAGAACACATGGAGTTCAAAAAGAAAGAGCCCAGCTTTCTGGACCTGCTGCTGCTGCTACTGCAACCTCCAACCGAAAGAAAGATCCCTGTTCCCCTCTAGTGGAAGCTCCCTACGGGACTGCCCAGGAGTGGTCCCACACACACAGCTCCAAGCTAATTGGCTGGTAGCATTGATTGACATGCCTTATAGGTGGTTCTATGAATAGATGTAACTTCCGGACGATAGTCACATGCTTTCTCCTCAGTGGGGAATTGCCCTGGTTCTCAAAATGTCTTTCTCAGCAGGGGGGTGGCACTCTGATTCTCACAGAAAAAATTAAAGTTCCAAAATGGCACATTTCAAATGACCATTCCATTCCACATATAAAAGTCCATGGTTCAGAATTCTAGAAGGTAATTAATCTCAATTCCATATTACTGAGCTGCAGCTGTTGTGAAAGTGGGAAGTTCAATCAAATATGATAGCTCTGGACACCCTCCAATAAATTTGACTCAGGGAAAGTATCAAAATATCTCTTACCAAATGCCTCTTTATAGGGGAGAAGGCATAGTGAATTAACAACTTTGAATAGGATGTACCCTTAATGACACAGGATAGAACTTTCAGAAACACTGAGTTACTTCAATTTCACCTAGCTTTCATTTCATGCACACACACACACACACACACACACACACGCAGACATAAATGTCTGTATATGGGCATCTGGTGGTGCAGTGGATAAAGCACCAGCCCTGGATTCAGGAGGACCTCAGTTCAAATCCAGCCTCAGACACTTGATACTTACTAGTTGTGTGACCCTTGGAAAATCATTTAATACTCATTGCCCTGCAAAAAACAAAAAACATAAATGTGTGTATACATACACATATATACATGCACATATGCATATAGATCTATGCATATATATATATGTACACATGTATGTATATTTTTATGGTTTTTAAGCCAATTAAGTATATAAATATTCATCATGGTGGGATAGGGAAAAGTTCAGTCCATGGAAGTTATGCTTAAAAGGTGTGTCTGTGTGTGTGTTTATTTATTTTACATACATATATATACACACATGTATGTGTGTTATACATGTATGTATAAGCATCTGTAGAAATTGCTTGTACATGTATGCATGTCTATATGTATACACATAGATATTTCACATGTATATACACATACATGCATATATACACACATATATTCAACTAGTTTCAAAAGCAGAGAGGAATCAAAAAAGATGTAAGATTAAAACACATTATTCTTGCTTGTAAAGTGAGTAAGTTAGAGTAAGACCAAACTGAAAAGTCATGTTATGTAGGCATTACCAGGGGAAAAGGAGCAATCACTATAATTTGGCATGGGAGGAGGAAAGAAATCTCGAAGCAACAGATGGTACCGATGTGTTAGATGACTCGAAACTCCCTTGACAGCTTAAAATATTCTCCTAGGTGTGAAATATAAGATGAAAGAGACACTCTGTTAACTAAAGTTCCAATGTTGATCATCAAAATGTGATCTCTCTAAAATCATTAGTCATTAAAATAAAACTGATTAGTGTTCATGTATATGCATGGGTGTGATTCACATGAACATGAAAGTTTACACTCATATTCACTTTCATTTTGGTGCTTACAATTTAGGATCCATAGACAATTCTTCTTCATGAATACTTTTCCAAGACATTAATACTTCTTCAAGACTTTTAGGTACTCTTACTATGTTCTATGGGAATTATGCAGTGTTTTCACAATTATTCATCTTGTTATTGAAAGGAAATGTGATGTGGTGGATCAAAAACCATTTTTGGATTCAGGAAACCCTGAGTTTTAGTCTTGCCTCTGATGCTGACTAACTTTGTGATTCTGGGCATGTCCCCTAACTTCTTAGTGCTCCAGGCAATTATGGAAAACTACAAGATATAGAGTAGGTGCTAACAACTTGTCTTAATAGAGGAATTTTCTCACTAGGAGTTCTCAATACCAAAGAAATCATAAGTCCAGTCCATCAATAATTATTTATATCTAGTATTTCTATTGATAAGTAAAATAAGTCTTCCATGAACATATCAGGACTCTAATATTCTTATGCAATTCTATATTTAATTCCATTATCTATCCACAATTTATTTCAGAAATGCATGTATTGGCATACCAGCCCTATAGACTATCCATCAAACTGCATATATTTTTCTGTATGATATGTATCCTTCATTGAATTTAAAGAACTAAAGCACCTTTTTATTTGACCATTTATCCTAAAGATCAGAAATGAATTGCAAAAAAATAAAGAAAGCTTTAAAAGAGAAACCAAGATAATAAGATGACTTCTCCTTTTCTTCTTTCTCTTCCTTCTTCTACCCCTCATTATCAATCAATCAAATTCAATAATAAAAATAAAATATATATATGCTTTAATATGTGCTAGGTACTCTGTCAAATACTGCAGATACAGTTTATAAAAAGAAAGACAAAAAAAATTTTAATAAAAAAAAGAAAGACAATCCCTGGCCAAAAGGAGCTTATAATCTAACGAGGAGAGACAATACATAAAAATAAAAATAAAAAAAACTTGAAAATGGAGAGGACACTA
Organism: Dromiciops gliroides; assembly: GCF_019393635.1. Taxonomy (NCBI): domain Eukaryota; kingdom Metazoa; phylum Chordata; class Mammalia; order Microbiotheria; family Microbiotheriidae; genus Dromiciops; species Dromiciops gliroides. The sequence continues at coordinate 25,663,204 of NC_057863.1, forward strand.
TGGAGTACCCAGCACAGGAAGATCTTATTCCATTAGATTGAATTAAATTGAAAAGCTTATTCCATTAAATCGCAGCATTTGAAAAGTGGCAAGATGAATTCAGTTACTGCCCTCTATAAAGGAAGTCATTAGGAGGAGTTTGGAACCTCACCTTCCTAATCTCCAGAGGGGAGGAAAGACGAAACAAGGGTAGGGAAGACAGAGTCAATCACAGTTTTAGGGAACAGCTAGGTGGTGAGTTTAAAAGTAAAGAGCTTATCCTGGGAGGAGCCTCTTGTTAATCATAATTTTCAGTATTATTAAAGACAGGTGCAAATTATGTAGTGTATTAACTTTCATAACATGCATTGAGTGCATTATTTCATTTGAGTCTTACAACAATTCTGTAAGGCAGGTAGTAAGAGTTTTCTGGTCACTGTTTTAGAGATAAGGACAGTGAAGCTCAGCAATATCGATTTTCCTAAGGCTAACTAGATAGAAAATAATAGGAGCATTCATGACATCTCTAGGATAAAAATAGAATTTAAAGAAATATAGACATAAAACTTTCTAGGCATTTAATAGAATCATGAAATGAACTGGTTAATATCCACATTCAATAAGCTTTTTTATTTTGGCCAAGTCTGGTTAATAAGCAATTATTAAGGATCTACTTGGTGCCCACCACTGGTTTTGGTATCCTAAAGTCAAGACGTAACCAAAATAAAGATACTCATATTCATCAACAGCATGATTGGATTGGAGCCTTAGCAAAGGTAGAGGAGCATGTCTAAGTGATATTGCTGATGTCATTCCTGAAAGAATACTGCACCTCATGAGGTCCATTATGGATTTGGCTGTCAGCAGATGGTAGAAGAAAGTATCAAATGTGGAGAAATGAATGCCATATACTCCACATTCAGTCCTGATCTTCGACAGAAGAGCTGGAGAGGATAAAAACAGGAGGAGTGGGGGTAGGAAGAAATTCCAGAAATAAGCAGTCAAAATGCAGTTGTGAAAATAATAAAAAAAACAAAGTAAATGGGGCAAAAAATCCTTCTCTTTACCCTGTTACCTACCCTTCTAAAGTGAGAGTCTGTCCTTCACCTTTGTACTTTAAGAACCCTGGAATTTTAGAACAGAAACTTCTCTCTTCCACTTTCTTTCTACATAAAGTTAGAATTCATTTGTTAATTTAATCATTTGCCTAAGTTCATGCAGTTATATCTTTCAGACTCAATGTTATACCTAAAAGATATTTTAGAAATAATCCAATCTAACTGCTTATTTTACAAAAACAAACAAATAAATAAGTAAATAAATGAAAACTGAAGCACATAGAGGTTAAGTGACTGGTTCAATGTCATATATAATAAAGTAGTGAATAAAAGAAATCACAGTTCTTTTCAATCCAAGGTTTTTTGAAATGAAGTGCCTCATTTTACTTTCTGGGGATTCACAACTATAGGAAAACTGAGGATCTGTAATATCAGCCATTAAGGGAGCTCCTAGTATCAGCTCCCTTCATAGATCACATACTGTCTATGACTTAGTAGATGTATATTAGAGAGTTTCCTTAGACACACAGAGATCAATGAATTCTCTCAATGTCACAGGGAATGCTAGCACCTCTGATGTGAAGACTTGTCAAACTCTTTTCAGGGCTGGTTATCCACCTTTGGTTTCCATCTTCGCGCAACTCTCACCTGTGGTTCCAAGAAGCTGTATAATGTATAGTGACCATACCCCAGGAAACCATCTTCATAAATGGGCTAAAACAGGTTGAGGGTAATTGACAGGCATCAGACCTGTTGGTGACTTAGGTGAATATCTACTCCAAGCATATGAATACTTTCCCCAGCTAAACAAGCAGATGAGAACAATTTATTCCAATGTTCACAAAGGTGTCTTAAGCAAGCATTGTAGAGAGCTTAGAGTTTGGTTAGACATTAAAGATGTCAAGGTCATGCACTGCATCTTGGGCCATCACAAGTTTTCTAGACTTTAGTCCTGCCACTAGACTTCAATGACTGTGGAAGAAAAAAATGAGGCTGACATCTGTGCAACTTTTACTCACTTAATCTAATTCACATGAAAGGCAAGACATGACCTGTGTTGTTATTGACCTTCTTTTAAAACAAAGAATAAACAACAAACGTATATGCCTTCAAAGCTCAGATATGGAGCAGGGAGACCCCTGGAAAAAAATGTGGCCACATGCTTGTCATTCGTGCATGTTTTTTTTGTGCATTTTTAAGGTTATATTCAACTTAAAGTTCCATGTAAAAATGTTATGTGATATATTGTGAAAATTTAAGTTTAAATATAACAAAGTAATCCATTCATATTTTGTCTTTGAATATAGTCACAAAAATTGCTAACATTTAAAGCACTTCAAGATTTCCATTATTTAGTATCTCATTTTATCCTCCCCACAAGCTTTAGAGTATTTGTCATTATTACCTCCATTTTACAAATGAACAAAGGCAGATAGCCAGTAATTGACTTGCTCAAGCTATTGTCTAAGGTGGGATTTTAACTCTTTATTTTCTTGCTATGAGCCCATCACTCTATCTACTATGTCACCTAGCAACATACTTTGATTAATATGTAATTCTGATTTTAAGAAAAATATGTTATAAGGACATGATTATTAGGTCCAAATTGATGAAAATTCTTTTATTGTTGCTTAAGGTGTCGTTTCAATCATTCCTAACTCTTTGTAAACCTATTTGGAGTTTTCTTGGCAGAGACACTGGAGTGGTTTGCCATTTCCTTCTCCAGCTCATTTTATAGATGAGAAAACTGAGGCAAACAGAGTTAAATGACTTGCCCAGGGTCACACAGCTAGTAAGTGTGTGAGGCCACATTTGAACTTGTGCTTATCTAACTCTAGTCCTGGTGATCTATCTGTTGCCCCACCTAACTACCCAAAGAAACACTAACATAGAAAAAAAAGGAACCTAAAATTCTAAGACTGAGAATGTGTTTTAGGTTCATGTAGTCTATCTCAATTCATATTTATTATCCTCAGTAAGCATTTTTGTTTTGCAGGGCAATGAGGGTTAAGTGACTTCCCCAGGGTCACACGGCTGGTAAGTGTCAAGGGTCTGAGGCTGGATTTGAACTCAGGTCCCTCTGAATCCAGGGCCAGTAATTTATCCACTGTGCCACCTAGCTGCCACCTCAGTAAGCATTTTTAAGGGCCTAACTTATCATGGTATTATGTACTGGGGAAACAAAGAGAGAAGGAAAACAGCACCAGTCATCAATTAGCTCATATTTTATGAAAATTCCACAGAATGACATTCTGAGTGTAGGTGAAAAATACAGATAATTCCTGACACTGGTACTTTGAATATTATCAGCTAACAAACTTTCATGTAATTATTTTTTTTAATTCCCAGAACTACCCACATAAATCTGCCAGAAGGTGTAACAGTTGCTAGTTTTTACATATCATAACACTAAGTCCTCTGTTCTTTCTCACCAGAATATAACAGCATGTTCCCTAGAGCCAAGGAGAGGAGAAAACAAAAACAATTAAAAGAACCTCTTCCTTTAGCACCTATTATGATGTCTAGTAAGTTATTTTTCAATAAGCATGCATTGAACGTATACTTTGAGAAGAACTCAGTGTTGGGGAATGTGCAAACTGTATATATCACTGTCTCACTCTTCCAAATTTTTCCATTTAAGAAGGGGGAGACACAAAAACAGATTGAAGGCTATACCCAGTCTTACAATATAAAGCCATTTGTGGGGGGTGTGGGTGGGGGTGCAAAACAACCGTCTATATGAAGTCCAAGAGAGACTAGTGAGAATAAGAAGGGCTTCATGCAGAAAGGGCCACGTAGGATGGATGTAACATCCTGAAATTCACATAATCCTGTTTCCTTTGAAAATAGAACTTGGGAGTGAGGGTGGGGTGAGAAGAGGAGATGAGATGACAAGGCAGCAGATTGTGTAACTAGAAATCACACAAAAAACTCCATCTTTATTAAAATGATCTGACCAATGTAAACTTTGTTGGGGGTTTCTCAGTAAAGATAAAACATGACATAATAAAGAAGACAAAAAGCTTCCCTGAACCTGGCATCTCTGCATGACTGTCATTTGGGAATATTCATGGTTGTCTGCTGAATTCTCATTTGTTCCAACTTTAATCTTTTCTCAATTGTGGTAAAATATGAAAGTTTTTAACAGTCGGTTAGGATAAGTGAAAGACGCCAGTTTTTCAAGGACCACCCTTTTGGGGAGGAGATGAACAGTCTGCCTGCTGCGCATGTCAGACTGCCTGCCGGGGTACAGTCCGCCTGCTGCGCATGTCAGACTGCCTGCCGGGTTTTTTTGACTTCCGGGGTGGAGAGAACGGGAGTAGCCTTTTTTTGCCGGCTTGGCGGGACTCCGGGCGGCGCGGCACAGACGGTCTGACTCACTCCAAAGGTGGCCTAAATCGGTTTGGTGAGTTTTTATAAGGAATATAGACAGCCTAGATTTAAGACGATTTGTACTGTATTTCTGTTTTCCTATCCTTCTAATCAACAACACCTTATATACAATAAAGGCTCTATCTAGAAAACCAGAAGCTTCTTCCATTTACTAGTCTGGGAGATGAATTAAGGGAAGGGTTAAGTAGGGGAGATTTATGATCTAATATCCAATTTTAAATCTCACAGTTTGGCGACCCCGAAGGGACCTTAAGGACCCTCCCACCCTCCCTAGTTTGGCCATAAGCCGGCTAATTCGGTGGATTTTCCAAATACCCCCCCCCCCCCCCCCCCCCCGCGGACTTTCCCTTTGTCTAATCTCCCTTAAAGACTTTAAGCCTCTAAAAGTCTTGCTTTAAACAGAAAAGCCAGCCCAGTTTAAAGGGCAAGATGCTCGAATATTCTACCATCCCTTTGATTTTTCTCATCGGAATGTATTGGGACAGCATAACATCCCGACTTAGAGGAATAGTTTATTCAATGGTCCTTCATAACATTATTGGTTTTTTCCTCATTCAGGCAGCAAAAAGTTTTTTGTATAATAGTATACGTGAGAATCTTTGGGAAAATACGTTTAATATAAGTAGAAATTTTATGCCTGCAATTGAAATACCTTTTAATACCACATCCATAGTTCATACGACTAAGGATTTTATTTTTTTTTGTTGTTTTTTTTTTGTTTTTGTTATTATCATTGTTTTTGTTATTATCATTGTTATGATGTGGGGGAAACTCTCACATATGGAGAGAGACCTCAAAATGGCTGTTTCTACTAGAGATGATCCAAGTTCAGAATCAGATCAGCAGAAACTACTCCCTCTGCAGGAAGCTATAGAACATAGTAAGAAGGGAGTGCCAATTCAAGTCAGAAAATATAGCCCCTTTAGACCAAGTGACTTGAGCGCATGGAAATCAATCATCCCTAGTTTTGAGAAAAATCCAAACACTGTAATTTCACAGTTAAGGACTATATTTAATGCATATCAACCCAGTTGGGCTGATGTTACTTGCCTTTTGGAAACTTTACTGTCCCCAACTGAGATTACAGATATTATCTCAGCAGGAAATGCCCTTGTTGCGAAAGGTAAGGCCGATGTGGAATGGCCTCTAAAGGATCCAGAGTGGAATTATAATGATGATAGGGATTTCCAAAGATTAAAAGATGCTAGAGAAACACTTCTGAAGGGAATGGAATCTTGCTCTAGAAAACCGGAAAACTGGCAGAAATTTTTAAGCCTACCTCAGGAGGCTAATGAAAGACCAAACAGATTTTATGATAGACTTTGTGAGGCCGCTAGACAGTACACCAGATTGGATCCAGTAGATTTAAGAGATTCCTGTATCATTCTCAACACATTTGTTTATAATTCACTGCCAGAAATACGCAGATACTTTCTGAAACAATGTCCAGACTGGAGAAATCTCTCAGTAGATAGAATTAAGGAACTTGCAAATTATGTCTTTGACTCACGTGAGGAAGATCCAGATCACCCTAAACAGAGCATTCTGGCACCAGCGATTCCTAGTCAGCCATGTGGACACCGGAACAAGGACACTAAGGTGTGTTGTTACTGTCGTAAGGAGGGGCATGAATTGAGAGAATGTAGGACTTGGAGAAGAAATTCTAATTCTAATTACAGGCGAAATCAAAATAGAAATAGATCTTTTTGGAGGAATACAGAAAGGCAGTACCAGAATAATGGTAACCAAGACCCCCCTCAGAAGAGGACACAGGAATGATGGTGTCTTGGGGAGGAATGGAACATAGATAATGAAAGCCATATATTCCCAGATCCAGATTTTTTGAATGCACTTGTGCCAGTCCATTCACCTCCCCAGAGTAATGAACCACATGTCACCTTAAAAGTGGGGGAGACTTATTATGATTGTCTGCTAGACACAGGAGCCTCTAAATCAGTATTAGTAAGCAAACCAGATGCTGGGTGTAGACCTGTAGGATTTTTGAATGTAGTGGGAGTCTCAGGAAAGAGCCAGAGAGTGGCAAAATTGAATCCTCGCATGGTATCTATGGGGCCCTTAACAGTGGAACATTCATTTTTACTCATGCCTGATGCCCCTGTAAATTTATTAGGTCGTGATCTCCTTTGCAAGCTTAGAGCAACCATATCTTGTGCTCCAGATGGGGCTGTCTCCTTACAATTGCCAGAGGATACTGTTCATTTATTACCAATTTTACTTACAGAAGCTCAAGGAACAGCAGGGGAGGTATCCAAAATCCCCTCTGACATTCCTGAGTCTTTATGGGCCTCATCCCCTAATGAGGTGGGGCTCCTTAAGTCTGCCATGCCTGTTACCTTTAAAGTTAAGGGGGGACCACCCCCCTCCATTCCACAGTATCCATTGTCTAGGGAAGCAATAGAAGGGATCACCCCTATAATTGAGGCTTTGAAAAGCCAGGGTATTATTATTCCATGTCATCACTCTCCATGCAATACTCCCATTTTGCCAGTTAAAAAACCCAAGCCTGGGCCAGATGGTAAACCTGTTTATCGCTTTGTGCAAGATCTTAGAGCGATTAATAATTATGTTATTCCTAGACATTCTATAGTCGCAAATCCGGCTATGATAATTTCCTCAATTCCCTATGAATCTACATGTTTCACAGTGGTAGACCTTTGCTCTGCCTTTTTCTCCATACCAGTACATGAGGACTTCCAATATTTATTTGCTTTTACCTGGAAAAATAGACAGTGGACCTGGACTAGACTCCCACAGGGATTTGTAGACAGTCCCACATTATTTTCCCAAATTTTACAGCAGGATCTGGCCTCTATTACCTTTAAGGGCTCCACACTAGTACAATATGTAGATGACTTACTTTTGGCCTCTCCTAATGCTGAAATTTGTCAGGAAGATAGCCGTCACTTACTGCTGGAGCTGCACAAGAGAGGACACAAGGTTTCCAAGACAAAGGTACAATGGTGTTTGCCCCAGGTAGAATATTTAGGATTTATTTTGGCTGCTGGAACTCGCTCTGTCTCTTCTAAGAGAGTCCAGGCCATTCAACAACTCTCTGCCCCCACTACTAAGAGGCAGTTGAGAGCCATTCTGGGAGCAGCTGGGTACTGTAGACAATGGATACCCTCTTTTGGTGAAATTACTAAACCCCTCATAGCTCTTACAAAAAGTTCTGTTCCAGACAGTTTACAGTTGGATCCCCAGCATCTCTCAGCCATAAAAGAATTAAAACGGGCCTTGTTATCAGCACCTGCCCTAGGACTGCCAGATTATAGTAAGCCTTTCACTCTCTTTGTGCATGAACAAAGGGGGGTGGCTTCTGGAGTCCTGACTCAGTCACTGGGGCCTAACCAACGTCCTATAGCCTACTATTCAATTCAGCTGGACCCTGTAGCGGCTGGAGCGCCACCTTGCCTTAGAGCAGTGGCGGCCACAGCGCTTTTGGTAGAAAAAGCCTCTGATTTGGTCCTAGGTAACCCTCTAACTGTGCAATGCCCTCACGAAGTGGAGGCTCTCTTACTACGTCACAGGACACAAGCCTTTTCAGATCAAAGGCTGGCTAAGTATGAAATAACCCTGTTAGGTAATGAGAATATCACTTTAAAACGCTGCACAGTTCTTAATCCAGCAACACTACTCCCTAACTTACCATTCTCGGGGGAACCGTTGCATGACTGTGCTTCTTTAGTTGATATGGCTGAAAAACCCCGTGATGATCTTTTTGATACACCTTTAGAAAATCCTGATCTTGTCCTCTATACAGATGGTTCCTCATTTATGAGAGAGGGAACCCGTTTTACTGGAGCTGCTGTAGTTTCTGATTATGACACCCTCTGGGCAGCTTCTCTGCCTTCCCATTTTAGTGCACAGGCTGCTGAACTTGTGGCTCTTACACAGGCCTGTAATATAGCTAAAGATAAGAGTGCCACCATTTTTACTGACTCGAAATATGGCTTTGGCATATGCCACTTTATTGGTATGATTTGGCGTCAACGAGGCTTTCTAACATCCTCGGGCAAGGCTATTGCCAATGGGGACCTTATCAAGGACCTCTTAGATGCCCTAAAACTGCCTTCTTCCCTAGCCGTTGTACATTGCCCTGCCCACACAGGGAATAGTGATCCTGTTTCAAAGGGAAATGCACGAGCCGATTCTGCAGCCAAGCTTGCTGCATTAGAAGCTCCTGAACATGTATTTAACCTTTCACCTTCTGAGGATATTCCTTCCAACCTAACCTATGACGATTCTGAAGTAGAAAAGTGGAAAAAGAAATTTAAGGCGAAACAGATCAATGGCATCTGGGTGTCTCCGGAAGGTAAGCCATTTCTTCCCCGGAAATTCTACCACCAGGTATGCCTCTCTGTTCACAGAAAAGGCCATTTTGGTACACAAGGCATTGTAGACTCTATTAAGAGAACCTGGATAGCACCAGGTGTGACTAATACAGCATCTCGAATCTGCTCGGGCTGCTCCACATGTCAGTCTTATAATCAGTATGCTTTTAAGGTCAAAGCTTATGGAGGGCGTCCTCTAGCATATACACCTTTTGAGCACTTACAAATTGATTATATTACTATGCCAAAAGCAGGACATTATAAATTTTGCCTTGTTATAGTTGATCAGCTCACTCGGTGGGTGGAGGCCTTTCCCAGCCCCCGAGCCACAGCTGCCTTTGTTGCCAAAATTCTTCTTAAAGAGATAGTACCTCGTTTTGGCCCACCAGCCCGCATCGATTCTGACAAAGGCACACATTTCACTGATTCGATTTTATCCCAAATCTACTCTTTCTTGGGAGTGACTCCAAAATTCCACACGCCCTACCATCCACAAAGTTCAGGCCAAGTCGAACGTATGAATAAAGAGCTTAAGAGTATGATTGGCAAATTATGTACTGAAACCCATTTGAAATGGCCTGATGTTCTACCATTGGCATTATTCTATCTACGAAGTAGACCAAGAGGAGAACTTCATATATCTCCTTATGAAATGCTTTTTGGTCACCCTCCTATCCAAGCTAAAACTTTTTCCCCAGTTTATACATCACTGGTGGGAGGTGATACTTCTGTTGCTTCCTATATACAGGAATTACAGACCAGGCTACGTGAACTCCATGAGGCAGGAGCTGTGGTCCAGGCAGGACCATTAGACTTTTCATTGCATAACTTCAACCCAGGAGATAAAATATATGTAAAGAATTTTCAGAGAACCAGTGGAACTCAACCTGCCTGGGAAGGACCTTTTCAGGTATTATTGACAACTCCTACCGCCATTAAAATTGGTGAAAAAGACTCATGGATTCATTGCTCTCATATAAAGCCTGCACCATTCATAGGTGAAGAGATTTCAGATAGACCTGAGGTAGACGCTAAAGAGGTAAAAACCCTAACGATAGCAACTGTTAAAGAGCAAAGAAAGTTCAGAGGAAACAGGAAGTTCCCATTTAAGAATCCCACTGATCAGTTAAATGCTTTGGGACTCAGTCTTCGTAAAGTATCAGGAGACGGAAATTGCCTTTTTAGGGCTTTAGCAGACCAGCTAGAAGGTCACTGTAGAAATCATCTCAGACACAGACAAGAAGCTGCTTCTTATATGATTAACCATAGACAAGAGTTTGAGTCTTTTATAGTAAATGACTCCCCTTTTGAAGAATATGTTGATGAATTAAAGAAATTTGGAAAGTGGGGAGGAAATGATACAATTGTAGCATTTGCTAAGCAGCATCAGCTGAATGTTGTGGTTCATCAATTAAATCAGCCTTTATTGAAAATCAGTGGCACAGACAAAACTGATGCTACAGAACTCCACATTTTCTACCATAAAGAACATTATGACAGCATTAGAAAGATCAATGACAATTCAGAAACCCCTGCCACTTTGGCATGCAGAGAATTGGGGAACCAGTTAAAACAATGTGGCATACCCCAAACTCTAGCAGCTTAAATACCTTATAATTTAACAAGCATTTCCTTCTACAGGCAAAAGCACTGAAGTACATGGCCTAGTTTTCTGGCCTACCTCAACTATTTTTTTTTTTTATTAATTTTTGGGTTTTTTTGTTTTTGTTTTGACTTTTGAAAGGCACTGAAAAGACCTGGAATTGACTGCACCTTTAAGTTCTTTAAGAGCACAAAAGGGTGCTTAGCGAATCTTTTGCTTTTTATTTTTTATTTTTGGTTTTGCTTTGGTTTTTTTTTTTACTTTTGTTTCTTTTGCTTTTCTTTAAAACTAAATTTTGTAAACTAAGTGATTATTCAAAGACATTTTAAGTATATGCTGTGGGTGAGGCTATCGGGCCTCAGAAGCTACCAGAATTCTTCTTTTTTTTTATTTACTCTTTCTTTTTGAGAGAACCATGAGTTCTAATGAGTTTTGTTTTATTTATTTATTTTTCTCCTTTCTCTTGTATGTTGTTCTGTTTAACTAAAAAGTACCAGAAATTGCTTGATACCTCACTGAAAACATTGAATATTGAATCTTGCTAATTGAAGTCTTATTTCTTTTTGATGAATTAATCACCACTTTAAGTATCTGCTACTGTTATACCAGAGAATTCATGTATAAGATGATGTGGTCTACTTGCTAAAAGAAGATTATGTAATAATGTCTAAAAGAAGATTATGTAACAATGTCTAATATAATCAGCTATTTACATTCGTTTATTATTTATATGTCATTATACTCTGGGTATGGTTTGGAATTATTGTATATATCACTAATATATTCTCAGTTATGCAGCATAGCACACATTTTTACCATCATATTGTCTTTGGTGAAATTAATGAGATTTCAGAAATATGGAAACTTATCATTTCAGAGACTAACTTGCTGTGAACTCTGACGCAGGCCCTGGAGAGAATATATGTGCAACAAAAGGAGAGACAGGTATACGTAAGTCCATGGTTTGCTTATGATGGTGACTATGTAGAGCACAATTACTAGGCACAGTCCAGTATTCATCCTCTCTCCCTCCTAATTTAACCTAATTTAACTGAACTTATTTATCTTTTTATCTCACTCAGTTGAATTCACCTGTGGCCTAGCACAATCACTGGCTGTCTCAGAACCATGAGATATGGTATGATAACCTTTCCATAACATTTTCAGGTGTCATGAACACATACTAAATTTGGCTTTGATCCAGACACATGGTGGTAAAAAGTGTTACACATTGCATAACTACCTCAACCCTCTATTACAAGTCTAACCATATAAAGGAGGGAATGTAATGGAATTTATTAATTTGATCATTGACAATGCTATGCTAAGGTTTTAAAAATACAGCAATTCAAACAGTTAAAGAAGATAATCCAGCTTTCCAGACCAGAGTCCAGAATCCAGTTTTCCAGACCAGAATCCAGTTTCCTCCTGATGACATCTTACCACTTCAAGAAGACAAGAGAACTCAGAGACTTTATATGAACTGTTTTGCTTTATTAGCTTTTACTATCTCCTTTCTGTTATATACTATCTGTAACATGTACTCTCTGCAGAGGCTCTCCCTTTGCAAGACTAATGTCAAAGCGTCGGTTCATGAGGAAAAAAAAAAATCGCCCCTCTGGACAAAACTTTCCTCTCTTCCTTTTCTGTATTGTTGTTCGCATATTATTAGTCAGCAAAAGTTATTATATTCTTTTTACTGTTCCATCAAGGAAACATTCCGTTTCTTGAGGAAGCAAAGGGGGGAAATGTGGTAAAATATGAAAGTTTTTAACAGTCGGTTAGGATAAGTGAAAGACGCCAGTTTTTCAAGGACCACCCTTTTGGGGAGGAGATGAACAGTCTGCCTGCTGCGCATGTCAGACTGCCTGCCGGGGTACAGTCCGCCTGCTGCGCATGTCAGACTGCCTGCCGGGTTTTTTTGACTTCCGGGGTGGAGAGAACGGGAGTAGCCTTTTTTTGCCGGCTTGGCGGGACTCCGGGCGGCGCGGCACAGACGGTCTGACTCACTCCAAAGGTGGCCTAAATCGGTTTGGTGAGTTTTTATAAGGAATATAGACAGCCTAGATTTAAGACGATTTGTACTGTATTTCTGTTTTCCTATCCTTCTAATCAACAACACCTTATATACAATAAAGGCTCTATCTAGAAAACCAGAAGCTTCTTCCATTTACTAGTCTGGGAGATGAATTAAGGGAAGGGTTAAGTAGGGGAGATTTATGATCTAATATCCAATTTTAAATCTCACACAATGAGGCAACTGGATGAAGTAAATATCTGTCTGAGTGTGTGTATGTGCAACAAAAGCCAGTTCACAATGTATACCTATACATGGTATATAACAACAGGAAAAGCTGGTAAAAGAAATTTAGATTCAATGAGCCAAGAAAAGGCAGATGCTTATTCTCCCTTCCCATCCAGGAGAGTATTCTATTGTTTGATTGATGTTATGACTGTAAAGTGATTCATCGTTTAGTTTTTTTTTTCTTTTTAATATTTAGAATATTACTTCTTCAGAAAACTACCCTGCTACTGAAAAATATGCTGTGCTCTTTTCTGCCTACATTTATTTTTGCCACTTCTCCCTGGACGGGAGACACTGCACTTCACGATCCTGCTTCCATTCTTTCTCCTGTCTACACACATTTATTTCTTGAATTTTATTTAGATTTCTCAGGATCAACAGAGGATTTCTGAAACCCAAATGTTTATTTCTGATATTTCATTTAAGGGCTTGTCAGTTTTGCAAAGTTTCTTTTAAAGTGCTGAAAACTGAGTATCTTTGGACTGTTGGGATCTCAGGGGTTGGCAAGCTGATATCAGAGGCAGCTTCTCAGAAGTTGGGAAGGGTTCCAGAGTGGGGCTCCAGAGAGGTATCCCTTTGAGGTATAAGCTATTACTATGTCTGTTCACTGCTACAATGTCTCTCCCCTTCTCTTATGACCAGTATTATAGTTAAAACCGTCATCACATTTTACTCAAATCAGTGGTTCTCAAAGCATGATCCAGGAACCCTTAAGTAGAATCCCTGATACCTTTTCAAAGGATCTTTGAGGAGAAAATTATTTTTCATAAGACTTTGTTGTTGTTATTGAGTCATTTCAGTCATGCCCATGGAGTCTATGGGACCTCATTTGGAGTTTTCTTGGCAAAGATATCAAAGTGCATTGCTATTTCCTACGCCAGCTCATTTTATAGATAAGGAACTAAGGTAAATGGTTAAGTGAATTGCACAGGATCACATAGCTAATAAGTATCTGAGGCTGGATTTGAACTCATGTCTTCCTGACTGCAGGCCTGGCACTCTATTCATTGCACCACCTAGCTGTCCTAATGACCAGAATGTACTCTCTGGTACCAATTCTTAGAATTCCTGAATCTCTTCAATATTTAGCTCATATTCCTCCTTCACTATGAAGCCTTTTTAAATATTGTCTTTATTCCTCCAAATAAAGTAATATATGATCCTAAAATTAAAGGCAGAAGGTCCCTTTGATTCCACCTCGTTCAACTTCTCATTTTAGAGTTGAAGAAATTGAGCCTCCCAAAGAATAACTGTCTTACACAAAGCCCTGGAGATAATAAGTGGTAGAGTCTGGGGTGGAATCCAAGTATTCTAACTCCCAATCCAAAACCTATTCCATTATCTCCCACTTAGATTCATAGGATTTTATAAGCAGAGACACAGAAACTCTTATAATATTATTGTTGTTAGTGTCAGTAACATATTACAATTAAACTTTAATATCTACAAAGAAATATGTATGTGTATGTATATACATGTATCTATATCAATATAAGTATATATGTGTGAATGTGTGTGTACATATGTATATATGTGTGTATGTATACACAGCTGAATTGTTACATCACTGAATCCTTACAGTAACTCTTTAAGGTAAATGCTATTACTAACCACATTTTACAGACAAATAAAATGAAGCTTCTGGGGATAACTGGTCCCCAGAATCACATAATTAGGAAATAACACAAGATTTAAACAGTGATCTTCCTGACTCAAAGTCCATCTCTATTTCTATTATATTAGGCTGCTTCTTGCAATGCTACCCCTTATCCCTGGCTTTTGTTCAAAAGCAAATCTAACAGATAGTTGGGTAGGCAGATAAAGCTTTTATTAAGTTATTCCTTTATGGCAAAGACAGAAAAGGGTCTGACATTTGCAAAGCAATTTCATAACCACCTACTTATTCCTTCTCCCCCCCCCCATCGCTACTACTCTTACAGGAAAAAAAGAAAAAATTGTTGTTGTTTTTTTCAGACTGGAGTGTATATGATTCTGTTAACTATGATTCTCATGAAATATATCAAATTTCCCTTGAAGGGACTCTAATGAATCTTCCTTACTTGACCCTCTGTGTAAGTTTGTGGATGTCTGGAAGTAGTTGATCTGAGCTGCTCAAGCTGTGAAGAGTAGTAGATGCTGTCAAAATTGGGCTTCCTGCAAGGCTAATTAGGGTCTTGTCTGAAAGTCAAACTCTGAGATTTCCCCCATCCCTAATATCAAGGAGGAAGACTGAGGAAACAAACATACCCTCTTACTAAGTAAATTAGCTACTGTTAAAATCTAGGGGGGGAAATCATGAAAATGCCTTTCTGAAAAGTTTTTTGTTTGTTTTGTTTTGTTTTCTCTCTGTGATCTCAGCCGGTCTCATGCTTTTAGCTATTATCTCTATGTAGATAAATTTTATATCAATATATCCCACCTACATCTCCTTTTGAGTGTCAATCCCATATTTATAACTAGCTCCTCTATATCCCCACCTAAATGTCTTCTAGGCACCTTAATTCACTATGTCCAAAACAGACTTCTTAAATTCCCTTTTCTTCATAATTTCACTACTTCTACTTAGGGAGCAAGCCTGATCTTTGCTTCTCTTTATAATGAATGACCTACCTCCAATAATTAATGATTGAATATTTAGAATTTTTAACATCAATAATTTTATTAAATAAGAGGAGTATCTGAATATTCTTTTTGAGATCATTTTGAAACTAATTCAAACATAATCCCATTACTTTTGATGCCATCTTCAAATGCAATAATCATATCTTCAATCTCTATACTCAAATATTTTTCTGGAGGCAAAATGAATAATTTGCTAACCTGTAAGTAAATAAGTTATGTGGGGATTTTAATTAAACCATATTAAAGAAAAAAATACAATGTTTTTCCCATCCTAGATTGGGAGGTATTATAAGAGTAGGAAGCAAGTGGAATTCACAGTGACAGACAATATATACTTAGAGATAAACCTGGTGAGAGCCTCATTAACAGTTAATCTTCATCACATCTTACAGTGAGGTCACTAGGCAACAAGAAGGCACACAAATTGAGCCTACATTCAAAATTTAGTATAAATGAACTAAACTCCAATGAATTCAAAAGGAAAATGTGCATTGTGGGCTATTATCAGTCAGTGACCTAGAGTAAATATCTTTACCACTCTGTAGTTCAGTTTCTTAATATAAAAGGAGGATTATTATGGCAATAAGATGAGAGTGATGATGATGATGTGACCATTGATCATTACAGAGTGTTTTAAAGTTTGTAAAGTACTTTACATAAGTTATTTCATTTAGATGTCTCAACAACCTTGGGAGGTAGGCATTACTAGAAACCACGTGTAAGTCCATGAAACTCTTTGGGCAAAAGTTTTATCATTTGCAAAGTAAAGAAAATTACATATGTTACATATGTATACATATACATATATAATCTACTTTACAGTACTATGGGGATCAAATAAGCTTTTACATATACATATATTCATACTTGCATGTACTGATATACTGATACCAGTTATTATGTGAATAGACTGTTAAGTATTGTACACATGCGGCTTATTGTTATATTATGTGCACACATGTGTCTGGATATACATTTTGGAAAAGAAGAGGAAAGGTAGTTCAAGTTTTACCTTCTTCTACATCTTTCATTAATTTAGATGAGTTGTTTGCCTGTAGTATTTGGGGTTGATGGAGATTAAAATTTAACTTTGAGATGAGAGCTATACATTCCAAATGCATCTTCTCCTAATTCATAGGTCATTGAAATAGAATAGAATAGATCTGGAGTTTGAAGGGAACCCAAAGATGATCTAGTACAACAGTTGTTTTTACATTTAATAAAACTATCTCCCAAGGAAGCTAAGAAACTTCTCCAAGGTAAAACAGTTAGTAAACATCCGAGGTGGGATCTGAACTCTGGTCCTCTAAATTCAGTCATTGTTCCTTCCACTGCCAAGCTGACTTCTTTCACAATCCTTCTCTTTGCAGGGAAATCAGAACATTAAATTTTGAGATATCAATACCATTGCAATATGTAAGAGAAATGGACTTTTTGGAAACTGATGAAAGTTGAGAGGCAAATATCCATTTAATTTTTTATTGCTATTGGACATCTCTAAATATAATTCCTCTTATTGAACCTATATTGTAGTGGTACAATGAACAAATTAAAATTCAAAATTAGAGGGGCAGCTAGGTAGCATAGTGGATTCAAGAGGATCTGTTTTCAAATCAGGCCTCAGACACTTGACACTTACTAGCTGTGTGACCCTGGGCAAGTCACTTAATCCTCACTATCCTGCAAAAAATAATAATAATAAAATAAAATAAATTGGATAATAAAATTCAAAATTAACCATAGGATCTGGAAAGAAAGCCAAATTATTTCTGTTGTTCTAAATAATTTCCTTATCTACCCTTTGCCATGATGTCAACATCAACATTGATTACTACACTTATATATTCTATATTCTTTAACGGTACTCAATAGGGAAATCTCTATGTTAGTATTCAAAACATTACATTAAAATTATTTTGTATGATATATATATATATATATTCTTTTCAATATATGAGGCATTCTAATTAAAAAAGAAAAGTAAACGTGGGAAATATTACACTCCTGAGATCTTCAATGGGCCTTTGAAATTTGATAATTACTATACTAACAGGACAATAATAAACACCAAGAAATATAATGACACTTTAACTCCAATTTTTGAATCTCATCCCTTGTAATTCATACAATTATTCTACACAGTTTAACAAGAAAAAAAAAAACAAACAAACCTGTAACTGCTTCAAGGAATAACTTCCTAGATCTCTTCAAAACTGTGTATTGGCCTCTCCAAAGGAGAGTTTTTATTTTGCCTGTTAAGCTTACTTAAATAATAGTTGGCTGTTTAAAAAAGACAAAAATATCCTATTTATTTCCAACATATAAACCTTCCATCTCCTGGCAGAATATGTTCACTAGAGTAATATCTTAATGTAGTGCCTTTGATATGTTTGTTTCCCTAGCTGTCAATTAGCCCCAGAAAAAACTGCCACATCTTCATTTCCACAACCAGATCTTTCCTGGTATGTCAGCTGTCAAAATGTCAAGAAATATAAGGTGAGGGAGGAGGGTGTATATTTGACGATGTTTTTCAAAGAGGCCATTGCATTACCTAGTATACATTTAGACCATGAAGTAATGTTGTTTTGAGAGCTCCAAAAGTTGTCGTTCATTGTCCCAGACCACAGGGTAGGTTGATTTCTCTTATCCTCTAGGTAAATGTTATTTTTTGTTTCATTTTTGTTTTGTTGTTTTGTTGTTTTGTTTTATTGCAGGAGAGGGGAAATGGCTAGTTATTCGATTTTTAAAATGACAACTTCTTCAGCCTGCAACATCAGTGTATTGAATTTTTAACAAGAGATATTCAAACATAATCATAGATTAAAGCTGGAAGAGACCGTAAATGTCATCTAATCAGATACCCTGATTTTACAAATGAAATAGCTAGGGTTGTAAGAGAAGTAAGTTACACGAAGTCTAATAGGTAGCAAATAGTGGAGGTAGAAATAGGTTCCCCCTCACTCTAGATCCACTGTTCTTTCCCCTAGTTGATGACACCTTTCAAGGGCAGCACCCAAATGACTGACTGATCCCAATGTGAAAATTTATGAAGCCACTTGACTGAACTATATAGATTATTTTCATGCAGAAATATATATGGATAAGCATACTGGATAGACCACTGGAGATGGAGTCAAGTAAAACTGGATTTTTAATACTGTCTCAAATATGTATTAAATTTGTAACCCTGGGGAAGTCATTAAAAACCTCTAAGCCTCGGTTTTCTCATTTGTAAATGAAAGGATAGGGCCTGGAGATCTCTTTACTTTTCCATGAGTTCAACTATTATCTTTAAGATCTACTGCATCTTCCAACCCTGTTCTCTTTCACTATCTGTCCCTCATACTTAAAATATTCTTGCTCCCTGATTCTGAACATTAGCATCCCTCACCTCATTCAATAAGCAAATTAAATTTCACTTTCTGTAAGAGTTTTTTTAGACTCCCTCCAATACCCCCTCCCATAAACACACAAAATAGCATCTTTCCTCAGAAATTACTTTCCATTTACACTTTTTATACAATGTTGTCTCCCCTGATAAAAATATGATCTCATTGAGGGAGGGGACTAGGTCTTTGTATTTCTTCAAAACCAAAAGATTAGAAAAGCATCCAGTTGACAGTTAAATACTTAATAGTTGCTTATTGACTGTCTGGCTGAATGATGAATGAATGAATGAATGAATGAATGAATGAATGAATGAATGAATGAATGAATGAATGAACCAATGACTTCTAGCATCTCTTCCAGCTCTAGATTTATGAGCAAATGATTCCAATTGGTAGTACATTTTCCTGTAGGCAAAATGTTATACATTTCATGGCTTAGTGAAGAGATTCCCAAACTTGGAGTCAGGAGAATCAGGCTGATCTTTAACTCAGACACTTTCTAACTATATAACCTCTGTCAGTCTTATATTTCTCATCTTTAAAATAGGAGTACCTAGAATAACTCTCTCATAGAGTTGTGAGCATCAAATGAGATACTATATGTAAAGTGATTTGTTAACCTTAAAGAACTAAACAAATATTAGTTATTAGTATTATTGTAGTTGGCATTCCAACCTAGAAGACAAAAGTACAATATAATCCAAAATGTAGCTAAAATGATGAATGGATGGAATTATCATCATTCTAATGAGAAATTTCAATTAGACAAGTCATGTCAAAAAGTATTCATTCTGTACATACCATGGTCCAGGAATTTTTCTAAATTCTGGGGATACAGAGAAAGGTAAAAATAGCCCATAACCTCAACTTGCACACATTTTAATGAGGAGAACACATGTAGACAGCTCTATATGAAGAAGAAAACTATATGAATAATAGATTAGAGATAATCTCAGAGGTAAGGCAATAATATTAAAATGATTGGGATTGAGAAGATTTAGCAGGTACCTGAAAGAAGCCAGGGGATGGAGATGAGAAGGCAGACAGTTCCAGAATCCAGTATCTATTTTCATCTTTGTATAGCCATCTCTATGAATATAATTTTGGACTCAATAAATCTTGGCTTAAATGTCTTCCTACCCATGCCATTTAAAAGAGACCTTTTAAAAATTAACTGGATTTTCCCTGCAGTCCTAGAAGCAGGTAAGATAGAAACATCAAAATCCTCTTTTTAGAAAGGAGGAAACTGAGACTCATAGATACAACATACTTTGCCCATGGTTTGAAATAAAGTCTCCCTTCTTCCCAGACTAGGGCTCCTTCCATCATCATGTGCTACCTTTAGATATAAGCTAACTCTGAATTCGGAAAAAAAAAGTAAAGTTATAGAAAACCATTATTTGTGTGAAATATAATTGACAACAATGCAAATATAAACATTTCATAAAGCCAGCCTATTTTAAACTGCCTCAGTGTATTCCTCCTTCCGAATGATCCAGTGTCTATTTTGCTACTAGATGGAAAATAAAATGAAGAAAACAAGATATCACCTTTTAACAACATTGCCAGGTGATATCTTCTAATTATTGTCCTGTTTCTTTGTCTTGAATAAGTTAGCCCTCTAGCAAACAACAAGTATTCCATGACATAAATGAGAAACTTGCCTACAAGATCATGTAGTTCAAGATTAAGCATATGAATACACAAAATATCTGTGGTTTGTTCAGTATGAGACAAATGAAAAGCTCAAGGGACAGAGTTTCTGTGTAATTAATAATCCATTTATTTATTAATTAAGCTAGTTGATAATCTATAAATTGATGGCTAGTGGTTTCTTTTGGTAAGCAAAGACATGTAATGGAGACACTGAATCCCTTAAATTTTTTGTTGTTTGTTTGTTTTTAGTGAGGCAATTGGGGTTAAGTGACTTGCCCAGGGTCACACAGCTAGTAAGTGTGAAGTGTCTGAGGCCAGATTTGAACTCAGATATTCCTGACTCCAAGGCCAGTGCTCTATCCACTGTGCCACCTAGCTGCCCACTTAAATTTTTTTTGAAAGGGAATGACTCTGACAGGAGAAATCAATCCTGATTGGTGAACAATTAATGAGGAAGTAGAAATCTAAATGAGGAGGTGGGTTAAAAGTCTTCAGCAAACTCCTTCTAAGAAAGTGACTTGATCATGACACTCAGCCACCTCCAAAAATCTAAACAAAGGAATCTGGACTACTGTGGTTGTTTTTCTCCTTCATGAGTTGGGTCACCTAAACCCCAATGGAGGGGTGCAAAAATATTTTCTTAATGCTTTGATGCTGGACTTCATATAGATTCTGTTTATACAGAAGTAGGGTCTCCGAGTTGGGTGGTGTCCTGCCCAAGATCACTTAACATGTACCCTGAGGATTAGTCCAATTTCTTCTATCGGCCTTGTCCTTCAAAGACTGCCTGGCCCCTGAATAAGGAAATAAAAATCCTAGATCTTAGTCTAACTCTTTGTGACCCCATTTGGAGTTTTCTTGGTAGGGATACTAAAGCAGTTTGCCATTTCCTTCTTCAGCTCATTTTATAAATTCAAGAACTAAGGCAAACATGGCGAAGTCACATGCCTAGGGTCACACAACTAGCAAGTTATCTGAGACCATATTTGAACTTGCAAAGATGAGTCCTCCTGACTTCAGGTCCAGCATTCTATCCACTGAGCCACCTAGTTGCTCCCCATGCTCACACCCACCCCAACTTCTATCCCCACCCTGCAAGCTAACTGGGGCAAACAAAGGTGAAGTTACTTGTGCAAGTTTAAATAACCAAGAAGTACCAGTACCAGAATCTGAGGTTACTTTTTCTTGAATCTAAATGTGGCACTTTATCTACTACCCCGTGCTGCTTCCACTCAAAATTAAGTACTAGAAGTTCAATCTCACAACAAAAACTCTGAACATATTTTGTTTTGACAACTGATTTTGGCTTTGAAAATTGCTGCAAGGCAATTTTCATCTCTGTAGGTCAAAAGGCTATATACCATTGTGTAGAGAGATTTATCCAGAGGAAAAAAAGAGGAAGGAATCATTTCATTTAAAAGTTCCCCAAATAATCGAATTCTTCAATCTCTCAATAAAAATATATAAAAGTAAAATATATGCATTTCTTCCCTGAATCTCTTCTATCCAATCACATATAATAATGAATGCACTTGGTAAAATAATTTATTATTTGAAATTCATTCCTCAAACAGAAAATACAGCAACTGCTCAATTATTGGGCATATCATTACATTGAACAAAAAGGTGTCTGTCACCTTTTGTGCTCCTGCTTGCTCAGGTCACTGACTGTATGATATATTTTCTCAAAATTAGGCCTCCTACCACTGTTCATTGCATGGAAAGCAGGTCCCCCAAGTATCTCTATTTTCTAAAAGTCTGAAAAAATTGTAGCATAGTGACAAAGATTCTGAGTTAGGAGGGCATTAAGAAACTTGATCATTTCCAAAGGAAATCTACCAGGATTGTAAGGAAATTCAAGATCGTGCAGTATAAAGATTTATTTGAATAACTAGGGATACTTAGCCTGGAGAAGAGAAGACTTAAGGAAAATATTAGAGCTGTCTTAAAGAACTCAGAAAGTTATTATGTAGACAAATGATTCCATTTGATTTCCCCCACCCCCATCCTAGGACAGAATTGAGACCAGTGGCTAAAAATTGAAGAAAGGAGTATTAGCTCTCATGAATTTAACTTTTATGTCTATATAGCTTATTCTCAGTTCTATAGAACTATTCCCATTCTGCCCTCTGGACTTCCATCCCTAATCACTAACTGCCTAGTAGGCATTTCAAACTAGATATCTGTAAAGAATTAATTGTGATTTGAGGTTTCTATGACCCCATCTTTGCCTAAAATTAGAAACCTCGTGTGCCCTGACCTCACTCCAGTGTGCACAGGGTGCCTGCGTGGGCCTGGCTAAATAATAATGAGGGCATCCCTGCCATGACTGGAAGCTGGGTGAGGGCAGTCGGGTGACCTCCAGCATCCAGAAGCTGAAGAGGGGCTGGCAGTTGTAGAGTGGCTTGTTAATTCTGTCAATCAGGACTGCTGGCCAATTAACTTGGGGCTGTGTTTCTGTCTGCCCTGTTTCCTGGGACCCCGGGGGTTGCTGGTAAGGAGAAGGGAGATTCACTATTCTGGCTTTGGAGCTGGAAAGAGATGGGACATGGCTGTATATTCTGCTGAGCCCTGGGTGGTAGTGTGATTCAGGTGATATTATTTTCCTTCCCCCATTCCTTTTTTTTTTTCTCCTTTCCCTTAACTCTACTAATCTTACTTATGTTTTTAAGTTTGTTCTTGTTAATAAACCCTGTTCTGTTTTTGAAAGAGGCTATTAATTTCCTTTCTTGCCCCAGTATTGTGGCAAGCCACCTAACACTCCCCAATTAAAATTTGGCCCCTACATATCTCAGAAAAATGTCCATCTTAACATATCTGAAGCTGAACTTGTTTTCTCCTCCCTAAATTTTCCTCCCTCCCAAACATCCCTATTTTTGTCAAAGGTGCCCCCAACCTTTCAGTCTTTCAGTTGACAATCTCAGAAGCATTCTCAACTCTTTAGCCTCTATCATCTGCCTTTTACAAAAACATGTGAATCTTGCCTCCTTTGCCTGCAAAATATTTCTCAAATTTGGGACTTCCTACCTACTACTAGATCAGTTCAGGTCCTCATTATTTCTTGCCAAGATTATTGTAATAACCTCCTTTTCTGTCTCTTTGACCCAAGCCTCCCACCTCTGTGGTCCATCCCCCATACTGTCACTAAACTGATTTTCTTTAAATAGAGATCTAAGCATGTTACTCCCTTATTTGATAACATCAGTGGCTGCCTATTTCCTCTACATTCAAATATAATTAACTCTGCTTAGTTTCTCAAGCCATTTACAATATGTAACAACCTATCTTTTTAACCTCATTAGACATTACTCCCCCATGTACATTTTATGATTCAAGCAAATGGGCCTTCTCTTTCTTCCTCACACAGAATACAAAGGAGCACAGGTTACCTCTCTCTGTGTCTTTTTACTGACTGTGATCCATGCCTACAATGAATTCCCATTACCCCATTCACCCAACAGAATCTTTCTCTTCCTTCAAGATAATATACTGCTAGTCCTCCCCCCATATATGTATATATAAAATAACTATAAATCAAATAAGTCAATAAATCATGTTTATAAATAAATATATATGATTGAATATACAAATAAATATATCATTTAATAAAGCTATTTCTATACTATTTAATATGAAAATATATGTTTGATTTTAGTGATTTCATATGTTCATGAAATCACTAAAATCAAATATATGTTTACATATTAAATTATGTATATTTATAGATTTATTAGTATGTATCTATTGAATATATGATATTATGTATAATAATTTATCCTATAAATAGCATGTAATATGTTTATTTGTTTTAAATATGAATGTTCACATATTTAATAATAACACATATACATTAATGCATATTTAATGCACATATACTGATCCTTATCTAATACACAGACATGAATATGTTTAAAAGGTAAGGTCTTTGCAATTAGGAATTATTTCATCCTTTTCACTTTTATCCTGGCACTTGTGACAGCTCCTAGCACAAAGCAGGTGCTTAACAAGTGATCTTTGATTATTTGACTGACTTGGGGAGAGAAGAAAACTTCTGCAACAATTAGGACCATGCATAAGTGGAATAGGCTATCTTCAGAGCTGGTGGGATACCCCTCACTAATGATATTCAAGAAAAGACTGGATGAAACAAGGGAAGTATGGAGTACAGGGTATTGTTATATGGGTACAATTTGGACTAGGTTTCTTGTTTGTTTTTTTTGTTTTGGTTTGTTTTTTTTGCGGGGCAATGGGGGTTAAGTGACTTGCCCAGGGTCACACAGCTAATTAAGTGTCAAGTGTCTGTGGCTGGATTTGAACTCAGGTCCTCCTGAATCCAGGGCCGGTGCTTTATCCACTGTGCCACCTAGCTGCCCCTGGACTAGGTTTCTTAGAGATCCTTTCTAAGTCAGTCCCTATGATTCTATTATATAGGATGTTGCTGAACAGGATTATAACAGTTCTACAAGCCATAGGATGTGACAAAATATTGAAGGAAGAAGGGGCATTTCCTCTAAAGGAGGATAATGATCACTGTAATTCAATATTTAAAGACTTGTCTCATGGAATAAAAATAATATTATTTATTATAAGTATTATTATAATACTTATAAGATTTTAAGATTTGTAAAGTATTTTGTATATGTTAGCTGATTCTTAAAATGTGAGGAAAATGTCATTATTTCCATCTTATTTATTATTATTACTATTATTATTGTTGTTGTTGTTATTATTATTACTATTACTATTACAGGACACTGAGGGTTAAATGACTTGCTCAGGGTCATGCAGCTAGTAAGTGTTAAGTGTCTGAGGCCAGATTTGAACTCAGGTTCACCTGAATCCAGGACCAGTGCTTTATCTACTGTGCCATCTAGCTGCTCCTATTATTTCCATTTTAAAGCTAAAGATGCAGAATGAGAAATTTTGTATCTTTCCTCAAGTCACACAAGGGTAGTGTGGTAAATAGTAATATTGATGCAGAGCTTTCAAGTTAGCTATGCACTATAGTTAACTTATTTAATTCTCATGACAATCTTGTGAAGTATGTTATTTTCTTCATTACTCTCATAAGGCTAAGGAATATTTGTTAAAAAATAACTTATCTAAAGTCACACAGATAGTGAGTGTCTAAGGCAGAATTTGAACAAAGGTTGGGCTAATTCCAAGTCTAATTATCTTATAGAAAAGAGGGAGACATTAGAAACATTACTACAGAATTCAGAATCAAGATGAAAGGGTAAGGGGGCAGCTAGGTGGCACAGTGGATAAAGCACGGACCTTGGATTCAGGAGGATCTGAGTTCAAATCCAGCCTCAAACACTTGATACTTACTAGCTGTGTGACCTTGGGCAAGTCACTTAACCCTCATTGCCCCACAAAAAAAAAAAAAGATGAAAGGGTAGAAGTTGTATCTTTTGATTCATAAAAAGAAAGAACTTTGTAACAATTAAAACTGTTTCTCACCTGATTCATCTGTAGTGAGCTCCCATTTACTGACAGATTTTAAGGGGAAGTTGGATGCCTATAATAGAAGTGTCCCTTATCAAAGGCAAAAAGGTCAGACTAGATGTCATTTGGCCCTCTTTGATTTTATGATTTATGTACACCAGTAAAAAAAGACGAGAAAGGTAAGTAAAAAGATGAGAAGAATTGAGTTAGGAGAAGTCAGCAACCAGAAGAACCCTATTGTTCAGTGGTCCTGGATACCTTGCCAGAATGAAGCTAGATCTGAATCCAGAGTAGGAATGATGGGGAGGAATCTAACAGCAGAGTCATGAGAACTAGACTGGAAGGAAGAATCACAGTGAAACTAAACAGGGAATAGAACCATCTCAGTACTCAGATAGAAGATGATGATCTTGGAGCAGAGAGAGATCAAATTATCCCACAGCCAGGCACTTCTAAATATGACACCCTCTAAACTAGACCAAGATAGACCACATGGTACTCTTTCTTTATTGATTTTGCTTCCATAAAAACAATTTATTTCTTACAAACTACATAGAAATCACTGTGGTGGGTTCTAAGGGAGATATAAAGATGAGTTATTGACTCAGAAGAGTTAAATTATGTCATGTATTTAGACGATGGACAGAATTTATGAAACATTTGGGAATTTTTCACTTTTTTTTTTTTGCTATTAGCTGACTTTGCATACCTAAGCTTTAAGAGCCTTGCCCAAACTCCCAATGAGCAATAGTCATATAATAGCATTCAATATAGAAGATTCATCCCTTCAGCTCAAGTACTATACAGATAAAGAGATTTCAAAGATTCTAACTAAAAGCCTGGAGTAAGAAACAGGTAAATCAGTATAACATGACTCTTAGCCATTTTTGCCTTAACCAATCCCTGTTTCAGGACAATTGAGTTATAGGTGCTAATGGGGAAAACTGCTAGCAACATCATGTCACATGTAGGGCAATAAGATGTCTTATATAAAAATGGACCAGATGCTTTCATCCAGGGGTTATTGTTTGCTTTGTGTAATTTTGTGCGAACTGTTAACACTTAAATGGGTGCTGTCAACAGCAGTGTAGAGCTTTTCCTGTCTAGAGAAATAGGCTTCCAAATGAAGATTCACAAGGGATTATTTCATTATCTATGTTCCTTCTCTTCTTGAAAATCTAAGAGCCAGCTTACTGAATATGAAATTTCATTCCACTAATTTGTATTTTAGATAAATGTGTTTTATGATGGGACTCTCATGTTGTTATTATTGTAGTCCAGACATTCCAAGTCATCCATTCTCAGTCTTAGGAATCTTTATAACTCTCCTATACATATATCATCTTTAGTGGTAAAGTAATTCATATATGTGTCTATCTCTACTTTCCACTCAATATTACAGTTCTTAATTAAATTGTAACATCATTAAATGCAAGGACTATACTTTTTAAAAATATATATTTATTTTTATGTCCATTCCAGCCTAGGACAGTGCTTTGAACAGAATAAATCCTTAAGGAATTTTTTGTATGTCTTTAAATGCATTCAAAGTCATTGCCATTATTAATGTTGATTTTTTTATATTTATGTAAATAAGATCTAGACCTTAACGTCATGATGAGCATGCACATGGAAGGTTGAGATTTTTTTCTTTTTCTAAATTATATAATTTATCATAATAATTATAATTTTCATAGAAATTACGTGGGAAATGAAGTACCAATTTAAAGCATGAATTTTATAACTGTCAAGCATCTTTAAGATTTATTTAATTATATTATGCTAGTTCTAATTTTAAACTTTATCTGCTTTCATTCCAAGATCTGAAATGCCCATTATGATAGACTTTCCTTTGTAGCAGCATATCATAGCTCAAATTCAGTCCCACTTCCTTATGGTTAAGCTCGAAGAGAGGTTTGCAGTCAGTCTCATACTGACTTCTCAATTAATTATCTGCTGTAGTTAAATCAATCTACATCTAATTAATCAAGGTTTATTTCACCAGTAATGATAAAGCAAGATTGTGTGCTTGTATGTGTGTTTGTGTGTCCACTTTGTATTTACTTTAAAACAGACATTCAGAACAAAGCAGAAAATATAATAATGGTCCTTCTTCTATGGCTTTAAAAAAAGAATCTGTATAAAGTTAAATGAATACCTAGTGTAAAGTTGATTTTTTTGCACTTTGGGCAACCATAGAAAGCATGGACTTTCTCTTCCTATCATGTCTCCATGCCTAATAAGCATCTGCTCCTCAGAGTTTAAGACTTTCTTAACAATTGCTTAGACCATGATGCAAAGTGTTTTCTAACACCTATGTCTCTGCTATGCAGTCCTGTTACTCAAATTGCCTGAAAAAAACTTTTTTAAATCAATAAGTAAAATTCCTTTTCCATGATTTTTGTGATATTTATCTTACATGATGGAGTTAATTTTAAATAATAAAATAGTAGTAAAGTTTTCCCCAAACCTGATTCCTAGTCATCATCAAAAATCATTTACCACTTCACTTGGTTCTTTTTGTAACTAGCTGATTGATACGCGAAATCAGTTTCCTTCTTGATTAGTAAGGGACAAATCTGGGGCAGGTAGGTGGCCCAGTGAATAGAGCATCAGCGCTGGATTCAGCAGGACCTAAGTTCAAATCCAGGTTCAGACACTTGACACTTACTAGCTGTGTGACCCTGAGCAAGTCACTTAACCCTCATTGCCCTGCTAGAGAGAGAGAGAGAGAGAGAGAGAGAGAGAGAGAGAGAGAAATCTGAGAATTGCAATGAAGCAATATGTCACTTTTCAAAGTAATTCACCTGACCTACTGTCCTTTACAGATAATAAAAATACACAAATAGATGAAAATATGACTTACTAAACTAGGAAGATGTCCTTGAATGCTTCTTTTCTAGAATATCATTTACAATATCCTGTAGAGGACTATTAGTAAGATGTCAACCTGATTTCAGATTATTTTATTATTGTTTATTATATTTCTATTTTTCTTACCAGATTTTGCCACTTTCCTAGTCACATTTTAGTAATATCATTTTTAAAAGATTTATAAATTTAGACATTGAAAGGACTTTGTAGATAATGTAGCATAGCATATATCACTTTGTAGGAATGAGTGCTAGTGGTTTTGTAGAGAGCTCTCGGTTGGGAGGAGGAAGACATGGGATGCAGATTGGCACTTTTTTTGCAATTTAAGAGAGTTGGCTAGTATACTGAGAGATTGTAACTTGCCCACAGTTGCATAGCCAGTTGGTATCATAGGCTGGGCACATCGTAAGCAATGTGATGATTACAAATATGAGATTCATAATTTCTGGGTAATTTAATCACTTTATTAATAAGGCTAACAAATTATTAATAAGAGGATGGCCAATGGGCATCCCTCTCAGACCAAAGACCCCTAATAGCAGTGGGGTCATAGCTTATATGCCCTTAGAAGAGGAGGTTTCCTGAGGGATGGCTAATCACCTCTGATAGGTCAACTTGATTTGGAGGTAGGCTATATTAAAAATAGAGTTATACCAGGCCACCCCACAGCCTTGGGCTAACTATTCAAAGTATTCATACCATCTTCAATAGGTGGGCTGAATGACCCCTCTTTAGAGGTGAGGCCTTCCTATCTAGACAAAAGATCTATCTCCTTAGCAGAACACAATGTGTTTCTCCACCCCAGACCTTATCCACAGCTAGATTATATGGCCCTGACCAATATTAAGTAGAGTTAGTTCAATTTTATCAAGAAGGACTTTGGAATGGGGGGAAGTCAGGATTGTGAACTAATGGGGGAGCACTGAACCTCCAAGATATTGGTTAAAAACATTCATTTCTCATAGCCCTTCATTTTACAGTTAAATGAACATCTCACTAGGCTAAGTGATTTGCCCAGTGTCACATTGTTAACAAGTAGCAGAGTGAAGATTTGAACCCAGTTCTCTGAACTCAGCACTTTATCTGCTGTACCAGGTGGCCTCCATTCATAAACATCAATTTTCTTTATTATGAAGGCAAACTACATGGTATTTCAATGAGTCATCAAATGATCAGACGCTATGAAAACAGTTGAAGTTGTCCTTGCTTTGGCTGCATTCTGGGACCTCCACACTGCCAAATGAAAGCCATTTTTAACAGCTCTGTTTCTCAGAAATCAAAGCCCTGCAATGCCAGGCTGGGATTTCAAATGACTACAGTGTCTGGCCATTTGTTTGCTCAGTGCCCTTGGAAAAAAAAAATCTATCTGAGTAGTCACAGTGAGTTGATGCTCTGCTAATTCCCCCAATCAGTAGTGATCCTTCAGCGCCATCTGTGAGGTTGTAATAAGTGCTCATCCATGCAGGAGATAGCCACGGTGCTGCAATTATCCAATGAGTTGTAAGAGGCCAGCTACAGCTGCAGCTCTGAAGATGCCAGGCTCTGTCACTGTGTGATCCAAAGTTGAGCTACTGCATGTGGGTGGTATCTATGGAGACCTCAAGAAACACACTTGGCCTTTCAGGTTTGCAAAGCGAGTGATGAGTGGGGGAAAAAAATGTTGAGTGGCTCATTCTTTAAAGCAAACAAAAAAAGTTATGGAGGCTGGATTTCAGGTAGTTTCCCAAAGAGCTACTTGAGTTAGAAACAAACATGAATTAAACATGAAATTAATTTAATCCAATACAAGTAAAAGAATAGGATTACATGAATAAAAACATGATATTGTAAGACTGACAAAAGTATATAAAGGAAGGTCATGGTCTTTGATGCTAAATCTACTATTGTTAGAGGATGACAGGCTAATATATTTAGAACTGGAAGGATCTTTAGAGATCGTTGAGTCCAATACTGTCATTTTACAGAGGATAAAACTAAGACCTAGGGAGACAAAGAGATTTGGCAGAAGGCACACTTCTAGTAAGTGTCTAAGTTGGGATTTCTAGCTTTTACATACTCTTAAGTCCAGCATTCTATGCACTACCTCCAAAAAAGGTCATGGTAGGTTATTCTTACACTGTGTTAGTGATTATTGTTCATATGTAGATATGATGAAGATAAAGCTTGAATGTATAGTACCTTACAATGCTAATAAATGAAAATAGAGGGAATTAAATGGAGCACTTTTATATAAGTAGAATGTAATATAGTTGCTAGTGAAAATAACTTTGTCTATACTCTGCTTTTTTCAGACTATGTTCAATGTATTGTGCCAAGTTCTGGAAGCCACATTTTAGAAGGTACACTGGCATTTTGGAGTTGATATAGATAAAGACAAGTTAGATGATGAGGTGACTAAAACAATGTAATTTGCAGAGTGAATGTAACAACCAATCAATAAGTATTTAATTTATTGATTTGAATAATCAACAATGAGGGGACTGCAATCATATCATACAAGGACTGGACTAAGAAATAGGAAGTGCTTAGTTTAGAGGTGATAAGGGTATGAAGTTGTAGAACTTGTATATATCTGAAAAAATTTTAGTTTTATGTAGATGGATTAAATTTGCTCTCAATGGTCTCAAAGAGCTGATCTAAGATCAATGAGATAGAAAAGGACACAGCCTCTATATTGCTTATACCTTGGATGAGTGTAAGGAATAAAATTCCAAACTACAATTGTTAAAAAATGAAGAGTTACTGATAGAAACAATTAGTCACCATTACCAAAATTATTTGACTAGAGCAATCCAATATGGTGGTTTCAAGGTAATTCATGGTATAGAGAGGAATTGGGGTATATGACCTCTGAAGTTCCTTATAGGCCTGCGTGATTTGAAATATGACAAGAAAGATAGGTAAATGCTTTAATATTAAACTTTTAAGATATCATTGTGTGTCCATAGTTTTCCTGTTCTGTTTACTACATGCATGTTAGTGATATTGAGGAAGGCAGTGAAAGAGATTTCCTTCTTCAGAACTATTTTCCTCTTTCTTATCTTACCTTCCAAGGAAAAAGTTACTTGAGACTTGGTGGCTCTCCAGAGCTACCACTGTGTTGTTAATTGCCTTTTCTACAATTCCAGATCCACTCCCCCTTTTCTACAAAGAATTCCTTTGATAACTTATTTTGCTATCACAGTCAAAAAGTTTACACATTACATTCCTGTCAAATAAGTCCCCTCTAAGTTGCTAGAAGATAGGCCAGGAAAAGCAGATAGGGAATTTTGAACCATTCAATTCACTTCAAATGGGTTGATTCAATAAAGGGTGTGATTAAGTGTCTACTACTTCTCAGTCTTATTCTGTGAAATCCTGAAGATACAAAGATGAGTGCAATGCTGCTAACTCCAAAGAATTAAGATGCCAAAGGGAAATGGAGTGGGGTAAGGAACATTAGGTAGCTTGTTACCCATAAAGAATTGCACAGTATGAGCAGCATAAATAATAGCATGCCTTTGAGAAAGTTTACAAAGGAATCAGTTAGTTTTTTGTTGTTCAGTCATTTTCAGTCATGTTGACTTTGTGATCACATTTGGGGTTTTCTTAGCAGAGATATTAAAGCAGTTTGCCATTTCCTTCTCCAGCTCATGTTATAGATGAGAAAACTGAGGCAAATAAGATTAAGTGACATGCCCAGGGTCACACAGCTAACAAATGTCTGAGGCCAGATTTACCTCACAGAAGAATCTTCCTTGACACCAGACCAGCCCTCCATCCACTATTCCACCTTGCTTTTCCTAGGCAGATAAACCATTCCCAATTAAAACTAATGAAAACAGAATATTCTAAATGTGATGAGACATACTGACACAGGAGCTTTGAACAAAGGCACTATAATACTATAGTTTTTAAAGAATATCAAGAGGAAAGACCTCAAAGATTATCCAAACCAAAATACTTAAACAAAAATATTTAAACAAATGTGTAATCTCATCAGTGTGGGTAATCCCTCCAATGCTTAGAAGTGCTATTCACTAATACAGTCTTTTAGTATTACCCTTGAGTTTATCATAAATCCTCCACAATGGGGGCAGCTAGGTGGCACAGTGGATAAAGCACTGGTCCTGGATTCAGGAGTACCTGACTTCAAATACAGCCTCAGACACTTGACACTTAGTAGCTGTGTGACCCTGGGCAAGTCACTTAACCCCCATGGCCCTGCAAAACAATAAATAAATAAATAAAAATAAATACTCCACAATGAGTCCATATAAAGTGCCTGGAACCTTCTTCTTGACCTATTAACACTGCATGATCACCAATTTTGGCCATCTGCTAAACTTCAGACATTCCACCCTTGGCCAGAAGGCCAATCCAAGTAACTTTTCCTTTCACCCATATTTCAAATGAAGTCATTTTAACTTTTTTCTTTTATCCCTAGCAAATATTCATTCATTCTTCCCTTGAGTGTCGAGTTAAAGGGAATTACTATCTCATAAGGAACCCCAATCAACCTTTCAACCACTCTAATTATTGGGAAATGTTTCCTTATATGTAGTTGAAATTGATATCTCTGCAATTCCACCCACTATTCCTACTTCCCTTTTTTATAATTTCTCCTATAGGAATAATCAAAAGTGAAGATATAGAAGGGATTCACAAGTCAGTTAGATATTGAATTACAGGTCTTCCAAAGTACCTTCAAATGCTAAGCAAAACAAGTCAATTCCTCTTGGAAGTAATAATTCTTCAAATATTTGAAGCTAGCTATCATGACTCCACCCAGCCCCAAGCTAAACATTGTAAACTGTTTCAGTGAATAGTATGGTATGTTGCTTTTGTTCTTCATTCTCAAGGAGGACCATGACATCATGAGGTGATGTCATGCAGTGACTTGAAGTGAGGCAGGGATGTGTAAGGTCACCAATCTTACTCTCTCCTCCAGAACCATCTGGGTCCAGTGACAAGATCTATATCAGGACAACTGGAGATGGCCCTGGATGTTTAAGGCAGTTGGGGTTAAGTGATTTGCCCAGGGTCACACAGCTAGTAAGTGTCTAAGGTGAGATTTTAACTCAGGTCCTCCTGATTCCAGGGCCAGTGCCTTATACACTGTGCCACTTAGCTGCCCCAAGGCATAGCATGGCATAGTGTCCATTAACCATCCCAGTGACCCACATCTGTACAAACACTTACCAATGTTCTTCTTAAAACGTAGTATCCAGAAGAGCTGTGATCTGTCCATAGCAGAGTACAGTCAGACTATTATCTCCCTATTCTGGAGACTATATACATTTTAATACAATATTAAATTTCATTATGTTTTGTAGGCTTCTCTGTCATACTAGAAACTTATTTATGGCTAACCTCTTGAAACTCACATATCTTTTCCCACCAATTTTGTTTCATCTTCTACTTATGAAACTATAAATTATATTTTTTTCTTCCTGATTGTCACCACACATATTAGCAAATGTTTTCAGATTTCTGTCACCTCATTATATGATAAAAAGGCCATGTATAATATCATTGAAGTTATAGACATTAGATCTTGTCAGGAAAATAGAAAAAAATAGAACTACCAAATTATCTTATGGATCTAGAAAAAATAATTTTTAAAATGTATTTGGAAAAACAAAAGGTCAAGAATATCAAGGCAACTAATATAAAAAAAAATTGCAAAGGAAGGTGGCCTAGCTGTACCAGATCTAAAACTATATTATAAAGCAACAACCATCAAAACTATTTGGTACTGGATAAGAAATAGAGTGATGGATCAGAGGAATATGTTAGGCATACAAAACATAGTAGTAAATAACTACTATTTCATAAACCCAAAGACTTAAGCTTGTAGAATAAGAAGTCACTATTCAACAAAAATTGCTGGGAAAACTGGAAAATAGTATGGCAGAAACTAGGCATAGACCACCACCTTACACCAAATACCAAAATAAGGTAAAAATAGGTACATGATTTAGACATGAAGGGTGATACAATAGGCAAATTAAGAGAGGAAGGAATGGTTTACCTGTCAGATCTATGGAGAGGGGAAGAATTTATGATGAAACAAGAAATAGAGAACATTATGAAATACAAAATGGAGTAATTTGATGACATTAAATAAAAAAAGTTTTGCACAAATAAAATCAATGCAACCAAGATTAGAAGGAAAGTAGAAGGCTGGTGAAACAATTTTTACATAAAGTGTTTCTGAAAAAGGCTTCATTTTTAAAATATATAGAGAACTCATGGAAAGGGGACAGGGACCCACATGTGCAAAAATATTTATAGCTGCCCTTTACGTGGTGTAAAGGAACTGGAAGTTGAGGGGATGCCCATCAATTGGGGAATAGCTGGACAAGTTGTGGTACATGAATGTAATGGAATACTATTGTGCTGTAAGAAACAATGAACAGGAGAAGTTCAGAGAAACCTGGAAGGTCTTGCGTGGGGGGATGAGTGAGATAAGCAGAACCAGAAGAACACTGTACATAGTATAATCAACATTGTGTGTTGATCTACTGTGATGGACTATATTCTTCTCACCAGTGCAATGATACAGAAGAGTTCCAGGGAACTCATGATAGAAAAGGATCTCCAAATCCAGGAAAATAAAAAAGAACTGTGGAGTATAGATGCTAAATGAACCATACTATTTCTTTTGGTTTTGGTGCTGTTTTTTTTTCTATTTTGAGATTTGTCATCATTGCTCTGATTTTTCTCTTATAACATGACTAATACAGAAATATGTTTAATGTTATATATATATATATGTGTGTATATATATATATATATATATATATCCTATATCAGATTATCGGCTGTGTAGGGGAGGGGGGAGGGAGGGAGAAAATCTGAAATTGGAAAGCTTGTATAAACAAAAGTTGAGAACTATTTTTACATGTAACAGGAAAAAATGAAATACTCTATTAAAAAATAGAGAGAGAGGGGCAGCTAGGTGGCTCAGTTGGATAGAGCACCGGCCCTGGAGTCAGGAGTACCTGAGTTCAAATCCGGCCTCAGACACTTAACACTTACTAGCTGTGTGACCCTGGGCAAGTCACTTAACCCCAATTGCCTCACTAAAAAAAAAAAAAAGAGAGAGAGAGAACTGAATCAAATTTATAAGAACACAAGTCATTCCCCAATTGAGAAATAGTCAAAGGATATGAACAGTTTTCAGACAAAGAAATTAAAGCTGTCTATAGTTATATAAAAAATGTTCTAAATCACTATTGATTAGAGAAATCCAAATTAAAACTACTCTGAGGTACCACCTCACACCTCTAAGTTTGGCTAACAAAACAAAGAAGGGAAATAATAAATGTTGGATAAGGTGTTGGAAATTTGGAAAACTAATACATTGCTGGTAGAGTTGTGAACTGATCCAAACATTCTGGAGAGCAATTTGGAGCTATGCCCAAAGGTCTATAAAATTGTGCATACCCTTTAACCCAGCAATATCACTCCTGGGTCTGTATCCCAAAGAGATCATAAAAAAGGGGAAAGGACCCACATAAAGAAAAATATTAATAGCTTCTTTTTTGTGTTAGAAAAGAATTGGAAAGTGAGGGGATGTCCATCAATTGGGGAATGGATGAACAAATTGTAGTATATGAACATGAATGTGATGGAATGCTATTGTGATATAAGAAATGATGGGCACTTCATCATCAAAGAAGCACATTTCTTGTATTCCTCCTCTCTTCTTACACCCCACCCTGCCCACGTGAACGGCTGGATTTTCCAAACACCAGGAAGGCCTCCATTGTCCAAAGTTCACCTATGTTGGTGTGTGAGTGTCTGTGTCTGGGCCCCAGCTCATGTGCTGCTGGGCCCACGGGGCAAAGATTGGGGTTTCCAGCCCTTGGTCTTTGCCTGTACCTTCATTTCCCCATCCAAAGAAAAACACTGGGCTTTGGAGTGTGAGTGAGAGCCAGGTTGGTTCCCTTTTCAGGCCTTATATCTTTTTTTTTCCCCTTTTTTTTTTTTTTTTGGTGAGGCAATTGGGATTAAGTGACTTGCCCAAGGTCACACAACTAGTAAGTGTCAAGTGTCTGAGGCCAGATTTGAACTCAGGTCCTCCTGACTCCAGGGCTGGTGCTCTGTCCACTGCGCCACCTAGCTGCCCAGGCCTTATATCTTAAGCAGTTTTTTCTGACTGAACTATCTAATTTCTATGACATGAATGGGAAGTAGAGGTTTGTTATGGAGGACAGTGTCCCCAGGCTTGGTAAATGGGTTGG
Source organism: Dromiciops gliroides (assembly GCF_019393635.1). Taxonomy (NCBI): domain Eukaryota; kingdom Metazoa; phylum Chordata; class Mammalia; order Microbiotheria; family Microbiotheriidae; genus Dromiciops; species Dromiciops gliroides. Next base: position 25,700,114 of record NC_057863.1, read on the forward strand.
TCTGATTCACTACTAAGGGGGCAAGCAGCAGCAACAGCATGGAACAGAAGAAGCCTCCCTGCCTGGGGGTCTCCAACCACTAGGCATGCATAGGATCTCTTTGCCTGCTTCCCTGGGGCACCAGGCCAGGCTCACTTGGGTCACGCTCTGCTCCCTTGGTGGGTTGGCTTCTCCCATTGGAACAGAAGCTCCTGAAGAGGAGGGACTGCCCTTTTTGCCTACATTGTGTCCCCAGTGCTTACCTGGTGAGGGTGAACCATCTGTGTGCTGGATGTCTCCTCCTTAGTGGAAGGGAAAACTCCCCGATCCCATTAGGCTTCTTGCCTTGTGGTCCTTCCTGTCCCCTTCCCCTACATGCAGGGTGGATACCGGCTGCCTGATGTGTGCCTAAAAAAAAAAAAAAAAAGAAATGATGAGGAGATATAGTTTGGGAAAAAAATAGAATTACATGAACTTATGCTGAGTGAAATGAGCAGAAACAGGAGAACATTGTACACAGTAACACAACACTGTGTGATGATCAACTGTGAAAGTCTTAGGTCTTAACAACAATACAATAATCCATAGCAATTCCAAAAGACTTATGAAGGAAAATGCTCTCCAGAAAAAGTACTATGGAGTCTAAATGCAGATCAGAGTATACTATTATCATTTAATTTGTTTCTTTCTTATTTTTTTCTTTTGCTCTTTTTTTACAACATTACTAAAATAAAAATACATATAGCATGATTGTGTGTGTATATATGTATATAAATATATATATATACACACATATATAATGTGTGTATATATAATGAGTGTTTATAAATAAATGTGTTTAATAAATGTGTACATATATGTATGTATGTGTGTCTATATTATACATGCACACACACACACATATATCTGCTTACTGACTTGGTGAGAGGAGAGGGAAGAGAGGGAGGGAGAGAGAACATTTTTACCTCAAAATCTTACAAAAATGAATGTAGGAAACAATTTTTACATGTAACTGGAAAATAAAATAAAATACTACCAAGAAAAAAAATTAAATAAAATCTGTTCTCTCAAAATCTTGAGTTCACTTTTCCTCCACTTGGTAGGAAATTTTAAAGGTAAAATGGTCTTTCCTCTTCACCCTTAGGTCTCATCATTTCTACTTTCCCATATAACTCTTACTCATTGGCAAGCATCAGGGTGCCTCATTGCTTCCTCCACCATTTGAAGAATGTAATTAACATGACCCAATAACTTATTAGTAGTTCTGCTTTGTATAGGTTTCCTACAAAAAACTGAAAAGGAAAGTCCTCACTTAACACATTTTTACAAGTCATCATTTGTGATTTATTTCCTAAATACCTCATGTATTTCCTCCTTCTGACATGTAGTCTTTTATATATACTCTAATTACAATATTGTTTTTTTTCTCCATTCTTTGATATTTATCAAAATGTTTCCCATAGCCATGCTTATCCCTACCCCATTTCCTAGATTTTCTCCTTTGAATGTCTTTTCTTGTGTATCATGCAACCCTGATGATAAGCCCCTTCCACTACTGCCAACTATTCCATTTTTCATACAAACTTTATTCTACTGATGTCTTCTATTCTACCCAGTGTCATTGATGACTATGAAATCAAATTTCTATCTCTGATTTATTATCTCTTGCACATCTTGCCTTTTGCCCATTCTTAATGCATTTTTGTATAGATTGGGGTATTGAATTTTTGTTGATACTTTTCTTGTTTTCTGATACTTAAGAATTTTTTGTTATCTCTTCTAATGTTATTCTTACATTGCATCTATTTTTTGTTATCTGGCTCAGTACATATATAAAAGTAGTTTTAAACTTCCCCTACATTTTCAAAGTACAGCCAATTTGCGTAGATATGAAGAATTTCAAGTGTCCTTGTACATCCTTACTTGCCTTGCAAGCTGCACTTCTTCCCTTTTGAAGATTCCTACATTCTTATGCTCTTATTCAAAGTAAAAAAATAAAGTGATACAAAATAAATGCTTGCTGAATATGGTGGAATTCTCATGATAACATCAACTATTATCTCTCTCTCCGTGTTATTCTTCAAGCTTATATAGGACAGCACATGGTATAGATGCTCTATTTTAGATTTTTGCAAGCTTATAGTCAACAATGTAAAAGTATACAGTGTCATGTGAATCATCTTAGATAATATCCAATCTAATGAGAATGTTGTCTAATAGAATTACTGATTTATTTTTTTGGTTTTGTTTATTTGTCTTTCATTTTAATAGGACAAGGAGATAGCTTTAACAATTTGAGCTTTGTTTTCAAGAAGTTATAATCAGTGATAGAAATACCTGAAAATCTTATACTTTTTATGTAAGGGAGTGAATTAATTCCTTTAATTATATTGTAAATGTTACAGAAATGTGTAGGTATTGGAGAAATAGGCCTAAATTTTTATGTTTATTTTTAAATTATATTTCAAAGGCCTTAATCAAAAGGAAAAAAAGTTTACAGTCATTCATCAAGGTAATTTAATGAAATAAAATGTTAGAGATATTTTATATTATTAATCATCTAATTGTCCACAGTTGTTTTTCCTAGATATTTTCTATTTCTCTCCTATTTGATAATATAAGCACTTGGTATCAAATATACAAAACCGGTATATGTGACATTAGACCACTTTTTACTGCTGATATATGAAAAATGATACATCAAGATTCCTTTTCTCTATATAAGCATACTCATTAATTTAGTGCCAAGATAGAACAAAAAACAGATATTTAGATATTTTGAAATAGGTCACAGTGAATAAATGTCTCCAATCATAAATTTATTTTCAAGCATGCCAAAATAGAACACATGTATCACTTTTTGGAATCCTGTTACAAATACATAATCTTATGCAGAAACCTATCCCTGGAATCATTCCATGGATAAAAACTCAAAACAGGGCACCTTGTCATAGAAATCTAAGGTGTCTACTGTTGAAGAGATAGTGAGGTAAATGTCCCTGGGCTTTCTTTTAGAACCTGCCACATACTTGAACACTCCTAAATTCTATAAATTCTATAAATGTTGGTATTTTGTATAAAAGAAGACCTAGAAATCTCTCTGGTCCAAAGGATTTATCATTCCAAGTCAATTTCACTTGGAAAGGTACTAGATTCTTTCAAGTCCTGCCCTAATCATTTATATATAGTACCAAATAGTCACATAATCTAGTACTATACATGACTCTCCTGATATAGTGATTTAATTACTCACTTCACTGTAAAACACTATAAATTTAAGATTTTGTGGACTATGAGAGTGTCTGATATGGGGAATCTTAGTCATAGAATCCCAGAGGTGGATGAGAACTTAAAGATCATCTGGTTTACATCCCTAATTTTACAAATTAAAAAAAAATGAGGCCTAAGAAGGTTAAGTGACTCATTAAGTGACTCATCCAAGGTCATACATCTTGTTTTGTATGATCATTGAGGACATGAACTCTTCTCCAAACTCCTATGTCAGTGGTTTTGTTTTGTTATTATTGTTTTCTGTTACATCATAGCTGACAAAAGGAACTCTTTTACAGATCTTAGTCAAAAGCAGATAAAATTTTGGTTGAAGTTTATTTTCTACAACAACAACAATTTTCTTTGAATATGGCTACTGAATCATTCTTATGAGTCACCAATGTGGGATATTTTGATAGTATCAAGGTAAATTACCTCACCTAAAAATATCTACCCCTACTAACCATACATGTGACTAAAATCTACCATTATAGAATCACTCCTTTTGATTCATGGGCTTGGGAATTTTCAAGGGTCCCTTTGTGAAATGTATGGATTCTTTGTAGGGATAATGACTTATAAAACAAAACTTCTTCAAGCCTTAAGTGGTAGCCAAGAAAAGGAGCTTAGAAAACAGTGTTTGAGATTGATCCTGGGATGGGAAAAAGTAGCAGGAGGAGACTGTGGATGAAATGAAGTTTCCTCCCAACTTATTTATCTTCTACTAATGTCATTACCTCATTCTTTTCCTCTGATACATTGCCTATAGGTCTTTCCAAGAGAATGGAAGAGGTAAGATACATATGGTAATAATTAGAATATAATGAAGAATGTGATAAAGCCAGAAGGCAACAGAAAATTACAAAGTGTTACTAGTGAGCAGAGATCCCTTAAACTAGATAGTGGGAGAAGATGTCAGGGAAAGAAAATGTCAATTATTGGAGAGAAAATGGGAGACAAGGCAAACTTAGGTATGGTTAGGAGGTGCTGTGAATTGTACCAAGCACTCTAGAAAATGATTTGGAGCAATATCACCAAAGTTACCAAAATGAACATACATTTTGACCCCCTACTGATAAAAGAAAACAAAAGGAATACAAGGAATGTGGTTTTTGTTTTTTTGGGTTTTTTTTGGTTTTTTGGTGAGGCAATTGGGGTTAAGTGACTTGCCCAGGGTCACACAGCTAGTAAGTGTTAAGTGTCTGAGGCCGGATTTGAACTCTGGTACTCCTGACTCCAGGGCCGGTGCTCTGTCCACTGTGCCATCTGGCTGCCCCAAGAAATGTGAAAGAGATTTCTGAGAGACAGGAAAAACCTATTATGAGTCTTGCCCTCACACCATTGGGCTGTATATAGTCTAGAGTCCATTCAGTAAGCAACCTAAATCCAAAGAAGATTTTTGAGTGAGGAGGTATAAACAGAATCTGTAAGAAGGATGGATGGAGGCAAGAAGACAGCTAGGTAAATAGTTCAATAGTCTAGACCAGAGGTGAAGAGGGCTTGGATGAGAACACGGGACAGAGGCATAGAGAAAGGGAGACAAGAGGTAGAATTGACCCATTGGTTGTTGGTTTCATTTATTGGGTAAAAAAGAATAAGTTTTGAATTTTGCTGAAATTAGACAGATTTGGAAGGGACCTAGGATGTTATTTGTATAGGGATCTCACTATATAGAAACTCTCTACCAATGCAGGTGAGTGACGTTACCTGAAATATATAGACTTACACAGTTGCCTCCCAAATATAGACTGATCATAGTGCAGTATTAATTATAATACATCTAAAGGAATATACAGAAACAAGAGGAAAAACATGATATGTTGGAACTTATTGTGATTTTTATTTGCTCATTCATTTTTTCTTGTTGAAAATCAGTACATCTCAATTTTTTAAATAAAAAATAAAAAAAATAAAAGGAAAATCAGTACATCTCACGTAAAATTTAACTTGAATAGAAATCAAATGCTTCAGATGCTTTTAATCATCCCATAACCAAGTATTATACATCAATACTCTTGATGTATTTCTCCTGTGAATTTAATTTTTAACAGATAAAATGAACATTACATGGAAATATTCATTAGCTTTTTTCTTCTATTCATAAGAAAAATAAGAACTTTTTAACTTTTATTCTCCAGATGCATTCTCAAATTAACAATTCTTTCTAGTTGTAAGAAGATTGACAAAACCCATGTGTTTGCCCAACAAATGTCACTGATATTTGGACATTTGACAAAAAATGTCTTGCTTTCTTAAGAGTACTGAAGAGGGCTGTATTTCACTCTGTGTGAGATTTGAAAATGAAAAGCAAATATGAAACCAACATCTATTGTCATGCCAGCCACCTGAAGTGATCTCTATACCCTCTGACATATTCCCACTATCTTTAGCTGCCATTACTTCACTTGCCCTCACTTGCTATCTATACCAAAACTCCTAGGAGGCTTCCAAACTTGGATCAAGGCTTCATTGAATCTACTTTGACTGAATGAGGTAAAGGGGGAAACTCTTTTGGGTGGAGGTAGGGCAGGATAGATAAGAAGAAGGAACAACATGTAGTCATACTTCTATGCAAGTGAGAATCCTTTTCCCAGCTCCGGATATTGTTTACATCCTCCTCTAGGAGAATGAAATCTGATGGTCTTCACTCAGTCTTTACATCTCTTGCCCCATCTTTCACATTTCTTGTTTTTGACTGCAGTCTATTCTTGGGTAATCTCTCCTCTCTGGGCTTCCATGGCACCAGTCTCTCCTGCTTATATCCTTTCTCTGTCCCCTTTGCTGACTCATCATCTATATTATCCATCCCAGCTGTGAAGGTTTCTCAAAGTTCTCTAAGACCACTTCTCTCCTGCTCTCTCTCTAACTTGGTCACTTTATCAGCTCCCATAACATGATAGGAATATTCTAATTTTACCTATCATGCAAGTTAGATTGTTTTGTTCTAGAAAAAGGTAGTAAGATTTTTTCTTGAGGCTTGGCAGGCTCAAAAGATCCCGATTCAGATTAGTGATATCTCTTCTTCCTCAACTGAGCACCAAATAGCCACAAAGAGTTCCAGAGGTGTTGTGATGATTGCCTTAAGTGTCATGATGGGTAACTCAAGTAAAGGAGCTTAACTCAGCGGAATCAACTGAAGGTGGCCTCAGTGTCTGTCTTACTGACTAGAATCCTCATGGTATGACTAAGAAAATCTCTTTTTATTAACTGTTTAATGACATACAAGAGACCCATTTGTCCCAACATCAAACCTAAACTACCAGGGGACAGGCATGAGTCAGACCCAGTTCAGAACACATGGGTTTAATTACATAGCTATGAAAATGACTCACAGATGTACCTAACCATCCCAAGTCTCTCCCCTGAGATTCATCCCTGCCTATTGGATATTTCAAATTCTAAGTTTCAAAGGCGCAGTGAACAACATGACCAAAACTGAATTCATCATTTTCTTCCCATAACACTTTGTTCTTCCCAGTGCCTCTATTTCTGTCCAACATTCCACCATCATTACCATCTCACAGATCTTTAATCTTGACATTATTCTCAGCTCCTCACTTTACCTTATACCACATATCCAAGCATTTTCAAATCTTATTATTTCTACCATTATAACACTTTAGTGTCTGAGCCTTCTCTTTACTCTCTTAGAACCACCTAAGTTCAGGCCATTGTCACCTCTGTTAGATTACTACAACAGCTTTCTAATTGATTTTCCTACCTCAAGTCTCTTAACAGCCCAGTCCATCCTACATACTTTTGCCAAGCTAATTTTCCTTAAGCACAGATCTGAGCATGCTACTCCCCTACTCAATCAGGACCAAGGCTCTTGATTGTCTTTAGTATAAAATATGAACTCCCCTGTTTAGCTTTTAAAATACTATACAACCTTGTCCCAGCCTATCTTTATATTTTCATTGAAGATTATTCTCCTCCTTCACTAGAAGATCCAGCTAAACTGATTCTCTTCTTCATGCATAAAGCTCCTTTTTTTCATACATAACAACTAAATAAATAAGTGTCCTGTGTTTTTGGGGGAGGTCATGAAGACTAAGAATTAGAGGACATAAACATTCAGAGAAGTCTTCTTAGAAGAGCTGACACAGAGGAATTAAAGAGAAGGAGGATCTGGTGTACAGTGGACCACTTGTGAGAATTCATACATGGAATTTTTCTTTATTTAAGTTCTACTCTAAAGCTCATGGTGATGGGACTTCTCCCCTAAACCACAGTTAATGCCACAAACCAAGTTGTCCCAAAAATGTTCTTGATCAGGTTGTGCTCACTCCCTCTTATTCACAGCTACAGCCCAGCATTACATCTGGTCAGCACCACTAGGCCTGGCATCTGTATTAAAGTTCCTATGGTCAAATTTCTTGAGGCCTTGTCTGCTTCCTGAAGAGCTCTTCTCTGGGATACTGTTTGTTGATTCAATGGAGTTGGTCTGGATGTGCTTACAGTTCACTAAGACCAAACCTCAGCACCTGAAGGTCCTGTCTTTCCTGAGGTCCTCTCAAGTTGTCTTAGGAAGATAACTGCTTTTCCCCTTTTATTTTAGTTGTTCTATGTTCATATTGTGGCAATGGTCTTTCTGTTTGGGGAGGATATCTGGAGAGCTTTGAAATGTCTAACTTGCTCCATCATCTTCCCAGAATGCACCCATGTGAAGATGATTCAAGTTCTCGAACGTCAGGAGAACTGAAGGAAAGCTTTTTGAACCTAGAAAGCATTTGTACACAGGAATGATAATCAAATGTTTCTTTTGGTTTGTTTTGTTTTCATCCCTAATACATTTACATATCGTTTCATGTTATACATTATTCTGAAAGTGTTCTATATCTTCCAAACAATATGATGTCTTGCAAAATGAATAAAATTTGTTTCATCTCTTATAGGGCTGTGAAACAAATTCATCATAAATTTTTAGGAATCATAAATACTTGCTATTGGTATGACTGAACATAAAAATTCAACCATAATCTCCTATAGCACATTTTGTGCTATTACATATTGATCATTTGAATATTGCCATTGGCTTGTGATATAGGAAAAGCTGAGCTATAGCTACAACTCCCAAAACCTAGAACAAACATTTGATTTTGGAGGAATGACAGTGGGGAGCTAAGATAAGAATGCTCCTTTCCATAACTGAGACAGATTAGAGATGGAAATTGTGAGAAAATTATAAATAATAGGGTGTTTGGGGGTTCCATGATACCCAGAGAGCCAGGCCAGACCTTTTTTGGAGTCAGCCCAGAGTCAAGAGAATTTCTTTTTCTATTTGTTTTTGGTTGTTGTTTTTTTTTTTTGTTGTTGTTGTTTTTGTGCAGGGAAATGGGGGTTAAGTGACTTGCCCAGGGTCACACAGCTGGTAAGTGTCAAGTGTTTGAGGCCAGATTTGAACCCAGGTACTCCTGAACCCAGGGCTGGTGCTTTATCCACTGTGCCACCTAGCTGCCCCTAGAGTCAGGAGAATTTCAAAGGAAATGTGGTTGGACCTTGGACTGTGAAGAGAGATTAAAACCACACCAACCTGAAGGCTTTTTCCCCTCAGAGGACTCAGTACTCTGATATCAGCCAGACCACCCTCAAATCCAGTAAACCAATAGATTTGAATGATGCTAGCCAATTAGCTTTGAGCAATATGTAAGGCCAGGCTCTCATCCTGCCCACAACAAGCTTACACAAACACTCACTCTTTTGGCCTGGAACTTGGTGAGAGCAAAAGCAGTCCACTATGCTTCCCCACTGTCTCTCCCCTCTTTCCTAGCTAGGCTTTCCTAACTTTCTGAACCATGTGCTCTCTTTACTAATATTGAATATGCCTTAATAAATGCTTAGTGTCCCCAAATTGGTGCAGTCCCCTCTCATTTCTAAGTAACAAATATGTAATAAATCCCAGCTATGTTCCCTAAACTTGGGATAATAATAGGGCAACCACATTTAATTTTACTCACCAAAAAAAATAACATTGAAAAGCCAGGTACTGAAAGAATGATGAGATATCATTTCATAGATGATGGCAATAGGGATTTGGACACAATAAACAATACTTTAAAGGAGAAGTCACTGAGTTATGATGGTAGATGGAAGGGATAAAAGAGGCAATGGGGTTTTGTTACCATGAGTGGCTAGGGGTTGGGGTGGGGGGGAGGGCATCCAGCCTTGAACAAATTGTAAAAATATGTGGGATCTTTCAGAAGTTAGCTAGATTCTTGGATCACAAGAAGATGGAAAAAATATAAGAAGAACATATCTAGGGTTAAAAGGGTGTTTTTTGTTTGTTTGTTTGTTTTAATGTGGTATACAGAGCATAATAAGAAGGAAGGAAAAGACAGGGCCTGTGGAGAGAAAAGATTTTTTTTTTCTTTTTGTGGGACCACTGTGCTCATCTGACTATGTTGTCTCTTAACTTATTTCTTCCATAGCTGTCCCTTCCGTACTGTTCCCAGTGCAGGATGGAGTGTAATAGCCACAGAATTTGGAGACAGGTCCTTTTAGGTCTTAGTGAAGTACCAAATGCAAACGTGTGTGTGTGTGTGTGTGTGTGTGTGTGTGTGTGTGTGTGTGTGTGTGTGCACGCGCGCACATCAGAGTGAAAAGGCTGGACAGAGAGAAAATAATATCTTAATTATGGTCATATTTATCCCCCTATTGTCAATTTCAATCAAGTTTGTTTGAGGTAATTCTCTATTTTTCTTGTCAGTAAAAGTTTATGTGTTGACTTTAACAAATAATTATCTTTACAGCAGGTTCTGCAAATAGAACCTCAATTAATGATAACCATTATTAGTCCTCTTAAGCCATATAAATGAAACATTTATGAAGAAAACAACAGCAAATTAATGGCTGCATTATTTGAATTTTATGTATTTTCACTCTCATAAGGCTTGATTTAAAAAATGTTTAAAAGAAATGATTTTGAAAATAACAACAAAATATTGTGGAATAGAACCCTGACATGATATTGCACTCAGAATCCGTACCATGGGATCCTGTTATAATGGCAATGAATTGCTGAGAATGCCCTGTGCATGTCTATGACAGGACACTCCATATGGCCTTGTAGTGTGATATGTTATAATAGTGTCTCTAAGGAATTATAGATTGCTAGATGAAAAGTAAAATCAATGGGTATGTTATTACTAAGGTTGCTGGGGAACATGTAGATACTTGAAGACAGATAGGAGAGGGAAATCCTCTTTGTCCTCTCATATATTATATCCTGGATTAAAGCCCATGTCATGACAGCCAGGACAGCCAAAAACAGCTTATGTCATCTTCAGCTACTTTGAAAGAGGCTTAGAAAATAGGCTTAGAATAAGGAAGGAAATAGTCACACAGTACTCTCACTCAATTTGGCCATAGTTGAAAAATTTTGTTCAATTCTAAGCGCTACATTATATGAAAGACATTGGTAAGCTTGGAAGTGTCCTAAGAAGGAGACCCAATAAATTCAAGTGGTTCCCTATTACTTCTAGGATCAAATAAAAATTCCTTTGTCAAGGAAACAAACATCTCCCTACTCACCTAGGCTTATAACCCAAGTGGCATTCTCAACTTCTTATTCATTTTTGCCAACCCCAACCCCATCAGTTGTTGAGTCCTATTATTTCTGGCTTCATACATAATATCTTTCCTATATCCCCTCCTTTCTCTTCTGTTGCAGATGCTCATCACTTCATATCTCTATTATTATACTAGCCTAATGGTTTCTCTCCCCTCCTTAAGTTTTTCTCGACTCAAGTCCTTCTTGTACTTAGGTGTCAAATCAATCTTCCTAAAAAGCAAGTGTGACCATTTTACTTCCTTTTCAGTCAATGCCAATGTTTCCAATAACATCTAAGATCAATTATAAAACCTCTTCTGGATTTTTCTAGTCATTGACAATCTGACCCTTTCCTTGAACTAGATACTCCATCTCCCAAATCCCAGCATTTTCACTGACTGTTCCATATGCCTAGGATGATGTCCCCCACCAATACCTCATCCTGACTACCTTGGCTTCTATCAGGTACCAACTTTTGCAAGAAACCCTTACTGGGCATTTTTGATGCTAGTGACTTTTCTCTAATATTCACTACAATTTGTTCATTATATACCTTGTTGGTACATACTTTTTTTAGATATTGTCTCCCTCACTGGGTGGTGAGCTCCTTTGAGAGCAAAGACATGTGTGTGTGTGTGTGTGGATGCGTATGTGCGTATGTGTGTCTGTGTGCTTATTTTTATTTATTTGTTTGACATTCATGTCTCCCAAGTACTTAGCATAATACGTTAACAAATGCTTGATTACTAAGTGACTACCAGGATGACGAAATAACTCAATATTTTGCCACATCAGAAAAGTAGAGATTTAGTGTGGAGAAGACTCAAGAGAGACAAGAAAACTACCTGGAGACAACGAGTAGTACAACAGGTAGAGTGCTGGGCTACCTCAAAGACTTAAGAGATGGGCAACCCTGAGTAAATAACTTAATCTCTCTTAAACTTCCTCAGTTTCTTCATTTCTACAATGATAAAGTTTTACTAGGGGGTCTCATAGCTTCCTTACAACTCCAATTCTGTGATCTCATTTAAGTATTTGAAGGCTTGTAAAAGAAGCTTTATAATTACCCTATTTGTCCCCAGATGGGAAAAACTAAGCAAGCAATAAATGGAAGCTGCGAAGAGGCAAATTTAGGCTTGGGGTAAAGGAACTCTTCCTAGGAACAAGGCCTATTCAAAAGTATAAAGGGCTTCATTGTGAGACTAACCACTGGTTAGTAATGTGTGTGAGGGGATAATTTTCAAGTAAACTTTATACTAGCTCACGAGTGATGCCTTGTCCAACTGAAATTTTGTGATTATTCTTTTAATTTACGTTAGGTAGAGGACAACTAAATACTGAAGGGATTAGGGACCATGCAATTTGAGGAACAGGTAAAGAAAAAAGAAATATTTTGCCTGACAGAAAGAAGACTCGTTTTGGGGCCAAGACAAGAAACATGGTGGCTATCAACAAGTATAAGAAGGGCTAGGGGTAGCCAGGCGGCAGTGGCAGCTAGGTGGCACAGTGGATAAAGTAACGGCCTTGGATTCAGGAGGACCTGAGTTCAAATCCAGCCTCAGAGACTTGATAAGTACTAGCTCTGTGACCCTTGGCAAGTCACTTAACCCTTATTGCTCTGCCAAAACAAACAAGCAAAGAAACAAACAAAAAGTACTACTCTAGGGGAAGTTTGGTGGTACAGTGGATAAAGCACTGGCCCTGGATTCAGGAGGACCTGAGTCCAAATCTGACCTCAGAAACTTGACACTTACTAGCTGTGTGACCCTACACAAGTCACTTAACCCTCATTGCTCCACACACACATAAAAACGGCTGTAATGTTGGAAAGTGCTTATACTTGTTAGTCTTTACCTGGAGTATAGAATTATAGAGGAGAGAACTAGAATTCAGTCATTGGATCTGGTTTGAAATCCAGAACTTTAATTTACTACCTATGGAGTATTGGACAAGTCCTTGGGTTCTGTAGGTTTTTGTTTCCTAATCTATAAAATGATTAAACTGAATTTGTTTACTTCTCAGGTAACTTCCAATTTTCTTATAGAAAGCCAAATATAGGCTCAATGTAAGTGAAACTTGTTAACAGTTATATCTAGCCTGAAGTGGATTGGGCTTCATAGGAAGGAAGGAATTCTCATTAACCAGAGATATACCAAAGGTGGTTACTAAGAATTTGATGAAGAGGATCCTTCTTCATATACCACTTGGGATAAATAGATTTTGAGGTCTTGTTGAACTATGATTTCCCTGTTCAGAACAATAAATCATTCAGTTGCCTCCTGAAAAACTACAAAACACTTGGGAAATTAATGTATCACTTCTGATCAGGATGGAAGCTCTTCTTATGAGATAATATATGTACTTTGCAAACTTTAAAGAACTATATAATTGCTTCTCTTTCTCTTCCTCCTCCTCTTCTTCCTCCTAGTCTTTCTTCTTCTTGTTCTCCTCCTTCTCCTCCCTCTCCTCCCTCTCCTTCCTCTTCTCCCTCTTCTTTCTCCTCCTCCTCCTTCACTGTGGTCCATTTATGCAGATTCAGGAAGATTTGGTAACATGTAGTTCACCTATTCAACTCACGTTTGCGGGGATCAAAGAAAAGAGTAAAATGATTAATTCTACTCTAAAGCTTGACAGAGGGCTGCCTCTCTTTCATCATTGAAAAATAATTCACCTTCCTACCTGTGGGAATTAGGGAAGATCTATAGAAAAGACAAGAACAAATTTGGGTAACACTCTAGTTTATGGGTATTTAATGATTCATAGGAACATTGGATTACAGGATGAGAGGATAAAGCGGTAGAAGAAACACTTAAAATCATCTAGTCTATCTCATTTTAGAAATGAGGAAATTAAGTTTTAGTAAGGCTAAATGATGTGTTTAAGGTTACATAAAATGTTAAGTTACAGAGCTGAGATTTGAACATAAGTCTTCTAAACCCAAACCCCATACTTTCAATATGACTTCATTCCTCTTAAAAAGATCAGCATTTTCCTTTCAAGAAATTGAAATTTATTTGCAAACTTCACAAATACCAAATTTGTCTTTTTGAAATTACATGCACAATGGAAAAATAAACCTGCAAGATATTTTTTTCTTTTTTGGGTACTGGTGGTGGATAACATTTAAAATACATGCAGAATAGCCAGGGAGGGAGAAAAGACCTAAGTAGTCATAATGTCATATCATGCTGAGGTAACAAAATAATGGAACTCATAGCTAAGGACAGGATAAATGTAGTCTGTCTAATTGCCCCTTCAGTCAATTTAGTTCAACCAAATGTGAGGAGCTAACTCAGGCCCATGTGGAAGTACAATTTTATGTGATCATGAGATCACAGCCTTAGAACTAAAATCATAGATTTCAACTCATTCAATCCTCTAACTTTCCAGATGAGGAACTTGAGGAACAGATAGTTGAAATTAATTATCCAGGGTAACACACATACCAAGATTAGAACCAAGAATCTCAGCTCTAAAGTAAATCCTTTCCTCTAATGATGTACAAAGTGAGAGTAGAAATTGTTCAGAACACCCCATCTGGGAATACTAAGCTAAATTTCATTGTCTTCAAGTTATGCTTCTATGATAAATCAGACAATGACATCATTTGTGCAAACAAAATACTGTTCTTTGTTCCATTTTTAGAGAGCAAAAGAATCTTATGAGCACGGTCCTTATTCCAAAAGAATAGGTTAAAAAAAAAAAAAGGATGAAATCCATAAGATTCAAATTGTTTTGACATGATGGAAATAATATATCTGATTATTCATGAGAATATATTCTAGGTTTGAACAGCCTAGCTTGAAGGTGGTTAGGAATTTGATTTTAAACAACAATAATAATATTATTAATAAGGAATAAAATTGAGCACTAAAAAAAACATTTTTCTTACTTGCCTCAACTCATAATTAAATGAATTTGAAATGCTGTTTTCCTAAAAAATTAAAAACAACTTATTTGATCAATTTTCAATATTTCAATCTACTTCAACATTAAAGAGCTCACAGAGAAAGGGAAGAGGAAGAGGGCAGAAGTGGGATTTGCTTTTTTAAAATTTTTATTTATTTATTTTTTGGGTGGGGCAATGAGGGTTAAATGACTTGTCCAGGCTCACCCAGCTAGTAAGTGTCAAGTGTCTGAGGTCAAATTTGAACTCAGGTCCTCCTGAATCCAAGGCCAGTGCTCTATCCACTGTGCCACCTAGCTGCCCCGAAATATGCTATTTTTAATATGAGATGAGTAGAGGAATCTGAGTATTATCTATCCTCTAATATGTTGTTGTTCTTGTTTATTTGTTTCAGTCACATCTGACTCTTGGTTGAAGCCATTTGGGGTTTCCTTGGTAAAGACAATGGAGTGGTTGGCTATCTTCTTCCCCAGGTCATTTTACAGATGACAACCTGAGACAAACAGGGTTAGGACATTTTTCCAGGGTCACACAACTAGTAATTGTTTGAGGCCAGATTTATACTCAGGTTTTCCTGACTCCAAGCCCAGTGTTCTTTCCACTGAACTCCCCAGCTGCTGTATTTTCTTTCATAGCTCTAGATAAACAATGGAAAGAAGCACTATATTCTCTGAATTTCAATTATACTAAGTGAGTGGTGTGGTGTGTAGAAAGAATAATGGAAATCAAGCCAGAGTACATTGACTGTAATACTGGCTCTGCTAACTCCTGCTTATGTGGCCTTTGACCTCTCTGGCTCTCAGGTTCCTCATCTTGAAAATGGATGGAGGGATTGAATAAATGGGTCCATATTTTCATTGATGTAGGAATTCCATGAATGCTGTAAATCAGAATTCATCTTCACTTTCTAATCCTATTATCTAATTGTCCAGGTTCATCAATCAATCTCCTATCTGAATCTATCCAATATAATGATAACATGATGGCAATAAGACAAGAGTGAGCCTAGCCTAGACCTCAGGGAGCTTATATTCTTATGAGGGCTTAGATATCTTTTCAGTTATGTAATTACCCTCAGTCTGTTGCAGAGTAAACACAAAAAATTCCTTTTAATTGACTTAGAGGAATCGATTTTCTTGCTAAAAGTATTGATTTGATTATTTTTTAGTAAAGAGAACTTGTTGATGAGGAAACTCCATCTGCCAATACATGTCAATAGCTTCTGTGTAATATATAGTCTTAGATACTGACCTTGAGCACTGAGCACTCTACCATGGTCACTGGAATAACTTGTCTAGCATCACATAGCCAGTATGCATCAAAGATAGAAGTTGATCCCATATCTCCATGGTCCTGGGGCTGACTCTTTATTGACTATATATCCCACTGCCTCTCATTAACCTGATTTATTACTAAGTACACAATAAATATATGTTGGTTTTGATGGAAGGAGAAATACTAACAACTAGATGAATTAGCAAAGCCTTTTTTTTTAAATCCTAAATATCTTATTATTTTCCGGTTACACGTAAAGATAGTTTTCAACATTTGCTTTCATAAGATTTTTAGTTCCAAATTTTTCTCTCTCTCCATTCCCTCCCCCCTACCGAAAACAGAAAGCAATCTGATATAGTTTATATATGTACAATTACATTAAACACATTTCTGCATTAGTCGTGTTGTGAAAGAAGAATAAGAACAAAGGGGAAAACCTCATAAAAGAAAAAAAAAGTAGAAACAGTATAGTTCAATATGTATTCAGAATCCACAATTCTTTTTTCTGGATATGGAGAACATTTTCCATCACGACTTCTTTGGAATCGTATTAGATCATTGTAGTGCTGAGAAGAGCTAAGTTATCACAGTCGATCATCACATAATGCTGTTGTTACTGTGTACAATGTTCTCCTGGCTCTGCTCACTTTCCTCAGCATCAGTCCACTTAAATCTTTCCAGGTTTTTCTGAAATCTGCCTCCTCATCATTTCTTACAGCACAATAGTATTCCTTTACATTCATATACCACAGCTTGTTTAGCCATTCCCCAATTGATGGGCATTCCCTTGATTTCCAATATTTTTTTTTTAAGTGAGGCAATTGGTGTTAAGTGACTTGCCCAAGGTCACACAGCTAGTAAGTGTTAAGTGTCTGAGGCCAGATTTGAACTCAGGTACTCTTGACTCCAGGGTCAGTGCTCTATCCACTGCGCCACCTAGCTGCCCCAGATTTCCAATTCTTTACCACCACAAAGAGAGCTAATAGCAAAGCCTTCTTGAAGGAGGTGGTGTTTAAGCTAAGACTAGAATGATGTTACCAATTCCAAGAAGTAGAAGTGAGGAGGAAGAGAATCCTAGAAACTAAAGGGAAAAGATACAATTGCATATATAGAGAATAGGTAGTAGAACAGCTTATCTGGAGCACAGAATGAGTGAAGGAGAGGATTATATATTCAGTCTGGAGCAAAAGAGTAGAATTATATGAAATGTTTTCAATGACAAGTATAGAAATTTTTATTTTATCCTAAAGACAATAAGGAGCTATGGAAGCTTGTTGGACCTATAAAAAAATACTTAATGAGTGCTTTCTATGTGGTTGATTGAGCAGAGAAATTACATAGTCAGACCTGGGCTTAAGTACTATCAAATTAGCAACAGTGTGGAAGATAGATTGGAGATGTGGAAGAGTGCAAGCAGGGAGACAGGTCAAAAGTCTTTTGCAACAGTACAGGAGAGAGATGATGATGACATGCTCTGTGGTACCTGTGGTACAAGTTAAAAGAAGTAAACAGGTATAACCTTTACTGATAGACTTGCTCAATAGGTTGCCCATCCAACTGTCCATGATAATCTCTGAAATATATACACTCTTCATTTATTTGCTTTTGCCTATGTGAGTGGCTAGGCTGATATTTTTGGAGTAAACATGGATCTCATAGAGCAGGATTTAAAATAATTTGTTACCTGTTATTGTGGACCTCAAAGCTATCTGTGAGCAACAACATGATCCAATGACTATTAATTGCACATCATTCTATGAACAAATTCAAGTAAAATCTGTATATCTAACCCAGTCAAAATGAGAGTTAACTTTCAATAGGAAGCCTTTAGACTATTGAAACATGGGTTTCAGCACAGTGTGTGAAGAATGTTAACACAAGTCAAAAAGAAAATTTATCTCACCCTCTTCCATCTCTGCTACAGAAAAAAAAAGAAAGAAAAAAAAAACTTCAACAGAATTTTGTTGGAGTTTAAAGGATATCTTTTTTTTTTCATTAAAAGCCCTTTTAAGAGGATTAAAAGTGGCCCATATTCCCAATTCTTTTCTTAAAAGATATACAGGAGGGTTAAATGTGGATTAGGCACATACCTAATGAAAATGGAAATATGCTTAGCCCCTCCTGGGTGATTTTGTTTAGTTTTCATAGCAATCTGTGTTTGTGGAGAAAATCATCTTGGTTTTGTTGCAGGGAACTGTCTGCATTACCCCCAGATTGGTGATATTGTCATGGAAGGATAGAATGGCCAAGGAGGGAGGACAAGTAAAAATAATGGATATTTTTATGGGTCAGAAACAGTGTTTTCAGGGGTAGTAATTTAAGGAACACTCGTAAGAAAACAATGGGAGATTCCACTACTCCAAAATATATGCAGTGCTTCAAGGCTTAGCTTTTCTTTTCTTCCTTTTTTCTTCTTTTATCTATCTAAAATATTTACACATGCATATATATACACATATGCATATATGTATTATGTATATTCATGTATACATATGTGTTTATATGTGTACATTTATATCTCTGTATGCATGTGTATGTGTATATATATACACATATATACATATATATATACATATATACAAACACACACACACATATATATATATGCCAAAAAGTAGCCTGAGATTAATTTTTAAAGTTATCTCATAAAACATAGCTCAACCCTCATGGATACAGCTACATAAAAGCCCTAGCATAGAAGTGTTACCCATAAGTAATAAGAAGCAATTGGAATATAACACCTCTATGACCCTTGCAGTTCTAAATCTATGGTCCTATGATCCAGACAGGGCAGCTAGGTGGCTGAGGGGATAGAGTACCAGGACTGAAATTAGGAAGACCCGAGTTCATATTTGACCTCAGATGTTAACTAGCTGTGTGACTCTAAGCAAATTCCTCAATCCTTTGTGACTTTTTCCTCATCTGTAAAATGAATTGGAGAAGAAAATGGCAAACTTATCCAGTATCTAACAAGAAAACC
Organism: Dromiciops gliroides; assembly: GCF_019393635.1. NCBI lineage: Eukaryota > Metazoa > Chordata > Mammalia > Microbiotheria > Microbiotheriidae > Dromiciops > Dromiciops gliroides. Next base: position 25,719,074 of record NC_057863.1, read on the forward strand.
CAGGGGCAGCTAGGTGGCACAGTAGATGGAGCAAGGGCCCTGGAGTCAGGAGGACCTGAGTTCAAATCCAGCCTCAGACACTTGACACTTACTAGCTGTGTGACCCTGGGCAAGTCACTTAACCCCAATTGCCTCACCAAAAACAAACAAACAAAACAAAACAAGAAAACCTCAAATGGGATCACAAAGAGTCAGATGTGACAAACTGAACAAAAAATGATCATTGCATTGGAAAAACCTTTTACTTGCTGCCTAAGGGTTAAGTCCCTTTGTTCCTCTATTACCTAATTTAAAAAATTTGAGTGGAATTATTGCAACTACTCTAGGCTTTTAGCCACCTACAATAGGTATGGACCCTGCTCAGGGGGTAAGGGATGTGTTTTAATATTGCCTCAGGCATTTATGTTACTGTGACATTATTATTCTTCTAAACCAGCTTCAGAGGGTAGGAAAAGGAAAATAAAAATAAAAAATCTGAACAGAAGCTAGAAAGTGAATGATGCATATAGCACCCTGGAGTATGTTTCGCCTATAACTACATTTAACACACATGCACACAAACACACACATACACACAGACAGAAAATGTTTGGTTAGAAATGCATCAAACTCACAAGAGGAGAGGAGAGAGAATTGGAATGGAGAGAGAAGGGGAAGGAGAAGCAGAGGGGAGAAAAAATGGAGGAGAGAGGAGAAGGGAGGGGAAGGATGAAGAGGACAGTATTCATATATAAGGAGTTGCCTTAGGTCATGTCATAGTTGATAAATGGTTGGGAAATTATAGTATGTGAATGTTATGGAAAAAGATTTCACTATAAGAAAGTGTTAAAAACAGATAGTTTCAGAGAATCCTAGGTAATAAGATACTAGGTAAATGTCCTTTACACTTCAATCCAGAACCCTAGGTACTAGGAATGTCATATATTACTCAGCTGATGTTCACTGGAGTAGAATTAGGAGCATATTTATCCACAAACAATAACACTGTAATGAAAACCAAATTTGAAATACTTAAGAACTTGGAAAAATTGTCAAAAACTTTTCCAGAGGTTGTTGATGCATATTATGCATCTCTTGACAGAGAAATGAAGGATACAATGTACCAAGGCATACATTTTTTCAGACGTGCTCGCTGTGTAGATTTATTTGACTTTTTAAATGATTATTAAAAGTACCTACTCCCCCAATTTTTTTCTCTACATTTGGGCAATTGTTGTTCTTAGTCATTTTCAGTTATGTCTGACACTTCATGATCCCATTTGAGGTTTTCTTGGCAAAGACACTGGAGTGGTTTACCATTTCCTTCCCCAAATCATTTTACAGATGAAGAAACAGAAGCAAACATGGTTAATTGAACTTGACCAAGTTCACACAGCTAGCTAATGTCAGAAACCAGATTTGAATTTGTGAGGATGCATTTTCCTAACTTGAGGGCTGGCACTCTATCCACTATGCCACTTGGCTACTGAGACTTGGGCAGAGAACCTAGCAATATTCTAGATTTCTCTACAGGCTGCACTCCAGACTTCTACTATGTCCCCAGCTCTTCATCTGCAGCCTCAGTCCACCCTCTGTAATCCAAACATTGGAAGTATACTCCACCCATGCAATTTTTCCCTTCTGATTGAATAGCTCCTCTAAGAATCTCCTTTTTTTTTTTTTTTTTTTTTTTTTTTTTTTTTTTAGTGAGGCAATTGGGGTCAAGTGACTTGCCCAGGGTCACACAGCTAGTAAGTGTTAAGTGTCTGAGGCCAGAATTGAACTCAGGTCCTCCTGACTCCAGGGCCAGTGCTCTATCCACTGTGCCATCTAGCTGCCCCAAGAATCTCCTTTTAAGGAGAGGAACCAAGCCCACCGTATCTCATTCTTCTCCAAGCTGCATTACAGATCTCCTTTACCATGCTCTAGATCTTGACTTTCAAGCCTCACTCCAAGACCCCCAGCTCATTTCTTTTTATATCTTTTCTTCTTGTCTTATTAGAATGTAAGTTTATTTATGGCAGAGTCTGTATATCTTTCTACTTATATTTCTATTTCAGTGCTTAGCACAGTGTCCAGCACATACTCAGCACTTTATCTTTATTGCCTACCTGACCCATATCCCCAAAAAGATGGCCATTGAAATATTATTTAGGGGCAGCTAGGTGGTGCAATGGATAGAGCACTGGTCCTGGAGTCAGGAGTACCTGAGTTCAAATCCGGCCTCAGACACTTAACACTTACTAGCTGTGTGACCCTGGGCAAGTCACTTAACCCCAATTGCCTCACTAAAAATATATATATATTATTCAATGCACAAAAGAAAACAGAAGGAAAGCCATAAAGAAGCACAGATATGTAAGACTTTTTTGCATGTAATATAGAATTTATGACACATTTTTAAATTTTTTTATGGGGGGGGGTGAGGCAATTGGAGTTAAGTGACTTGCCCAGGGTCACACAGCTAGGAAGTGTTAAGTTCTGAGGCTGCATTTGAACTCAGGTACTCCTGATTCCATGGCCGGTGCTCTATCCACTGCGCCACCTAGCTGCCCCCACGCTACAAAATGGAATTCACAGTTTCATATAGAATCATTTTTTTTTCCTGTTGTGTGACACATGGAAATTCTCTTTTTTCAGAATGAAAAAAAATTAAAATCCTCTCTTTTTCTTCTTTCTTCTTTTATTCACTTTAATCTTCCTTTTTTGTTGTTTCCTAAACTTTTCCCCTTCTATCGTTTATTTCCTCTTTTCTCCTCCATCTCAGTCTGATCATGTTGCTATTCATTCTTTGATCATCAAATTCTATCTGAACATTCAAAACATATACAAAACAGAAGGAAGTAATGAGATTGTGAGCTATTCCCTCTAACTCATCTGAGCAATAAATACATTCAGAGTAGTAGTAGTAGTAGTAATGCTAGTAAAAGTAGTAGTAACAATAACAATAAATAACTAGCATTTTAAGGCTCCTGAAAGCTTGAAAGGTTCTTTGCAAATATTATATCATTTTATCCTTACAACATTGCTGGGAGGAAGCTTAGGCAGACAGAGATTCCATGACTTGTGAGAAGCATAGTACTAGTCTATCTAAAGCTTACCATGAACTCAGTTATTCTTGTCCACCCCATTTGGGGGGAGGAGGGGTAACAGAGGTTAAGTGACTTGCCCAGAGTCATACAGCTAGTAAATGTCAAGTATCTGAGGTCAGATTTGAACTCAGGTCCTTTTGAATCCAGGGCCAATGCTTTATCCACATGCGCCACCTAGCTGCCCCCTAACTTAGTTATTCTTGATTCCAAATTCATACTGTAATCATCTAGCCGTCTCTAGGCAGATTACTTTTTGACTGGTCATCTATTTAAAACCATAGGTTCAACACCCAGTAGAACATCTTTATGCCTGACCATATCAATATATATATAATTCAAAAGCAAAATACATTTAATTAAAACAGAATGAAAATATGAACCTGAAATTGAATCAAACTTTCCCTTGCCTAAACACAAATAGTTGCCCTGTCCTTACCCTTAAAAGGAGTGCTAATCAAGTCTTAATTTAATTATTCTTTTTTCCCCATAAATGAAGATGAGCCGTTAGATCTAAGTCATAGAAGCTATGTTAAAGCCTAGAGTCCAAAGGTGTTTTACTTAATCAGTTTCTCCATTAATGTCAGTTCACAGATTGGGTAGAACAGACTCCTTGTCACCAAGACAAACACTGAAGCCTCTTGCAGCAGTTATCATGGTTACCCATTTGTCCCACAAAGGATATTAGAAATCAGGATATCATGGACAGTTCCATCCTGCTTGTTTTGCTTATAGATGGCTCCCTTTTCTCTGCTGCCATGGCTCCCACAATCCACTGCTCATGCCAGACTGCTTCACAAGACTCATTTCCATGCTTTTTAAAGCTCTTTCACTGCTTAACTTATCCAACTCAATCTGAGTTGCCATACTTCTGGCTTCATTCCCAGCCATCTAGGAAATATAGTCCAGATAATTTCCCCCAAATGTTCAAAGCTGCCTTTAATCCACGTATGGTAGGAAATAGGATTCATAAACAAACCAAAAAAAAATCCTTCTACATTTATGTAATGATAATTTGCACTTATGCTTTCACTGGGTTCCAAAAGTTCATTTGTAAATTGGGTGATCAGAATTGTGGCTCTCATTAAGTCATAGAAACAATACTATAAAAGGGGAAGGAGGGAGGGAGACTGCTTTTCCAGACTAGAATACAAAATCTTCTTAATCTTTAATATACCAATTCTAAGTACTCCAGAATATAGCTACTACATATCATGTTTTTTTTTGTTTGTTTATTTTTTTGGTGGGGAAATGTGTTAAGTAGCCACAAATTGTCTTTTTTTTTAAAAACCACATTTTGAATTACAATTGAGGCAACCAAGCATCAGCATCTTCATCTTCATCACAATAATCATCAATTGTTATCATCACCATTGTAATTTATAGAATTCTTATAGTTTGCAAAGCACTTTATGTCCATCAAAAATCACATGCATTATTTCATTTGAAACTTTCCCATTTTGTCAACGAGAAAAATGAAAGATGAGAGAGGATAAGGAATTGCCCCAATTCATAAAACTATTAGTTCTGAGGGAGGAATAAAACTCAAAGTCTTCCTCACTCTGTCAGTGACTGTACCTCCTAAACCACTTGTCTCATACAACAACAATAGAAAGAGCTTTGGAGGCTTTCCATCTCTTCAACACCTATCTCCTAGAAATGTCTTCCTCCTCCCCAACCCAGCTCTAAATCAAACATGTTGATTCCTATTCCCTGTGGTGGCAATTTATTATACAGTATAGAAACAGTGAAAAGAACACCAGAATTTGTAGTCAAAGGAACATATCTCAAATTGTGGCTCTGACACTCATTACATTTGTAACTTTGGGCAAACCATTAATCTCTCTAGAACTCAGCTTCCCATCTATAATATAAAAGTTGGGTTAGATAACCTCTATGGTCCTTTCGTTGGAAGAGGCTGGGTGGAGGACTTGGGAAAAACAGCTTTAGGAATCTGCAATGCTAGGTGTAAGCCCAGCATCGGAGCCAGTGTATACATTTGACCTCTTGTCAGATCAATGTAGCTCTTTCTTTTCTTACTCAAATCTCAGGATTGGTCTCCCTCTTCTTATTTCGACTGCAATCAATGCAATGACTAAGGGTATGAGCTCATACATGTAGAATTAGATCAAATTTTATGACTTCCCTGTATGATACAGGGATGAAAATTGAGGCCACAAAGTTAACATGTGGTGGAGTAAGGATTCAAAACCAAGTCATCTAACCCTAATTTTACTATATTACTTACATACTTACTTAAAATTTATTATAATAAATAGTTTTCTTCTTATTCTAACCCACTGATAACAATGTATTATATATATATATATATATATATGATTATATGCTTGTCTATATAGTTACATATATAGATATATGTATATATACATACATAATCCTCTACATGTATAACATGTGTGTATGTAATGTATATGTGCATGCATGTATACATGCATACATATATGCATACAGTATAATCCAAAAATGCTTCTCTCCACTCTCTTATTCTTAGGGATAGGAAATATGTCTGATAAGTAAAGATATGGAAAATTACAGTGTTTTTTAAATTGCTCCTGTCTCACTCCTCTCTTCTCTCCTATCCCACAATTTTCTGTTTCTCTTTCTTTTTTTTCTTCACTTGGATACTGTAAAGAAAGGCATCTGCATAGAACTGATAAATCAGGGGTCTTTGAGCACAAATGAGAGTAAAGTTATATTCATCTTCATTTAATAGAAATAACAAATTCAGAGTACCTTAGGCATGGTTTTCAAAGAGCTAGGTCCAGCCAGTATAGTGGATGAAAGATGAAATGACTGAGGAAACAAAGGTTCAATCTTCCAAACATCAATTCATTAAAGCAGTGCACAATAATCGCCTAACAAAGCAGGACCAGAACTTTTCAATTTATTCCTGGACCCTGAACATAGGAAGTGACAGACTTTTATACATTAAAAACAATCCAATAGGGCCTTTAATTAAAAGGAAACAATACAACATTAGATAATCTGATTTCTAATTGAATGAAAGATTAGGGACTTTCCAGGTTGGGAGAAGAGTTTGAAGAGGTACAACTCTCTAAATTCAGAAAAGGAGATATTGCACTTGCCAAGTATTCATAAACAATCAAGTTTATATGTAAACAATAACTGATTTATCAATATGGGGCTAGGTTTCAGATAAGACATATGGGTTGCTTGATACATACAACTTTGAGAAGACTCCCTGACTCAATCTTTGTGTCTGAGCAGGTTTCTGGTCAGCAGAATTTAGGTCCTTGGCCAAAGGTCTCAAAGCAGCAGATAGAGGTTGCCCAGTTTCCCAGCCATACAGGTCTAGTTTCAAATAGTACAATATAGTGTTCTCTCAGTTCCCACAAGTGAATTTTTTTTTCTCACAGAAGTTAGATTTGACCCATAATTGAATACAAAGGAAACTGAACAAGCTCCAAAATTCAGTCACAAGAAAAAGACAGTGTGGTTCATTCACTTCCCACAATTAACCATTTTGTATCCTGATTCCCACAATTCCTTCACCAGTCATTTTGAACTAAAAATTAAGATCCATGCTGGCTCTGGTTAAAAGAGAATTGAACCAGGGCAGCTAGGTGGCACAGTGGATAGAGCACCGGCCCTGGAGTCAGGAGTACCTGAGTTCAAATCTGGCCTCAAACACTTAACACATACTAGCTGTGTGACCATGGGCAAGTCACTTAACCCTCATTGTCCCACAAAAAAACAAACAAAACAAAAGTTAATTGAACCCATCATAACAGAAAGCATATTAGATCTAGAGTCTGAGGAACTTAGTTTGAATCTTGACTCTAGGTATATTTCATTCAAAATAATATTTTAGCAAGCTAACTATTTGTTAGGCTTTTCAGCTAAAAGACAAGACAGAATAGGAAGAAGTAATAAGCCTTGAATCTTTTTCATTACATCACAGAAGTGGGACTTTGTATTAACCCCAAAGTTTTTCCAGCACTTTTACTTAGACACTGTATATATCAGATCCAATTTCAAAAACTCTGTCAGAATCCTTAATCCATTGGGTCAAATAAAATAAAAGTAAATAAAAACCATCTGGGTGCTTACCACTGGTGGCTTATAGTACCTACAATAATAATCTCGCAGGATCTAGGTCTAATCTTTTGTTTCTCAATTTGATTAAGAGTGAGAGCCTGACATTTTACAATGACATCATCAACATTCAAGCTGTAAATGAAATTCTAAGAAATGCCTTAAGACATTCCCGTAGGAGGGCTCACAGTTCCCCTAAAAGAATAGATCCTACTAACACAGAGCAAGGTATTTAATTTAAGTGAAAAACTTGCTTCAAGCAAACCAGCCTGCTAATTTAGAAAAATTCTGAGGAATCAAATCATAAACGCTTTTCTGTCTGCTTTAACTAAAATTAAAATGTCATTTCATAGTACTCTGGTATCAAAGAATCATAAGTCCATGGAATTAGAGAAGGAACAGCAAAAGCCATATAGTCCAGCCCCCTCATTTTAAAAATCAGGAAACTGAGGCCCAGTCGGGTTGAGTGACCTGTCTAAGGTTATACCAATAGAGTGGGAAGAAATGCCCCTTTGGGTATTAACTATTTCAAGGCCTGGGTATGAGGATGAAGATCTGTAATCTGTGCTCTTGGGGACACAGAGTAGAGTAGGGATCTTTTGAATTCAGGAGTTCTGACTTGCAGTATACTTAGAGTAGATTCCAAACTCAATTATTTTCCAACTGCTGAAAGAGGGCAAGGGAAAATTTCAGAGCCCTGACACAAAGTCCTAGTCACCCTGTCCTGGTTTTGGATGTGCTACAAACAATGTAGTTTTTCCCTGTATGATGACTGAAAGTGACATGCAAAAGAGGAAGCTTACAAGATGTTTTTAAAAAAGTTAGCTTTTCTCCAAGTGTGACTTCCACAGCCAATTTATTTTTTAGTCCCCTCTGCTCAAGCCATCTTTGCATCTTTGGATACTAGTACTTTGATTTAATTAATATTTGGATTTTGTGCAATGCTACATAGTATACACATGCATTCACATTGATGTAATACTTAAATAAATGAGCAAAGTTTCTTATGTTGCCCCACAGAATGGAAAAATTAATTACAGCTTTACTCATTCAATTCAATCAATCCAATTCAATTCCACTGAAGTCAACTCGGCAATTACTGAGCATGTTCTAAGAAGCAGTTCCTACAACGAGGATGTGTGTCCTAAATTTGTTGTGGGATTTGGAAATTATATTTGTCACCTCACTACAGAAAACCTTATTGACTTGGAATTGGAGGAAGTACTAGATAGAAATCATCTAGTCCAACCCCAGCATTTCACAGATGAGAAATTTGAGTCCCAGGAAGGTTAAGTAACTTTTCCTAGGTCACATAGATACTGAGAGTCAGATCTAGGTCCCCTCAGTCCAAATCATCATCATTTCCACTGCACTATATGTGTCCCAATTTTGTCCTTTTAATCTATGTGCAAAATTAAAACAAAGAAAAATGGAAATAGCCAAATAAAGGATTACAAAGTAGAAAGGTATCTATTTATATGTTAATGGGTCAATGTTTTGTCAATAGTATTCACTCAGCTCAAAGTACCCTTTATCTATATGGTTTGGCCAAAACTTTATCCATCTAAAAGTTAATGAAGCCAATAGCTGTCTGGGTGCATTTACCTTGATCCCTCACATGCTGCTTTAAATGAGGTTGTATATACATAATGAAACATATTTTGGCTGTCTTAATGACCAATTGCTGATGGTATGATCTATTAGAACTAATTATAGATTCTATCAACAGAGACTTGGGTTCAAATTCCACCTCTGACACTTAATAATTGTGTCTGACTACAATTAAGTCCCTTCACCTCTCTGATCCGGGTGTGCTAATGCCAGCTCAAACAAGCCAATTGGTAAATTTTGAGTGTGGACATTTACACTTCAGAAATCACCAAATGCTACAAAATGGAACTTGATTCTTTGTCAATAGTCTTGATTTAAAAGAGTGGTAAAAAATGTTAATAATGAAAAAATAAACTTAAAAATATATCATGAGCACATTTTTTTCTTGTTTAGTAGGAGAGTCGGTTATTAAATATTTGCCATCACAATTCTGTCTGAGAATAAAAATAAAATCTCGCTAATAATATTCACATTTACCTCATAAGTTTGTTGAAATAAAAAAAATTCATTTATAATTTTTTAAATTATAACAACTTGTAAATTTTACAACTTTTAAATTGGTTATTATTACATTATCCATATCATAGAATGTTTAAAGAGATAAAATATGTCAAAGAAGCATCAGAAACAAACTAAAACCTAATCAAAAGGAATCATCAGCTTCTTGAAAGGGACATACTGAAGATGTAATGAATTATTCCAGACAAGCCTTATTTTCTGTGTTAAAGACCCCATTCTCTATTTGTAAAATGTCTTATTTCTGATGGTGTCATAATGCTAGAAAATAATGGAGTGGATAAATCAGTATATAATATAATATATACATATAGATACATATAGATATACATACATATATATACACACACATACACACACATACACACACACATACATACACACACACACACATAAACATATATATAATTCTACCACCAACCAGCTATTGGAACCTGTGAAAAACCACCTCATTGCATCTTTAATACCCTACTTTGACATTTAAAATGTTGATCCATATGACTTTTAAGGTTTCTTGTGGGGCAGCAAGGGTACAGTGGATAAAGCACTGGCCCTGGAGTTAGGTGGACCCGAGTTCAAATCTCACCTTGGACACTTACTATCTGGGTGACCCTTGGCAAGTCAATTAATCTCAATAACCTTAAACAGCTGGGGCCATTTCCTGTTGTCCTGATATATATCTTGTCTCTAGACCCAGATGGCTCTAGAGGAGTGAGGTTGGTGACCTTGCACAGCTCTCCCTCACTTAAATCCAATCCATTTCAAGTCATCTGATGGCATGGTCTTCTTCAAGAATTAAGGACAAACAACAACAACAAACAACAGAGGTTCTTGGAGTGTGTGCTAACATTCTATGCTTCTATGTAGTCAGTCTGTTTGTAACACTGGCAGACTAGGACTGAGTGAATTTAAGGTCACAAAAGATCTATCTTCTTAGATCTGGAAGTTACAATCTACAGAAGCAACTTGCCTTAGTGGATAAAATTCTAGATATAGGTTCAGGAGACTTGGGTTTGAAACAAGTCTTGAACAATTATTACTTTGGGTCATTGTGGGTAAAACAATTAACCTTCTTAAAGTTTCAGTTTTCATATCTGTGAAATACAAAAAATGATATTTCACATAATCTACCATAAAATTGTTGCGAGGAAAGCACATTGTAAAGTGCTCTGGAAATATGCTACTATTCTAGATTTTTATTTAGAAATCATTATGTTTGAACTGAAACTAAGATGGGTGGGGTATAGTGGTGCTGGAAGCAACATTCCAGGAAAACTCTTCCAGCATTTTCCTACAAAATTTTCAAATAACATGTCAAATAAAATTCTGGAGCAAGATAGCCAACAAAAGGTCAGGGTGAAATGATTTTTTTCAACCCAAAACTGCTTTGGAAATCGGAAAGACAGATTTGTGACTGGAGGGGTGGAAATAAGCCCAAAGCACAACAGAGTGGCTACACCAGCTGTTGACCTTGCAGGCAATAGTGGCACAGCATCAAGACCAGTAGGATAAGGGCTTCTCATCACCCAGAGAAGGTAAGGGGATTGGATACTTGATCTGAAAGAAATTACAGGATACATCTGTGCAGACATTGTGTGCAGGACTGGGCACAGGACCAACAATAGGACTGGGCACCAATTAGCAAGTGCATTGCCAATTACCCAGTGTCATGTCACAGTTCCAGGGCAGAGAGGTACATTAATGATTGAGGACTCAAGGGAGCAGGACCCTTCTTTTATAAGGACCAAAATTCAGAACAGAAGAGCAGTGAACACATCTCTCCCTTGATCACAACACCTTGGAAGCACTAAAAATTTACAGACCAACCCCCCCCCCCCGCCATACACACACACACACACACACACACACACACACACACACACACACACACCCCAGAGAAGAGAAGAGAAGAGAAGAGAAGAGAAGAGAAGAGAAGAGAAGAGAAGAGAAGAGAAGAGAAGAGAAGAGAAGAGAAGAGAAGAGAAGAGAAGAGAAGAGAAGAGAAGAGAAGAGAAGAGAAGAGAAGAGAAGAAAAAAGAAAAAGTAGTTGTGAATACAGAAAGGTTGGGATAGTCTCACACACACACACACACACACACACACACACACACACACACATCTCTACTTTGTGAGGAGAGTTGAACTCTAATGTAATATTCAAAGTGAAGAAATAGGCTGGAAAAAATGAGCAAACAAACAAAAAAGAACCTGATCATAAAAGCTACTATGGTGACAGGGAAGATTAAGATTTAAACTCAGAAAAAGTCAATAATGAACACATCTACAAACAATGCCTCAAAATAAAAATGCAGATTGAACACAAAGTCAAAAACAATTTCTAGAAGAACTAAAGAAAACAAAAACAAAGAACAATAACATAATTTAAATATCACATAAGCATTACATAGGGCAAATTGGAAAAAAAGAAAGAAGTGAAATCAATACAGAAAAAGCAATGAAATGAGAATTAACAGCTTGAGAAGAGGCACAAAATTATTGAATATCTCCTAAAAACAGAATTGGGCAAATGATAAAAATATAGATAGTGTATATGAAAATCATCTTTAACCAGCTCTCTGACCTTATTATCTTAATTTTTAGGCATTCTATGACTTAATTTTTTCCCCTTTTAAAAGATTAAGGTAATTGAATCCTGAGTCTTATATATAGTATGTCAAGAATACATATATTATCTCTAACCTTTCCATCAAGTAATGTCATAGCAAGGTTCTATCAGGAAAGGAGGATGGGCAGGACCAAGGTCAGAGATGGCACCATGTGTAAGAAACAAAGAGAAGGCCAGATTGATTGTACCACCAGGAGTGGGAGGATGATTAATGTACAATGGTAGTAGATATATAGGTTGGCCACATGCAAGTTTAAAGGCTAAACAGAAGAGATTACATTTTATCCTGGAGACAAGAAATAAACCCTGGCGTTGGCTGAATAATCATGGTCAGATCTGCACTTAAGACAATCTCTTTGAGAGCTGAATGGAGGGGGGACTGGGATGGGGAGAGACTTGAGGCAGGAATGCTAACAAAAACCAAGGTGTAAGAAGATGAGGACCTGAACTAAAGTAGTAGCTGTCTGAATTGAGATATGGGGTAAGATGAGAGAGAATACTCCTTGTGGAGTTGTGAGATACAATTTAAAACCATTACATATAAGTTATATTTGAAGCTTTTAAGGTAACACATTGCTGATGAAAGTTAAGTGCAGTTTCATAGTCATATCATAATTCATAAAGTATATATGAGCTGATTATATTAGCACCCTGGAATAAAACAAATATATCATATTATTCAAGATAATTAAAGTTATTTCATTTATAATCATTTTGATACTGAATGTACTAACTACTAAGTTAAAGGACTAGACCTGTGATTTCATCACTGTAGGGAACTTCACAACTGAAAAATTAAAAAATTAAAAAATTAAAAACCCTTCTTATCAGGTGAGGGCATCACCTTCTCTATACTTAAGAGCTATAGAGAATTGCTTAAAGCACAACATTAAGTGACTTGACTAGTGTGAGAGACAATACTTGGACCCCAATAATCTTCGCTTCTGTGTGGCTATCACTTTTCACCATACTTCTCAAATGAATCTTAGTCAATAAAAAGTCTCTTTCTTATTTATAAAATGTGGCTTTCATGTTATGAGTTTTTTAAAAATCAGAATGAATACTTCCAAAGCAATTGTCACTATAAGGTGATCAGCTCAGAAATGTTGTCAATCCTTTTGCTAGGACACAGCTTCATTGAAATTTGAAGCCTTTACTAATCTCCATATTCCCTCCCTAGCTAATAATGCTTTTTGTCTGACCTAAACTGATTTATTGAATTTATTTTGTATTTATTCTTGTGTGAACTTATTTCCTCCAATAGAATATTTCATCCTTGAGGTCAGGCCTTATTTCATTGCTTTAACATTGTAGCTCTACTACCTAATATATTAGTGCCTACTGAATGATGGATTGTACATATTCCTGCTAAGATGAATGAATTTTTCTTTGGCTCCCACATGAAATATCTTAAAAACACATCTATTTATGTTCCAATATTTCCTTTCCATCAAGAGCATTCAAAGCACCTGTGCTTCTGTCAGTATAGGAAACCCTTGGTATGTTAAGTTTCTCCACTAAGGTTAATCACAATCCATCTATGACTTAGTAAATGAATCCTTGGATGTGGTCCAGCTGACACAAAAATTAATCACTTGCCCAGAATCATATAGATATTGGCAGAAGCCAGATTTTAATCTAGGTTTTCCTGAAGCCAAACCTACCATCCTATGCAACACTTCATGCTCCCTCTTATTTTCTTTTATAAATGAAAGGTAAAATGCTCCATTCTAATTTTTTTTAAAGCTATGAAATTACAATACAAAAAGGTTGATATCAAATAGAGAAGTCATTATAATTTTGTTTTGCATTTAAATTAATATTTGAATTATGAAAAAATTAAATCTTTTAAAACAAAGAACCAGTATGGCAACAGATGACAATTTTTAAAATATTACATATAAAATTATAAATTTTCTTGGAGGCTTTAGATATAGGGGCACTGACATTGCTCTCGTCTTCTTAGGGTGCACCTTGATCTTCCTTGTTAGTGAAGAAACTTTCTATGGTCCTCACTTTTTTCTGTCTGCTCATCTTTCCTTTCTTTTACTTGACTTTTAGCTCCTTAAAGTGGGACATTGTTTCCAGGCTGCAGTATCTCAAGCTTCAGAGGTCCCAGGTGGTATGATTTAAGGAGGAGCAGGTTCTTCACTTGCCCGGCCTATTCCCTGGTCAGTAGATGGGCCCCAGACCAACTTGCAAATCAATGAGCTTTGTGTTTTGTGGTTGTCAGCTCTGAGAAGCCTAAGCCCCACCCCACCTGGGCCACTGCTACTCAAGCCTACCTCCTGGTTCCCAGCAGGGGTGAAAAACCCAAGTTCTGCCTCAGCACCAGCATAAACCCCTGTAGTCTCCCCCCTTCCCAGGGCTCAGCCCTCTCACCAGACTGTGAGCTTAGTTCCAGATGATACTGGTGCTTCAGCTGATTCAGAGGCTGTGGGGGTCTCCTTCTCTGGTGAGGCCTTCCTGGGACTAAATCTGTGTTAGGGTCACTGTAGGGTTGGGCTCCCTCCTTCCAACCTTCCAAGCCATTCTTGGTTATAAAATGATTTCAGTACATTCTTCTGTGGGTTTTGCTCCTCCAGGCATTGTCCTATGGCATTATTTCTATGTTTTTTGGGGAGATCCCATCATGAGTACGAAAGCTCACTGCCTTTGCTCCACCATCTTGGCTCCACCCCGCAAGTCTCCCCCTCGTTATTTATTAACAAACTTTCCTCCTCAGGTTCTTTCTATCTTCTGGTGATCACTGAGGCTTTCATTTCTCTGGAAGAGACTGCATCTCTAAACACCTTCTCCAGGACTGGTTGTTTCTTGGATCCTTCTCATGTAGTACCCCAACGCATTAAGTCAGAATGAAGAGTTGGCTTATTCCTAGCTATCAATGATACTTTCAAACCCTTTCTGGGCCACCATCATTCAATAATCAAATCTCCTTTAAGTTTCAATTCACCCAAGCCCAGAGAAAGTTGATTATCATTCAGAGTCCTCAAGATCCATTGCTTTTACCTCCCTCCCCACCCACCACCATGTTGCTGACTCAGAGTTTTCTTTTACACATTCACATGGCTTCTCATCACCTTCATCTCTCCAGCTCCTGTAATGTCTATCTCCTCTCTCCATCAACTAGATAAAAGAATAGTCAGACCTAGGGGCAGCTAGGTGGTACAGTAGATAGAGCACCATCCCTGGAGTCAGGAGGATCTGAGTACAAATCTGGCCTCAGACACTTGACACTTACTAGCTGTGTGACTCTGGGCAAGTCACTTAAACCCAATTGCCTCACATACATACACACACACTCACAGAATAGTCGGACCTGAGGTACACCTACCACCACTAATATTCACGTGAATTCATCTCAAATTTCAGAATACCTGGCTATATTTCTAATTAGAGATAGAGCGGATTTTGTATAAATTTCCTTTTCATGGCCATGAGACAGTTATTATTTATTTTACCACAACTTTGAATCCTTAATCTTTATTTTTGTAAAGACTATGATTTGAGGCTAATGACTACTTTGCATATACATACAAACAGAGACAGACACAAGGCCCAAGCATCTGAACTATTGACTTTCCCTCACTACATTAATTCATTGTTATGTTCTTGGCAATAACTACAAAAAATAACATCTGCTTTTCTGAATGATCCGTAACCAAACAACATCACAGCTATTGCTGCAGTTAAAATCTCTGGTTCCTTATCTACAATTCTTCCTTGAAAAGCAAAGGACTCATAATCTTCTTTACAATTTAAGAATATTACTAGGGCCTAAACTTCAGCTTTGTTTACTTCAAAATATTCCAATTCCTTTAACTTTTTCTCCCTTCCATTTTAATTTTTTGTTTTTGTTTTTGTTTTTGTTTTTTGCAGGGCAATGAGGGTTAAGTGACTTGCCCAGGGTCACACCGCTAGTAAGTGTCAAGTGTCTGAGGCCAGATTTGAACTCAAGTACTCCTGAATCCAGGGCTGGTGCTTTACCACTGCGCCATCTAGTTGCCCCTCCATTTTAATTTTGATTGAGTGCTGGTCCTGGAGTCAGGAAGACCCATTTTCCTGAGTTCAAATCTGGCCATAGACACTTACTGTGTGACTTTGGGAAAGTCACTTAATTCTGTTTGCCTCAGTTTCCTCATCTTTAAAAAGAATTGGAGAAGGAAATGGCAAACCATTACAGTATCTTTGGAAAGAAAACCCCAAATGTGGTCACAAAGAGTTAGACACAACTGAAATAACTCAATAAAAAAAAAGCTAGGCACAATAATCTATTTTTTATTTTTACCCTCTATATTGAGACTCACTGATAAATTTATTAAATTGTTCTTTTTATTCCATGCAATATGTATATGTACATGTACATGTATAATCTTTCTATCATTGTCTTTGAAAAAAGGCATACGAAACAAGAATCACTAATTCATCTTAGAAAATTCCATACATTTACACCATCCAATGACAATTATTTCAAATCCATGCTGGATTTGGGGAAAATATCTTTATTTCAAAATGTGCCTTTCAAGTAAACTGACAGCAACATTCCAATCTGATTATCTACCACCAAAGCAGAAGCTACTTCAAGTACAGATTTAGAAAATTAGAAATATTCAGATGTGGGACACTAGGTTATATTACTGTTATTTATGTCTCTTTATTTCATGGAGAGCAGACAGAACCAGGGAACAGAATACTCTTATGGAAGTAATAATGGATCCATTGTGTTAAAGTACACTTTAGATCCCTTGAAACACATGAATCCTATAGGCAGAAAAGCCCAATACTGATTTTTGAAAATGCAGTGATACATTCTTTCAATTAGCATTTGTTATCATTCTGTGCAAAGCCATTGTTCTATGGGATACAAAAGCTTTATTAACATGATCTCTCCACTAAAGAAACTTATCCTTTAAGGGGAGATCAGAGTCAAATATATATTTACCATAGAAGAGAGTAAAAGCATCATGTAAATGCAATGCACTATTTTTTAGGAATACAAAAAGAGGGCATTAATAATAATAATGAATAGTATTTCTATAGTCTCAAGTTCCCAAAACACTTTACATATATTATCTCCTTCAATCTTCACAATGACCTTGGGAGGTAGGTACCATTATTTTCATTTTATAGATGAGGAAACTGAAACTGAGAGAAGTTGAATGACTTGATCCAGTCACACAGCTATTGTCTCCAGCAGGGTTTGAAACCGTCCTTGTAAAGGTGATGCTAGATGTGAGCCTTGAAGGAAGTGCTTAGAATTTTCATAGGCAAGATCATAAATGACATAATTTGTGATTCTCTGAGGTAGAAGGTGTCTCTAAAGATAGTCTACTTCAGCCTTCCACTCAAGGGAGAAACTAAATGGGTAATAAAATATATTAAAGGTAGTTAAAGTTTTGTGCCATTTGAAATTAGGTGGTGGTGCCTATCTCTGTCCCAAATTTTAGGGAACTTAGGTGGGGTTTCTAATATATTGTTATTTATAGATTAGAGGCTATAGTACCAGACTTTGGGCATTAAGCATTTACTAAAGCATATTAACCTTAATCTTATCAGAGTGGGCACAAGGAGGGAATAACATACACACCCAATTGGGAGAAGTAATCTATTTAACCATAGAGGAAAGTAGGAGGGGAAGAAGATAAGGAGGAAAGGATGAAAGACGGGAGGGCAGAGTGGGGGAGGGGACAGTCAGAAGCAAAACACTTTTGAGGAGGAATAGGGTAAAAAAAGACAGAAAATAGAGTAAATATCATGGGAAGGGAATAGGATGGAGGGAAATTCTTTGTCAAGCTTAACATGCTACATAAAAGTTATGATAAACAGGATGCTATCAGAAAAACCTGGAAAGATCTACATGCACTGAAGCAGATTGAAATGTAAGGTATACAAAATAACACAATAGTGTAAGATGATCTGCTGGGAAGCATGTGGTTGTTTTCAGCAAGGCAATGATACAAGATAACTGTGAAGGACTTTTGAAAATTATAATCCATCTACAGAGAAAGAACTGATAGTATCTGAAAACAGATTGAAACTTTTTTTTTTTTGACAATTCCTCAATCTGGAGTTTTGTTTTTATCTGTTTTCTCTCACAACCTAGCTAATGTGGAGATGTTTTCCATGACTACTCAAGTATAACTTATATTGAATTGCTTGAGTTCTTGGGGATGGGGGGGGAAGGGAGGGAGGAAGAGAAGTTGAAATACAAAGTTTCAAAAAATTGATGTCAAAATTTGTTTTTATGTGTAATTTGGAAAATAAAATTCTAAACAGAAAAAATTAAAGAGTAAAAAAGTAAATTAAAAAATAAAAAAGCATATTAAATATTAGTAAAGAGAAAGCACATGGCTCCGAAAGTTCAGAAGACCTGCATGCCTAGGGTAGAGGGGAAAGAGAGTGGCTGTGGTTGCCTCCTTCCTCATCCCAGGTCAAGGGAGCATGCTAGAGAGTAAATTCCCTATGGTCTGGAGGAGAGGCAGCCTTTACACACTGCTCCAGGCTAATTGGCTAGCATCATTCAAATATATTGGTCTCCTGGACTTGAGGGTGGTCCATGAGCAGTGCATGCTGAGGTCAGAGTCCAGAGGACAGACCCTCTGGAGGGGAAAGGCTTTCAGGTAGGTGTGGTTTTAATCTCTATTGTCTCTATTCACAGTCTAGGGTCCAACTTGACTGACTCTGGGCGGGTCTTTTTTATTTTTTTTTTATTTTTTTTTAGTGAGGCAATTGGGGTTAAGTGACTTGCCCAGGGTCACACAGCTAGTAAGTGTCAAGTGTCTGAGGCCGGATTTGAACTCAGGTACTCCTGACTTCAGGGCTGGTGCTCTATCCACTGCACCACCTAGCTGCCTTCTCTGGGCGGGTCTTAAAAGGTTAGGCAGTTAGACTCTTGAGTGGGGGGCAGGGGGAGAGAAGTCTCTGGGATCCCTGGAACCCATTTTTTTCTCACAGTTTGTAGTTAATGATAGGGATTAAGCCTGTGATTTCATTGGTGTAAAAAAAAACAACACCCTGGTGAGGATGCTCCCTCTACCCATGGAGCTTTGCTCTTTTTCAGTAATTTACAGACTTAAGAGATCTGCCTAGAGTCCTGAGTCCAAGGTCCTAGCTCCATAGCCTTTTTTTGTTAGCTTTTATGTTATTAAAATAATCCGGACCAATGATGTCAAATAAAAAGGAGACCACTAAACCTTACATAAGGATATTTTTGAGCTTCATAGTGACTTATAAAAGCAAAAATTAACATCTATATGTTTATTTGGTTTAAAAATTCCTAATTATATTTAATATGGTTCTCAGCAATGGGGGTGGGGGTGGGGAGTAGAGATTGTGGATGTTCCATCAGCCTCATTTTTCAACCTCTTTAGTCTAGGTAAAATGGGCTATATTTGATGCAAAAGTCTGGATATATGTTAGGGTTTGGCAGAAATCTGTTTGCAGAAGTTAACTGTCATCTGTTAATTCAAGAGAAGATTTCACAGGGACATACCATTTCCTGGTTTCAAGTAACTCTTTTAAACTGTTCAATACATAAATTCAAAACTGATTTTCTTTTCAGTAAATAAATAAAGGAAATGAGCAGGAGATCCTCCCATATTTTGGTGGTTATTGCAGTGCTGTCCCCATAAAAGCAGTGGACATCATCATACTTCATCCAGTGCTCTACAAAATCCATACAGAGAGTTTGGGAGCACATAAGAATACCTTGGAGACAAGATAAATTAGACTTCTGTGAATTTCCATCGTGAATCTTTATGATTTCCATCACAGTTAATCCCAAAAGAGGCATCTGCTATTTCTAGATTTTATTAAAGGAAAATGTCACCTGATAGTAATCTCATAGATTCTAGAGCTGGGAGAGATCAAATGGTGTAATTCCACTCCCCTGGCTTCAAACATATATCTGTATTCCCATTTTACAGATGAGGTTACTGACTCTCAAGGACATCATCCATTTAATTCAGGTACTTTTATGTTAAGTATTGAAGTCAATAACAGGAAAGGAAATACCAAGGAAAGTGGTAGCAACAAGGGATTAAACCTAAAGTAATAATAAGTGACTTTCAAATCGTGTCTTCATGTTTTTCAAAGATTATATGTACATTCTTTCCTTTAATCTTCAAAATCTTGTGAGCTGGGTGTGAATATTATCTCCATTTCATAGACAAATAAATTGAGTCCCAGAATAATTCAATGATTTGACCAGATGAGAAAACTGAGCAAACAGTGTTAAGTGACTTATACTGGGTCACACAGTAAGTGTATGAGGCAGAACTTACACTCAAGTTGTTCCTTACTCCATGCCTGGTGCTCTATCCACTGTGCCATCTAAGTGCCCTATATGTGCTATTTTTCCCATTTTCCAAATGAGAAAACTTAGCCTAATGGAGGTTGAGCCTCTCCTAGGGTTAAACATTGAATAAGTGTCTGAACCAGTTTTTGAACTTTGAGATTTCTCATTGCAAGTCCAGCATTATATCTAATAGATCACATAGTTTCTCAGTGGATAAGTTTAGGAAAAATATGCAAAAACAAAACATGTTACTTGATAAAAGGCATTTCCCACAGAATCAAAAGAGACCTGGTCATTGAGTCATGCGAGTGTTGGCCTCCCTCAGAACCCAGCTATGAAGGTTCAGAACCCAAAAGCTGCTAAAGGAAGACTCAGAAAACAAAGAGTCAAAGCTGGGATCGGAAGGGCATTCTTTGCTGCTGGCAAAGGCAATTTTACTGAGGATATATGTGTTACTTATATACTAGAGGGCTATGTGAACGATACTGCATTTGTGGCAATTCTAGGACAATGGTGTTTGCTCAAGTGGGGCAGGGGTTTGGGAAAAACAGGATGTATAAGGAGTAGGGATGTAAAAATAACAAAGGGGAAGGGGCATGTTTGTGCAAGCCTTGCTTAAGCACAAAGGTTGAGGGGCCCTTAAGGGGTTCTGCAAGCCTTGCTTAAACAGCATCCTCAAGGGTCCCTGACAGAGTCAAAAGAGACCTAGGTTCAGTTCCCACATCTGATACTTACTAGTTCTGTTTCCCTGAGAAAGTTACTTTAACACATCCCCACCCACACCCCAGTGATCAGATAACTCCCTATGTTAGTAAGTTATGAAAGAGTGGCAGATCTCAGTCAGTGGTGGTTGGAGGGTGGTGTAGTTTTCCATACTGGGACTTCCCTACTCACAGCAAAATCATAAACCAAACCATTCATTGCCTGTCACTGAATTATTTTTGTCATTTTAAACTTGAGAGGAATTTATTCTTTAAATTGAACCTGTCCCATTTTTCTCTTTTTCTCCCCTTGGAAATCTCACTGAACTTCTATGGTAGCTTATCTTATATTACCTATTATCATCTCTTATTGTGGGTAGAAGACATCTCTTTACTCTTCTTCAGCAGCTACCATAGGGCCTTGGACAGATTAATGATAATAATATACTTGTGAACCTTAATAGATATACCCAGGATATGTTCTACAGATGGAGAATGAGCTGGGCCCAGAAATCAAATAGCAGGAAGACAGCATTTGGGAAATTGCACAGCATTTTAAATGATTCCAGGCTGCTCCCTAACATAAAAACCCATGTTTTTGACATCAGAGTTCTCTAGGCAACATTTTACAGCTGGTATTCTTGGAACCCTGCAGTGCTGGGACTATGAAAGTTGTGTATGAGCCATAGGGTAATGGAGACACTAGGTAGTAGCCTGTAGCATATTTCCAAGGAAGACAAATGGGAATGAAGTAGCCTAAGGAATCTCATCCAGGAAATGTATATTCAGAAAAGGAAGTGGACCTACCATTTTGCAATCACAAAGAATAGCAGATGGCCAAATGAAATGCAACACTGATGTTGACAACATGGAAGAAAACCTAGAGGAAAGATTTCAATAGAAAAAAGGAAGGAGGAAAGGGAGGGAGGGAGGGAGAGAGGAAGGAAGGAAGGAAGGAAGGAAGGAAGGAAGGAAGGAAGGAAGGAAGGAAGGAAGGAAGGAAGGAAGGAAGGAAGGAAGGAAGGAAGGAAGGAAGGAAGGAAGGAAGGAAGGAAGGAAGGAAGGAAGGAAGGAGCAAGCATTTACCACTTCCTGTGTGTCATTCACTGTGCTTTTTTTGTGGGAATAAAGGCCCAATAATCATTTAAGATCAGAAAGCATAGAGAGGTAACAACTTGTCAATGAGTTCAGGTTTCATTATATGAAACAATTGAAACCACCATCATAGTATACAAAAAGGCATAGGTAGGAAGTTCTGATTTATTTAATCAAAATTCACAGGAATCCTGATTCTAGGGGGAATAAAATCTGACTATATGTTAGTGTTAAACCATGTAGCACAGTACAATATATGGCAATAGAATCAGTAGAAACTCCAAAATATTGATCATTTTAATTGGTTGCCATGGAGACTGCATTAATCATATCAAATAAAAGGTATAAAATTATGTTCTCCCATTGTGTCAACAGGTCCTGCTTAAAAGTTTAATTATCCCCATGGAATTTTAATGGAAAATATTTAACCTTTTAAAGCTGACTGATAATTGAATTTCAAATTTGGAAGGAACCTCAGAGATCATGTTGTCCTTGTCACAATTGAACAGGTATCCCCTCATATACAAACAAGGGGTCATCTATTTTTTGCTTAGAACATCTCCACTGAGGGGGAAACCCACTACCTCCAGAGGTAGTCAATTACGTTTTAGGTGTGTGCTTGTTCTCAAGAAAGTTTTCCTGACATCAAAGCTGAATTTTCTTCTTTGCAAGTTCTACTCATTGATCAAACCCCTACCTTCTGAAGGCAAAACGTCTTCTCATTTACAATCTAAACATTCCCACTTCCTTCAAAGTATCTTCAAATAAGACTATAAGATTTTCAATGCAGAGGTAGAAGTTAAGTCAGAAGCTAATTCAGCCCTCCCATTTTACATGTGAGGACCTTGTTATCCAGGGCAGACTCATTCAAGGTCACATGGGGAGTAACTGTCAGAAGCAGGATTAGAATCCAGTTTAAGAATAATTTATCTCTTCATGCTTCCTCTCAAGCCAATTATTATATTTAATGATAATGGTATCATCCACAGTGACATTGGCAATGTTATAGCAATATATCTTGATATATTGCCAATCTTTAATTCTGATGCAATATATAATATTATATACCAACATATTATGGAATAAGAACATAATAACATCATATTGGTATATAGTACACACTGGAGACTATCCCATTTATCCAATATATAGCTTGTTTGTACATAGTGGTTTGCATGTTTCTTCCCTCATTAGACTGTGAACTCCTTGAATGCAGGGGATTTTTTTGTGGGGGTAGGGTATCTTTCTTTATGTCTAGCACTTTTTCCAATCCCTGTCCTATAATAGGCCCTTAATAAATGTTTGATTGACTGACTGACTCTGGATACCCATAAACTGTTCAACATCATTCCATCTAGATAGTCTGTGCTTTTTTAAAAAAAAATTGAGTATTTAGAATAATAATGTTGATTGTATTTTAATTTCAATATTACATTTTCCTCTCCCTCTGTGTTTTTGAGTAGAGGATACAAAATGATCCCACCCCCATATCCTTTTCCTAAGCATGACAAGAGGCAATTAGAGGGCACAATGTAATTAGTCACCAACTAGCTTTCAAGGAATTGGCCAGGTAGAACCAGTTTTAGAAAAGGAGGAAACCCAACAACATTATTAGCAGGGGGATTGGACAGCTCCTTGAAATGATGGTTTTTGTTTTTATTTTTTGCTGTTTTTTTTTTCAATGTACTCATTTATACCCTATCTACTAACAATGTCACTAGGATAAGATGCCATGTTATTCTGCTGGGGCACGCAATTATTTCTTTCTTTCACTTGCTACAAACCAAAGACCCTTTTGCCTAATTCACAAATAGACCCAAGGGTGAAATTTCTTCAACATGTTAACTGGTGTTTTGTAATTTAAATCACTGCTGCTGTGCTTTGAACAGATCAAGAAACAGGCCAATGGGCTTGTAACCCAAATAGGTAAAATATAAGGTTGGCTTGGTAGTTCCCTTTCCCTTTATGCATAAACCCTTCAAAGAACATTCAAAATTCCTTCCTTTTTATTCTTTTTCCTCCCTCCCTCCCTCCCTTCCTCCCTTCCTTCCTTCCTTCCTTCCTTTCTCCCTCCCACCCACTCTCTCTCACTCTCTCTGTCTTTCCTTGTCAGTAGTTTTCTGTTATAGAAATGTTATAAACTTCTAGTGAATGAGATGGCATTTGAAGTCACTGTTTATATGAGGCAGGTTTGTGGAACAGATGGATAACCAATTTATTTGTAATTTTAATGGTTTCAATTAAGTCTTAAAAACAGCAGATTAGTCATCAAAGTAGACTCATTCCAAGTAGGCACATAACTGCCTAATCATTGAATGGGACATCAATATGTCAAGGATTTGTGATTCTGTTATTGTATGTACTCTTTCCATTGAATTAGACCGCAATCTCTCTATGCCTTGGTTTTATGTGAAGAGCAAACATATAATGCAGGTCTATCATTCGGACTATAGGCCAAGTTCTTTTGTTTTGTTTTTTTTTCCATTTTGGTGAGGTCTGCCATACCTTGTTCTTCACTGGACTTTATTTCAGGGCCACTTCAACCCCATTATGAGCTTAATTCAATTCAGCATTCATTACCTATTTAGTACCTGCTAAAAGTGGCATGAAGATAAATGTTTCATAGCCTCTCTGAAAAATAAAACTGTTACACAAAACATACTTTAAGTTTAATCTGCATTATTATTTTCTTCATCACTTTTTAAAAAATCTACACAATCAAAAACATAATAAATCAAGCTCTGATTTGTAACTGATTTGAAAATTGACTGTAAAATCCATACCTTTTGATCCAATGATGCCACTATTGAGCCTATACACAAGAGATCAAAGAAAGAGGACAATTAATTATATGTACAAAAATATTTATAGCAGCTTTTTTTTTTTAGTTATGATGAATTGGTACCTGAGGGGATTTCTCATCAGTTGGGGACAGACTAAGATAATCATGTTATATGAGTATGACTGATTATTATCATGCCTAAAAAATGATGAAAGAGACATTTTCAGAGAAAATAACTTGTTTGAACAGATGCAGAGTAAACAGAAACAGGGTGACAATGTATACAATAACAGCATTGTAAAGAGCCTGGATTGACTTATGAACATTGATAAATACAGTCACCAAACATGATTTGAGAAGACCAATGAAGAAGTACATCACCAACTTGAACTCAAAATACAAAATTGTGATGTATATTTTGGATATCATTGTTTCAGAATATTTGCTTGAGTGTATATTTGGATAGAAATTTTGTTCTTATATTTTTTTCAATGGGAGAGAAAGGAGGTGTTAGAAATATTATTTAATTTTAAAAAGATCAAACACAAGAATATTACAAAGTATTAGCATTTTTAAAATATAGAACAAAAATTAATTCTTCACAATATAACTCCAATATACCTTTCCATCCTTCTTTTTTTTTTTTGCTCAGTATTTTATTATTTTCCAGTTACATATAAGGATAGTTTTCAACATTTGTTCTCTCCATTCTTCTTTTACACCACTTCTCATTTACTTTACATACAAGCAAAATTCACCATTCTTTTTTTTTTTCTTCACACACCATTCTATATCCTATCTTTGGACGTTTGTACGGGTTGCCCTTCATGCCTGAAATACTCTCTCTTCACATTTCTATATCCTTCAGTAATTAACTTCCATCAAACCTCAGCACAAGTGATATTTATAGTGACTAGCACATCGTTAGGCATTTAATTAGAGCTTGTTGATTGATTGATTTCCTGATCTCACCAGTTGACAGTATTCTCCCCTCTACCCCAAAAATTGCTTTATATATATTTTTATATTTAATCAAGTGTTTATATGTTGTTCCTCTACCCCCACCCACCCAGGTAAAATGTAAGCTCCTTATGGGAAAGGCCTATTTCATTTTCTCTCCAAAACAAACCATAATGTCTGGCCAGTAGAAGCTACTTGACCAATGCTTGTTAAACTGAATTAATTAAATTGGTTTTCATGCCCTTCGCCATGCTGGTTCTCCTCCTTCAGATCCTCTTCAACTTTTCAAAGTTTTCCCTAAAATATGGCACTGGGAAATGGACACAGTCTCCAAATACAGTCTGATCATATGGAGCAGAAGTACGCCTCTCTTTTTACAGAAAGAGAAATTGAGTTTACAAGAAGTTGGACAATTTGTTCAAAGTCAATTTGAAATTGCAAAGAATGTTTCCCAACTCCAGGTCCCAGATCATTTAACTATCCCACTCAACCCTTTCATGATTTGAAGTCAAAGGATTTGGGTTAAAATCCTGTGATTACTAGTGACTAAACTGTGAAACCTTTAGTAACACATTTAGTCTCTCCTTGATCTCAGAAGCTAGGGGAAGCAAAGGATAGGGCACCAGGCCAGGAATCAAGAAGACCTGAGTTCAAATCTGTATTCAGAGAAATACTAGTTGTGTGATCCTGGAGAAGTCATATAATCTCTGCTTCATGATCCCCAATTATAAAATGAGAATGATAATAGAATGTATCTTATGGGATTGTTGTGAGGATAAAATGAGATAATATTCGGAAAGTGTTTTGAATAGTTCCTGAGAAAAGCAGTTAATTAATAAATGCTAGGGCATCTAGGTGTTGCAGTGGATAGATCACTGACCCTGGATTCAGGAGGACCTGAGTTCAAATCCGGCCTCAGACCCTTGACACTTGCTAGCTGTGCGACCCTGGGAAAGTCACTTAACCCCAATTGCCTCACCTATAAATGAGGAAGGAAGGAAAGAAGGAAGGAAAGAAAGAAAACAAAATAAATGAATAAATAAATAAATGAGTGAATAAATAAATAAACAAAAAGATAGATGGATGGATAGATAAATAAAATGCTTGTTCCTTTCCCTTCTCTCAGTGTCGACTTCCTCACCTGTCAAATAATGTGCTTTCTCTAGATCACTTGTAAGACTGCAGTTCATCTTGAACGATACTCAACATAGAATGATGCCTGACTTCCAAAAGTTAGATGATGATGATGTGCCCATGGTCACATAGCAAGGATCTGTAAGAGGAAATATTGATCTCATATCTCAATTACTCAAAGCATATCACCTTGGTACAAACAGCATATTGGCATACATGCATTGTATATACCTCCATATTACATATGCATATGTTCATGCATATATATGCCTAAAATATGTAATTATATAGTCACATATATGTATGTTTATGTGTTATCTAACATATTACACATGTGTGGTTATCATGTTCTTGTTGTTGTTTAGTCATCTCAGTCAATTCTGATGTTTCATGTCCTTACCTGGAATGTTCTTGACAATGACACTAGAGTGGGTTGTCACTTCCTTCTCCAGCTCATTTTACAGATGAGGAAACAGAGTTGAGTGACTTGACAAAAGTCACATAGCTAGTAGGTTCTGAGGTCAGATTTGAACTCAGGTCTTCCTGACTCCAGGCCCAGAGCTCTATACACTATACCACGTAACTGCCCTATGATTAAGTTTACATATACATGTACATATATGCAACATATGTGTACATGTACATATGCTCACATGTATATATGCATATGTACTGTATCTGTGTGTATATATAATGCCTATATTAATATCTGCATACATATACATGTGGACACATACTGTACATGGGTACCTTTATGTGTCAGTATAGGTATTTGTTTATATCTACCTATATATAAATATATTCACACATGTTTTTATATTGTGTTCTTTTCTATAGATGAATATGTGTAAATGTGGCCTCCAAATGTAATGAAAATTGCTTGACGAGGAACTATTTCACTTTTTTTCTTTGAATCCCCAGTGGCTAGCAGAGTAGCTTTCTTTCTTTCTTTTCTTTCCTTCTTTCTTTCTTTCTTTCTTTTTTTTGAGGCAATTGGAGTTAAGTAAGTTAAAATAAGTAAGTTAAGCTAGTAAGTGTAAGGTGTCTGAGGCCGGGTTTGAGCTCAGATCCTTCTGAATCCAGGGCCGGTGCTCTATCCACTGAGCCACCTAGCTGCCCCTGAAGAGTAACTTTCAAATTGTACATGTTGAATAAATGCTTGGGGCAGCTAGATGGCTTGGTGGATAGAGTCAAGAAGATCTGGGTTCAAATCCAGCCTTAGACACTTACCAGCTATGTGACCCTGAGCAAGTTACTTAACAGAATTTGGCTCAGTTTCCTCATTTATAAAATGAGCTAGAGAAAGAAATGGCAAAATAAATCCAGTATTATTGCCAAGAAAACCTCAAATGGGGACACAAGGAGTTAGACATGATTGAAAAATGACTAAGCAACAAAAATAAACACTTGCTGATTAATTGAGGATAAAACCACTACAGATCAAACTTTTTTTTCAAAAATAACTTTATCATTTATTTAGATCTGAACAATTTTATGCCCTAACTCAAAATTCAATATTTCAATTCAATAAACATGTATTAAGCAAATAATATGTGCCGGTCACATATTACAGCGTATATATTCATGATTTTAAAAGTCTTTTATTAAGTACTTCCTTTGTAAAGAGAACTGTACCAAGTGCAGAGGGAAACCTAAAGCCTATGAGACTCATAGTCCCTGCCCCCATGAGCCTTTTATTATAGTGCTGAATTTTACCACATTGATATTTAATGCTCAATAATCTGATTACTTTTTTATTTATTGAAGGTGATTGCAACAAAAAACTATAAATGATATCACAAAATCCTCCTGGTATGAATACACACCATGCATTTAAGCCAATTCCCTTATTATTTATAGAAGTTTTCTTTCAAAATCTCCAGTATTTCCATGATTTGTTTCATTTATTTCCTGAAATAATGTTAGAAAAATGGCTTTAGTGTTCTTTTTCCCATTCACATTTTAAGCAAGTATAATCAGCCTAAATTTTCAAAATTAAAAAAAAATAGTCCCCATTGGATTCATAAATTGCATGATATGTTGAGTATTCTTACCTATTAATGTCTTGCCATACAATTTTGAAAAGTTAATTGTGTTTGTTTTCTGAAAGATGTGTAACTCAGTATAATATATGCAGTTATTAGTAGTTTCTCCATTAAATAATCAGTCCATAAATTAGACATATAAGCAGAAGATCCTTGATTCAATAAGAAAAAAGTGATATGGTACCAGCTGTTTTAGAAAATATTGACTAATAATTTTAATTATAAATGACAGCTTAAGGTACTTAGTGGCAATTATGCCAAGTACACTAGGCTCTTCTTTCTCAAGTGTTTAGATCATTAGTTTAAAGAACAGGGAGAAAAGAATTTCTTAATTACACATTTTACTTATAAGGGCCCATTTTTTTTTCAGTGAGTCCTATGTTATAACATTCACTCAAATTACCTCTCCAGCTAGAATTCACCAAATTTAGAAAATGTTCATGTAATTTAATTCTTTTCATGACTTAAAATGATTGGGTCATTTAGTTCTTCTGTTCACCTACTGTACAGGATGATATTTTGATTTTTTATTTCATTTAAGCATTTTTATGATATACAGAAAGATGGAAGCATTGAAGATCAAAAGAATCAGAAAAATAACTTTAAGATAATCTCTTCTGGGGGCCAAGATGGTAGAGTAAGCAATAAATCAC
This sequence comes from Dromiciops gliroides, assembly GCF_019393635.1. Classification (NCBI taxonomy): domain Eukaryota; kingdom Metazoa; phylum Chordata; class Mammalia; order Microbiotheria; family Microbiotheriidae; genus Dromiciops; species Dromiciops gliroides. The sequence continues at coordinate 25,748,638 of NC_057863.1, forward strand.
TGTACCTCTCCCATATTCATAAAACAATGCCCCAAACAAATCCTGGAACAGCAGAACCAGCAAAAAGACAGAATAAAACAATTTTTTTACCCAACAAATGGGAAGATCAGCAGGAAGTCCTGTCTCAATCAGGTAAAAAAGGAACACAGTCTAGGACAGCAAGCTACAGAGCTAGCCGCCAAAAAAGCCACACCTCAGCAAACTGGCAGGAGATCCTTAGCCCCACTGCAGTGGAGCAGGCAAACACCAACAACAGAACACTGAATATGCCTCAGCATAGCTAGGGGAATGGGCAGACTTCAGCTCCAAGAACCACCACATACTTCCACATAGCCCCAAACAAACAGGCAGCCTCCAGAGACCAGCCTGTCATGTGTTTCAGTGTAGCCCATGAAAAGACAGAAACATGCCACCAGCTTCAGAACATGTCAGATACCAACACTAGGACCCCCGCTCAGCACCAGGTAAGCTGCCAGACCCCTAAGATCCCTAGGAGCTGCAGACACCAACATTCCTACTCCCTCAGTACATCACCAGACAAGAGAGTCCTCCATGGGCCTCTGGGCAACATCAGTGAAGCACCAGGTAAACAGCCAGGGCCTGCAGCCCTTGGCAAAAAAAGGTTGATACAGTGCCACTTCCACCCTAGGGGCAGAGCTCAAATGTAAATGAAAAGAAAAGGGCCAAAAAAGATGAGCAAAAAACAACAAAAAGAATCCGACCATAGAATGTTATTATGATGACTGGGATGATTAAGACACAAACGCAAAAGACGACAACAATGTAAAAATACCTATGGGCAAAACCCCAAAGAAAAATGGGAAGTGGTCTCAAGCTGAGAAAGAAGTCATGGAACAGCTAAAAAAGGAGGTTAAAAATCATATAAAAGGGGCAACTAGGTGGCACAGTGGATAAAGCACTGGCCCTGGATTCAGGAGGACCTGAATTCAAATCTGGCCCCAGACACTTGACATTTACTAGCTCTGTAACCCTGAGCAAGTCATTTAACCCTCATTGCCCTGCAAAAAAAAAAAAAAAAAAAAAAAAAAAAAAAAAAAAAGGCATATAAGAAAGATGGAAGGAAAATTGGGAGAAGAAATGAAAGTGATACAAGAGAATAATGCAAAAACAATCCATAATTTGGAAAAAGAAAACAAATGCTTAAAAAGTAAAATTTGGCAAAATGGAAAATGAAGTAAAAAAGCTGAGGAAAACAAATTCTTAAAAGTGAGAATTGGGCAAGTGGAAGTTAATGACTTTATAAGAAATCAAGAATCAATCAAACAAATGGTAAAAGGATATGAACAGGCAGTTTTCTGATGAAGAAACCAAAGCTATCTATTCCCATATGAAAAAATGCTCTAAATCTCTAATGATTAGAGAGATGCAAATTAAAACGACTCTGAGGTACCACCTGATGCCTATCAGATTGGCTAAAATGACAAAAAAGGAAGATAATAAATGTTGGAGAAGCTGTGGGAAAATTGGAACACTAATGCATTGTTGGTGGAGCTGTGAACTGATCCAACCATTCTAGAGAGCAATTTGGAATTATGCCCAAAGGGCGATAAAGCTGTGCATACCCTTTGACCCAGCAATTCCACTTTTAGGTCTTTTTCCCAAAGAAATCATGGAAGGGGGAAAGGGACCCACATGTACAAAAATATTTATAGCTGCTCTTTATGTGGTAGTAAGGAATTGGAAGTTGAGGGGGTGCCCATCAATTGGGGAATGGCTGGACAAGTTGTGGTATATGAATACAATGGAATACTATGGTGCTGTAAGAAATCAAACAAATTCAAAAGAATGAAAAAAATAGAAGAAAATATAAAATACCTTATGGGAAATAATGACTGACCTGGAAAATAAATCCAGGAGAGATAATTTTAGAGTCATTGGACATCTGAAAGGTATAATCAAAAGGGAGATCTGGATATCATCTTTCAAGAAATTATCAAGGAAAACTGCCCTGATATTCTGGAACAATCCACCAAGAGTCCTAGGAAAGAGATTCCAAAATAAAAATTCCAGAGAATATTATAGCCAAAACTCAGAACTATCAGGTCAAGGAAAAAGTATTGCAAGTGTCCAGAAAGAAGCCACAGTCAGAATAATTCAGGACTTAGCAGCTGCAACATTAAAGGACTCAGCTTCAAGGAACATGATATTCTGGAAGGTAAAGAAACCAGGAGTACAACCAAGAATCAACTACCTGGAGAGATTAAGCATAATACTTCAAGAGAAAAATGGTCATTCATTGAAATAGGTTTTCAAGCTTTCTTAAGAAGATCATAATTAAATAACAATTTTTATCTCCAATATCAAGACCTAAGGGAAGATTGAAAAGGGAAAAAAGGGAAAGAAAACATAAGGAATTAAATGGAGCTGAACTTTTTACATCTGTACATGGGAAGATGATACTTATAATTCTAAAAAAAAAATGTACCACTAATAGCACAGCTAGAGAGGATATACATAAACAGAGGATATGGATATAAAATGAATTTGAGGGAATGACTTAAAAATAATTAAGAGATGAGAAAGAGAAGCACATTGGGTCCAGAAGGAAGGGAGAAGTGAAATAAGTTAAACTATTTCACAGAAAGAGGCAAGAAAAATCTATTATAGTGGAGGGAAAGATGAGAGGGTGGGTGATGAGTAAGTGAACCTTACTCTCATCAGTACTGGCAGAAAGAGAGAATAATATACTCAATCAGTTGAATATAGAAATCTATCTTACTGGAGAGGAAAACAGGAGGGGAGGAGATTAAGTAAAGGGGGTGGGACAGGTTAACAGAAGAGAGTGGACACCAGGGAGGCAGTAAACAGAAGCAAATCACTGTCCAGGAAGGAAATGGCGAAAGGAGAGAGAGGACAAACAATAGGGAAAATAGGATGGAGAGAAATATACAGTTAATAATCATAACTGTGAATGTGAATGGTATGAACTCTCCCATAAAACAGAACTGAATAACAGAGGGGAGCAAAACCCAGAATCCTATAATATTTTATTTACAAGAAACACACTAGAAGCTGAAAGACATGCAAAAACTACCTTTAGGTAAGGGGCTGGAGCAGAATCTATTATGCTTTGGCTTAAAAAATAGTAGGGTTGGAAATCCTGATCTCAGACAAAGCAAAAGTAAAATTAGACCTAATTAAAGGAGACAAGGAAATAAACTAAATCTTTCTAAAAAGGTACCATAGACAATGAAATATACATATATATATATATATATATATATATATGAAACATATATGCATCAAGTGGCATAGCATCCAAATTCTTAAAGGAGAAGTTAAGCGAGTTACAGATACATGACCAAACAAGAGAGAGAGCATTAAAAAATGTAAAAATTAATTTTGATTACATTAAATTTAAAAATTTTTCCATAAACAAAACCAACAGAATGAAGAGTGGAAGGAAAGGAGAAAACTTGGAAACAACCTTTACAACAAGTGTCTCTGATAAAGGCCTAATTTCTCAAATATGTAGAGAAATGAGTCAAATTTATGAGAATACAAGCCATTCCCCAATTGATGCATGATCAAAGGATATGAACAGGAAATTTTCAAATGAAGAAATCAAAGGTATCTATAGGAATATGAAAAATGCTCTGAATCTCTTTTTATTAGAGAAATGCAAATTAAGCAACTCTGAGTTACCATGTCAAACATATCAAATTGGCTAATATTACAGAAAGGAAAATGATAATGTTGAAGGTATTGGCACACTGATGCATTGTTGACAGAACTGTGAACTGAGCTGAGCATTCTGGAGAATATTTAATTTTGTACTACATTAAAATTCCTGAATCCAAGGCTGGTGTTTTATCCACTTCACCATCCAGTGACATATCCAAGGTCACATAGCTAGCTATTGTCAGAACTGGGTTTTGAATGCTGGTCTTCGACCTCCAAGTCTGATTATGTCATTCTGTTGCTCTGTCATTTATGTAGTATAGACAGATGAATTGTTGCCAGAGAAGACTAGGTCAAATCACATTTATTTAGTGTCTAAAAGTGTTCTGGGCACTGTGCTAAGTTGCTTATTTCTGAATAAATGAGGGATATATATACATATATAGATATATGAACACATATATGTATACATGTTCATGTGTATTTTTTATCTTTGGTTTTAGTCTCTGCTTGAAATAAATATTTCTAAAATATATGGATGCCTCAACAGAAAGGAAAAGTCATTGTAAATTACTGTTGGATGACTACTATTGGAGTATCACCTAAAAATGACATAAAATTCCAAAATGTCACCAATAATTCTGTAAGTGATTATTGGGATTGGCTGGCTAGATACCTTTGCAAGAATGTTCAAGAAGGGTAGGGGGGAAGAAGGAAAGTTAAATGAAAGAAAAAAAGATACACAGGAAAAATATAGTAAATCTAGACATTCATTGCTGTTTTTATTTTCTGTAAAATATCTCTCCCTAATATGCAAGTTCTCTTAAAGTTGATAAATACAAGAACTGAAAAATGATGCTAGAATATATCTCAAGACATGCCAATTCATGAAGGGTTTCCTATTTTGTTGTTATTCCCTCCTTTACCTCTGTCCTCTGTGTGTAAAACACTCCCTCCTTACCTCTTCTTCCTCTTATAATATAAGCTCCCTTCAAAGGCTTAAATCAATTAATCAACTAGAAATTACTTGAGCACTTATAATGTGCCAGCCACTATGTTAAATACTTAAGTGCTACTTCAAAAAGAAGTCGTTCCTAATCCTCCTAGCTGGAAGGCTTCTTTCATTTATCCAATCACCAGGTATGGTATTCTTTTATTGGCACACACACACACACACACACACACACACACTCCCTTTTCCTAGTAAAATGAATTTCCCTGGAGAGAAGAAAGTATTTTGTTTTCATCTATCTAGGACCTAAAAATCTATGTGACTTACCCAGGTCATACAGCTAGTATGAGTCAAAGGCAGGACTTGAATTTATGTGTTCCTTGCACTGAGGCTAGCTCTCTATCTGTTGCCTTATGCCACCTCTAAGTTAGGCCCAAGGAAGTCTATGTCTAACCCTACCATAGATCATCTCATTCACTTCCTGTGGAGCATACATCCCATATTGGAAAGTACACAGGAGCATAGAAAGATTAAGTGACTTACCCAGAGTCACACAACCAGTATATTTCAAAAGTAGAGAGCAGCCCACCTGTTCAGCATGATTATCACCTCTGCTCGCCTCTGCTATTCTCCTTCCCCTTGCTGACATGCATTTTAGGCTGTGGTGGAAGGATTGATACTCCTATTACTGTAAGTGTATATTTGTGTTTGCACTCTTACTTTTAATTTCTTTTTTTGAATTTTAAATTTTATTTGTGATATATAACTTTATTTTATACATATATAAAACAGATATAATATATACAAAGAGACATATATGACATATATAATGTAAATAGATATACCTAGATATATTCCAATATATATATATATAACAGTATTTTAATTCCTTAAATAATTGTTTTATAAATAACAAATACATATCAGTTTATATAGTTTATATGACAAATTTGTTTAAATATAATTCCTATATAAATAATACCTAAATAACTCATAAATGCACAACATATATATATATATACACATATAAATGTGTATGTGTGTGTGTGTGTTTATAAATACATGTATACCTCCTATACCCTTCCCAGCACACCCCTCACCCATCTTTCCAGACTCAACATTTTTATTTTTATTTTTTCTATTCTAATCTCTATCTCTCCCTTGCCCCCTCCCTGAGGCAGCAAATAATCTGATATAGATTATACATATATGATCATGGAAAACATCACCATATCTGTCACTTAATGAAAGAATGCAAAAAAATAGCATGCCCCAATCTTTTCCATCAATATCTATTCTTTCCCAGGAGCTGGATAATATGTTTCATCACTATTTCTTCAGGATTGACTTGGATCATTGCATTGCTGATAATAGTCAAGTCATTCACAGTTCTTTATCAAACAATATTGCTGTCTCTATGTAGAATATTCTCTTGGTTCTGCTCACTTCCCAATACATCATTTCATACATGTATTTCCAAGCTTTTTTGAAGCCCTAATTTTTTTTCAAATAATTTACATAGTATTGAGATTAATTATTCTTTAAAAGTTTGGTAGAAATTCACTTGTGAATTCCTCTGGTCCTAGATATTTCTCAAATCATTTAACTTCTTCAAAAACCCAGATGCTATACCACTTGGTGTATACATTTTAAGTATTGATATGACTTCTTTGTCCATGGTACCCCTCAGCAAAATATAGTTTCCCTCCCCATCTCCCTCAACTATATCTATTTTTGCCTCTGTTCTGTCTGAAATCATTATTGCTTCCCCTGATTTCCTTGCTCCGGACAAAGCATAATAGATCCTGCTCCAACTTACTACATTCATCCCACGTGTATCACTCTGACTCAAACATGTTCACATTTATAGTTATGATGACTAACTGTCTATATCTCTTCATGCTATTTTTCATCTGTTTATCCTTCCCATTCTGGCCCCCACCCTCTCCTTTCCCACAACTTCCTTACCTATGATCACTACCTTCCTCAATATCCCCTCCCATGTATCAGTTTCCTTCCCCCATCCATTACCACTGTCCCTATCTGAACTCCCCTATAGGGTAAAAGATTTCTATATCAAACTGAGTATTCCTATTATTCTCTCTTTGTGCCAGCTTGGATGACAGTAAGGTTTAATCTTTGACTATTTGACTATGTCCTCTATCTTCCACTCCATTATGATTATTTGTTGGTTTGTTTGTTTTATACCTATTTGTGTATGTGTGTCTGTTCATCCCAATCAGTTTCTCTCTTCCTACTTCTTCCATGAAAATTCTTCTTAGTCATTTATTTTATTTTATATGGTGTAATATCATCAATATCACCTTATGATCATACCTTCTGACTATATATATATATATATATATACTCTATATATATATACTCTTTCTTATTCTTATATTACCCTTTTTAGACTTATGAATATTATCATACCTTAAATATTACCTTATGACCACAAGATCTTTATATATGCTCCTAATTGCATTAAAAATTACTTTTACATTAAATTTATTGAGAATTACAAATGTTATTTTATCATACAGAACTAGAATTAGTGTAATCTTATTAAATTTCTTACAGTTTTTCTTTCTTGTTTCTTTTTTACCTTTTTATGTTTCACTTGAACCTTGTATTTGGAAGTCAAATTTCCCATTCAACTCTGGCCTTTTAATCATAAATGCTTTAAATTCCTCTATTTCATTAAATGTCCATTTTTCCCCAGAAAGATTATATTCAATTTTGTTGAGTATGTAATTCTTGGTTGTAAACCTAACTCCTTTTCAGTCTGGTATATTATATTCCAGGGCCCTGCAATTCTTTAATGTGGAAGCTGCTGTAAAGGGCAAAATTTAGTATGGGGAGAGTTAATTGGGTGGCTCGCCATAATATTGGGGTAAGAAAGGAAATTAACAGACTCTCTCAAAAACAAAACAGGTTTTCTTAATGGGAACAAATTTAAAACACAAGTGAGGTTAATAGAGCTAGGGACAATGAGAAAGGGAATAGGGGAGCACCCCAAACCTGCCTCCAGCCCAGCTAGCTCCAAAGAGCTAGCCTCATCTTAACAACACAAACTCACCACCACCCAGAATCTGCAGTTCCAAGGAGAACCAGCTGCACAGCGTTCCTGGCCCAGTCTGAAGGTCCACCACACCAGCATCTCTCTCTCTCTTTTGCATGTGCACATGCACACCAGTGTGAGTTCTTTCCTCCCTTCTCTCTCCTAGAAGCCCCCTCTCCCAAAGGAAACAGGGCTGTCCATACACACAGCCCCAAGCTATTTGGCTGGCAACTTTGATTGACAAAACTAACAGGCAGCTCTACAGATACAAGTTGGCTAGCTTCTGGATGCTGAAGACAGCCTGACTTGTCCTTATTATAATTTGGCCAGGCCCATGTAGGCATGCGGGTGTCCGGCATGAGGTCAGCACACACAAGGGCATGCTGGGGTTTCTAATTGTAGCCAAGGATGGGGCCAAAGAAACCCCAAATCACAATTAATTCCTTACACTGCCAAATCCTGTGTAATTCTGACTGTAGCTCCATGGTATATTAGTTATTTCTTTTTGGTTGCTTGCAATACCTTTTCTTTGATCTGTGAGTTTTGAAATTTGGCTATGATGTTCCTGGGAGTTTTCATTTTGAGATCTCTTTCAGGCAGTGATTGGTGGATTCTTTCATTGTCTATTTTGCCCTATAGTTCTAATATTTCAAGGCAATTTTCCTTGATAATTTCTTGAAAGATATTGTCAAAAAGAAAAAAAAAAGAAAGCTATTGTCCAGATTTTTGTTTTTGTTTTTTTTTCATATCTTTCAGTTAGTCCAATAATTTTTATATTATCTTTCAGGAATCTATTCTCTAGGTCAGTTGTTTTTTCGATGAGAAATTTTACATTTTCTTCAATTCTTTCTTTTCTGATTTTGTTTTACTGCATCTTGGTGTTTTATAGAGTCTCTAGTTTCCATTTATTCCATTTTAATTTTTAAAGAATTATTTTCTTCATTTACTTTTTGTAATTCCTTTTCCATTTGGCCAAATCTGTTCCTTAGGGAATTATTTTCCTCAGTAATTTTTTTTGTATTTTTATATTACTATTTTAGATTTCTTTTTCATGGTTTTGCTGCATAACTTCCAATTTTTCCTCAACCTCTCTAATTTGATTTTCAAATTCCTTTTTAAGCTCTTCCAGGGGATATTCTGAGCCAAGATGGCTGAGTGAGGAAGCAACCCACTGCAGCTCTCCCAGATTTCCCCTCTAAAGCGACCTAAAACTGCCACTGAGCTCACAGAGGAACAGGGAAACAATCTAGCAGCCTGGTGGGAATGGTCTCTCTTACCTGGATGGTAGGGAAGTAAGGTCCAGAAGCAGCAGCAACAGCAATAGCTTCAGGGCTCACAGTAGAGGCCTACAGCCAACATCTGAACCTGCTGAACAGTAGTGAAGCCCTGCCCAATCAGGTCAACAACAGATTCCCATGCCTGTGACCTCCCAACCAAGAGACTATTTCCAGAGCAAAACCAGCCCCACAGATTTAGCAGATTGCAACAAAATTACTATTCAAGGGCCTGTTAACAGAACAACAGGTTACCATAACAACCCATCAGCAGTTTGCCACCACAGGGCATGAAGATCAAAGGGATCACTTCTCCAGGGCCCCACAAAATGAGTAAAAAGAAAAATGAAAAACAACAATGAAAAAAGTTTGACTATTGAGAGCTATCTCAATAAAAGGAAATCTCAAGACACAAATATAGAGGAGGGCAGTAACAAAGTGACTACAGGTGAACCTTCAAAGAGAAGTACAAATTGGTCTCAGGCCCCAAATAAATTCTTACTTTGAATTTCAAGCGGCCCTGTTGCTAAAACAGCAACTAAGGCAATTGCTTTAATGTTTATGATAAATCAATGTGATTTCCAATTTAACAAAAGTCTTTGCCCTCTAGGAAGAGAAGGAGAAAATTTTTGTTTCCTTCAAGTTGAAGGAGCTAATTTCTGCTACCCACAACTAGAAGTAAACTCGTACCAATTCTCACCAGACTCACTATCTAGAAGGTTTTTTTTTGGATTTCTGTTTCCATTGCTATACTAGGTAAATTTGGAAAGAGGATTGCAATTTTGAAATGCTGATCCTCTACTTGCTGCAAATCTAAGACAAATAACATTAATACAGACCAATAAAGCATGGACATGTGTGAACCAAGAGCAAACAGTAGACCATATTACAACTCCTTAATGAATGGGTAGATCTAATAGAAATAGAAAAGGAAAAGTATAGAGAAACTGTGCTTGCTCTTTAGCAAATACTTATAGGGCACATGTATGAAGCAAGAGCAGAATATATATGAAATGGAAAGCAAAATTGTTATCTTCCACAAGTTAGAAATGAAGACTCCAACAACAAAGTTTTGCTTCTTTTTTTAAGCAAGGGATTAAATGCAGATTCCCTCTATCTCAAAGGAAAGAATAAGGGATTGGGAGTGAAAGGAGTGGAGTTTGAATGCTAGCTCTACCACCTGCTTCCTATGTCTTTCAATGAATCATCCCCTCAAAATCTTTGTTTCTTTAGCTTTAAAATTAGAAGGCTGTACTTGATGACCTTCATGGAGCCTTCTAGATTGTCAGATATAATCCTACAAATTGGATCACTATAGACTTCTATTGATATTTTAATCGAGTATTGTGGTTGGGTGTCTACAGATATGGAATGGTGCATGCAATTTAGCATGAAAAGGGAATGAAAGGAGGTTCCTCTTTTCTTGAGTTATATCTAAAAGACATTCCAATTACCAAACACTAAGAAAATCAAACTATTTCTGGCCATTCATTGGGTAAAAAAAAGTGGCTGAAAAGTTAAAGTAACTATTGGTGACAATGAGGGGTGATGAATATTGGCAGAATTGACCATACATTCTTTGTAGGCAAGATCACAGAATCACTGAAGATGTGAGTTGGAAGGTATCCCAGCATCCATCTATCTGCTCCCACCCATTACAAAATAATAAGCCTCTTTTAAATTTATCTGAAATTTACCATCCAGGTGATATTCAAAAAAGAATCCAAGCCTTTAAGAGGAGCTTAAATAACTGTTAGACATATATATTTTTTATTCTTTCAACAAATCTTTGCAGCAAAAATACAAGAAAAACTCTTTCCCTATCACCTAAAGTCACTTTATAATATGAAATTTTGTGATTCTGTGCAATTTCCAGTGATGGTTTACTCACTACCCTCAGAAAGAGCAGATTCTTCCTTTGGACAGATTTATTCATTGTAGTGAGCTTCCTTGTGATGAATCCTAATACGCTTCAGTAATTACCACCTGCTGGTTGTAGCCCTGATTTCTGGTCCAATCATGAACACATCTATTCCCTATTCTAGATGAAAGTTCTTGAAACATTTGAAGCCAAACTTTAGGAAGTCTCTGTTCTCCCCAGGAAACATGCTCATTTCCTTCAACCATCCCTCAAATGACAAGGTGTTTCTGACCTCTCCCTCTCCTGGTTGACCTCCTCTGGACACAGTCTATTTGTCAATGTCAATCTTGAAAAAAAAAAAAAAAGCCCAGCACTGGACAAAATGCTGCAGTTAGGAGCTGTCCAGCAGAGTTTGTATTTCCTATGATACAGACATCAACCTTCTACCTATTCAGCCCCAAAAGAGGTAAATGTGTGTTTAGCAGCAAAACCACACTATTGTTTTACATTAATCTGATGCCTAAGAATAAATTATGTTTGTTTTCACAAGTGATGGCTCTATCACAGGTCTACCAAACTTATATTTGAACATTTTTACTATTTTTGTGGGGCAATGAGGGTTAAGTGACTTGCCCAGGGTCACTCAGCTATTAGATGTCAAGTGTCTGAGGCCAGATTTGAACTCGGGTCCTCCTGAATCCAGGCCTTGTACTTGATCTACTGTGCCACCTAACTGCCCCCCAACAGTTAGACTTTTATTAACAAAAGTGAAAGATATCTCACTTTTCCCTGTTGAATTCATATTTTCATTTTGATCAAGATCTACATATATTTTAGTGACTCATTAAATATTTGCTAAACAAATGAATTAACTATTTAAATAAACAGGAACAAAAGAAAAAGCAAGAAAAGGGGAAGACAGAAGTGTATAGGTATAGAAGAAATCATTCCACCATCACATCAATATTTGGTTCTGGATATTTATCACATTCAGGTCAGGCACATCAATTTTTTTTAAATCCGTTTTAATACCAAAAGGCATTTAAAAATATTTTTGCAATTTTTTCACATTGATATTAATGTCAAATTTACATTGAAACCCATACATGGTATAGGAGAGAGAGACAGAGACAAAGACAGAAACAGACAGAGCTGGCCTCAGATGCAGCTATCAAAACACTTGAATAGCAAACGATTATGTTGTGGTGTGATGGATACAAGAGTAACTTCTGAGTAAGTCCTAGGCTCAAGTACAGCTTCTGAGATTGTGTATATGTATGTGTACAACACACACACATGCACATAAACGCATACACACATATAGATGTGTGTATATTGTGGCTTGGCGATTTGGGGGCAGGTTACTTTATCCCTCAATGCCTCTAATTTTGGATCTTCATTGATAGAGGGTACTTTCTTGCCTAGAGTTCCCTACACTTGATTAAATGGTACTTGCATATAATAATGATAACAACAACCATAATGAAAATATTAAGAATAATGGAAAGAGTTTAGATTGGAAGATAGAGTTGGCCTCAGAGCCAGTAAGGACTGGGTTCGAGTCCCATCTATGACACATATTTTCTCTACAATCCTGGACAAGTGCTTCTGTATATTATCTAAGACTTTAAATTGCAGAAAAATGCCCAGTTTCTACTGCCAGAAGAAATTTGCTGATTAGGTATTCCCTATACCATCAAAAGATCTGGTCCAAAAAAGTAAAACTGTAGATTAAAATGAATATTTGTTTTACTGGTTGTTGATCTACAATTTGGCCACAAGATACCTGTGATCATTCCTGATATTTATTGAATTTGAGAGGATGAAAATAAAATTGCTAGACAAATTTCTATACTATAATTTATCGTGCTAAAGCAGCTCCATCTTCATTTTTGATTCCCCATCTTCCACAGAGAACCAGAAAGTATTATAAAGTCTGGTCCTATGCTAGCAAAGATGGTCATGGTGGATAAATGTTCAGAGCTAAGAACTCAATCTTGTTTTAAGACTGCCATGGTCCTATTTAATGTTTAACTTTTTATCTGGCAACAAGTCATGTAAATAACTAATATCCAGCTTTTCTCTGAATAGTTCAATAAACATCATTAGACTTCATTTTATGTCAATAATATTCTAATTTGATCATTTTAATTGAACAAAATAAAGTCTTATCTAGGATAATTATAAAATGGTCAACTTCAATTGAAAATAAAGTAATCTTAGATGACATATAAGACTTTGGCCTGAATTCTTCTTTACAAGTGGCAATTCAATGTTTGTTACATCTCAAACAGTAGGCTAGATTTTCTGGTAGATCTGAAACTTTGTCTAGTATATTATCTCTGTATCATATCCTCGTTCAAAGGGCACTGGAGACATCAGGAAATCTCTCCACAACTTGGGGACTTTTCTTTCCTAGTTCAGTCTGTCTCCCTATGTGTATTGGAAAGAGTGGAAAGAGTGCTGAACTTGAAATAAGATGAAATGGAGTTGAGTTCTAACACCATTTGACAAAAGTAGATATTCTGTCTGAGCCTTGGTGTCCTCCTCTGGACTTGAGTGTCATCCCAGGGGTAATTGAAAGCAGAGTTGTAACTAGGAATCCCAGTAACTGTATTTGGTGAGGGAGGTTAGGAGAAAGAGAAATAGGGATGGTAAATCAGACTGCCACACAGTTTGGTAAAGTTAGTACAACATTAGGTGAATTTATGGCCCATCCCCTCTCCCTCATTGAACTTCTTTGACTGTTCTTTCTTATGACAGGCCCCAATTTCTCCTCAAATCTCCCTGTAGGCTTAAAGCAAAAGAGGATCATGAGGCACAAGAATAATTGTTTCCCAATCACCAAAGGCAGGTAATCCCCACCTCCCCCACCATATTATTTGCTAATGAAAAACCTTGCCTGTTCCACTCTAGTTATACCTTAGGAATGAAGACTGTGTAGGTACTTTATCCAAAAGCATTGATTCAATATCTACTTTGGACGAGGCACTGTGCAAGATTCTGAGAATATGAGCACAAAAATGAAGTGATACTCATATGGTTAGGAACACTTTGGTTAGCATTCCAGTTAGATTTCAAATTATACTAATAAATGATATAAAATAAGTTTTTGGATAATTAAGAAAATTCCCTTTTTCCTTAAAACAATTATAGGTGACATGTGCACAGCAATTTGAAGTTGTGTGTTATCTAATTTGATCCTGAAAATATCCCTGAGTGAAGTATTATGATCATTTTTATCCCTACATTGCTGATGATAAAGCTGATACTCAGCAAACTTAAATAATTTTTCTCATAACCATAAATCATTTTAAGAAGAATGATTTGAACCCATTACTTCTCTAAATACAAAATCAGTCCACTACAACTCAATATCCAATGCATCTCCAAAGTGATTATTATTGCATTTGTTGGTAAATTACATTACGATTCTAAATTTGAATCAGTCTGGAAAGCAAATGTTCCCTTGACTATAGTTTGTGCTAACCTAAACTTCTAGCCATGAACACAATTGAACTTTAAGAAAAGGTAAAGATATCTTAGGATGAAAAACTAGAAGTTACATCAGAGGGAAGCTAAAGAAACATGCATTCATCAGCATGCCGAACTAGTCCTCCTTCCAGCCTGTGCTTGAAACAATGGTGAACTCTCCTAAGCATCTCTTCCTTCCTTGCAACCTATTCCATGTTTGCAAGATTTTGTTAGGAAACTTTTTCTTTCAGCCTACAAATCCAGAGCTATGTCTAGTATACACCATTCCTGGTAAGAAACTGGCACATTCCTGGCACAGGCCAGGAGAGTGATGAACATGCCTCTCCTTAAATCATACCACCTTGCAAGAACTAAGGATTTACAAATTCCTTGAAGCATCTTGGAGAACAGCTGCTCAAACCCCTTGAAGTTTGGGACAGTGTGCCCTCTTCCCTGTAAGCAGTGCTCTACTCTAACAAAGAGTTAAAAATCAAGAAATAGGCTGGGAAAATGAGCAAACAGAAAAAATTGCTGACTCTAGAAACTTACTATGGTGACAAAGAAGATCAAAATACACTCTCAGAAGAACATAACAAATTCAAAGCTCCTAAATCCAAAGCCTCTGACATTGCCATCACTCTAGTGGAGGCCTTCATCACCTAACATTTGTACTATGTTAATAGTCTGCTAGTGGAGCTTTTCGGATTTCATTGGTATAATTATTATTATTACCCAACAATTCTCAGAACTACATATCCAGCCCCAATCACTGCTTGACCTTTAATCCCACACTGCCAGTTTGAACATTTCAAAATTGATGTCCCAGAAACATTTGAAACAGCATTTCAAAAATCAAAACTCATTATTTTCCCCTTAAACTCATTGCTCATCTAAAGTGTCTTACTTTTGTTGAAGGTTTCACCATCTTTTGAGGTCATAACCTTGACATTACCATTAACTCTTAATTCTTCCTCATTCTATTTATGCATGTAGTCTCAAACTCTTGGCATTTTTTTCCTCCATGACATTTCATGTGTCTCATTCCGTCTAGCCTCACAAACAGTTCAGATCATGCCAATTCAGATGCATCCGTAATCAGCTAGGTTATTGCAAATACCTTCTAATTGGTCTCTTTTCCTCCTGTTCCAGTCTACCTAAAGTACTATTACCAAAGGCATTTTCCCTAAGTAGACCTAGCCATGTCACTCAACTTATTTCAATGCCTTCCTATTGCCTCTGAGATCAAATACGAATGCTTATGTTTAACTTTCTAACTAAAAACTTTCTCATCTTTTTAGACCCATATAGACCGGCATTAACCTATTTTTTCCAGCTTCAATGGATAATACTCCTCTTTCCCATCCTCTGTGATCCAAACTGCTATGCCTCAAAGATAACACTGCATCTCCATTCTCCCATGTCTTTGTTTGTGCCATACCCCTTCTTGGAATGTCCTCCCTCTTTACTTTTAACTCATTGAATCCATCTTTTTCTTTAAGTCACAGCTCAAGTACCACCTTCAGTCTGAAGCCTTTCTTCCCTTCTCTTTACATATTTTGTTTCAATTCTATTTATATGTATTTTATCTAGAATTATGTAAGTTCCTTGTGAATAGGAATTCTTTAGTAGTAGTAAATAATTAATTTAGCACTTATGTGCAAGTTACTATATTAAGTGTTTACAACTATTATTTCATTTGATTCTCACAATAATCCTGAGAGTTAGGTGTTATTATTATCCCCTTTTTATAGAATAGGAAACTGGAGTGAACAGAGCTTAAGTGACTTATCAAAGTCATATGGCTAGCATCTGAGAGTGGATTTTAATTAAGGTCTTCCCAACTCCAGACTCAGTATTCTATCCACTGTGTCACCTTGTTGCTCTTGTTGTGAATTTGTTTACCTAGTGTATAGCACAATCCTATTGTAAAGAAAGAATAAGGGCCTAAAATTCTAGCTATGGTGTCTAAAATCTAATGAGTAGTCTCTTTAAATTAGAAGCTTTAGCAAGAGTTTAGACTTCTAAGTATTTATTAAAGTATAGTAGGGGTTAAAAAAGAGAAACACATGGATAAAGTATGAGATTTGTCTGCCCTCCCTATCCTGCCTGTCTCTGCTGCCAAGCCCTCATCTGGCCATGAAAAGCCTCACTCCTCCCAGAAGCCTCCTGTGAAACAGGAAACAGGGTCATCCACACATGCACAGCTCCAAGCTAATTTGATGGTAGCACTGATTGACAGGACCCACAGGGCAGCAAACATCACTTCCAGATGCTAAAGTCACATGGTTTCTTTTCAGGCCAGAGCTCACAATCTCCCTCCCAGCAGGGGGTGTCATTCCAATTCTCACAGTCCCCCCTGTGCTTTTCCTCACATAAAGCAATAATGTTACAAACACCTATGACTAACAAAATAAAGAGAATGAAAAGAGAACAAGAAACTGAGTGATGCATTGACAAAGGTTAAAGGGGGCACTCCCCTATTAGCAGGTAGACATCACAAACAGAAAAACTAAAGGGGGCACTCCTCTTTACTATGTGGACATTATAAACAGTATATACAATGTGCAAAAGGAAAACAGGAAAATTTCCATTTATGTCTTTGGAAGTTTTTTCTCAGATGATTCTTGGGATGTCCTCTGGGCGTAGTTGTGGAATGTCTTTTCAGGTGTAGATGTGTGGATGCTGGTAATTAGCCAGGAAAATTTCCTACAAAATTGAGCTTAACACAACTTTAAATAGTGTTGCCAATAATCAAATCAAACAATGAGAGTCCTCAAAAAAAAATCATGTCTAAGGAAATTCAGAATCTTAGTTGTCACAGAAGAAATGTGGAACATTCCCTAACATGATTGTGTTTTCTAGATGAAATAGCATTTTAGTCCCTCTGACCTCTATTTATAATAATCATCAGTTGTGTAATTTAGCTCAAATTAACTTCTCTAATGGGACCCAAAAATCAAGGATCAAATGCTGTTGACATAAAGAGGAAAATCTCTGCAAAATTTGGAAGAAAAGCAAACAAATAAAATAATGAAATCTTGATTCCATCACCTACATATTACAGTTGATTTTCTCTTAAACTGAATTATCTTAACTTTCCTCAATTTACAAAGTGGGAAACTAATACTATTATCTTTGGAAAGGACTTCTAATATCAGTTGCCATGCAACCAATATATTCATCTTTAAACTGTTTAGACATGCATTCTTAAAATATGTCAAGCAAGTGAATGAATGAATTGTTCTACAATACTTACCAGGAATCAATTCATCTAAAAGCAATAACTTTTTAATGAGCTCTTTTCTGATTCACCAGCTGTTAACTCCTTTTGCTCTCCCACACTACTAGATGCAAGGATAGATAGAAATAGCGACAGAGACAGATAGATGAGATGTAGATATAGATGTGTATATAAATGTGATTGTGGATGTGGATGTGGATGTGTCTATAGAGATCGAGATGGAGATAGAGATAGGATACATCTATATCCCTAATACAATGTAAACTCCTCAAAGGTAATTATGTTTTTATTTTGTTCTATCTTCCCTCTAGTAAAGTGCCCTCAAATGGTAGGTACTTAATAAATGCTTGCTGATTTCTTTGTTGACTGAGTGAAGTTAGTCAATAGATACTCAATAAGCACCTATTTTGTGCTAGGCACTGTGCTGAGTCTGGGGATACAATAAGATAAAAGACAACCCCTGCTCTCCTCTCAAAGAGCTTACAATCTAATGGAAAAACAAAATGAAAACAATTATATACAAAGAAGATATAATAGAGAATAAATTATAAAATATCAGAGGGAAGACAATGAAAACAAGATGAATGGGAAAGCCTTCTTGCAGAAGGTGAGAGTTTAGTTGAGATAGGGAAAAAAGCCATGGATGTCAGGAGACAGAGATGAGGGAGGATAAAATTCTAGGTATGAGACATGCCAATAAAAATGCATGGAGTTCCATGATGGAGAGTTATATGCGAGGAATCACAAGGAGGCCAGTGTCACCGGATTTTAGAATATATGGAGAGCAGCTAGGGGGCACAATGGATAAAGCACCAGCCCTATGTGTGACCCTGGGCAAGTCACTTAACCCTATGGGGTTTGGGGCAATGAAGGTTAAGTGACTTGCCCATGGTCACTTATTTCCCTCCACATACATATGTATATTTATGTGTGTGTGTGTGTGTATATATATATATATGTGTGTGTGTGTGTGTGTGTGTGTGTGTGTGTGTATGTGTATGTGTATATATATATGTATATATATATATATATATGTGTATATATATATATATATATATATATATATATATATATGGAAATAAGCTGTAAGAAGACTAGAAAGGTAATAAAAATGGAACAGCTTATTAAAAGCACCGAAAGGAAAGTTCTGAAGAGGAGGGTGTTTGGGGTTAAATATAATGAGTTCAATTTTGGAAATATTGAGTCTATGAAACCTTCAACTCAAGATGCCTATTAGGAAGTTT
This sequence comes from Dromiciops gliroides, assembly GCF_019393635.1. NCBI lineage: Eukaryota > Metazoa > Chordata > Mammalia > Microbiotheria > Microbiotheriidae > Dromiciops > Dromiciops gliroides. The sequence goes on from NC_057863.1 coordinate 25,767,387, forward strand.
GGAAATGTGAGGCCACAAATTAAGATGGGGGTTAAAACTAGATAAATTCTATCTGAAAACTATTAGTAAAGAGCTGATAATTGAATCCAGGGAAGCTGATGAGATGAGCAATTATGAGAGGAGTGAAATAATATATACTATACCACCATCCCTTAATTTTCTTTAGATATTACAGATTTCCAAAGGGAGCTAGGCAGCACAGATAGAGTGCTGGATCTAGTCAGGATGAACTGAATTCAAATCCAACTTCATAAGCTTAATAGCTAAGTGACCCTGGGAAATTTACTTAACCTGCCTGCCACAATTTCCTCAACCATGGGATGAGGATTATGGCAGCATATACCTTGAAGCACTGTTTTGAGGATCAAATGAAACAATATTATTAAAGAGCTTAAATATAGTGCCTATCACATAGTCGATTCAACACATTTTTTTTTAAATTTCTGATTTCAATGGAGAAGTATTTGTTTCTTTTTCTCTTAGATGTTCAAAGCTTCTGTACTTTCTCGTCTTATTCAGGTTTTTTGTTATATATTTAGGTTTACTCTTTCCCATATGTAAATGATATTCCAAAATATTAATATGCAATGTTTTTAAACAAAGGTTCCTCTTGAGGGAAATCAGTGTGTCATAAAAGTTCGAATACTTTTTTGGAGTTAGGAAGAACTATGTTGGAATGTCCCTTCTGATGGCTACTAGATAAATGATCAAGGACAAATCATTTTATAATTCTCCATTTTCTCTCTTGGAAATGGGACACTAAAATACCTGTAGCATCCACCTCACAAGATTTTTGTGGGGCTCAAATGAGATAATATGTTTACATCTCTCTGTGAACACCATGTTGCTATATTAATAACATTTTTCTTCTTTCCACAGTTTTATCTTAATATTTTCCTATGTTGTTTTAGATAAAATGACAAGAATGTTCTGTTCATTAACTTTTACATTAGCAATCAATGTGACTAATGGTTTACTTTCTGATGTGGGTATCCTTAAAGAATAGCAACCATTTATATTCGTTTTTACATTTTAAAATGTAATTTAAATTGAAAAAAGATTAACTGAAGGAAAGGACATTTACTATTGGACTTTGATAATCTTATCAAAGTGGACCATGTTGGTTATCAAATTGTGTGGCCTATAGATAAGTCTTTTAGGAGTAAGGTGATTTTTTAAAAAAATGAGAGTTGATTATTCCATTTGTTTCATTTACCCTGGTTTTTTTTGTTTGTTTTTTGTTTGGGTTTTTTTGCGGGGCAATGGGGGTTAAGTGACTTGCCCAGGGTCACACAGCTAGTTAAGTGTCAAGTGTCTGAGGCTGGATTTGAACTCAGGTACTCATGAATCCAGGGCCGGTGCTTTATACACTGCACTACCTAGCTGTCCCCCCCTACCCTGTTTTATTGAAAATTGTGTACACACACACACACGTGTATATATATATATATATATATATATATATATATATATATATACACACACACACACACACACACACACACAGATATGTGTGTGTGTGTGAAATATGAAATTGAATGGATTTGGTTTTGTCTGTTTGGTTTTTGTGGAGAGGTAGGTATCTCCTAGCATTTTTTACTACATCAGTGTAAGGAATTTCAGTGAAGAAGCAGTTTCTACAAATGCAACTTCTCTGAATCTTCATCTTAGGGACGTATCTGTGGCACTGAGATGTTAAGTGGCTTTCCCCTGGTCATAGAGCACAGGATTATTACTTCAATAAATTATTCAATTAATAAATATCTATTATATGCCAAAATCTCTGTTAGTCTCAGAGGACAAAAATGAAACAGCCACTAACCTCAAGGAATAAACATTCTCTTAGGGTTAATGAAACAATGGTAGCTCTCATGTAAGCATCTAAGTATCAACATTAATTTACAGTTTTATTCCTGAAAGTCAAGATGACCAGAAATTAAAATCCTTCCCCAGATATTTCTAAGCTGTGATCATAGGCAAGTCACTAAATCTCTTAGACTCAGTTTCTAAATATGTCAAATCAGGATTAAATATATTTATTGTAACTACTTCAGAGCCTTATAAGCCTTAAAAGAGACAATGTGGATGAAGTGTTTTCCAAACTTCAAAATCTTATTAGAATAGTCCCAAAATTCTTAATCTATTTAAGATTTTAAAAGTTTAAACAGCATTTTTGGTAGACCCTGTATGAGTTCCTAGTTATGTGATTGGAATATATTATACAAAAAGAATAGACACATGAATAATTCTTTGAGAACATGTTTAATTGTCAGAAATTCATTCTTGGATTTTGTCTGAAGTAATTCTATCAAAATTGAAACTCAGGCACCAAAGAAAATATGAACTGCTTTCTTTTAAAACCCAGTCCTAACTTTATACTTGACAAGTGTAAACTACAAGGAACATATAAAATCAGAAAAGCTTATTTCATGAAACTATCTGTCTGTCAGCTTTGGGATTATCAAAACATGATTTTTTAATCATTTTCATCTACTTTGGAATCTTTCAACTTTGATAATCCTTTTTGACAATAAAATGAGTATAATACAATGAAATACAGGTTATGGTTCAATACATAAACCATAGGGAGTCTCCACTTTGTAACATTTCTGATTTCACACTAACATGATTAAAACTTCCTTGATAACAAGATAAAATATTTTATGGGTAAAGTGGTTTTTAGAATTATTTTGGTCACACACATTTTTCTGTGTGTACACACACATACATGTATACACAAACTTAGAGATGCACATACATGTGTTTATATATTTGCATACATATACATATATAAATACATATATATGCTTGTATACTTTTATCAGGGATACATAATAGAAAATTTTTTCTTCCAAGCACTATCTTTTATATTCATTCTAACTATGTTGAATGTGCATAAAGTATTAAAATAATATGGAATCAATACCTCCTATTTTTCCTTTATTATTTTTCTGGCTTTTAACTAGTTATATTTTCCCTTATCATACTTGTAAATGATAATTCCTTCCATTTTCTTCTTTTTATATGTAAATTATATACAAATATAAGTATTATATAAATTAATAAAATGACTATATTTGTAACCAGAATAGTCTAGAGGAGAAAGAGTAGAAAGGCATGGTACTACACTAGAAAGTCCTGTACCATGCTGGCTCAGGATACAGATATACAGTGGTCTGTGGAGTTGTCAATTCTATACTTTCAAGTTGGGAGAGTCAGAAGTGAAGATTATGTGCATGTATATAGAGTCCCACACCGATATAAACTATAAATGCATTTAGCCTAACCAACAAGGTTAATTCAGTGTGATAGAGGGGAGGGGAAGCAAGGGGAGAGGAGAAGAGAGGAGAAGAGAGGAGTTTCATGTCATGATGAGACATCACTATAAAACTAGTGAAATAGTAGAAAATTAATGTAAAGACAAAATAATATCAGAAGAAGTAATTGTGAAGAAAACTTAAAATAGAAAACCTGTAGTTATAAACAGAATTTGATATAGACAGAGTAGATATACAGATCTAAAGATGGGGAAAAAAACATCTAAAGCCACCTGAAGACTGTGAACACAAGTTACATATAGGAAATTAGGTTTAGGGGCAGCTAGGTGGCTCAGTGGATAAAGCACTGGCCCTGGATTCAGGTAGGACCTGAGTTCAAATCCGGCCTCACACACTTGACACACTAGCTGTGTGACCCTGCGCAAGTCACTTAACTCTCATTGCCCTTAGGGGTGGGGGGGAAGCTAGGCACAACTTTACCAGCTATCCTTTGCTATTTCATTTCTCTGATCTGCTTCAGTACTCTGAAATTCTAGGTCTCAAAGCTGAACATGGAAATATCAGAATTGTGGAATATTATAATCTGCTTTTATCCTCTCCTTCTATTCTTGTTGTCATAGGAGGGATTTAATATTTTCTTTTCAAATCAAATTCTCCATAAATAGAAAGTTATTTTTTAGATGCACACATTGGATTTTGATGAAAAATTTCCTAAGAGTAGCCAGTCTATAGTTTCACTGTGCATTTGGGTTTAATAAACACTTCTTCCTTTATCTAGGAAAGATGTGTGTGTGTGTGTAATTAATGAAGGATGGAAGCAAATTATGAAAATATACTAGAACAACTTCTGAGGTCCCTGAGTTCAGAATGCTATTTTTGTAGAGAAAATTACCTAAAATAAACCACAAAATCCTTGTTAACAATATAACCTGCTTAATTGTAGGCAGACACAAGTCATGGACTGAGACAGTTCACGATATATCAGCATTTTGTGTTACTAAAAGGAAAATGAAGACATGCATAGGATTTACATATGCTTTAGTATATCACCAATGAATATTTTCATCCAGATATTAGTGTAACATATTTTCTGAACTAAATATATCATTTGCAAAATAATGTGGACAGTTCATGAAGTGAAAGGGAGGAATGACAGATAGACATCTCAAAGATTTCACTGGTGTCCATTCAATGTTAAAACACCTAAAGGATACTCTTTAGCAGCTTGGGAGGGTTCTTACAAGGCCCAGAAATAGAATCACTTTTGAAAAAAAAAAAGGCATTGATCAGTTTCCATTTGTACTTTGGAAAGAGTAATCTTATCAATGAAATAACAGCTCCCTCGAAGTACAGTTTCTGGTTAATGGTTTGCATTTACATTAGCTTAGTTTATGAAATTTATAGATAGGAACTTTATCCAAACTTTCACTGTTGTACTTTGTAACTCTCAAGGAAATGTTCAGGAATAATAAAACTAGTGAAATACAATTAAGGAAGGTTTTGATGTAGTTTATTGGCCAAAAAACTTGTCATAGATCTCATTTCATGATATTTAACTCCATATTCAACAGCAGGAATCAGTACTACAGAATAATTAATAAAATTACATGTCAAAGCTTATATTCATCTTTTCCATAATCTTTTGACTCACCTGAAAATTTATAAGACAAATAAGGAAATGTTCTGGATACCTCCTTATTTTTTTTATTCCAATTCTATCACTCACATCATGGCAAACAAGACTGTGTCATTAGACATCTGTAGTACGAATGAGTTTATATATAATCTGATAATTGATCTATAACTAAAGTATTCTCCTAAAGGTAATAACTAAAAGCCAAACAATCAGGTTTATGCTCCCTTGATGCATCTACCACTAGTTTTGTTTTGTTTTACCTCTCCCATAGACATCACTGTGACAAAATGAAAATATTATCATAAACATTTTGTTTTCATCATCATCAGTCTTGTTATTGCTGATAATGAAACAAACCTACCTAAAATTTCTACACTTATTCTCAAAAATATCATCATGAAAATAGGTTCGCTTTTCTTATTAATGTATCATCTTGGCTAAGACAGTATTAAAAATGTGGTACAGGACTGTTAGGTGGCACAGTAGATAATGGAATATCCCTGGATTCAGGAGGACCTGAGTTAAAATACGACCTCAGGACCTTGACACTTACTAACTGTGTGACCCTGGGGAAGTCACTTAACCCTCATGGCCCTGCAAAAAACTAAAAACAAAAATAAAAACAAACAAATAAACAAAAGAATATGGTACAGTGTGTGTGCCAAGATAATGGAATGTGGTAGATAATCTCCCTGGCTCTAGCAAAGACTGACTCAAATACCAAACTAGCTTGCTGCTCAGCTAACTCAAAGAGCTGCCCTCACTTCCACTCACCACCTGGGGTCCATAGTTTTTCATTGAGAGTCAGCTGTGCAGTCCCTCTCCAGTTCACTCTAGAAGCTCTCTCACCCCAGAATGAATGTCTCTTCCCTTCCTAGTTCCTCCTCTCTCCCTCCCCCAAAGGGGAGGTCCTTCAAGCTGATTGATTGAGAGTGGTATCTTGCTGACTTCAGTAGTACACAAACGCGTCACTCAGGACTGGCCAGGTGTGGCCTCCATCCAATCACCCTTAAGTGGGTTCTTAGTCAGTTTCTCATTCTCACCCATTTCAAACAATACTAAGTCAATCAGGTGGGGCCCCTGGGCATCTGCCAAATTCCATTATTTTCTCACAAAGGTAACACTGCTTTAAATCTGTGAGTCCATAAAAGGTCTGTGAGACAATTATATATTCCTTATAAACTCCTATAATTGTATTCCATTTGTGTTCCTATACTTGTGTCTCAGTATTTTCTAGAAGTAGTTCTCAACAAGAAGAGTTTTCCCTTAATAATAATAAAAACCCCAATGTCACATGATATTTTATCCATCCCTTGCATATTGACTGATATTTGCCAGGATATTCTGTTTGAGGTGAGACTTAAAAGTATGCAAATGGGTTTGCTCTGTAAGGGACAACGGGGAAAAGAGGACCATGGAGCAATACTTGTAGAATGCCTTTTTATGAATCACAAGGAAAAAAGAGTGTAAATATGATCAAAACTGTGCTACGCACCTTTTTATCAGGTCACGGCAAGACTTAATCTATCCAGATTCATATGACAAACCATATTATAACAACCTCTGCTTCACTCATTGAAAAGTAATTTTTGGTCAGTCCACAAGTACTCTGTTTATGATATAATAACAGCTAGATACTAAGAAGCAGGACTTTTTCACATGATAGGACACCACTTTGACTACTGTTGACATGTAGGATGTAACAAGACTACTGAAATCATTCAGAAGTTAAAAAAAGCATTTGGTGTATATAGTATTTATTTCTTAGTTTTTGGTGATTGCAATCAATTCAGGGCTGCGGGGGTTTTTAATTTGGAAATGAGCTACTGTGTTCATTGGACCATTTGTAAAATAATGAGATGAAAGAGCCAAAGTTCTAGAAGGTGATAGACTAGTGGAGGTGTTGTTCTTGGAGCTAAGTCACCTAAGTGCATGTCAGGGAGGGGCTTCCATCTACTCATTTGACTACAAACTCCTCTCTGCTTATCAGTTCCTTCATCTTACAGATGAGGGGATTTGACTTGAACATCTTTAAGATCCCTTCCAGATCTGGTATTCTAAGAATCAAACAATCACAATTGGTGTGCCAATTAATACCTTTCTCTTAAAATAAACATGTAATATTTTGTAGTAGCAATTGCTAAGTAGAACTTTGGAGGCTTGAAAAGATCAGGGAGCTCTGCAAGGTGTCATATTTCTTCCTAGGAACTTCTTTGTGCATTGGGTAAGTTAATTGTATATGGTCCTGATTCCAGTTCTAAATATGTTATCCTATGTATAGAATAGAAACAGAACAATTGACCTAGAACTTTTGAAAAATTTACAGATTGACTGAATCTAAAAAGTGGAATAATCCTTGGAAATGATTTAGTCCAACCCAGATATAAAGAAGAATCACATCTTCCCCGTCGTTATATAATAATCATCCAGCCTTTTTAATCACAGAAAGTTTCATTTCTTGAGAAGAGGATCACCTCTCTGTAGTCAATGGTCAACACCCTTTCATCATCCTCCGTGAAGGTTCCTGTCATTTCAAGTTGTGGAAAATACAGGGAAATTGAATGTAAGGGCTATTTTGTCTGCATTAGGGTGAGCTCATGATTCAGTGCTATACTCCAATTATATATCTTCCACATAGAGAATATTTTTCAAAAAGGACATGAAGATACTGATGATGGACAAACTGAATAGCACAAATTCAGAAAGTATTTATTGAATACCTGCCTACAATGTCCACTTGTGAAAAAATATCTAGTGGAATTACTCGTAGATCTGATCTTGCCCCATGCCCTTCAATATTTGTTATGAATAACTTCAATAAATGAAAGAATGCATAGATGGCATGCCAATCAAAGGTACTGATGGCATAAATCTGGCAAGAGTGGCGAAGCAGTATCTAAAAGACTACTACAGTTGAAAAGTCTGGGCCATCTCTAGTAACATAAAATGTAGACCAATGGATCAATGAATCAGAAAAGAAATTCATGCATATGGTCCCTCTAATGACACAGATTAAAACATACATACAAAAAATGTATGTGTATGCATATGCATATGCACATATATGTATATGCATAGCTATCTGTATAATATTTTTATGTCTATGATGTATATGTATATGTGTGTGCCCATCAAATGCACTTCTTATTTATGCTCTCCCATATGTTTTCCAGAGCTAAATGTATTCATTATACTAGTTGATTACCAAATATCTATCTCAGAAATACAGAATGGTAGAGGCATAGAACGGGATGTTGCATTAAAAATATCTTTGAATTTTAGTATTTTTTTCAATATAAATTTATCACAACAGATTTAACTGTGTAATAAACATGGATAGGTAAAGACGGGAAATATGAGAAGCTCCTCTTTACTACAGAATAGGAAAATTCATACATTTACATAGTGATATTATTGAATCTGTTTAGTTCTCGTTTTGCTTTGGTTTTGCCTGAAGAAGTTTGTTCAATTTCTCTGTCTCTGTCTGTCTATCTTTATCTTTCTGCGCGTTTGTATGTGTGTGTGTGTGTGTGTGTGTGTGTGTGTGTGTGTGTGTGTGTGTGTGTGAGATGATGATCATGACAAGGAGGAAACCTACAGTGTATACCTGGATCATGAAAACAACAGTGTCTGTGCATGGTGGGGGGAACCAGTTTGAAAAGTCAGATGTTAGTTCACTGTTCCCATTTGATGGATAATTATTTTGCTTAACTAATTCTATTACTGGAATGAGATTTCCCATTTAATACACACTTTATCTTAATATTTAGATAATTAGTTTTTTAAACTAAATTATATTTATTTATTGTTACATTTTAAGTTCTAAATTGTCTTTCTTCACTTCCTCCCCACCTCACACTAGAGAAGTATTAGGTTTTTCTAGGTACCGGTACTAATTACTGAAAATCAAATTCCATTTCTTGCCTCCCTCAATACTTTTTGGCCATTTCTTCCTAAACATATTATCATGCCATACATATTTGACTTTCCTCTGTTCATACTAATTTACTTCTTGAGTTTATATACCCTTTTCACTATCAGGGGAAAAATTATAAACCCAATGGTCATTTTGAGGCTCTTAATTTAGGAGCTTGTCAGTTTCACAAAGCTCTTTTTGTAAAGAGGTTTTAAAAGTATGCCTCCTACTTTGACTTCACATATAGAAGGATAAGCTGATGAAAAATAAATGGAACCCACAAATGAAAAAAAAAATTATTCTTTTGAATCTTTTGAAATGCTTTGACTTTTCTTGATGCTGAGTGAATATTTGCTGAATTAGATATTTGTGCTGGATTTGGATTTAGCAAGATCCTACCTCAAATCCTAGCTCAGTCATTTACTTACTATTTATGTGGCCCTAAAAATTCATTTTATCTCGATGGGGCTTAGTTTTCTCATGATTAAGGACTATAAAATAAGGGGCTTGGATTTGATGATATCTAAAGGTTAATTCCAGCTCTAAATGTATGATTTTTATGACCACAAGTTTCTAATAGGATATACACCAAATCATTCAGAATTACTGTAGCTTTCATAGCTATAGAAAACCTTTGAATTAATCTAGTCAAACATCCTCATTTGGGATAGGAAACTTGAGGCACAGAGTGGAGCAAATGATTTAGCCACAGTCATACAGAGAATAAGTAGGAGATCTAGCATTTTTAACTCAGAACTAAGAATGCTAAAAGCATATATTGAGTTGGAAGTGACCCTTTTATTCCTACTAGTAATCACATTCTCAACCTCAAAAAGACAACTTACAAATGCTTGTGATAGAGTATGAGGAGAAACAAATAAGATAGTATGGAAGACTGTTCACTTGCCCTATCTCTGCAAAGAAGGACTCATAAAATCCATTATTCAGCACTAATCTCCCTCTTGAGCTCTTCTTCTCCGTTACCAATGAATGAATGAATGCCACCCAATTAGGTGTCCTATAGAAAATTTCAAATTCAACATGTCTCAAGTGGAACTGATTGTCTTCTATCCTAACATTTTCTCTCTCCAAACTTCTCTATCTCTGATAAACACTCCCCTATCTTTCTAATCATAAAGGTTCATGTAATTAATTGTCAATTCTTCATCTTCCCTCTTTTAAGAAAATAAAATTAGTTTTGTGTGATGAGTTATCTTTCTCAATGCCATATTTGTTTGTTTGTCTTTATGTGATAATCAGCAATATTTCCAGGCTTCCCAGTTATTCAATTTTTAAAATTATCGTTCACTGTATTTATGCCTAGAGATTTGACTGGGATGAAAGTCTTCCCTTGAACTTTTCCTTTCCATATCTTATAGCAGCTCCAGAAGCAAAGTTGGGATTATTCATTGTCAGCCAAGGAGGCAAGGTAGTGATTGAAATCATAGAACTAGGAGGTCTCCTGTTATCTGTCTCTTCAACTACCTGACCTTAGTGGTACTGTCACATATGAAGGATAAAGACACAAAATGTTTTATGTAGTAGTGGAAATAGTATCCACAGTATTTAGAGTTGGAGTAAAAATGACAATCATATAACAATCTTGACTTTACAAATCATTTTATTTGAATGTGCCAAACACCCCAGGAAGTAACAAATGCAAAATTTCTTATCCTATTTTATAGATGAGGAAACTAAAACTCAGAGATGCTAATTGATTTATTTATAGCCAGACAAATAGTGCATCTGTCATGGAAACAATAACCTAACCCCACTCTCCAAGCTTCCAAAAGTTAGGCTAGTCCTTTCTTGCAAGGTAATGAAATTAACCTAGATATTCAAATGGTTTGGGGTACTCAGGCTTAAACCATTGATATAGAATCCTACTACCCTACAAAATAGCCAGGATGAGGGTAGCTTGAACTCTCCCTCTAAGTCTTAAGATGCTGGAAATGCAGAATGACCAGGATGTATGGGGCATTCAGGGAGAAAGAGCACCTCTGGAATGAGGGCTTGCTAAGTCTTCTTCGTGTTGCTCATCTAACTTTGGTGTCTATCTTCACCCAACTCTTACCTGGGCTCCAGAAAGCTATAGTATGTGCAATGGCCACAATCCTACCTCACCCCCAACCTTCTCAGCTATTAGGTTAGATCAGGTTGAGGCTAGGCAACAGGCTTCAGCCCTGTTGGTGAGTTAGGGTGATATCTATCACAAGCATGTAAAGACTTTCCCTGGTGGAATGGGAGAATAAGAACAACTTGTTCCATGAGACATGAAAGTGACTAAAGCAGACATTAGAGAGATTTGGGTCAGCCATTGAATTTGCCAAGATCCTGGATCCTGGGCAATCATGAAGAATTTTGTCTTTCCACTGGACTCAGGAAGAGAGAGTGAGGTTGAGGAATTTGAACAACTCTGCCTCCCTTAAATCCAATTCACATGCAAGTCAAGACATCACCAGTGATGTCAATGGTTCTCTTCAGAAATGAAGGATGAAAAACAACAAGCATAAAGACCAACATTAGGAAAGGAGAGAGATTTATTCAGGTGAATCTAGGCTATATCATGGGTGAGCATCTCTCTGTTACTTAGAATATCCTTCTCCTGCAATAGCTAAGTGTCTTCTTGTGTTCTCATTTTTGGCCTAAATTAGCAAGAGATGGATCTGAGTTAGGCTGTGTCCCCCAAATCAGAGCTTCTTGGTTGTTCTTCAAAACTTTGTCTGATAGACATTTGCTTGTGAATTAGATTTTGTCAATTCAAATAGAAAATATAGGCTAGCCCCTGTTGTGTTGCATTATGTTATCTGTGTCTATGCCATGGCCTTAGTTACTCTTTTTATCTCTGCCTTTTCAAGTCATTGCTTCTGATGTTGGCTTAAAATGAGGTGGCATGCCTGTGATTATATGGAAATTAAAGTTTCATCTTTATCATTATCCAATTGTAAGAGTGCTGTCCTGGAGGTCTGGAAATATGAACATTTAGCTTTCACTGCTGGGGCTGATAGTGACCCCATGTATGATCTTTGGCAAATCACTTATCCTAGTTTGTGAAATCAGTGGAGTCGACAAAGTGACCTTTAAGATCCATTTTACCTCTAGGACTCTCTGATTTAATTATACATGGCTAAAATGAGAGGAACATAATATATACTTGTAGTAGAGTACAACCAAAGGTATGGTTTGGAAAAAATATCCTGTTGCTAATTATCTCACTCTACTATTCTTTGTATACTTTCCATTCCTGTCTTGTGAATGACTCATAAACATATTGGTGTAATCTCTTGAACTATGTTTCTGAATGGATGCAGGTTTACAATTCAATTTAATTCAACAAGCGTTTGTGAAGGGTATGCCTTGTTCAAATCAGAGGGCTACATGTTGGAGATATAAAATTCCTTCAAAGAATTCACATGTTATGTAGGGGGTAGGGAAGAATAGAGGTAAATGGGGAACAACATGAATACCAGTAAATAAGTAGAATAGTTTTTCAGGTCACACAAATGCAAGGATGATTTAAGAGAATGAAGTACCCCAGACACCACACTAAATACATAAGAACTAATATTTACAGATACCTAAAGATTTACAAAGGTCTTTCCTCAGAACAACTCTATGCAGTACAAAAAATACTTTCACTGTTCTTAAAACGTGGAAACTAAGATCCACAGAAACAAAGTGACTCATGCTATTCCCAAGGCTAATGTTTCAGAGACAGAAGTAAAACCTTGATTCCTTCCTTCCTTCCTTCCTTCCTTCCTTCCTTCCTTCTTATTCTTCCTTCCTCTCCTTTCTCTCCACCTCCTCTTTCTTCATCTTTATCATTAAAGGATTTAATTAATGTAAGGAATTAATTGTGATTTGGGGTTTCCATGACCACATCTTTGCTTCATTATGTTCAGACCAAAAAGACATAATCTTGAAAAGCTATGCCACATTAGTGTCCAGAAGCTGGCTGGCTTGCAGCTGTAGAGCTGCCTGTTATTTCTGTCAATCAAAGCTACCAGCAAATTAGCTTGGGGCTGTGTTTTTGTGGACCGCCTTGTTTCTCTTTTTGCAGGAGGTTTCCAGAGGAAGCCCGGGAGGAGAGCACTCATTTTGGGTTTTTGTTTTGTTTTGTTTTTTCCCCGGGAGTGACTGCACAGTGGATTCTCCTTGGAGCTGCAGATTCCAGGTGGTGGTGAGTGTGTTGTTGAAGCAATGCTAGCTCTTTGGGGCTAGCTGAGCTGGAGGCAGGTTTGGGGTGCTTAGGGCCTTTTTACCCTAGAGATTTAGATATATTTTCCCTTTCTCTACCCCCTTTCTCATTGTCCCTGGATCTATTAACTTTACCTGTGTTGTAGATTTGTCCCCATTAATAAAACCTGTTTTGTTTGTTGAAAAGAGTCTGTTAATCTCCTTTCTTACTTCAGTATTACAATGAGCCACCCAATTAACTCTCCCCATACTAAATTTGGCCCTTATACATCTTTTTTCCTCCCATAATCCTCTGTTGAGACAAGCAATGATATGCATTCTACCTACATTGCTCAGGGGTACATATCACAGTAATTTTTCAGAGGTACCCTGCCTGTATTTCCAGGGACTGATACCCTAATTCTCCTATATTCCTGAACATTATTTTCCCATCTACTAACTATAATACATTAAATAATAAACATCTCACTATAAACCTATGGATGTTAAAAGGCATCCTATTGTTGTCCCTCTTTTATTGTTCATTTTTAAGAATGAGGTCAAATGTGTACTCAAAGAGAATTCACCCTCATAGGAAGATTTACTTTCTTCAGTGGGGCACCCCAGGACCTTTTAGTAGAAAGCCAAATAAATTCCTTTTATTAACAGCAAACATACACATTAAGCTCTGAGAATTTATACACTATGGACTAGTAAGGGAACAATATGCACACACAGAAACTCCACCTTAAAATGCCCACTTTTGTTGAGGTGGTAATTAACTCTGAGTTATTTTAAGGGAAAGGAAGGCTCTTATACACCCAATCAATATCAATCTAAAATTGAAGAAGGATATGGGGTGTTGAGTGAGTCAGATTTTGAAGGAATCCCAAATGCAATGAAATAACTAATAATATTCTAATAGTCTGACAGGTTTGTACAATCCCTTTCTCTTCAGTTCCTAAAGAGTTCCCTTTCAATCAATCTATTGATCAACAAAAAAACCTAACTTGCTATGTGCAAGGCATTGTGGTAAGCTCTAGAGATGCGAAAATGAAAATGATATATTCCTTGTCCTTAAGAAGCTTACATTTTTAAGGGGATACAATTTGTGTATATATAAGTAGGTACAAAATAGCAATACTTGCTTAGTTCAAAATAATTCTGAGCAAGAAGAGACATCATTATTGACTGGGTTCACTGGGAAGAATGGCCCCTGTTTTACTCTGTTTTTTTGGGTTTTTTTGGTGGGGCAATGAGAGTTAAGTGACTTACCCAGGGTCACACAGCTAGTAAGTGCCAAGTGTCTGAGGCCAGATTTGAATTCAGGTCCTCCTGAATCCAGGGCCAGTGCTTTATCCACTATAGCACCACCTACCTGCCCCTCTGCTTCACCTTTTTAAAAGGTATGTACAACATTGACCCATCTCTAAGATTTAGGTTTTTCTCCTGTATTTTACAATAGAAAGGGATCTAGGTCTGAACTCTTGTTTCTCCCTTTGACAATTCCTGGCCATCCTTGCCTGATAGGTGGGATAATGGAAAATGGCCAGGACTGGGAGTATTGAATTAGTGAGTTTGAATCTTGACTCAGACACTTGTTAGATGTATGACTGGGCAAGTGATGAAACTTCTCTCAATGTCAATTCCTCATGTGTAAAATGTGGATAATTCTAACACTTACCTATCAGGGTTGTTGTGAATGTACAATTAGATAATATTTGTAAAGTGCTTTGTAAACCTTCAAGGGCTATAAAAACTAACTGTATTTAGATATGAGAAGCAACTGGTATAGCAGATGACAGCAGGATTCAGGAACAGCCAAGAATGGTTAAGTATCATTCTTTTAACTTCCACTTGGTTAATGTCAATTGACATGTTTTAGTTAGTCAACAGTCGTCTCTGAAACTCTTCAAGAGGAATTAAACATAATCTCATAATGTCCCTGAAATTCTCACAATTCTCCAATATAAAATATACTTCTAGAACTCTGTTTCAGTTATAATGATTAAAAAAACTGACAGACACATAAATTAATTTCCTTTAAATATATTTTATAATATTAATTATATTATATAGGAAAAAACAAGTTTATAAGATTAAAAATTGGACACATTAATTGAAATCGTAGATTAGTCCTTTCCTTTGAAAATTGAAGTTCACATTTGGTTCTCATGTCCTCCAAGTAATTTCTATGTTGTTCTCCAAGATGATATTTTTGTCACTAAGACGGATTTCTAATATCTAGAAAGGTTAAAAAAAATATTCAACTTTAATATTCATTCAGACTTTACATTCCTAGATTGTCATGATGATCAATAATACCATCAAAATATATAAATTCACCTTTTTGAGGAAGCAAAGTTTGTTAGAGCTGGAAGGGGCAGTAATAATATTCTAGCCTCAAGTTTCTTAAACTGTGGGTCATAACTCTATATGGGGTCATGTAACTGAATGGGGGGCAGTGTTGCAAAAAATTTGGCAACAATAAAAGGGTATATATGCCTATTTTATATACTTATATACACAGAGTCACATAAAAATTTCTTGGGGAAAAAGTGGTTATGAGTGGAAAAAGTTTAAGAAACCCTGTTCTGGTCCAACCCCTTTGTGAGAAAAGAATTATTAATAATGAATTTCTAGGAGAAACCCAGACTTCTTAGTGTTAGCTGCTCTCTCCCCTTCCCCAGAAACCAACCTGAGATGAGCCTCCAACTTAAAAAAAAAAAGAATGCAGATGGACATTTTTGATTATCAAGGTCAGGAAGCACACCTACATGGTTGGGATTGGATCTCTAGACCCCCCCCCCCCAGGTAATGTCAATCAAAGGAGCAGGATGATGCTAACCAATTAGCTTAGATCAATGTGTGGCAACCTGCCTCTACCAAAAAGAGGATAAAAATCCCTGAGGAGATGAGGGTCACTCTCTGACTCTTACTCTTGGCCCACTCTCCCCCTGTGGCCCCCTTCCTGGGATTCTGACTCCATGCTAGGTATGTGATTACTTAGGCCTTTAACTAACAGGGAAGTCAGGCAGACACATGGTCAATACTTTATTAATATGTGATCCTAATAACAAATGCTTACTGCTAAAACTGGCAATAACCTTTAATTTATAAGTAGCAATATTTTAGAAAATCCCAGCCTAGTCCCACAATATTTTAAATAACACAACTTCTTTGTTACAGATGAAGAAAGAAAAGACCTGGAGGAAGAGACTTGCCTAAAACTACAAAGGTAGTTTGTAGAATAAACAGAATGTCCTTAAGATAAAGGTGGTGGACTCAATGACATTGAAGATCCCCTAGAGCTCTAAAGAAGTGATTTAATCTTTGAAAATCCCCTAAAGGGATGAGAAAAGAGTAAAAGGAGAGTAATTTGTAATAAGTGGTAATACACAAGGCACCAACTTTCTCACAAGTAGCACATTCTTATTATTAGTGCTTTCTCCACTGTTCTAGAACAGTGAATATGAATGACACTACTTCTCTTCGCAGCCAATTATTCTTTTGAGATAGCTCTATAAAAGGTGTTTGTTTTTTTCTTTCATAAAACCTAAATGTCCCACCCTGCTACTTGCATCTTTTCCTTCTAATTCTATGCTTTGGGGAGAAGAACAAGTCTAATCCCTCTTCCACCTGAAAAACTTCAAGTACTTAAAAGTTAAATAGTCTACATTGGAGTCAGGATTTTTTTAAGAGGATTGATCACTTAAACCTACTACTATTTTTCCTAATCAAAGGCTATTTCCAGCAACAAACTTATTTTGGAAAAAAGAAAGAAGAAAAGAATTCAATGGGAGAGAAGAGGAGAGAAAAAAGGAAAGAAGAAAAAGAGGGGAGGAAATTTTTCAAAGCAATAATATTTTTCATCAGCCCAAATTTACTTCTTTTATTTTAGAAAACATGAAAACACCAGGTTTAAAAGAATTTATATATAATAGGAATCTTCATTCAGATCTTACCCCATTGTTTGCGTCATTATTAAAGTTGACACTTTCAGTCACGCCATTGTATGTGAGTTGAACACTTGAAACTGAAGACTTGTCTTTTCCCCATACTTTGATATATCCAAGCCTCAGCTCATCGGGGTTTGAATACCCCCGATATAAGACAGTACTTGTCAGAGTAGTCTGAAAAGTTATAGAAGAAAGACAATATTTAAGTTGAAATAATTTTACCACATGCTAGACCACAAAGAATAGCTATATACACTAGAATACACACACACACACACACACACACACACACATATATATCACTAGAGTTAGAAGTCACCAGGATGCATTAAATAGAAAAGAGGTACATTTATTTGTTCTCTCACCCGTGGAATTTGTAACATGGATGTCTATTAACTTGAAAAAGAAGTACCTCACCTATTGCAAAAATTAGTTAAAATATACACTTTTGGGGGGCAGCTAGGTGGCACAGTGGATAGAGCACCAGCCCTGGAGTCAGGAGGACCTGAGTTCAAAGGAAGTCTCAGACCCTTGACACTTACTAGCTGTGTGACTCTGGGCAAATCACTTAATCCTCATTGACCAGCCAAGCAAAAAAGAAAAGAAAAAAATATGCTTTTCACCAAAAGAAAAAAAAATTGACAGTTTTAGGATGATTCTTACCTGATTTAACCTAAACTGTACTGACAGGTATTGGCCTCTTTCGTAAGTATCTATTAAAAAAGAAAGAAAGAAAACATTTTTATAGAAAAGTGTGAAAGAATGTGAAAATATTTTGTTCTCCCCCCCCTCCCCCAATCCCTTAGGAATTACTTGAAAGAGCTAAAAATCCACATGGATACACTTTTCCAGCAAAGCATAGAGGATAAACTGCTGGACATGGGAATTAAGGGGAAATTCTATGAATCTCAGCTCTAATACCGACTAACTATATGGTTATGGCAAACACTTAGCTTCTCTTAGACTCAGTTTTCTCATCTGCAAAATAAGGGTAATAGACCTGTAGTAAATACCAGTATGAAATTGTTGTGAGGCTCAAAGCATGCAAAAACACTCTGTCAAACATTTTACAAAATTGCAAGTACTAAATAAACATGAGCTGTTATTCTTTGGGGGGTTAATTACATTTTTCTTGTATATACTTAAGAAGTAGAATGATAGAGATCATTAAATTGAGCTCTTACTGCCTGGATGAAAGAACAAACCTTATCTGGACCACATTCCCTACCACACATTATAAACACACACACACACACACGTATGTCTATACATATATATGTAGGTATGCACATATGTAAACATACATATCCATACTCATGCATGCATGAGTATATATGCATGTATGCATACACACAATTGAGATGAAGGTGAGAGGCTCACTTTTTTTCTTGCAAGTTTTGCCAAATTTCGATCCCTATACATGAATCAGTATGCTCTGGACTATGTTGTCTATACCACAACCTTGGGTGATCATGTGATGCTACCTCACTCCAGCACACACAACATTGGTCAAGGAAGGTAGCCAATGGTTTGGCCCCATTGTGAGAGCAAATAGCACAGTTACTTCGAGAGGAAGCTCACGTTATAGCTTACCACCTGAGATATAGATGAGCTTCTACCTTACCTAAAAAGCTAAGGAATAAGGGCAGAGGAGGAGAAAAATAATTAGCACTCTGGCAATATTGGACATAGTGATTTGCTACTATCCAGTAACAAAATCAGACTCACCAATGCTTTCTCCATCATCCCAGAACAATGAACCTCTTGCCGTTCGGTCATCATCCACAGCAACAATGAGCCCCATGTAATTTTTTCGACTGTAAGAAAATCATTTTCAAAATGGTCAATTATAATTATTTCACAGAGAGTGATAAAAATATGACTATCTGAAACATATAAATAAGGAATATTTAACTTGTCTCCCACTATATCCCATATCCAATGAATCATAATTTTTTTTTTTTAAAAGGACACTGGTTAGTAAAGCTTGAGTCTAATTTGAGGAATGGCTTTTGTATACAAATACAAGCAAATAGTTTTATTATATCTCCAGTCTCATCTTTTCCCCAAACTATCTTCCTTTCATGCTACCCCTCTTCTCCAAATCATATTATTAAATTTGGCCTTCTACAATAACAGGGAAGCTATGGTTTAGGAGGAAGATTCTATTTTAGAGACATAGAGTTTAACCTGTCTACTGGAAATCTAATTGAAAATGTCCAAAAGGCAGCTGGAGATCCAAAAATAAACACACACACACAAATGCATACACACACGTGTGTATACATACATGCATGTGTAAATGTATATAGTCATTAATACATGTTATACATACTGTCTACATGCATGTGTACGTATTCCAGTCTACTGCCCCCAGGTTAACCACGCCTGATTTAGAAATATTGCTCACAAGAAGCTCCGTGTATGTTCTATTACATATAGAGCACATAAAGTATTTCATATCTATTTTAAAAATTGAGAGATTCCTGTTTCAATATGAGACATCCCATCATTACCCATCACGGATCTGAAATCCAGTATTTCTCATTTTACTTTCCTTACCTATAAAACGTAGTCTGGGCAGGCTCCTGACAAGGAAGAATATGACCACCCCGTACATGAAGGTTGATTTTATCTAGAGGAGCATCAAAATCTGTATATTGCTTCCTAATTCCAATATCTAGCCCCTAAAAAGAAGAGATTGAGGCAAAATATTAGGAAGAAGAACTGAAACCATAGGTAATACTTGCAGGAATCTATCACACATGCATATTTTTATATAAAGATAAATTTAAACTTAAAATAAATACATCTTCAAAGAACATTTAATAACCTTGAATAAATACGTCAATTTTAAATAGGGGAAGAGAGTAATTTAATGTTTTCTAAGCTCCCTAAAAACAAATCTCATTATATAATCAAATTCCATATATAGTTCAAGATATTTAACATATGGTTCAATATATTCAATTTATAGTTGAATTTAATATATTTTCAACAGTAAGTGGAAGTAATATAGCACTTTGAGATTAGCAAAGTACTTATCTCACTATTTTCCAGGCCCTAGAATAGTATTCTGTATATAATTAATGGATTTATTTTATTATGAGTTAGCCTTATATCTAGATCTGTGGATTTCACATGCAGAAAAAGTGAGTGGGAATTCGGCAGCGATAGAGATTGCCTCTGACATGAAAATGGGATTTTCTTCCCCCTTAAGATTATTCTTTATCTCTATTCAATGTATGTGACATAATGTGATCTAGGTTTGGTTTCATGAACCATATGAAACCAAGGCAACAGTTAGATTATCCAAAAAAAAAAAACAAAAAAAAAACCTCAAAGCAGGTCCACTATCACCTTATTTCTATCTATGCAAGTTAGTTCCCAGGATGTTCACCCACTCAAGCCTATGTGTACCAGGATGCTCCTTTCCTCTGGTTATGTTAGATGCTTTCTAAAGTGCATTTTGAAAGGGAAAGTACATTCTTCATCTCTTACCGTGTGGTAATCAAACCAGCGGGCATCAGGCACATATGCACGTACGCTTCTGAGACCCTGAAGATTAAAACAGATGAGCATCAAACACGATTTGGTTTTAAATACCCATGAAACAAAGAGTGATATTCCAGTACTTACAGGCTCCAAAACTGGGCTGACCAAAAAGCCTGAGCCCCAGAGAAACTGCTTGAAGATTTCCCAGGTTTCCTTATCATCAAAGAACCTTGAAATGGTAAACATATGATCAGTTGTCATATGTATGAATACAACAAATTAAGATAATTGATAGAAAAGGAACATACCATATTTGACAGATCATAGATAATTTACATGTACACATACATACACAAAAAATAAAGGAGCATGTTATACACAGTACATATTAAGTTGTGTTTCATTTCTTTACTATACAAATATTATTACAAGGAACTGTTCCTCTCAGATAAAAACCTAGTGAATACTAGCTTCATTTTCAGGCTTTTTAAATAAACATTAGTAGATAAACATATTACTGTGTTTCCCCTTTTAAATGCTTACAACAGTTACAGTTTTATAGTTTAAATTAAGCCCTTTAAAAATATGATATCAGGTGGTGCTGTGGATAGAGCATGGGACCTGGATTCAGGAAGACCTGAGTTCAAACCCAGTCTCAGACACTTGAAACTTACTAGCTCTGTGACCCTGGGCAAGTCACTTAACCTTCATTGCCCTCCCCCCCCCAAAAAAAAATCTATCACAGGTTTGTAAGAGACAAGGTAAAAATAATATGGTGGCCCTGTCCTTAGAAATATACATTTGGTAGAGGGATTCAATCCTAAGTAGGGATATGTCAACACAAAAAATGATAATTTTTAGCACCTGAATTCTATTTGCATTAAGGTTTTTCATCCCATTTTTTTAAATGGCTTGAATCTCAGCATAAACAATGATTTTTTTTGAAGGGTCAGCGAAGGTTAAGTGACTTGCCCAGGGTCACGCAGCTAGTAAGTGTCAAGTGTCTGAGGCCAGATTTGAACTCATGTCCTCCTGAATCCAGCACCAGTTCTTAATCCACTGTGCCACCTAGCTGCCCCCTACAATGATTTTTTTTGTTTTGTTTTGTTTTGTTTTTGTTTTTTTTGTTTTTTAGTGAGGCAATTGGGGTTAAGTGACTTGCCCAGGGTCACACAGCTAGTAAGTGTTAAGTGTCTGAGGCCGAATTTGAACTCAGGTACTCCTGACTCCAGGGCTGGTGCTCTATCCAGTGTGCTACCTAGCTGCCCCCCCTACAATGATTTTTAAATTAGCAAATCTGGTAAACTTTTTTCAGTCCTTATCCTTCTTGAACCCTCTACAACTCTGATAATATGGGTCACTTTTTTCCTGCTATCTTCCAGATTTTCAAGAATCTGTCCTTTGCTTGTTCTCCTGTCTGACTGACCACTCTTCTGTCTCCTCCAGGCCATCACTGGTAATTGTGTGTGTCCCTCAAAAGTGCTGTTCTGGGGGCAGCTAGATGGTGCAGTGGATAGAGCACTGGTCCTGGAGTCAGTAGGACCTGAGTTCAAATACGGCCTCAGACACTTGACACTTACTAGCTGTGTGACCCTGGGCAAGTCACTTAACCCCCATTGCCTCACTAAAAAAAAAAAAAAAGTGCTGTTCTGCTCCCTTTTCTCTTTTTCCTCTATATTATTTCACTTGGTGACATCACTCTTTTCATCCCCTATTCCAATTATTTGCAAACTCCTAATCACTTCTGATCTGGATTACTAGAATACCTTTCTGTTGAAACACAATCCCTGAAATCCTTCATGTCCCCAGGCCTCCTTCCATTCAGATGCCAAAAGATCCTCCCAAAGCACACATGCAATTTTGAAATGTGTGTATCTTAAAGTGACTTATGACTCTGCCTTATGACTACCCTCCTCAGACTCTGTGAGGTAGTAACACTGGCCTCCTGGCTATCTCTTGCTCAAGACACTTGATTTTATATTCCAGGCATTCCAATAACTCTCCTCTATGCCTAGAATTATCTATATCCTGTACTCCACATCATTGCTTTCTTACCTTCCTTCAAAAATCTCCAAATCTCAGGGCAGCTAGGTGGTACAGTGGATAGAGAACTGGCCCTGGATTCAGGAGGACCTGAGTTCAAATTTGACCTCAGACACTTAATGATTACTAGATGTGTGACCCTGGGGCAAGTCACTTAACCCCAATTGCCTCACCAAAAAAAAAAAAATCTCCAAATCACAGAGAAGGGACTAAGTTATAAGGAGCTTTAAGATACACACAGGTGATTTTATATTTAATTCTACAGGTAATAGGGTTCCCCTGGTGTGACAGAGGGAGGGGGAGTAATATGGTCAGATGGGTACTTTGGGAGGCTATTTTTGGCATCTGAGTGGAAGGAGAATTGGGATCAGGAAAGATTTCAGGGATAGTGTTTAAGCAGAAGGCTGCAGTTTATCATTGTGAACAAAATATGTTATACCACTTGGGGAGATTGGATAGATACAGTGAATTTTGCCTTGGAATTGGAGCCAAAAGACCTGAGTTCAAAGTCACAGACATATGGTTCATGTGAAGACAAGGAAGGGACTTGACATCTTCAAACCTCGTTTTCATCAGTGAAATGGGGAAAATAATATAAGTACTACTTTCTTCATGCTGTTTTTTTGGGCAAGGTACTTTGCCATGATTCAATTTTAAAATGTGATCTATTGTTATTGATCCTCAACCATGAGATGAACGGTATCAATTTTATTGTCTCCATTTTACAATTGAGAAAACTTAGATACAGAGATATTGTCTACCCTAAAGGAACATATTCTACTGAGAGGAAACAGTATATATACATATAAGTGAAAATGAAATACATTCAAAATAAATACATAGCAATTGGGTGAGAAGCTAGAGGCAGAGGACCAACAACACCAGAGGAAACTTCAAAATAAAGGTTGTACTTCCAAGAATAAAGGACATTTTTGAAGGGTTTTTTTTGTTTGTTGTTGTTATTTTTTAACAGAGTTCATAAAGAAAATTATCACTCTTTGTGGAAAATATGATTGTATACTTAGAGAATCCTAGAACAGCAGCTAACAAAACTAGATGTAATAACACCTTTAGCAAAGTTCCTGGATTAAAAAAAAAAAACCCTCACATAATATCTATGTATTACCAACAAAGTTCAGTAGTAAGAGATAAAAAGAGAAATTCCATTTAAAATAACTGCAGAAAGCAGCTAGGTGGCACAGTGGATAAATCATGGCCCTGGCTTCAGGAGTACCTGAGTTGAAATCCAGGGTCAGACACTTGACACTTACTAGCTGTGTGACCTTGGGCAAGTCACTTAACCCTCATTGCCGGGCAAAAATTAAATAAATAAACAAACAAACAAATAAATAAATAAATATGTAAATAAGTAAATCCATGAATAAGCAAATAAATAAATAAATAAATGAGTGAATGAATGGATAGATAGATAGATAGATGCAAACAATTTAAAATGGTATTAAAAATTTAATTTAAAATGGGAGTTTACCTGACAAGACTATATGAGTACAATTACAAAATACTTTTCACACAAATAAAGTCAGATATGAAGAACTGAAGAGATATAAATTGCTCTTGGGTAGGCTGAGTTGATATAATAAAAATTACAATTCAAACTAATTAACTTAATTAGTCAGTGCCATACCAATCAAATTACCCCAAACATATTTTATAGAAATAGAAAAAATCATAATAAAATTAATCTCCAAGAACAAAAGGTCAAGAACATAAAGGGAATGAATGGGAAAAAAATGTGAAGAAAGGTTACTTAGCAATACCAGATCACAAACTATTACAAAGTAGTAATCATAAAAACAATCTGGTACTGGCTAAGAAATTGAGTGCTAGATCAATAAAATAGATTAGGCATACCATAAACAGTAGTAAATGACCACAGAAGTCTAGAGCTTTACAGACCCCAAAATTAGAGATTTTAAGGCAAAAGAAAAATCACAATTTGATTTAAAAAAATGTTGTTGGGACCACTGGAAAGCAGTTTGGCAGAAACTAGGTGTAGACTGATATCACCTACCATATACCAAGATGCAGTCAAAATGTGTAGATGATTTAGACATAAAAGGTGATATTATAAGCAAATTAGGATAGCATGGAATATATTACCTGTCATACTTATGAATAAGGGAAAAACTTATGACCAAACAAAAAATATAGGAATAATATCAGATATAAAATCAATAATTTTGATTACATCAAATTTAAAAGGATTTATATAAACAAAACCAATGTGACCAAGATTTGAAGGAAAGCAGAGAAGTGGGGGGAAAATTATAGCATGCATCTCTGATAAGGGCCACATTTCTCATGAGTCAAATTTATAAGAATGTAAGTCATTCCCCAAATGACTAATGGTCAAAGGATATGAATAGTCAATTTTCAGAAGAAAGCAAAGCTATGTATAGTCATATGAAAAAATGGTTTATCAGTATCGATTGATGTTTCTGTTATTGATGTTCAGTAATTCAGTTGTATATGACTCTTTGTGGACCCCTTTGGAGTTTCCTTGGCAAAGATATTGAAGTGACTTTCATTTTTCTGTTCCAGCTCATTTTATATATAAAGAAATTGAGATGAACAGGGTTAAATGACTTGCCCAGAGTCAAACAGCTAGTAAGTGTCTAAGGTCAGAGTTAAGCTTGTGTCTTCCTGACTCTAGGCCCAGCACTATAACCACTGTATGACCTAGCTTCCATCACTACTGATTAGATAAATGCAAATTGAATGCAAATTAAATCAACTCTGAGGTACTACCTTACACCCATCAGATTGGTTAATATGACAGAAAAGAAAAATGTTGTTGGGGAAGTGGAAAAGTCAGGACACTAATGCATTGTTGGTGGAGTTGTGAACTAGTCTAACCATTCTAGAGAATAATTTGGAACTATGTCCAAAGGTTATAAAACTGTGCATACCCTTTGAAGTAGCAATATCACTATCCCTAAAGAGATTTAAAAAAAAAGTAGAAGGACCAACATGGACAAAAATATTTATAACACCTCTTTTCTGGTGGCAAAGAACTAGAAATTAAGGGTATGCTCGTCAATTGGGGAATGACTGAACAAGTTGTGGTATATTATTATGATGGAAAATTATTTTGCTATAAGAAATGATGAGCCAGATGCTCTCAGAAAAACCTGGAAATACTTACATGAACTGAGGCAAATTGAAATGAGTAGAAAGAAAAGAGCATTGTACATAGTGACAGCAATATTGTAAGATGATCGATTGTGACTAGATATTCCATATATTCCCATATATTTTCCAAAGAAAAAAATTTTTAAACTCTTTCAAAAGTCACAATTAAAGATCTTGGAGGATGTAAAGAAATTACATAATTAAAATTAAATCTACACAGCAGTATATTCATTTTTCATTTATACTTACTCATGTAAGACAGGGCGGATGACTGTACCACCATTAGCATGGATTTCATGCATTAGTGTGTAGAAATGAGGCAGTAGAGTGTATCTGATATTAAGAACATTCCTCGACATGTTTGCAAAAGCTTCATCCCAAGAAACAGGATCTTGTCTCTAAACAAGTTGAAATGTACATTATTATG